>NW_025964346.1:1520809-2744688 GCF_023055435.1 Haliotis rufescens
AATAACTATCATCATACAACAAATTGGACAACAGACCAGGAAGCTCGACTGACTCACTGTAACACGTCTGACAGGAGACCAAACCCGTGCATACAGTCGTCGTCCCCTGCAAATCCCCTAACCCCGTGAAAGTCAGGGTTAGGCCTTCAGCAACCAATACCTATCGTCAGAGGCGACTGAGGGGAAGGATGGTCAAGGTTCGCTATCTCACTTGGAGCATGTCATCGTATCCCAATGCGTAGATCGATTCTCGTGATGTCCATCACTACTTTACTGGTCTGGACTCCATTATTTACAGGCAGTTGGAATATTGCTGAGGGTGCGGCTGAACAAAAGAAAATCATAACAAAATAATAACGAAAATCCCATACTTCACCTCCATGCATTACTCGATATAACCATATCTTATCTAAGTTATGATACTATAAATAATCCTTTAATGAATGCAGTTATGCTCGAAATTATCAATGTGTTGTTATTTGCACATATACTGGAAGGTGACATGCCTGCACGACACTGCATGGATTGTATGTTATTAATTAATCTTCAACATACCTTTTCTAAAATGTATGAAATGCATACATGAATGATGTCACTGGTCTGTTAACACGTTAATATTTTCGGAAGACATCAGTCCAAAATACTTGAAAATATTTGGTGGTTGGTACATGTAAGGCGATACATATTCAGGACACAAATGATACTATACTGGACACTTAGACAAGACGGGTCGTCTTCTACTTCCAGCTTATTGCACAATTTACAAACCCCAAGTTCTCCAAATATCTGTGTGTATCTTCCCTGTCAAATGTTAAGAGTATGCGATAAGCATCTTATATGGACAAAGACTTTCTAATCTTTTGTGCAAGAGACGTTTCCAAAGATATGTTTTAGTTCTTAATTTCGTCTTAAGCATTACATTGTATTTACATTATGGTGATACTACTATGGTTTTATTTCTGTATATACCCATCCTTTAGTCATTGAGTGACCTTGCTACGAACATGTTCAGGATATTCTACCTTTCTGACTTAACATAGTCAAATGCAGGTTCTTTAATATATTTCTTGACAGATGACACCCACTTCCCGAACTGTCATACAGTGACAACATTTCAGGACATTTACTTGGATATCTATAAGAAGACGTATGTACTAATGTTACCCAATACCATATGACTTCAACCTGTACACATACAGCCTGTGGTCATCTACCACATTCACCAGACACGACACCATTCGGTTCATCTCCACCTACAGACATTTATGAGACGCATGGTCTAACTTGTCATACTCCATACATAAGCACCATTTAACAGAAAAGAATTACTTTTTGAAACTAAAATCTTTAAAAAATCAGTTAAAGCTTTCGTCACTAACGTTATCGATTTTCTTAAGAATGCCTATGCAGATTTTCGCCTGGACAGCAGCTTGTGTTATATGTAGTTTTCATGACAGTTTAGTGAGAAATATTTGTATTTTGTAACATCTAGTACTTTGTATTTATGAAATCATTTCTCCCGTATTGGTAATATAGCTCCGTTTTTAACACAAATGCCTTATTTTCCATGTTGACTTTTTTACAAAACTGTTCTAATACATAAATTTGATGTTGTAATCCAGTTATGGTGCAAGAAAACACAACAATGACAAAAGCAAACAGCAGTAAAAAGACGTATATATCAATCGTAGAAAGTACAATTTCTCTCTATTATTACATGGCTAATTTGTAAACAAAGAAAGAGAAGAGGAAAGGGCTTACTATGCATCCTTGTCTTACTCCTATATTACATTGTCGATATCGATATCGTCTTATCATATCTTATCTCATATAACTAAATTATGATAATTCTTATAATCCTATAATAAACGCAGTATATGCTAGAGAAAGTAGACATCAAATATTTCTCCAAAATAATTTGAACGTGTTCATCATATATCTGATTATTGGCATCTTGTAGTTGAACGCACACAGTTTTGTCAAGGATGTTTTGTTTCTGGTTTGTTACAGAAGGACCCCAGAGCTTCAGCGTAGGACCTCTAGACCAATTGGTCAGTGTTGTTACAGAAGGACCCCAAGCTTCAGTGTAAGACCTCTAGACCAATTGGTCAGTGTTGTTACAGAAGGACCCCAAGCTTCAGTGTAGGACCTCTAGACCAATGGGTCAGTGTTGTTACAGAAGGACCCCAAGCTTCAGTGTAGGACCTCTAGACCAATGGGTCAGTGTTGTTACAGAAGGACCCCAAGCTTCAGTGTAAGACCTCTAGACCAATTGGTCAGTGTTGTTACAGAAGGACCCCAAGCTTCAGTGTAGGACCTCTAGACCAATTGGTCAGTGTTGTTACAGAAGGACCCCAAGCTTCAGTGTAGGACCTGTAGACCAATGGGTCAGTGTTGTTACAGAAGGACACCAAGCTTCAGTGTAAGACCTCTAGACCAATTGGTCAGTGTTGTTACAGAAGGACCCCAAGCTTCAGTGTAGGACCTCTAGACCAATTGGTCAGTGTTGTTACAGAAGGACCCCAAGCTTCAGTGTAGGACCTCTAGACCAATGGGTCAGTGTTGTTACAGAAGGACGCCAAGCTTCAGTGTAGGACCTCTTGACCAATTGGTCAGTGTTGTTACAGAAGGACGCCAAGCTTCAGTGTAGGACCTCTAGACCATTGTGTCCCCAAAGCTTCAGTGTAGGACCTCTAGACCATTGTGTCAGTGTTGTTACAGAAGGACCCCAAACTTCAGTGTAGGACCTCTAGACCATTGTGTCAGTGTTGTAACAGAAGGACCCCAAGCTTCAGTGTAGGTCCTCTAGACCATTGTGTCAGTGTTGTTACAGAAGGACACCAAGCTTCAGTGTAGGACCTCTAGACCATTGTGTCAGTGTTGTTACAGAAGGACACCAAGCTTCAGTGTAGGACCTCTAGACCATTGTGTCAGTGTTGTTACAGAAGGACACCAAGCTTCAGTGTAGAACCTCTAGACCAATTGGTCAGTGTTGTTACAGAAGGACACCAAGCTTCAGTGTAGGACCTCCAGTCCAATTGGTCAGTGTTGTTACAGAAGGACCCCAAGCTTCAGTGTAGGACCTCTAGACCAATTGGTCAGTGTTGTTACAGAAGGACCCCAAGCTTCAGTGTAGGACCTCTAGACCAATTGGTCAGTGTTGTTACAGAAGGACACCAAGCTTCAGTGTAGGACCTCTAGTCCAATTGGTCAGTGTTGTTACAGAAGGACCTCAAGCTTCAGTGTAGAACCTCTAGTCCGATTGGTCAGTGTTGTTACAGTAGGACCTCAAGCTTCAGTGTAGGACCTCTAGTCCAATGGTCCAATACCACGTGATTCAACAGACATGGGAAACATAGACAGTACAGCACGTGATCCAACATACATGGGAAACATAGACAGAATACCACATGACTCAACAGACATAGGAAACATAGGCAGTGTACCGCGTGATATGACAGACATGAGAAACATAGACAGTGTACCATGTGACTCAACAGACGTGGGAAACAGAGACAGTGTACCACGTGATTCAACAGAAATAGAAAACATAGGTAGTGTACAACGTGATTCAACAGACATGGGAAACAAAGGCAGTGTACCAAGTGATTCAACAGACATGGGAAAGATAGACAGTATACCACGTGATACAACAGACATGGGAAACATAGACAGTGTATCAGGTGATTCAACAGACATGGGAAACAAAGGCAGTATACCACGTGATTCAACAGACATGGGAAACATAGTGACTGTATCACGTGATTCAACAGACATGGGAAACATAGTCAGTGTACAACGTGATTCAACAGACATGGGAAAGATAGACAGTATACCACGTGATACAACAGACATGGGAAACATAGACAGTTTATCAGGTGATTCAACAGACATGGGAAACAAAGGCAGTATACCACGTGATTCAACAGACATGGGAAACATAGGCAGTGTACCACGTGATTCAACAGACATGGGAGACATAGGCAGTTTACCACGTGATTCAATAGATATTGTAAACAGAGACAGAGTACCACGTGATTCAACAGACATGGGAACCATAGACAGTGTACCACGTGATTCAACAGACATGGGAAACATAGGCAGTCTACCATGTGATTCAACATACATGGGAAACAGAGGCAGTATCCCACGTGATTCAACAGACATGGGAAACACAGGCAGTATCCCACGTGATTCAACAGACATGGGAAACACAGATAGTGTACCATGTGATTCAACATACATGGGAAACAGAGGCAGAACACCACGTGAGGCAACAGACATGGGAAACATAGACAGTGTACCATGTGATTCAGTAGACATGGGAAACATAGGCAGTGTACCACGTGATTCAACAGACATGAGAAACACAGGCAATACATAACGTGATTCAACAGACATGGGAAACATTGACAGTGTACCACGTGATTCAACAGACATGGGAAACAGAGGGAATACACCACGTGATTGAACAGACATTGGAAACACATGCAGTGTATCAGGTGATTCAACAGACATGGGAAGCAGAGTGAATACACCACGTGATTCAACAGACATTGGAAACACAGGCAGTAAACCATGTGATTCAACAGACATGGGAAACAAAGGCAGTATACCATTCGATTCAACAGACATGGGAAACAAAGGCAGTATACCATGTGATTCAACAGACATGGGAAACAAAGGCAGTACACCACGTGATTCAACAGACATGGGAAACAAAGGCAGTATACCATGTGATTCAACTGGTATGATACAACACGGTTGTGCTTGGTGTTGTAAACCCTTGGCCCCGGTCTATTCTTCCCTGGTGCTTTACCATCCCAAGCTTATCGTCGGAGTCTTTTAGTGTTTTTTTTTTCTTTCTTTTTCTTGTTATGTCAAGATACTAAGTTGAAATTTCAAGATACATCCTTAGTTGAAATTTCAAGATAATGATCTTAATATTTCAAGATAATAAGTTGCAATATTTAGATTATAACTAGAAAATTGAACTTATTATCTTGAAATTGAACTTATTATCTTGAAATTGAACTTATTATCTTGAAATTGAACTTATTATCTTGAAATTGAACTTATTATCTTGAAATTGAACTTATTATCTTGAACTTGCAAGAAATATTTTCAATTTTCATGATTTATACAAAGTTGAAATTTCAAAATACTGATCTTTAAATTTTAACATAATAAGAGTTTAACTTGAAATATTAACGCGTGTATGTTGAAATTTCAAATTACTATCTTGAAATTTCAAAAAGAAAACTTGTGTCCCTAAAAGTCTTCCGTCGTATTTATCATGCCTTTATGCGAATTAATTACCCTTTACCATTTAAGTGTTATAGTGAGCCACGTATCTCCTTTATACAACCATCGAGTTCCCGGCAGAACAGCTGTGCTCTGATCGCCTAACTTCACTGGCAACAAACACATGATTTACGGTGGCTGTCAATGACCAGTTGACCAGTTGACCATTGACAAACGAGGGAAGCTAACGTACAAAAGTAAGTCATTAAATAACAAACCAGATTAACTACATTTATAATTAAATACTAAGTCCTGCCAAGTGTGTATTTCCATTTAACATACATCAAGGCTTGCTTCAGTAGGTATATACATGAATAATAAATGAATTATTTAATGTCCCCATCAACGACCAATATGCTGAATTCTGATTATACAACACCATATGTTCGTCATTCAACTATTCAACCTGCTGAAAGCTCGACATCCTTTAACATTGCGGCCTGAAGTGCACAGGTACGTGCATGTTGTTGTGTTATATATTCATACCGCCCTGTCTGTTAATGACTTGTGTCTATCGTGTTACCTTTTAGTCAGTGTTTTATGTGTACCAGTCACATCTGTGAACGACATTCCATGCAGTTACATACAATAGTACTTGATCTTTGGTGTTCGCAGCTGGATGTGTAGTTTGTTAGTTATGTCTCCCTGGTGTTCGCAGCTGGATGGGTGGTTTGTTAGTTATGTCTCCCTGGTGTTCGCAGCTGGATGGGTGGTTTGTTAGTTGTGTCTCCCTGGTGTTCGCAGCTGGATGTGTAGTTTGTTAGTTATGTCTCCCTGGTGTTTGCAGCTGGATGTGTAGTTTGTTAGTTATGTCTCCCTGGTGTTCGCAGCTGGATGGGCAGTTTGTTAGTTATGTCTCCCTGGTGTTCGCAGCTGGATGGGTAGTTTGTTAGTTATGTCTCCCTGGTGTTCGCAGCTGGATGGGTGGTTTGTTGGTTGTGTCTCCCTGGTGTTCGCAGCTGGATGGGTGGTCTGTTAGTTGTGTCTCCCTGGTGCTCGCAGCTGGATGGGTGGTTTGTTAGTTGTGTCTCCCTGGTGTTCGCAGCTGGATGGGTGGTTTGTTAGTTGTGTCTCCCTGGTGTTCGCAGCTGGATGGGCAGTTTGTTAGTTATGTCTCCCTGGTGTTCGCAGCTGGATGGGCAGTTTGTTAGTTATGTCTCCCTGGTGTTCGCAGCTGGATGGGTAGTTTGTTAGTTATGTCTCCCTGGTGTTCGCAGCTGGATGGGTGGTTTGTTAGTTATGTCTTCCTGGTGTTCGCAGCTGGATGGGTGGTTTGTTAGTTATGTCTTCCTGGAGGAATGCTGGATTTGTGAAATATATTTGTAGTCCACTATCTGCTTCACATATTGCAGTTATTTCGAGATACTGATTACCATGGTGAAGAGGTTGACACAAACTGATGTTTCAAACATGCATGTGTAGATCACATCAAATCAAGGACACGTGTGACGAAATACTCCCCGACAAACATGTTTATGAAGGGGATTCTCTGTCAGATGAATGTTTGTGTGTCATTAGCTTATTCCGTTCCTGCATCCCGTATTACCTACAGACGTAGTTGAATTGTTTGTTTGTGTGTTGTTTAACGCCGCACCAAGCAATAGTCCAGCTGTATGAGAGCGGGCTGTAAGTCATCGAGTATGGACCAGACAATCTAGTGATTGACATCATGAACATCGATCCACCAAATTGGGATAAAATGACATGCATCAACAAAGGGGCGAGTCTGACCACCCGATCCCGTTAGTCGTCTCTCACGACAAGAAGTCGCCTTAGTTAAATAGTCGTGACATGCCCAGATGTCGCATCTCGAGGATATGGTAACAGACTTCGATATGCACGTAGAGGTCTCGACATTCTTCATGTTTGTCACGTAGACAAAACCCCTCATTGCCATTTGCCAATTCGTACAACACAAAACAAAGTTATGTCCTTACTCCGACAAGCAAGCAAAACAACAAATCACCTGACACACCGTCCACACCCAAACCCCTCAGTGACACACCCACCCACCCCGCTCCACCCACCCCCTTCACGGACACGCTCACTCCATATACACCCCGCACCCTACCCCTCACGGACACACGTCCAACTGCCCCACCCCTCACTGACCCACCAATCACACACCACCCCTCACTGATAAACACGCAACTGCCCACCCCTGACTGATACACGCGCAACCGCCTCACCCCTCACTGATACACACACAACTGCCCCACCCCTCACGGATACACCCATCACACTCCACCCCTCACTGACATGGGATGCAAGCCTTCTGGGATGTGACGTCCACTGGCAGGCGACTCAAATGGCAAGTTACAATCACATGTAGGACCGAGGATTATTTGCACAACGAACATGTCCTGACGCGCCGACAGTCAGGTCACATGGAACGAGAAACTGTCAGCATACACAACATCCCCACCTTGGTACAGAATATAGCACTGCTCAACCAGTTCGCCATTCAGCATAACCATAGACAAGGCCGTGCTCCACTGACACGTCTGTGTGAACCTCAAGCTTCAGGGAGGTGGACCACGCCAGTTATGAGGTTGGTGGCGGTGACGTTACATCAAACTATCATCTACCCTTGTAATGACTTGCCAGGACTAACTGGTACAAAGACAGTCAGCACCTGTCTGTCCAGGGTGTGTCACGTGCCACTGGGACGCTATTCTGTAGATAATACATACTGAGGGAATACTGAGCGTTTTCAGTCACACACGAACTATCCGTGTTCTTTCAACTAGAAAGACAAATTAATGAAACGTGTTTTCATTCATACACACTATTAAAGCATTCTCTCGACTGGTAAAAAAAACCAAATTAAATGTGATTATAATACTCACTATAACCAGGGCGACAATGGTTGATATTATGATATTGCATTTTTCACAAAAAAACATCAAGGAACCATTGAGTCTCCGGGAAATGTTCTTCTTGCAGACATCCGAGTGTTGCCCCAGAATCAATATCAAACATTCAATACTGAAGTATTAGACATTAGTGATATTTTATCAGCCATAATACGTGGTGTGAACACGGAACATCTGCGGCATTCTGCCATGGCATAGCTAACATCGACTATAATACTTCCCTTTCAACACCAGTACTACATTTATCCAATAGACCATCATAGGCATACACAACGAATTGGATGAGACTGTGTCATCATCTAGCTCTGATAAATTATGCTTCAAGGTAATCATTAGAGAATAAATAAATTACAAGTGATTCCTTGGTATTTGAATTGCTAGCCAATCAATATCTTTGCATTTAAATTTCCATAAATAGAAAAAAACATTTGGCCACGCCCACTTTGAAACTACTTCTCCTGATTGGCTGATAATAGAATGGGCGGGGCTTGTGTTGCATTATTGCGCTGAACGATTTCGTACTGTTGTCTACAGTTTCGTTTGTGTTATCCATTAAATAAGCAGTCTGTCAAGTAATAATAGTTGACTCAATTTATTTTAAGAATTGACTTTCATATTTTGTTTGCGTTTATGGAGTTTGCACACCAATTTTCACGTTTATACGTACATAAACGAAACTATATGATGAATGAACTACGAGGTTTTATGACTGAGTGAGTATGGTTTTACGCCGCTTTTAGCAATATTCCAGCAATATCACGGCGGGGAACACCAGAAATGGGCTTCACACATTGTACCAATGTCGGGAATCGAACCCGGGTCTTCAGCGTGACGAGCGAACGCTTTAACCACTATGCTACCCGACCGCCCCTATGGGTGATATATCCTTCGTGAACGCCTGCACGTTGCATGTCATGCGTTACACGTCATGCAGTCAGCCATCAGAAACCTTAGGAGTCAACTCGTAACAGGGGGCACGGGGGGCCCAGTCGTCTAAGGCGCCGCGATTCGCTGTACAGAGTTGCGTCCCTTGGGCATGCCAGAAACCTATGATTGTGGGTTCGAACTCCGGCTCGACCCGATAATGTTTCTAGGTTTGTCAGCACCATACCCGTGCTCGTGGGTTTCACCGAAGTGGTAAACGTCGGAGACCTGCATCACTTCGGGCTTTCCTCCCACATTAAGCTGACACGTCGTGATATAGCTGGAATAATGTTAAAAGCGGCGTTAACCCCAACTCACTCACTCCTACTCAACTCGTAACATTCCGTTGCAGCTGCAGTGCACACCATACTTCTTGTGTGAGGCCAAGTCGTGCATTGTCCTAAAACATATATAATCTCAAACATATAATCAAACTACCAAAACCGTCGGACTAGATTGTGGACAGAATGTTAGATGTCAGTTAAAATTGAAAATAACTTTAATCTTCGACGGCGCCCTTCGACTTAGGTTCAGACAGGTTGCAAGCCACGTGCTCCGTACGACATGTGAGGAATCTCCTTCCACGCCCCGTGTCTACTCCGACGAAACACGCTGAATCATTTGTTTTTTCAAGATCAGTGTCAGGAAATCACGATTGATTACATATATATATGCCTTCGTATATTGGCGACTGAATGTGACCCTATTTGGACGAGCTAACAGTCAAAATGCTTCAATGGGGTAAGTGAAATTCATGGACATATCAACAGAGTGAGTGAGAGAGAGTTTATTTTGTTCATCAGTGAGTTAGTGATAGGTACGTGCAAACAATATGTTAAATGAATTCAAATAGTCTTGGGTTGTATACTCCCCAGGGAGCTGAGAATGACAATATCGAGCGCACACTGATCTACTGTCAGGAGTTATTATGTCAGCGCTTTAAGCATACATCTTGTGTAAGGAGTTTAGCGCGATGTAAGTCCACACATCTTGTATTCCAGTGATGTCAATTGACGGTGTTGACGCGACAATCAGCACGAGCAGAGGAACATATCAGCGATCCTTGACAGAACCACGGTTCTGGCGATAGCATGGTGAGCCGCCATTGTGAACGGGCCAGGTGTGACGTAACTGTGTCATGGCGTTAATCTGACGCAGGTGTACATGCCTGAACTGGTGCAGCTCACCTGACTGCGTGTCTCGTTGTCAGTTGTCCCTCGTCGGCGGCGACTGCGTCTGTTACCACGCTTCAGGACCACTGTACGAGTAAAGCTGAACCTCCATATGATTTAAACCACCAAAGTTTTTGATGAAGTCCGAATTCGAATTTTTAATATGGCTGATACGGATGATCGTATTTGTGGTCATAGGTCTGTCATATATTTTGACAAATGTAATAATATTTGGTTAATATGTAGTTAGTAAAGGAACTCTACAAACGTGTTACCTTTTTTTATCAATTTGTTTCAAATCTTTACTTCACCATAACAGATGACGATGCCCTCAAACGTATGAGTGAGTGAGTATTGTTTTACGCCGCTTTTAGCAATATTCCAGCAATATCACGGCGGAGGACACCAGAAATTGGCTTCACACATTGTACCCATGTCAGGAATCGAACCCGGGTCTTCAGCGTGACAAGCGAACGCTCTAACTACTCAGCTACCCTACCGACCCTCTCAAACGTATAAATATCCTCTCCTGAACTAAAGAAGCTGGCGTTTTCTTCTCACAGTGAAATCATATTTAGTTCTTATTGTGATGTCATTGTGCGTTTCTTTGTTACAATATACATTTTTACTTAAAGCGTCAACATAAGAAATGTTATATTTGAGATACATTTGAGATAAATGTTTAGTTGAGTACAGATACTAGTACTTGTTTGGGTTGAGTCCCGTCTGGGAACCCAAAACACCAGAGTGAGGCACCTTATCGCCAGCACACAAAGTCAGCGATCTGACCCACTCAGCCACATAGGCTTCCACAAAATGAAAGTACGTGATCTAGACAACCAGTTGTCGGACGCATCGGTGACAACCGTTTTCATTGGTTGGTATGTTTATCTTTCCCGTGATCCTTAGCCGTTATACATATACTGTTTCTACTATCTCTAAATCCTGACGAAAATAACAGCATTACACGAATGTGTGGAACGATTTTTGATCTTGACATTGTGAATAATTAAAATAACAATTGAGAACCGGTAATTAGCGTATTATTAATAACGTCCTGTTTGGGCAATATACCACCAGATGCCCTCAACCCTGTTCCACACAACAAATGCCTGTGGGGTCGCCTTCAGTGTTGTTGTGTTGTTGTGTTGTTGTTGACACGGTAATCAATTGGATGGGCAGACAGAACACAGACATAACGTATTAAATAATCCGAAGCAGACGCAGGGAGACTGGGTGTCGCCCCGGTCGTCATAATCGTTGGAATTGAGCAGTGTTTCGAACACCGGGAACCTTTTTAACTCCAGTAAGGTAGCCTAGTGGTTAAAGCGTTCGTTCGTCACGCCGACGACCCGGGTTCGATTCCCGACATGGGTACAATGTGTGAGGCCCATTTCTGGTGCATTTGCATGTGTCTGTGACGATGGGGCAGGATACGCTCGCCTTTTGGCGAACACCTGGTGTCATCACTTGTTGCTAGTGATTCATAAACACATGTTTATGATGTTGTCGGAATCGTACAATGGACTATTCTTAGGATATAGGAAAAGGTTCAAAAGTATTGGGGACATCGCTGAATTAAGTCTTTGAAAGACATTTAGAAGGATACACATAAGGACGATAATTTATGGATGTCAACTTATTTATTATGAGGATCACGACGTTTCGGAGTATAGGCTTACTACTTTCTCAGTTGAAGAAGTCATCAGCTGATGAAGGAGTTAGCATATACTCCGACACGTTGTGATGGTTGAATCATTGAATCGTTGAATCGTTGATTTAGTCTTGCTGTCTTACCTTCAGGGTCACGGTGACCGGTAGCTGCGTGTTTGTCACAAGCCAGGAGAAACTCCTCCAATGATATAACATTTGTATCAACTGCAATGTCTGGCGAAGGAAACACTGGAGAAGATGAGAGGGAAGTTATGGCCGTAGTCCCCCAAGACGCGAAGGCCCCGGATGGAGGATGGGGATGGGTGTGTGTGGTGGGCCGGTTCTTCATCGTCGCACTGTCCGCGGGGCTCACCAGTGGCTTCGGAATCATGTATGTTGAAATAATTAACTACTTTGACACCACCCGAGCGGAGACAGCATGGATGAGTTCATTATTCGGCGGAATGAATTGTGTTGGAGGTAATCAAACATTTATTCCTTTGTTCTTTTGTTCTATTTATTCTTCTGTACGGATGCGTTCTATCAATTATCTCAAACCAAGGCGGAGTCACAAATGTGGCCTGTTGGCCGTGGCAGGATCCGACACGGTCGTGGGGTTGAAACCCCGATCAACGAGGATAATCTCACCAAGTGTCTTTTGATATCAAACATATCTACACGAGTCGATACAAGTTTAAAACTCCTCTGCATGACGAGTGTGCATCTCATATCCAAAGACACGAGGGTGAGATTCTGTTTATCATCCAACATCATTGTTCCAGCTTTTCAGTTTGTAGACAGTAATACGCAGTGTCTGAACTGTAAAAAAGTACTGCTAACAGCTTCAGGAGTAGAGCCATTAGTGATGTCATTTGATTATGACGTAACCAATGATGTCACAATGGTCTGCAAAGCATTGTGATGCAATTTCGTTGCAGCTATATCTACAATGTACATGTATACATCGCTTGATATCACCAAAGCGATATCTCCTGTGGGAGCCAGTTTTGGATGTAAATTGTCCTTACTTGTTGACACCATAACCCTGCTTATGACACACACAAAAGAGGCGACTAACGGGATCGGGTGGTCAGGCTCGCTGACTTGGATGGTCATCGTATCCCAATTGCGTGGGTCGATGCTCATTATGTCAATCACTGTATTGTCTGGTTATTAACAGACCGCCGTCATATAGCTGGAATATTCCTGAGTGCAGCGTTTAACAACAAACAAACAAACAAACACAAAGTGTTATAAACTTCTATCGCTTGGGTCACTGTGTCCCATATTAACATACCACTTCTTATATGACTGTAGTACTGTTTCCTGCCTCCCGTGAATATTCCGGGGTCTTCAGCAACCCATGCTTGCCGTAAAAGGCGACTAACGGGATCGGGTGGTCAGGCTCGTTGACTTGGTTCATGCATGTCATCGATTCAAATTGCGTGGATGTTCATGATATCAATCACTGGATCGTCTGGTCCAGACTCGATTATTTACAGACCGCCGTCATATAGCTGGAATATTGCTGAGTGCGGCGTTAAACAACAAACCAACCAACCAACCAACCTACACACCCAGTGAAACGAATCATGGATTCGACGGATGGCATATCATCGTGTACCTACCTGCGTCTATAATGCCACGTTTGATGTCAGATCATCTGATGGACGCTATCCGACAATTATTATTTCAGGCCTATTTGGGGGTGCTGCAATTGAGCGTTATGGCTGCCGTGCAACGACTGTGATTGGATCCATCCTCGCCTGTGCAGGGTTCGTCATCAGTTACTTCTCCCCGAACATCTACCTCCTGTGCTTCGCCTACGGTATTCTTGTTGGTATGTAACGGTTGTTTAGATTGGGGATATGAGTGCGTGTTGTCAGCAGTAATACGAGACCAACTATTTGCAAAGGGGAAAAGAGGTTGCTCAACCAAGCTCTTTTCCAGACTCCGTATCATGAATTTGAAGTGATAATATTAAAGGATACCAGAATATGAACTAGATATTCAGATACTTTCAGTGAATTTTCAGTTTAATGAAAGATGTAACAATTGTTATTTTGGGGATTACACTTTCGTAGTAAAGTACACATTTTAGTACTTTTGGGGGGGTTGAGTCCCATCCGAGATTCGAACCCACACCTTCATAGTCAGGCACCTAAACGCCAGCACACAATATCAGAGACCTAACCCACTCAGCCACTGTAGGTTGATATTTAATTGTCAATATAACATTTGTTACTTTTGACCACTTTCTGAAAGGTGTTGTGTATTCCTGAAGGAAAGAGACGAGACAGGAATCTCCTTCTACTGCCGTCACAGGTGTCTAATCTTTGGGTATCCGTCATTATCACAGGCCATCAGTTCCATATCTGCCCTTATCCAGGATGGACAAGACAAGAAGGTACAGTGCACACCGAGTAAAGTCTTTCTAACAACACTTCCAGGTTCAGGATTTGCGTTCATGTACGTGTCCTCATCAGTGGTCGTGCTGCAGTACTTCGACAAGAGGCGGGGCCTCGCCATGAGTATATCTTCCCTGGGGGACGGGGTGGGTATGCTGGTGTTACCTCCCCTGACCTACCTTCTGATAGAAACATACAGCTGGCGGGGAGCCTTCCTTGTCACGGCAGGAATCACTCTGAACGCAGCTGTATTTGGGCTTCTGTTCAAACCACCGCCATACCTCAGCAAGGCGTCCCAAAGTAAGTAACTTCTTCTTGAAGACTTGAAGGTTAACAACACGATTTCGAAAAAAACAACAACGAAATAGCAGTTTCGAAAAGCATCATATCTAGGTGTCCTGTCACTTTACAAAGATACAGCTTATGCCAGAGACATTTTGATATTCAGGTAAACCCCCTGTTTGGATGTTTCATATCACTGTATTGAGCAATGATGGAATTAATATGTTACACAATAAATGAAACAATTCAAACAATTTGAAGTCGTAAATTCAGCAATTTGAAACCTGACTTTAGGATCAATGGTTTGGTGCATGTATATGTCTAAATATATTACACAGAAGTCATTGCATTCTTTACATTCTGTTTGCAGAACGAAGCGCACGACGCAGCGTCCTTCACTCCTTCAAGCAACTCTTGCAGAACAAGCTGTTTTTCGTCTTTGCTTTTGGATCCTTCCTGCTTCACGTGGGCTACACCGTGCCCCTCATACACCTCATAGACCTGGTCATTCTCAAGGGTGTTGAGAAAAGTCGAAGCACTTTGTTGATGTCGGTGATGGGGACAGCAAGCTTAGTCTCGATCGTCATCTTCGGCTGGATCAGCGACCTGCCAAATGTCAGCAGGATCGGACTTCACTCGGCGAGCATCGCAGTGCTGGGGGCGAGTGTAATGGCCGTTCCCTCACTGGACACTGAAGTTGCATTCTTTGTTTTCGCTGGGATATTTGGAGTGTTTATGGGTATGTATTTAAATATTTCTGAAATGTGTGATAGGTTATTGAGATTATGTCAAGAAGGGCAGGGCAGCGACATCAGGTGTCATTGACAGAGGACGAATGAGGTCATGTTGACACATGTAGCGGAGCTACAAGTTCATACTCGGGAACTGTCCAACAATGCTAACTTTGTCTGATGCCCTTTGATGTTCACTCGGTGGCGTCTATTACTGCTTCAAGATCAAATAGATCCCCCCCCCCCCTCCCCTCCCCCGAGCATTGCACCTCCACTGCATTACGCCAGATCACAGATTCACCAGTGTGATCAATGACGTTGTGGTCCCCATACTGTCCACTGCATTACGCCAGATCACAGATTCACCAGTGTGATCAATGATGTTGTGGTCCCCATACTGTCCACTGCATTACGCCAGATCACAGATTCACCAGTGTGATCAATGATGTTGTGGTCCCCATACTGTCCACTGCATTACGCCAGATCACAGATTCACCAGTGTGATCAATGATGTTGTGGTCCCCATACTGTCCACTGCATTACGCCAGATCACAGATTCACCAGTGTGATCAATGACGTTGTGGTCCCCATACTGTCCACTGCATTACGCCAGATCACAGATTCACCAGTGTGATCAATGATGTTGTGGTCCCCATACTGTCCTCTGCATTACGCCAGATCACAGATTCACCAGTGTGATCAATGACGTTGTGGTCCCCATGCTGTCCACTGCATTACGCCAGATCACAGATTCACCAGTGTGATCAATGACGTTGTGGTCCCCATACTGTCCACTGCATTACGCCAGATCACAGATTCACCAGTGTGATCAATGACGTTGTGGTCCCCATACTGTCCACTGCATTACGCCAGATCACAGATTCACCAGTGTGATCAATGATGTTGTGGTCCCCATACTGTCCACTGCATTACGCCAGATCACAGATTCACCAGTGTGATCAATGACGTTGTGGTCCCCATACTGTCCACTGCATTACGCCAGATCACAGATTCACCAGTGTGATCAATGACGTTGTGGTCCCCATACTGTCCACTGCATTACGCCAGATCACAGATTCACCAGTGTGATCAATGACGTTGTGGTCCCCATACTGTCCACTGCATTACGCCAGATCACAGATTCACCAGTGTGATCAATGACGTTGTGGTCCCCATACTGTCCACTGCATTACGCCAGATCACAGATTCACCAGTGTGATCAATGACGTTGTGGTCCCCATACTGTCCACTGCATTACGCCAGATCACAGATTCACCAGTGTGATCAATGACGTTGTGGTCCCCATACTGTCCACTGCATTACGCCAGATCACAGATTCACCAGTGTGATCAATGACGTTGTGGTCCCCATACTGTCCACTGCATTACGCCAGATCACAGATTCACCAGTGTGATCAATGACGTTGTGGTCCCCATACTGTCCCCTGCATTACGCCAGATCACAGATTCACCAGTGTGATCAATGATGTTGTGGTCCCCATACTGTCCACTGCATTACGCCAGATCACAGATTCACCAGTGTGATCAATGATGTTGTGGTCCCCATACTGTCCACTGCATTACGCCAGATCACAGATTCACCAGTGTGATCAATGACGTTGTGGTCCCCATACTGTCCACTGCATTACGCCAGATCACAGATTCACCAGTGTGATCAATGACGTTGTGGTCCCCATACTGTCCACTGCATTACGCCAGATCACAGATTCACCAGTGTGATCAATGACGTTGTGGTCCCCATACTGTCCACTGCATTACGCCAGATCACAGATTCACCAGTGTGATCAATGATGTTGTGGTCCCCATACTGTCCACTGCATTACGCCAGATCACAGATTCACCAGTGTGATCAATGACGTTGTGGTCCCCATACTGTCCACTGCATTACGCCAGATCACAGATTCACCGGTGTGATCAATGATGTTGTGGTCCCCATACTGTCCACTGCATTATGCCAGATCACAGATTCACCAGTGTGATCAATGATGTTGTGGTCCCCATACTGTCCACTGCATTATGCCAGATCACAGATTCACCAGTGTGATCAATGATGTTGTGGTCCCCATACTGTCCACTGCATTATGCCAGATCACAGATTCACCAGTGTGATCAATGATGTTGTGGTCCCCATACTGTCCACTGCATTATGCCAGATCACAGATTCACCAGTGTGATCAATGACGTTGTGGTCCCCATACTGTCCCCTGCATTACGCCAGATCACAGATTCACCAGTGTGATCAATGATGTTGTGGTCCCCATACTGTCCACTGCATTATGCCAGATCACAGATTCACCAGTGTGATCAATGATGTTGTGGTCCCCATACTGTCCACTGCATTATGCCAGATCACAGATTCACCAGTGTGATCAATGATGTTGTGGTCCCCATACTGTCCACTGCATTATGCCAGATCACAGATTCACCAGTGTGATCAATGATGTTGTGGTCCCCATACTGTCCCCTGCATTATGCCAGATCACAGATTCACCAGTGTGATCAATGACGTTGTGGTCCCCATACTGTCCCCTGCATTACGCCAGATCACAGATTCACCAGTGTGATCAATGACGTTGTGGTCCCCATGCTGTCCACTGCATTACGCCAGATCACAGATTCACCAGTGTGATCAATGACGTTGTGGTCCCCATACTGTCCACTGCATTATGCCAGATCACAGATTCACCAGTGTGATCAATGATGTTGTGGTCCCCATACTGTCCACTGCATTACGCCAGATCACAGATTCACCAGTGTGATCAATGACGTTGTGGTCCCCATACTGTCCACTGCATTACGCCAGATCACAGATTCACCAGTGTGATCAATGACGTTGTGGTCCCCATACTGTCCCCTGCATTACGCCAGATCACAGATTCACCATTCTCTCATCAAAAGGGATGCATCACGCAGATTCTAACCTAACATAATCGTGTGTATATCTTGAATGGCCAACATGACATAATGGCCTCTTCGTGGGGTGTCCAACTTTTTTTGCATTAGATCATGGGTATAGGATCCAATCACAGGCTTATGATTGCTGTATGGGATCAGAAGAGGAGTCACAGATTTGTTGCTGCTTCAGCCATTGTGTTACCAATGATGCCAACATGGCGGGGTAATCAACAAAAGAAAACGATGTCAAATTGGCCAGTAAAAAGATCATTACATAATTCAACAATTTCGAATTAGAGTAGATGTTTGCAAAACATATTTTTAATAGTCTGAAGAAAAAATAACAAATTGTTTATGTTTTGATTGTCTGTTTATTTATTTTAATTTCGAAAATTTTGATATAATATTACTTGGCTAGTGTGGAAAATGAAAGGAGTAGTTGTTAACAAACGAATATTTCAACAAATCTGTTATATTTAACACCACGTGACTGGTGGCTAAGGTAAGCGACGTTTTACAGGATCGGTTTGGACAGAAATGAAGAAGTAACGCAGCATTGAGTTCTAAAAGTTATATTTATCAATATTTGTCAGAGACGACAGATTTTGACAGATACGGCATGAAGAGAAACCATGTCTATATCCCAAACGTTAATTTCAGAACATATAACCATAATCTACCGTTCGTTGGAATAATTAAAGAAGGGACTGTGCAAGTCCACTTAGTTGCAGGTGAATTTCATAATTTATTTTTTGACTCTGTCAAAACATGATCCATTGTGACCACCCTTAGGTGAATGAAGCCATCACCTCTAACTTATTGTTGTGAGGTTCATGTTTGAGTTTTATTTATTTTGTTTGTTTGTTTGTTTGTTGTTTAACGCCGCACTCAGCAATATTCCAGCTATATGACGGCGGTCTGTAAAATAATCGAATCTGGACCAGACAATCCAGTGATTTACATCATGTGCATCGATCCACGCAATTTGGATCGATGACATGCATCAACCAAGTCGGCGAGCCTGACCTGTCGCTTCTTACGACAATCAAGGGTTGCTGAAGACCAGATCACACCCGGATAGTTCTGGAGAGAATAAACTGGTCTGTTATATTGTTTCCTGATGAAGGAAAACCTGGATGTATTGACTACCCGTGTGTGATCCTGCAGGTGCGTGGTACATGGGCCAAGGGGTGTTGGTGTCTCAGATAGTCGGCGTTGAACTCACCAGTATCGCCTTTGGTGTACACTCCTTACATACGGGTTCCGGCATGTTCCTGTCGTCCATTCTCGCAGGTAAGTACGACTTCAACTCGTGTGTACACACATCCTCTCTACGCTGTTGAGGGAAAACAAATTTTTTTTTTGCAAGTAAATACAGGGTAAAAATCATGTTTTTTTCTATTCGTTCGTTCGTACTTTTATTCGTTCGTTCGTTCGTTCATTTATTCCTTCGTTCGTTCGTTCATTTATTCATTCATAAGGTTGAGAATAGCGATGTGGCACACGTTTTGTGTGTGTGTTGTCCTCTCAATTAATAAAAAAATGTCCGCCGAGCGATCACCCAACTGTAAAACGTATCAATATTTCCTCTATTACACGCTGAGTCTCTAATACAATTCAGGTCTCTAATACACGTCGGGTCAGTGGAAATACGGTAGTTTGATATCGGATGTTTTTGACGACATATGATGTTCTAGGCCGTAAATCTGAATGCGTCCGCGATAAGATTACAAGACTTCATGAAGGCATATCTTTTGCATACTAATGAAATGTTTTTGAAACTGTAAGGGGCATGTACGATGACGAACTGACTCGGAACAGGCAATTTCCTCATTGAAACAACCGTCGATGAACGTAAAATATAACATTATGAAAAAGTGTTTGAAGAAACTTTATTCAGGACAACATGTTGTTTGTAAGGCTATCTGTGATCGATATTCATAGCCATCTCCATCAACCACCACTGTAAGGATTTGGCAGTAGGTCCATCAGAAGACACTCCTCTCATCGAAAGGCCCCGAAAACAATGTCCCGACACCACTAAATTCACAGCACAGGCACAGAGCAACTTATCAAACTTGACGAAATTCATTTCAGAACACGCACAATTTCCAAGAAATGACTTGGTGAGTCCAACAGTGAAAAGCAGGTTGCGATGAAATTTAAACGTCTATCTTTGGACTTAGTGAAAAACTGTGTATTTTGAACATAGTCAAGACTATGGGTATTTTAGTGTTGGACTTTAGTAATATTTGTTACATATGTAACTACCTTTGACCACTTTTCGGAATGTTCCAAGATTGCGGACCTTTGTGCCCTGTTTTGTTACGCGTTGCAAGAGAGCACCGTTTTCAAAAGCGGTGTTGCCGTCATGGTAGAATGGAGATAACTCCTACTACAATTGATGTGGTCCCACTGCAGAGTAGATACCTCTTATTTTGATTTGGAAGTGAGTGCTTTACCTTCAAATTAAAATGTGGTATCTACTCTACAGTGGTACTACATGAAGTTTCAAAACGCAGTAGGTTTATGTCCTAAATAACTGATATAGATGTGTGTACTACATAATTTAATACATATAATATTTTTTTCCAGGTTGGCTATTTGATATCACAGGAAGCTACGTTCTGCCGTTCTACATATCAGGATGTCTTTATCTATGCGCGAGCCTTGTAACTCTCATTGTGCTTATTGCAAGACGCAGAGTAACAGACCATTCGCACAACCACCCTGCGACTAGAGACTCTCCTTCACAGATGTGAACTGTTAGACGCGGAAGTGTGACCAGGAACTCAAAGGGCGCATCACGACCACATGTCTTCCTACACTTTCCCCGAACACCAGGAGTCGTCCATTCATTTTGTCTTCATCTTTGTTTTGTCTGTTATGATCCTAATGGGACGAGACTGATTGTTCATTGGTCTTGACGTTTAGAATGTACTTGAGCTGGGTCGAGGTTTCTGCTGGTGGACTGATGTCACGAGTTTAATCATACGATCAGTAGCATCTATCTATCATGGAGAGTCAACTACAAAAAAAATTGTTTGGGTCGAGATATCAAAACTGTGTGACAAGCCGAATATATTTCTTAAGTGTGTCCCCTTGCTTGTAGACTGTGGAATCTGTCATTCATAACGTATCGTTTTAAGTTTCAACAAAATCAATAAATGCGCTATCGTGTCAACCTGGATTGTTCTCAAGACTCTCACTGGTTATCTGGTCCAGACTCTATCACTGGCTTGTCTTGTCAAGAGTCTCCATCATTGGATTGTCTTGTCTAGACTCTCTATCACTAGATTGTCTGGTCTAGACTCTCTATCGACCCGTGAAGATTCCGGGTCTTCACGGGTAGGTCAATAGGTCTTCATCAACCCATGATTGCCGTAAAAGGTGACTATGTTTGTCGTAAGATGCGACTAATGGGATCGGGTGGTCAGGCTCGCTGACTTGTTTGATGCATATCATCGTATCCCAATTGCGTGACATGCTTGCCCTAAAAGGTGACTATGCTTGTCGTTAAAGGCGACTCGACTAACAGGCTCACTGACTTGGTTGATGCATGTCATCGATCCCAATTGCGTGGATCGATGCTCATGATATCATCACTAAATTTGTCTGGTCCAGACGCGATTATTTACAGACCGCCGTCACATAGCTGGAATATTGCCGAGTGCGGCGTTAAACAACAAATATACAAACAATACCATGCAATTTTTAAACAGAATGTTTCTGCATCACTGGCAAAGTATGTTACATGGAAAGCGAGAGTAGTTAAAATTCACGTGACGTACACGTTTTTATGGTGATACGTGGTCACCCTTCATTACAATGCATATCATGTGCCATGCTACCTCAAGCTCATATTCCCTCCACAAATGCAACAGCTTGGAGTCTTGAAAATACTTGCAGTCAATGCACATAAATCCCTTTAAATGGTTCTCCTGCCAAAAGCGACACCTGTGTAAGATATTATGGGTCGTGTTTCTATTGTAGATCTCAGATTCCAGGATACTGAATCTGTGGCCTCGGAGTCTTTATAATTACATGTTTGAATGACGCGTACAGCCCAGTGACACATCGCGCATCTGTTTGTTTGGTGAACCTGAACAGGGAAGTGATCCTACATCGTGTGTTGACGGGAGGCTGACTGCAGGCGCTTGGATGGGAGTTTAGTTCTAGGCTACCTTCAACCTTGAAGAGGATTGTGGACGTACTGCGTTGGTGGGAGGACGCGGTCTGGGTATGTTAAAGGAAGGAACGGAAGGCTTATTAGTAGAGGCAGAGATTTATGATTATTTGGTAGAAGTTAACAATACTGTGATTATTACAGCCCTATAACTTTGTTGTGTGGTATGTGTGTATTGAGACTTCAAATGCCTTGTCCCTTTATACCTAATTTATTATTGACTCAAATTCCATCTCCTTGCCAACAGAATCAGCTATGTTTATTGTGCTGCATACCGGTGAAGGTGCGTAGAATATGCACTCAAGGTAGCCGTATATTATACCTCTTTATAAGACGATAGAGAAATATTTTCAACTAAGCGGAACATGTTATTCAGAACGTTGTGCATGGTTGGATCCACATATTCAGGGTGTATGTAACTCCATTGTGAAGAATACACAAACGAAGGCGGTAATGTGCACATGACACGAATGCCGATTATTGAGGGTTTGTCCATCCAGTTAGATTGTAAATAGAAAGCCAAGTCTGACGCAAAAGGACTAATGGTTTGCACACACACAGTCGTTGACAGTGATGTCCAATACAGTCATGTAATGATAACTCATGCAAGCTTCCTGGGCAGCTCTGACTGATAAATAGAGGGGAGAAACATGATATTTCACGAGAAACATGAAATATCCTATTTATTATTTACTTCTTGTGTAGTTGACTTCCGGAAAATTCATATTATTTTGCTTTATCTATGTGGAAATTACATAAAAAGGAAGTCGACAGTTTTTGTACGGGCCAGACATTACAATAAAGGGAGACAATGTACAGAGATTGTATGACAATAGTTCAGTCGAAGTGTTATGTTCACTGCAGTGAAATATGAAGTATTATGTTCACTCCAATGACAATATCCCTTTTCTAAACTTCAGAAATGAATGTAGGGGGTTACTGTTCTCATTACAAGATCCCAGCCCTCCCCTAACCCCACCTCTCCCTAACCCCACCTCTCCCCTCACCCCACCTCAATATCAAAACATCGGTCCTGCACCATCAGCTGAAACGTTTCTCACCCTGTGATGACATGCTCGGCCGTTAGTAAAGCGAATGAGCGAACTATGGTTATTATGACTGTGAATACATGTTTTCTCCCCCTATGAACATCCTGGGCTACAACTGTGGAAACACATGCAGGTGGCAGGAGGCGACTTACTGTATCCGATTGCGAGGCTCCTCTTACCCCGACCAATGACTGCTCTGGACAACAGGCCGCTGTCATAATTGGAATGTTGTTGGGCGCGGCATAAAACAACAGATATCAGTTGCAACGCCCATAGTGTCCAAGCTCCAGTGCAATCTGCCGTATAGCCAGCATATGAACGGGATATGTTACATATATTATTTATATATAATATATATATTTGTGATACATGAATATATTTTTAATAGTGAGTAAACGGGGAAGACGCACCAATGTGTCATGTCAATCTATAGCGTTGTATTGTACACCCTCAGTGTTCTCACCTGTATGTGTTTGATAGTGAAACTCATTGAACTGGGATCTTTTACTTCCATCCGATGCCTCTCAACATGAAGATCTGAGGACACCTCTATAGAACTCTGTACGTCCAGTCTATATGAAGGCGGGTTGGGGGCTTGCACCAGTCAATGCCAGCTTCATGAAACAATGCCAGCTTAATGAAACAATGCAGCTTCATTTGGAACTACCTCGATTAGTACTTTTCGATTTTAACAAAGGAAACCCCACACAGAACACACATTCCTTCGTTGAAACTGGTTGGGTGTAGTTTGTTTGTTTGTTTGTTGTTTAACGCTGCACACAGCAATATTCGTGCTTTATGACGACGGCCAGATGCAACTGGGATCAAACAAGTCAGCAAAACCTGACCACCCGAACCCGTTAGTCGCCTCTTACTACAAGCATAGTCGCCTCTTACGGCAAAATTGCTGAAGACTGAATCTTCTAGGGGCGGTTTGGGTGTGGATACATGGCGCTTTGAAATGACAGTTGTTCCATTATTGGAACGTGTTGCAGAACGTGGACTTGGCAGCTCCTGGGGAAAATTGCACTTCTTGTGGCTGTTAATACTCATACCATACTGCTACCATAATGAACTGATTCTTCCCCAGTCAGCTGTCACCCAATGCCTGGGTGCCCGACATGACCACCTTGCGGTTGCTCCTACTCAAAAGGCCTCAAATAGCATTTTGACACATTTTGATTCTTTTGTGAGACTGCAGAACGTCTAGCAAATCCTTTGAGGTTTTGAGAATCCACGTTGTATAATTCCACATGTCTCAACTACAATCTGTGAATATAACGAACGACCTTCTTTCATTGTATTAAGAATAATGGTTAATCTTTGGTACATGGATCTCTTTGGGTTTTGAATCCAATACAAAAGAGGAATGGACGTGTCTTCGGGCTTAAGATTTGACAGTACTGAAACAGTGAGTGAGTGAGTGAGTTGGGTTTAACGCCGCTTTTAACAGTATTCCTTTTATATTGCGGCGTGTCAGCTTAATGTGGAAGGAAAGCCCGAAGTGATGCAGGTCCAAGACGTTTACCACTTCGGTGAAACCCGTGAGCACGGGTATGGTGCTGACAAACCTAGAAACATAATCGCGGCGAAACGGGATTCGATCATAGGTTTCTGGCGTGCCCAAGGGACGCAAATCTTCACAGCGAATCGCGGCGCCTTAGACGACTGGGCCATTCGTGCCCCCGTACTGAAACAGATGTCTTCCCAAGTTAACACACCATCCTTACAAGTAGCAGTATTTGACATCAAGTTCTTTGATACTTACATATAATGGCTCTGCATTTGATATTACAACTTTGCACATCTCTGTCCCACACGACAGACTTCATGTCTTGATCCATGGGGAATTTGTCACTAAACTTGGTGACTGTGGGTATAATTACATCTCAATCGTCAAAGGTTCAGGACAATTTGTCAAAGACGGAAGTAAATGTCATCTGAAGTTTTCTAAGAAAACACTTCGTCATTGATAACATTGGAGTGGAATGTGGGGATAGGACATACAAATATACTCATGCAAAGTCTGGCGTGTATATGTGGTACTATTAAACTTGATAACATTTTTTTCAAATTTGGGCGTGCGCAGCGTTATTTCAATTGACTATTATCTTTCGGTATAATCTCAAAATGAAAACCAGTCCTCAACTAGCCAGGTCACTTAGTCTGGTGAGATGTGCAGCAGCTGTTAACAGATCATTTACTAAATGCATCGAACCCTGCGATCTGACTGTGCTTTAACTGAAAGTATAAATTACCTGCATAAAATAATTCGTTGTTCTGTTTTATCCTCTCGGGACCAACCGTTTGATGGAATAATTATGCTTCATTGAAAAACACAAAATTGTCTGTCACAAGAAACACTAGGCCCATATTGTTTTATACACACCCTCACCCACTCACCCACTCACCCACTCACCCACTCACTCTTTGATATTATGAGGAACTTCCAATGTCGTCGGTTTCGGCAACCAAACCGTTCACCTGTTCAGCGATCCATTTTAGCTGACTCTTACGATAAACGTTTGGCAAGAAAAGAAGATTTACCTTTTTATGCAGTTTGTTTAAGTGGTGAGTGCTAACGGCATTGCAGAACAGTTTTCGCGAAAACACCTGGTGGTATCACAGATTGTCAGTTACACATTCGCATAATTTCACCACTTTTTGGGGCTTTTCCACCCAGTTGTCGTCTCTCTCGGCAGCCTGTTGCTGGCTGTTCTCAGGCGTTGATGGGGCGGTGGAGTAGTCTAGTGGTTCAAGCATTCGCTCGTCACGCCGAAGACCTGGGTTCGGTTCATCGCAATATGTGAAGCCCACTGCTGGTGTCCCCCGCCGTGATGTTGCTGAATATTGTTAAAAGCGGCGCAAAACACTACTCACTCACTCCCTCAGGCGTTGACGTTTAATACTTACTAGGTAAACTTTATCTGGGAACAACCCCCTGCTCCGGTTTGAGTATGGTAACTTGTGGTGCGAACAGTGTTTATTTGTTATGTGACAAACAAGTGACCCCGCAAGAAACATTATGACGTCATGATATCAATACGGGCCGGTCATCCGAGTTGTATGGAATTGTACAGCACGTCGACAGGCCAATCAGATTGTTAAGATTCTATAACGAGTAATGGTTATCAACTTCGCGAATAGAAACCGGTCGCTATGATAATTATTCTGCTCAGCTCCGAACATTTTATAATAGTATTGATGCCATCATATCATTTGGATGACGATGTAAGAGATGGACTAGCCCATATTTAACATTTCACCGTGCTACAATAGAAACGACTTACATGAATAATGTTTTGGAAATAACTATGCACTTTCGGTGTGCTTTTATATCATGTCAGTATTATAATGTGCACGTCTCTCCTAATCCAGTTGTGTTTGACAGTCTCTCACATCAGGTATACTCTGTGCATATTGTCGCATCAATGAGTGAGATCAACATAGACTTCTCTGCTTGTCAGTTGAGAAATCTATTCACATGTTGGCTAACTTCGCTCAGGTGCACAAAACAGGTAGAACTTTCTATTATGCCCATCTCCTTACTGTAATATATACTCAACAACAAAAGTTCCTGTGACACCAATATTTTTTGTGTATTTTTCAAACAAGTAAAGTTTGTTTTTTAATATTGTAGTACATGTTTGGAATCAAGTCACAAAAACGCAACGGCTATAGAAAAGCATGCATTCCATGCAAAAATTGACTTTTATGCAAGCCCCGAGTTTCACTACCCAAGAATGGATATAAAAACTTGCGTTAACGGAATTCCATATGCATTGTTTAGCATCGTGCTGACAATAACCACTCAGAAAAACAACAAAATTACGCAATTATTCCCTATTATGAAATGCCACGCCTGTCCGAAAATGAGCCTCTGCGAGCCATTGGTATGCTTGAATCAGGATCGAGTCAACGTGATGTTGCAAGACAATGAAACGTCCACAGAAACACCTTTTGGTGTTGATGGCAACGTTGGCAACAGATCAATGCAGTCAGAGACCAATAACCAATAATCAACAAGACAACTGGATTCAAACAACTCACCTACAAAATCGATTCAAGCCAGCAACAGTGACTGCAAGAAGCATCCCTGGCCTTCGACGAATATCTTCACAAACTGTACGTCGTCGCCTCAGATTGGCAGGGAATTTTGTCGCCAGAAGACCCGCCAGACGTCCCATATTGACAGGAAATCACCGCCAAACACGTCTACAGTGGTCCAGACAACGTCTACGCTGGACGGCCATGCAGTGGGGACAAGTTCTATTCACTGACGAGTCTCGTTTTCACCTCAGCCACTGCGATGGACGGATTCGACTGTACCGATGTCGAGGTGAACGTTACGTCAATCATTCTGTCATGGAAGAAGATCGGTTCGGGGGCGGCAGAGTTATGGTATGGGGTGGGATTACAGCAAGACAGAGGACCGGTTTGATTGTGGTAGAGCGAAATCTCAATGGACAGCGCTACCGTGACGAGATCATCGGCCCTGTTGTTCTACCGTTTTTGCGTCGTCATGGCCCAGGCAATACCTTTCAACATGGCAACGCCCGGCCTCATATTGCTCGACTTGTTCCTCTTCAACCCCTTCATCCTCTGGCTCATGATGGATGAGATGGATCGGCGCCTTCGATGTCAACCACGTGTTCCACAGACACTCCAGGAACTTCGAAACATGCTCCAGTAGATATTGACAGATATCCCACAGGACTTTGTGCGACGCCTGGTCCAGTCCATGAGACGAAGATGTGTTGCTTGCATCGCAACCAGATGTGGACACACACGCTATTGATTTGTAAATTGACATGTTGGCATGTTCATGGTTTATTCTATGAAATCACGCATTTTCTTAAGTCAGTATGGCAAATTAAATCATTTGAACACTTACAGGATTCTTTTATCTGTTGCAAACCGAAATTGTTTCAGCTTTGGTAAAAATCATAACTTTGTATTAAATCTTATTCAATGTCACAGGAACTTTTGTTGTTCAGTATACATAGCAATAATCTCAGAACCTACAGGCGATTGAAGACGCAGGATGTAGTTGAATCTTATGGTTTAAATGTAAAATATAGGGACAACCGTCGAATCTAGCTTTGTTTAGATGGGAATCCTTATCAATTGGGCGTTTTAACAAAACACCAACCCATCGTTTAGATAGAATTTGTCCACAGAGTTAAATAATAGAATTATTATGAATTACATTTCTTAATATCATGTCCTTTTTATGAAGATTTAAGACACGCACTTTTTAGATATTGTTTGTAATTAAATCCTCTCCTACAAATCGGACTGATTCGTATTTATTTTAATATAAAAAGTACAGGTCTTATTAGCAAGCACACTTAATAAAATGTCTGAACGAAACATTTTTATAAACTAAG
The DNA here is from genome assembly GCF_023055435.1 of Haliotis rufescens. NCBI lineage: Eukaryota > Metazoa > Mollusca > Gastropoda > Lepetellida > Haliotidae > Haliotis > Haliotis rufescens. The sequence goes on from NW_025964346.1 coordinate 1,549,700, forward strand.
AACATTGTGTTAACGCACTATTTTTACAGGATAAGAACAGTATCCTTCTTGATGTTCAAGTTTATATAATGTTTTATCGTCTAAAAGTATCTCATATTCAAAGCCTTGTTGGTTGGCCTTACTCTTAATTTATATGTCCAATGTTTGTATATACAACGCTTATGTAACGTGACATATACATAAGCTATGAAGACACACATGCATTTGGGAAAGTGGTCAAATGTAACAAATGTTATATTTTGGATAACACTTTCTAAGTAAAGTACAGATTTTCGTACTTGTCAGAGGGGTACACAAAGTACCTGATCGAGACTACCAGTTGTGGGACGTTCATCTTGTGGAAGTCTCGGTAGCCGAGTGCGTGTTGGCGATTAGGTGCCTCACTCTGGCAGTGTGAGTTCGAATCCCGGATGGGACTCAACCCATAAAAGAACAAGAATCGGTACTTTACTAAGACAGTGTTATCCAAAATATAACAATTGTGACATTGTATACATAAGCTATTTCTCTCACTGTCACGTCATGTCGGATACTAGTATACACGATAGGTTGCTGTGAGCCTACATACACACTTGGCAAACACTGAACAATTTAACTATGCACACTGCATAGGCAGCAGCTGGCACATAAACAATAGAGATTAAAGCTGTCAACTATATCAAAGAACTGGGTGTGCAGTGAATTTAATTGTACGCGATGTAGTATCACGAGAAGAAATATATAAACTGAGGTGCAAAAGAAACGCTACATCTCAGTTGCATTTATCATATGTTTGATTTTCGTGTGGGAAAATCTAAAGCCTGATATATTTATCAAACATGAACTGTACCGGCGCATTGTCAGCACTCAAAGAATACATATATTTGGTTATATTGAAACCGGAATAAGTATATAAATTATTCATATAACACAATTTTGTTATGGGTATCGTATCTTTAAAAAATCGATTATTATTCTTTATTCGGCTGACGGCTAAATAGAACAACATATGTTTCAATTTCCATTAACATCAAAGACAAACTCGAAAGACACCCCCCCCCACACACACATACACACATACAGGGTACATGTATTGTCGACACGCGCTGTATTAAACGTGAAGGTTGACTTGAATGCATCCTCTCAAGAATACCTGAGTTAGTCAACCATGTAATGTCCCGGTTACATTAATCGATGAGCAGAACAGTTTAAATACAATTGCGGGAGTATTATTAACACATACATAGAATATGTGTGCACACACACAGGAACGACCTGGTGACACACAATTGCAAGCGATGGGCGAATAGACATGTAAGTTGGTTATCCTTTCTCACCAGACAAGCCCTACTGGGCATATATCCTGTCGTCATATATCTCTACAAATATAGAATTGCAGTGTTTATAAATCACATGACTTCAGTTTCTAACCACGTGATGCAATCCGAGAAGTTTATCACAAAGTTGTCGGAGTCGTTTTTAACAACATGCAATAAGTACGTGGTTCAAGGAGAGATTATCAAACTAGTCTCTCCAATTGCGCCTTGAAGCTTAAGTCTATAACTATCCCAAATGACATAACACGTTCGGTTATATTTAGAAATCAATAGGTTACATCCCTGTGAACAATGAGGCTGAATCCTATGTAATCTACCATACAAGGCTCTGACATTATACATGTCGTATTGATTTATTGCGAGTTCATTTTCAAAGCAGAGATTACTAAATGGTACACTGTGTGTTGACACTGTGTGTCGAATGGGGTTTCTATAGAGAAGTTCATGATTGATGTTTGTGATAAAACGTTCGTGCGTCTTTACTGGTATTAATTGTGAATGAAAGTTCTACCGATTTGAAAGTATGTCTTTGGGACCATTGTAAGTGAAATGCTTAAGCCTACGATCCCAGAAAATCAAAGATGGCCAATGATTGGTATGCACCAACTTGGCATGTCATGTCGGGCTATTGCTGTCGTGGTATGCACAAAGGGAGACAACTACAGTTGTCATGATGTAGCCATCACGAATAAACGTGTCTGAAGCTCACTCCTGCGTCCGTCCTGATGTTGAAGGAATAACTAACGTAACATGGTGTCAGAAGTGGGATTGTGTCAAAACAGGACCTAACGGACGTCATACCAAAAAGGTACTGGAAATTTCTGTGTAAAAAACAAACTATATTTTGAACTCAATACGAACTGTTTCAATATTTCAAGTGGCTTGCCAATCATCGTCCTTCAGCACACTCAAGTATTTTACAATACATAACACAAAGTGAACAATCGTCCTGGAGTTGGCCTTCTGTAGATCGCAACTCCATTTCTGGTGTCCCCGCCGTGATATTGCTGGAATATTGCTGAAAGCGGCGTAAAACCATACTCACTCACTAACTAAGAACTTTTCGAAGATAGACGCTAGACGGATTTGCCTCCGACCTCTTTGAGTATAAAAAGAACAAGTATGTTCTCGAGGTGGACTTTTACTCCCGTTTCATAGAACTTGGCAAAAGAAGTAATCAACTTGCTCAAATTTTACTGTGACGCACATATTAGGCAATTTACGTTACATTAAGCTGACACGCCGTGATATAACTGGAATACACACAGGCTATTGAATTGTAAATTGACATTTTGGCATGTTCATATCTTTTTATGAAATCACGCCTTTTCTGAAGTCAGTATGACAAATCAAACCATTTGAACACTTACAAGAGTCTCTTATCTGTTGCAAACCGAAATTGTTTCAGATTTGGTAAAAAACATAACTTTGCATTTAATTTCGATGTCAGAGGAACTTTTGTTGTTCAGTATACATAGCAATAATCTCAGAACCGACAGGCGATTGAAGACGCAGGATGTAGTTGAATCTTATGGTTTATGGTTTATGGTTTCAATGATGGACATACGAGGGTTGGTCAACAGGTTCTAAGCCTGACTAACTTTCAACTATGGGCTAAACTACCGGGCAAAAGAAAGTTTTCACTTTAAAAATAGTTGTATAAAAAGCGAAAAAGCTGGTGCAGGTTTGAACCCCCGCAGAAAACATTCGCCCAAATGCAACATGACCACAAGCACAACGCAGATTTTCGAACGCAGCTTTCCAAATCATGCATTGTTGAAAACGCGCAAAACGTGATTTTGAGACATTGGTCCAAATGCACGTGCGTGATTGTTGCATAAATACCGACGTTGGACAGAGCAGGCATTCAGTAAGCAAATAACCACCAAGAATATGCCCAGACTTACACAAGCGCAACGAGACAGAGCGATCGGTATGGCCAATAAGGGGGCTACTCAACGTCAGATAGCCAGGACCTTCAACTGCTCCCAGACCACCATCAGCAAGTTGATAATCCGCTACCAACAGACAGGACAGACTCAAGACCGGCCAAGATCGGGAAGACCGAGAGTGACAACACCGGCCGAAGACCGCTACGTCCGGCAGATTCACCTCCGAAACAGATGTGTGACGGCGACGTCAACGGCGGCAACAGCACTAGGGCATGCCATCAGCAGACGGCGTCATGGTATGGGGTGGCATTTGTGGCCAGATTACAACACGATACAGGGATGAGGAGGCGTGTGTTGGCGTGCATGGATGCCCAGGGTGGTCACACTCGCTATTGATGACGTGTTACCTGACCGGCATTTAACAGCTGTACCAACAACAACGTACAGCGTGACTGACGCCATTTCTGGCAAATACGAAAACAATGGAGTTAGCTCCGGTTTCAAACTAGAGTGACCTCCCTTTCCCAATATGAACCACTGAGGCGGTTTCGCCGTTTAGTTCAATCACGTGGCAGCAAAATTGGACGTACAGTAGGACGTCGTGATCGGATGTTATGCTCTCGAAATTGATTCCCATGGTCCTTGCAGTAATCGGACGTCAGCCAGTGAGGCTGCGGGCTGTTATAGCTGCAGTCTTAAACCGATTTCGCCGGTGTACCGGGACATGATGATCTTGCCGACGTGACGTTACCCGTGGACGTCGACGTTCAGAGTGAGGTCGGTCCCTGGTGTTGGCAAAGAAACTAGAGTGACTGCATGGTGCTACGATGAACTCCAAACCGCCAAGCAACGTGTTGTGCAATGTCGGTTTCAAACCTTCCCACTGCACGCAACTTCTCCTTTTCACATAGGTGAGGTGAGGTGAAATTGGGTTTAACGTCGCGTCCAAGATTATTGCACTTATATAGCGACGTGCTTGCATTTGTGTGAGTGTGTGTATGTGTGTGTGTGAGTGTGTGTATGTATGTGTGTGTGTGCGTGTGAGTGTGTGTGTGAGTGTGTGTATGTGTGTGTGTGAGTGTGTGTATGTATGTGTGTGTGTGCGTGTGAGTGTGTGTGTGAGTGTGTGTATGTGAGTGTGTGAGTGTGTGTATGTATGTGTGTGTGCGTGTGAGTGTGAGTGTGAGTGTGTGAGTGTGGCTGTGGCTGCTTGTACTAGTCCGGAATGATGCCTATTTATAGTGCTAGCCAACTGAGATACCATGCCGCGGATTAACATGAACACCCTACTCAGACACAGTATTCTGACGCCAGACAGGGTAACTACAAGTACCATCTCTTAACGTCGTTTAGTCTGACGCGGCCGGAATCGAACCCCGGACCTATCGCTCTCACAGGCGGACGCTCTACCACAAGACCACGAAGAAGGTCTGTACTGGAAAGATGTGTTCTGGAAGCCACCTTGCTCTTCTCCAATAATATCTTTAATATCAAGGAAAGTATCCTGTCTCTTATTTAGAATACACGCGAATATATACCTCGTGGTGTTAAGTAATAATGTAAGGTTCGTAGATTGCCTGTGTTGCCTTTCTTATGCAGGGGTGTTATAATGGATATATTGGGTTGACAGCAAAGACACAAAACGTACTTACTACTTACTAATTCAATTTACATCTGTTTCAGGGCGGTAGTGTAGCCGAGTGGCTAAAGCTTTCAATCGTCCTGGGGTCGACATGTGTAGCCCGTCTCCGGCGTCCCCGCACTGATACTGCTGGAATATTGCTAAAAAGGCCACCCAGCTGCAGTGTTTCGTTGTTTCGAACCCTGACAAATATTCCCTTTTAAGTAAGACAGTACGACTGGTACTGTAGCCCCGTAAGTGGAACTATAACGTGTCCGGTACTGTAATGAAAGCCAGTTTGAGTCAGCAATATTCCAGTCACGGCACCGTGCGTGACCTCGTACAGTACGTGACCTCGTGCAGTAAAGCTGAGGTATTGCCTTGTCTTTAACCTACTGTGCTCGAACCAAGCACCGCATCAATTTCCAGTTTTTTAGAACAGCGTATACTTATTTTTACATATGTGTTTTTGTCATATTTACAAGTCCATAATGTCTTATCTTTCCGAGAGCCTACTGGTGTCACTTTCGTAGTAAATCTATTTTTTAAATCGAAACTTCCCGTTATTTCAAATATTTTATTGCTATGTCAAGAAATAAACTTAAATTTTCGGAAACATACTTGAAATAACGATAAAATAATTTGAAATGCCGAGAAAAAAAATCGAAAATTCCAGTTGGGGAAATGAGCTTGAAATAGTGAGAAAATAACGGAAATTACGAGAAGAAAAACTCGAAATAAAGAGTATGAACTTGAAAATAATTAAGAACAACAATTATGGTTTTAAAGTGGCATCATTATATCTTACCGAGGGTAGACCCAAATAATTTTCATTATATCTAAGGGTTAAACGTCCAAGACCTGCATCACTTCGTGCTATCCTCCACCAACAAGTTTGACTGACATACTGTTCAAGTCCTCCTCGAAACCGACTCACGCTCTCAACACGTGTCACTGAATGCGATGGAGCGGCGTAAAACAATATTCATTTATTCAGATTACAACACTGATTTAGTCTTTGGGTTTGTTTTCAAACTACCACCAATGCTTGTAAAATAATCGTAATTGTGCATTTGGTTAATTGGAATAATTGTGATTTCAGTCCTGCATCCTGGACAGGCACAACCATCCTGGCAAGACTGAAATAAAGACTGTCTGCTGTCTCAGTTAAGTTCAGCGGCACAGCACACAAAGAAGATAACAATGAATGATTGCTGTTGATTCCTAACCACGATCTTATGACGTCCACCAGCACGGAACCCATAGAATTGCAACCTGACCTGATGGTTGTGGAGCCTGAACGTGATGACAGTGGCGCGCTGAGAGCCCCGGACGGGGGATGGGGATGGGTGTGTGTGGCAGGGCGGTTCTTCGTAGTTGCTCTTGTTTTGGGACTTGTCAGTGGCTTTGGCATTGTATATGTTGAAATAATTGACCATTTCGACACCACAAGAGTGGAAACAGCATGGATGAGCTCACTTCACAGCGCAACATATTGTATAACAGGTGGCTACAATGCCTACTTTTAGAGTCACTAGGGATTCCATGCTTGTTTTTAAATAGTCTCATTAAAATCAGATCTTAGTTCTCGCTACCGCTAGACAAAGATCTGAGGACATAACATTAGGGGTCACGCGAGAACGACCTTTCATCCGACCAATCAGAGTGTCGCTTACAGATCATGAAAGTGACAGTCGGAATGTGATTTCTAATCATGCAACTTCGAAAACTTTAACACGGGGTACACCGAACGATAGTTGCGGGCTTAACGACTGAATCCATACAATCAAGACCATCTTTTAGCTATTCCAAAATGTTCTTTTGTTCAGGTTTCAATTTTTTTTATCGAGAACTTGTGAAAATATGTTTCGAAGCGTAGTCGCCATTTTGAAATTAATGCAGTAAAGCACGAGAAAGCTGCCTTCTGATTGGCTTGTGTCGACTTCTTGTCAGTCATTTCATTGGTCGGTCAAAGTTCGTGCAAGGTCGGTCTGTTGTGACCCGTAATCAAAACATGTCGCCTTTGTTTAAAGTAAATATCCAATCGCTCGCACCTTTTTCGGTTGTCAAGCAAAGTCATGACGATGCCCTGTTAACCATAGTCGGTTTAGTCATAGCTATCTTCTACAAACTGACAAGGATGAACCAATAAAAGGCATCTCTTAGGTTCACGGTCAATATTTTTAAATGTGTTTTATTTACATGCTTGAATTATGGTTATTATAATTCATCAGACTGCCTGAGTTCTTTTGCTATTAATTGTTTTACATGGGTTCTCTGATATTAACATCACTGTTTTATGGTGCAAGCTGTTTATGATATATACCACAGAAATATACACTTTGTATCAGGTCTTGTTGGTGGTGGCGTACTGGAACGTTTCGGCTGCCGAGCAATGACAGTAGCGGCGTCTATCCTCACAAGCGCCGGCTTCATCTTCAGCCTGTTCGCCCAAAACCTCGTCCTGCTGTGTGTCCTGTATGGCGTCCTGACTGGTGAGTCACCAGGGACCTTTTGCCTTCCTGTGTGGTGCAGTAGGGGTGTCTGTGTGAGTGAGATTGGCTTAAAGTCGTTTAACAATGTTTCTGTCAAAAGTTGTGGCTACAAATGTGTAAGCCAAACTACGAAGTATGTATCGTCCACCCTTAACAGATTTCACCACATTGTTCAATGGTATGGGTTCTTATATGGCAGGGTTCTAAATCTTTTTTTGTCATCTGGAGGCTTTATTCTTTTCAGATGCAAGTTGACCTTATCAGGATCATTTTATCAGGCTTGCCAACTTGCATGTGAACAATAAAGCCCTAAATGCCAAAATGATTTAAAACCCTGCCATCTAATAAAATTTAGTACAATACCTCCCATGCTTTCAGGCTGAATTTGAACCAATACACAATTATATTATGTAGGCATCAAAGTGACTAGGTATTCTCACTTGATGGAAACGGACAAATTTGGGTACCGCGCTGTCTTCAAGTATCTCCAACAGAAAGGGTAAGTTCCAACGTCCATCTATGATGGAATGATGCTCCTGCCGTTGTCATTGTTAAGAGGTGGGTAGCGGAGTTCAGGAGAGGAAAAGAGAGCCTGGAAGATGATCCAAGACCAGGAAGACCAACAGCCACCACTAAGGAACATGTTGACAACATACATGATAAGAGTATGGACGATCGACGACTCACCACACGCCACGTGGTCAATACACGAGGGATATCTCATGAGAGAATTGAGCACATTCTGAGGAAAGGAGTGGGCCTGACAATGGTTCCACCACGCTGGGTTTCAAGGATTCCGACACAAGGTTCAACATCAGGTTCATTGACGTTGTTTTGATTTTGTTTGATTTTGTTGAACAATTTGTAACTATGGTGGAGTCCTGGATTAACCCAACTACAAAACAACGCCTGAGAATGACCAGTCTCGATTAAACGCTGAAACTAATAGGAGATGTATTCATGTCAACAACAGTCAAAGTAGTTAAACATCTTATGTCGCATTTGAAGAATAAGGCAAATCCATTGCATTCGTTTTTTTCTAGAATTCCAAAGGAATCCTACTGGTGGACTACCTCCCAGGCCAGGCATAGGAAAGACTAGGCAATTAATGGCCAGTATCATACCGGGACATGTACAGCTGCGTTATAATGTCAGGCCAAACGCCTCACTAAAACTCACTGAAGGCTTGATGCTCCGGACAAATATGATGTATATAGGGCTGTATTGTATGGCTTTGAACCCATTTGAGTTCCACCCATTCCCAAACGTGAAGAGAGAACTGTCTGGCAAACCTATTGCAAATGATGATAACGTCATTTGTTTGGGGAGAGCATTTTCAACCACCAGGAGGAAGTCTTCTACCCCCGTGGGATCCAGCAGATCCATCATTGATGGAGACGTGTTTGGACCTTTGAGAGGTTATGTTGAACCATGAATTAGCAGCCAACTCCATGAGGCAGAAAATGTATGGATGTCAACTTCTATATTATGCGGAACACAGCACTGATGAAGGAGTAAGTATATGCTATGAAACGTGTTGTTCCTCATAATAAAGAAGTTGACATCCATAAATTCTCTTTAATGTTTGTATCACTTCTTAGTCCCATTAAGAGATTCCATCAAATCTGCCAATCTTTTAAGTCCCCCTTTGTGTATCACTGCAAGTCAGCATGATGTGGGTGTCAAGCCCGAAATGATGCAATTATAGATGTTTTCGGCTAAAGTGAAACTCACGAGGACAGGTATGACGCTGACAAACCTAGACACATTCTCGGCGATAATCATGGATTCGTACCTGTGATCAAAAGTTTCTGAGACACATAATTAATTCTCCACAAAGAATCGCGGTACCTAATGCGATTCGGTCACCAGTGCCAAATCATTTGTGAGAACAGGGTTGGAATTTCATTTACATTTACCTTCCATTATATTACTTTTTTAACTGGTGTCGAAAAAGCAGTCTAGACCTTGTCCTTGTCCAGTTCTTGTGATCGTTTGTCAGTGCAGGATTTCATCAGTTTGTTTTAACAAAATACCCCCATTTTACAGACGTTGAGATATGAAAGCCTTTCTAGACAAATAGCGTCTATATCATGAATGAGTTAATGTGTAATTGTCCCCCGGGAATATGTCGGAATGTCTAAGAAAATGGATGGCTAATCAGGCTCTGAAGTTGTGAAGGCCAGTACAAGCTCATCACCAGACTCTACCAGGCGGTATTGTAGGAGAGAACAGTAGCTACTAGATAGTAATAAATAGTGATAGTGTATAGTTTGCATGCTGCTTACTTCATGTAAAACCACACTCTCCCACTCCATATGTAGCCCCAAAAGAAGAATTTCCGTCACTGCACCGTGTTCTTATGTTGCAGGAGCTGGAGTGTCCCTGATGTACACTGCGTCCACTGTCATCGTGCTGCAGTACTTCGACAAGAAGCGGGGCCTCGCCATGAGTATATCTTCCCTGGGGGAAGGAGTGGGTATGCTGGTGTTACCTCCCCTGACCTACCTTCTGATAGAGACGTACAGCTGGCGGGGAGCCTTCCTTGTCACGGCGGGAATCACTCTGAACGCAGCTGTGTTTGGGCTTCTGTTCAAACCACCGCCATACCTCAGCAAGGCGGTCCAAAGTAAGTTACGTCCTTCACAAATGAATGTGTGAGTGGGTTGGGTTTGAACACCGCTTTTAACAGTATTCCAGTTATATCACGGAATAATCTAGTTTGCATATATGTATCACACATGTCAGAACAACCCTTACTTTCTAAAGTTGCAGACACTACCCAGAGACACAACACCAATGTCCTACAGCCATTCACACGAATTATGTTTGCAGACAATACTGAAAGACAACATTGTTCTACAATTTTCTGATCAACTCATGCACGAGACGTTGCTCTTGCTGTTTGCTTTGGTCCCTTGCTACCGGCATGCTTACCCTTTCCGCTGTTATCACACTGATTTTTAGTGATCCATTTATCTTATTTACATCACTGGTTTGCCGTTTACGCCCCATGGAATCTGTTTCGTCAGATGACGAGACTAATACTGCTCCGGCGTTGACATTTAGTATTTACTGTCAATGTTTCGATTTATGTTGGCAGACAATACCCAGAGACGCAAAAAAGATATGCTTCAGTCCTTTAAACATCTCTTGCACAAGAAGTTGTTCTTCCTGTTTGCCCTTGGGTCCTTCCTGGTCCACGCCGGCTACACCGTGCCGCTGATCAATCTGATCGACCTCGTGGATCTGAAAGACATTGACAAAAGCCAGAGCGCCATGTTGATCCCCGCGATGGGAGTATCCACCATCTTCTCCCTGGTTCTGTTTGGCTGGGTCAGCGACTTTCCAGGTGTCAATAGGACGGGGCTACACGCCGGCAGCATCGCTGTGATGGCAGTGAGTGTGATGCTGGTGCCGGCACTGGACTCTATAGAAGCATTCTTTGTGTTTGCTGCCGTATATGGAGTATTTATGGGTGAGTAAAGTGTGTGAGTCATTTTGTGTTTGATGTTATATTATGCGGTCCACAGTATTCCAGTAATGTAACGAAGACTTCTAAATAATTGTGACAGGACCAACACTGTCAACGTGCTGTGTGGTATGTGTGTGGTGTGTTTGTGGTGTGGTGTGGTGTGGTGTGGTGTGGTGTGGTGTGGTGTGTGGTTGTTGATGGTGTGTGTGTGTGGTGTATGTCTGGTGTATGTCTGGTGTGTGTGTGTGTGTGTGTGTGTGTGTGTGTGTGTGTGTGTGTGTGTGTGTGTGTGTGTGTGTGTGTGTGTGTGTGTGTGTGTGTGTGTGTGTGTGTGTGTGTGTGTGTGTGTGTGTGTGTGTTTCGGAAGGGGGGAGGGTTTGTTGTATCAAGGCAATCATCAATATTTAAGCTGTACGACGATGGCCTGCGAATCTGGTCCAGATTGTCAGGTGACTGACTGAGCTATGATTGACACCATCGGATAAAGTGACGCACAGAAATTCCAGTTTCCTTTCGATAGCAAAGTGGGGTGAAGAAGTTCCGGGTTCGATTCCAAAAAATGGTAAAAAGCCCACATCTGGTGTACTCCGCCGCACTTTTGATTGGATATTGTTAACTGCGGCATGAAACCATACTCACTCACAACATACGTAATATGTCTATACAACAATGAATGTTGACGACAAACTTTGATTTCTCCAGGAACATGGCACATGGGGCAGGCGGTCATCGTCACTGAGATCGTCGGTGTCGAGCTCACAGGCGTGGCCTTCGGCATCCATACCTTGCACGCTGGAGTGGGGATGTTTGTCTCGTCCCTTCTAGCAGGTACTTGCCGCCCGTGTACCACACTCCCGGGACACGAACACATTGCCGCCCGCGTACCACACTCCCGGGACTCTAACATTGCCGCCCGGGTACCACACTCCCGGGACACACATACATTGCCGCCCGCGTACCACACTCCCGGGACACACACACATTGCCGCCCGCGTACCACACTCCCGGGACACGAACACATTGCCGCCCGCGTACCACACTCTCAGGACACACACATTGCCGCCCGCGTACAACACTCTCAGGACACACACATTGCCGCCCGCGTACCACACTCTCAGGACACACACATTGCCGCCCGCGTACCACACTCTCGGGACACACACATTGCCGCCCGTGTACCACACTCTCAGGACACACACACATTGCCGCCCGGGTACCACACTCCCGGGACACACACATTGCCGCCCGCGTACCACACTCGAAGGACACACACATTGCCGCCCGTGTACCACACTCCCGGGACACACACATTGCCGCCCGCGTACCACACTCTAAGGACACACACATTGCCGCCCGTGTACCACACTCCCGGGACACACACATTGCCGCCCGCGTACCACACTCTAAGGACACACACATTGCCGCCCGTGTACCACACTCCCGGGACACACACATTGCCGCCCGTGTACCACACTCTCAGGTCACACACATTGCCGCCCGTGTACCACACTCCCAGGACACACACACATTGCCGCCCGTGTACCACACTCTAAGGACACACACATTGCCGCCCGTGTACCACACTCTCAGGACACACACATTGCCGCCCGTGTACCACACTCCCGGGACACACACACATTGCCGCCCGTGTACCACACTCCCGGGACACACACACATTGCCGCCCGCGTACCACACTCCCGGGACACACACACATTGCCGCCCGTGTACCACACTCCCGGGACACACACACATTGCCGCCCGCGTACCACACTCCCGGGACACACACACATTGCCGCCCGTGTACCACACTCCCGGGACTCACACACATTGCCGCCCGTGTACCACACTCCCGGGACTCACACACATTGCCGCCCGTGTACCACACTCCCGGGACACACACACATTGCCGCCCGGGTACCACACTCCCGGGACACACACACATTGCCGCCCGGGTACCACACTCCCGGGACTCACACACATTGCCGCCCGTGTACCACACTCCCGGGACACACACACATTGCCGCCCGTGTACCACACTCCCGGGACACACACACATTGCCGCCCGGGTACCACACTCCCGGGACTCACACACATTGCCGCCCGTGTACCACACTCCCGGGACTCACACACATTGCCGCCCGTGCACCACACTCCCGGGACACACACACATTGCCGCCCGTGTACCACACTCTCAGGACACACACATTGCCGCCCGCGTACCACACTCCCGGGACTGTTGCTTTATTAGAAGATGTTTGAATGTGGAGGACGTTCCCAATTTGCCGCATCTGTGAAATAAATGGTGTCTTATTTTGATCAGATGTCCCCGTTTTTATCGGATGTACAATTGATTTACCTTTGCATGTGTTTGTGACGGGTGCCACCGCTAGGACAGGATACGCTCAACCACCTGGTATTGTCACAATTTAAAAGTGATTCATGAACTCATGCTAATGGTTGTCGAAATTGTACATTTATGAATATGGAAAGGGTTTTGTCTGTGTTATTTATTGTTTATCGTATCCGTTGGCATAGAGAGTTTTCAAGCCGTGTAAGAAATTTCAATCAACATTGGCCGTGACGTTACTGTTACTCGGACCATAATAGTTGTAGAAAATGTAAGTTATACTTTAAATCCTATCTGATGGTTATCGAAAATAACATGTACACGAGGTAATTGATGAAGTTAACTACGCCCTGTCAACACATGTCGTTTATACAGAATGCTACGTTTACTGGGGTCACAGTTGGCCAAGTCGTCGAAGGTGTCGCAATTCGCTGCGCAGAGTTGAGTCCCTTGGACTCGCCAGAAACCTATGATCGTTGGTTCGTGATTCTGTTTCTAGGTTTGTCAGCACCATATCCGTGCTCGTGGGTTTCACCGAAGTGGTAAACATCTGAGACCCGCATCACTTGGACTTTCCTCCTATAGTAATCTGACACGCCGTGATATAACTGGAATATTGTTGAAAGCGGCGTTGAACCCAACTCACTCACTCATGGCTTCTGTCACTCGATGTCTGCTCCATAAGGTTCTCCATGCTTTACAAATGCTGATTTTTTTCAATTTATTGTTTTGGAACAATATAAAAAAAGTCAACGTTAATGGACATCATAATTCAAACATGAAGTTATTTACACCAGGAAGAATTATCCATAATAATCAGTGATAACAAATCCTTTTCGCGAACACCTGGCATCATCACTATTTTATAGTGATTCATAAACACATGCTCATGGTCTAGTCGGAATCGTACAATGACCGTTTAGTGGATATATTTTATGATTATGGAAATGTTTTTGTGTGTCACTTTTAATCTAATTATTTTAAACATTTTGCATTTTGTCAGACAGGGACACAAAGTATGTGATCTAGACTACCAGTCGTTGGACTTTCATTTTTTTGTGTAAGCTTCGGTTACTGAGTGGGTTAGATCGGGTATGTATGTTGGCGATTAGGTGCCTCACTCTGACAGTGTAGGTTCGAATATCAGACGGGACTCAACCCCCCCAAAGTACGAGAATCTTTACTTTACTATTAAAGTGTTATCCCAAATATAACATTTGTTAATTATTTTATGTTTTTACTTTTCAGGGTGGCTATTTGATATCACTGGTAATTACGTCTGGTCTTTTTATGTATCGGGAGGACTGTACCTACTCGGGTGTTTCGTGACTCTCCTGGTGCTCATCGCGCGCCATCTAGCGACCAGGAACAAGCACAGACGTGACAACGCCCCTTCAGCCGAGGTGCGTCCACTGTCACAGTCTTAGATACTTACGTTAGTAAGTTATGCAGATTCGGTCTCCAGCACCCCAATGCTTGTTGTAAGAGGAGATTAAACTGGATTTGATGTTCATGTTCTGTGACTTGCTGATGTCGTGTCATCGTGCCGCGATCTTTTTTAGTAGAAATAGAGAATTTCACGATGAACGTGATTAAAAAATGGAAAACATTTCCGCGGATTGCACAGAATGGATTTGTGTGCTATCGAAAGATAAGGGTGAGATTATTAAATTTGGTTTCTTGATTGTGATAAGAACAGATAACAAGCATTGTCAGAGAGATTAGTGATGTCATTAGATTGTGACGTCATGGTAAACGAGGACGTCACAATGGCCTCCAAAGCAATATCTCTTGTGAAATGCAGAGTTGCCTCCCCATATATCGCCAGAATCCGCTGCTTCGAACCTCAGTATTATTCGGAACATGATCCTTGGTTTGCCGGTGTGTCGGGGCAAAATCAATCCCTCAGAATTCACTCAAGAGTGAATTGAGCCATTCTACTCTACTGTGCCCAAACCACAGCCCAGGTCATCATTGTGTTATGGAAGAAGATCGGTTCACGGACGGCAACGTTATGGTATGGGGTGGGATTACAGCAAGACAGGGAACCCGTTTGATACTGGTAGAGGGAAATCTCAATGGACAGCGCTACCGCAACGAGATCATCGGCCCTGTTGTTCTACCGTTTTTGCGTCGTTATGGCCCAGGCATTACCTTTCAACATGACAACGTCCGGCCTCATATTGGTCGACTTGTTCAGGATTCTCTTCAACAAAACAACGTCATCCCCTGGCCGGCTCGCTTCCCTGACTCTCACCAATCGAGCACATGTGGGATGAGATGGATCGGCGCCTGCGACGTCAACCACGTGTTCCACAGACACTCCAGGAGCCTCGATACATGCTCCAGCTGATATGGACAGATATCCCACGGGACTTTTAGCGACGCCTGGTCCATTCCGTAAGACGAAGACGTGTTGCTTGCATCGCAACCAGAGGTGGACACACACGCTTTTGATTTGTAAATTGACATTTTGGCATGTTTTTTTTTATGAAATCACACATCTTCTGAAGTCAGTATGGCAAATCAAACCATTTGAACACTTACATGAGTATTTTATCTGTTGCAAAACCGAAATTGTTTCAGGTTTGGTAAAAAAAACCCTTAACTTTGCATTAAATCTTTTTCAATATCACAGGAACTTTTGTTGTTCAGTATATAATGTCGGGGAAACGTTCGTAGAGGTAACAAAAGAGAAAGGAAATTATTAAGTGTGATTGTTGTTGAAATCGCAAAACAAGAAGAAATTTCATTTGCAAGAGTGAGTCGGCTCCCCACGCATTCAAGTAGACTAAGGCCAGGCATTATGTATTCATGGACTATGGTTTGTTTAACTAAATTCAGGACTCCTAAGCCCAACGTCACAAGAATGGGCCAAGTGAGGAGACTGTGGAGTCGTAATGTAAGGATCATACAGATGTAGTGAGACGCCCTCGACAAACCCGTAATGCCTTCTTGGAAGAAGCGAGGGAAGATGGCGAGTTTTCTTTTGATACATGACAAACTGTAGATAGACAAGAAACTCTAAAACCTGATGAGACTAACGAGGTCAACCCGGTACATGTGTGAGGACCTTTAAACCCAGAGTCACGGGTGCACAGGGACAATATCAAGTAGGTCAAGGCTCTAGTAACACTAAAGACAAAGCTGTTGTCAACTCTAAAATTTGAAGTTCCCCCATTCACTGACTTGTCCATTCGTATAAAGTCGTAGGAATTGTGGAAGCTTGGGCAGGGCAGAATGATATATTAAGTCTTCCTGGTTCTAAACAATGCAGCAACACCACACCAAAACCTGCTTGATACTCAGGAGGAATTGGGACAAGTTTGCATCATCTACATACCAACTGCAGCACAACTCGGGTACTACCGGTAGGGCAGGACATGTTTAACCTTTTCTGGCGTCATCACTGATTTTCAGTGGTCCATTCATAGAGTCTTACTGGTTATTTTGCACTTTGCGCCAATGGAATCTGTTTCGGTGGATAATCTAGACTTGTTATTCTCTTTTATTGACGGTTGTTATATGTCAGATTCAGTAGAAGTTCAATTCATTGTGTTTTGACAAAAATTAGTTGTCAGGAATGTAGTCTTATTTAATGTAAGCAGTGATGTGGCCGTAACTATATTTAGAAGTTTAAGAGTCAAGTGTAACCTGGAATGTTTTAGTACAGCTGGACCAGTCCAGCACTATATGGACTTTTCTGGAAGGTATTTAGACTATAGCAGTGGGCAAGGGCGTGTCTCTCCTCTCATTACTCATGTCACATTACACCAAGACCAGCAGTTGTGTGAAGATCACTTTTCGTTTGAAAGCTTGACCACTCTTGCTGCTAGGTGAGTATTATTACTGAAGTTTTGCTATTGTATTTTATACTGCCATTGTACGTGTATGGTCAATGTAATTGCTGTGCAGTGTTTCGTGCTAATTTGTAAACCTAGTTAGTGTTATAATACAATTGTTTATTATATGCCATTTTTGTTTTCTGTTGTTTTCACAATGCTATCTTCTATGTACAGATTTCTGGGTTAACCTATTGATTCAATTTGGAGGTCAACCAGTAACACAATGTATATTTATTGATAATAATGCCATTTCATATTTACCTTTAGATGATTGCCTTCACCATATCAGAGATTGCCAGTTCATTTCACGAGTCTCACAAGATTGTGTTCTAAAGTAGCGAGGTTGTAAATAACTTGATTTGTACAACTGGTTGTGGTAGGCTTGGTTACGAGGTAGGATGTGGAAAGGTAACAATAGTGTTAGGTATCAATTCCCAAATTGAAACAATATGTTAACTTAGAAATCTGTATGTAAAAGAACTGTGTGTGAAAACAACAAACAACCAACATGTGGTTTTCAATCAACAAATATATTACCAAATTCATAAACTTTACAAATCAATACAATTTACTGCACAGCAATTACAGTGGCAGTAAACAACAGAGTGGTAGTACAATATTCAATGGCAATAAACAATATAATTGCAGTCGTCAGTATTAAATACACACATAGCAAAAGTCAGTGATAATTATATATATTCATCCAGCTACGACAGTGGTCAAGCTTCCGAGACGGAATGGGCAGGGAGTTAGGGATAATGAGCGATCCTCACACGAAAGCTGTGATGTAACTGCGTGAGACATAAGTAAACACGCTCTTGTCTCCTAATATAGTCTGACCAGATGGTGAAAAATTCCACATAGTGCCCTCACCAGTCCATCGGCACCAGAGCATTAAAGAAGTTTCCATATCATGCTATCACCGACAGCAGTATACCGGGCCGGAATTCACACTGCAAGCTAAAATCACTGTTTAACAATAAAATAAACCATCATTGAACAATAGCGAACGATGGTGAGAGTGCAGTCGACTACGATATGGCTACAGAAGACAGTCTGTCACAGTCTGTGATCAAGTAGAATCTTCACATTTGCCAGTTGCTTTCTGGCTCCAAAAAGTTGTGACATGTACTGATGCTGATGAACATTTGACATCACGATCCACTTGGAAAGATGACAAAAGCGTTAAAGTAATTTTGCTATTTACTGAAATAAATGGAACTTGAAGGTTAAATATTTATAACAGTAAGATCACTGTTTTTCGAAACGGTGGACTATTATTTTGCTCTGAAACATTTTGCAAATTATCTTGAAAACTATCTAGCTAAAAATTTATTGATGTTCACCTTTCCTCATCTTGTTCATGGTACTTAACCCAAGATACATTGGCGTACCAACCTTGGAAAGTTATCCAAATATTGAAAAGTAAATCTGTTATGTTTCAAAAGCTTCCCATAATTATACAGCTTTATATTTATGATATTACAATCATGCCAATTGTATTATATGGATCTGACGTACGGGGTCTCCGACCTCCCCCAGGTGTTGATATAAACCATGACAGGTTTTGTAAATTAATTTTGGGTCTTAAACGCCAAACCCCGAATAAAGTTGCGACAGTATAATAATAACAGAAATTTCAGATATTGGCCATTTTGTGTGTTCAGTATAAGTAGAATCAGAATACAATTGCCCCAAATGTCCATTCTATGCAGACTTATTGTGTCCATGTAAAGCAGCAAAAACTTAACATGCTATCCCCAGCTCAAATCCGCCTTTATTAACAGTCCAGGTAAATATATGTTTTTAGCACTTATGAAACGCAACAGATATTTTACATGTCATTGAGTATCCGAGGTAGTAATACTTCCTACTGTTACATCATAAGGCAGACACTTTGGCGCTCTCTGTCATATATACTAGGTCTTGCATAGTGGTCCAGTATCCTCATGATGCAATAAACAATGCAATGCTACAGGAGACCGCCGACACCTGGAAGGGAGTATTGTATTCCACGACAACATACAACGTGTTCATGTACAGTTGTTCTTGTGCGATGCCTGTCTATTATGATGATAATCTATACAAAACACAACCAGTGTGCAGACTCCCGACGCTATGTACACGGCCCCGGCGAAGAAGAACGACGCAAGGTAGTTGTCCGTTACATCGTACATCCAACCTGAAACGATTAATCAGGGGAATTATAAAGTGTGCAGAGTTCGTGAGTACATTAGGTAACGACTTTGTTGAATACAGTGGTGCACATAGCTACTTGGCATTGTGGCCGCATGAAAACCTTGATTTTAAAGTTTACCGCCACAGAAATAGTGAAATCGCCAAACAGAGCACTGGGTGTCAATCGGATGGTGGTAAGGATTATAAAGTTAATAAACTGTTTGATAATTTGGTTCAACCCTTCCTGTCTTATGGACCCTGCAGCGAGATTCCGTTTAGCAGTGGCTAGTACAACACTAAGCCTGGCTTTTTATGGTAAAATAGGTTTCTGATTGTTTTTCTGAATTATGGAAAGACAAAGGTAAATCTAGCAGGAATAGGCTCTGCACATACCGTCTTTTTAAAGGCTCTGCAAGCTGAACCTTATGTCAATACGAATTTTAGCAGATCATATCGAAGAATTTTGAATAAATTTCGTAGTGGTACGTTACACCTTAAGCCCTCGTAAATGAAAGTGTTTGTAAACGCTGTCCTAATATGAGGTAGAACATGAAGTCCATTTTATAGTAACGTGTGACCTGTATTCAGATCTTAGATGTGAGCTATGGAAGGAAGCAGCTGCCTGTCCAATCACACAGTAATAAAGCCCCTGGTCGCTCTGCTGCCTGCAATGTATAGACGGCTAAGTCAGTCGGTTGACCTGCTGGTGGTGATGATATGATGGTTGCTACTCCTCCTACTGACCTGCTAGTGGTGATGATATGATGGCTGCTTCTCCTCCTACTGACCTGCTAGTGGTGATGATATGATGGCTGCTTCTCCTCCTACTGACCTGCTAGTGGTGATGATATGATGGCTGCTTCTCCTCCTACTGACCTGTTAGTGGTGATGATATGATGGTTGCTACTCCTCCTACTGACCTGCTGGTGGTGATGATATGATGGTTGCTACTCCTCCTACTGACCTGCTGGTGGTGATGATATGATGGTTGCTACTCCTCCTACTGACCTGTTAGTGGTGATGATATGATGGTTGCTACTCCTCCTACTGACCTGCTAGTAGTGATGATATGATGGTTGCTACTCCTCCTACTGACCTGCTAGTGGTGATGATATGATGGTTGCTACTCCTCCTACTGACCTGCTAGTGGTGATGATATGATGGTTGCTACTCCTCCTACTGACCTGTTAGTGGTGATGATATGATGGTTGCTTCTCCCCCTACTGACCTGTTAGTGGTGATGATATGATGGTTGCTACTCCTCCTACTGACCTGCTAGTGGTGATGATATGATGGTTGCTACTCCTCCTACTGACCTGCTAGTGGTGATGATATGATGGTTGCTACTCCTCCTACTGACCTGCTAGTGGTGATGATATGATGGTTGCTACTTCTCCTACTGACCTGTTAGTGGTGATGATATGATGGTTGCCTCTCCCCCTACTGACCTGCTAGTAGTGATGATATGATGGTTGCTACTCCTCCTACTGACCTGCTAGTGGTGATGATATGATGGTTGCTACTCCTCCTACTGACCTGTTAGTGGTGATGATATGATGGTTGCTTCTCCCCCTACTGACCTGTTAGTGGTGATGATATGATGGTTGCTACTCCTCCTACTGACCTGCTAGTGGTGATGATATGATGGTTGCTACTCCTCCTACTGACCTGCTAGTGGTGATGATATGATGGTTGCTACTCCTCCTACTGACCTGCTAGTGGTGATGATATGATGGTTGCTACTTCTCCTACTGACCTGTTAGTGGTGATGATATGATGGTTGCCTCTCCCCCTACTGACCTGCTAGTAGTGATGATATGATGGTTGCTACTCCTCCTACTGACCTGTTAGTGGTGATGATATGATGGCTGCTACTCCTCCTACTGACCTGCTAGTGGTGATGACATGATGGTTGCCTCTCCCCCTACTGACCTGCTAGTAGTGATGATATGATGGTTGCTACTCCTCCTACTGACCTGTTAGTGGTGATGATATGATGGCTGCTACTCCTCCTACTGACCTGCTAGTGGTGATGATATGATGGCTGCTTCTCCCCCTACTGACCTGCTAGTGGTGATGATATGATGGCTGCTTCTCCCCCTACTGACCTGCTAGTGGTGATGATATGATGGTTGCTACTCCTCCAGAGAAGATGAGGAAGCCGATGCCCCTGTTGGTATTCTTCAGGCCAACAATGTCCGCCACTATGACGCCGAGGAATGCACCCCATATGCCTGGAGGTGCACAGCATACAGGTGAGGGAGTGGGTAAGGGAGTGAGTGAGTGAGTGAATATGGTTTAAGGCCGCTTTAAGCAACATTCCGGCACAAGAAATGGGCTCCACACATTGTTCATTTCGAGAATCAAACTCGGGTCTTTAGTCACTAGACTACCCCACCGCTCCCACATCATACACGAGTTCATGGGTATAAAAGTATATATACAAGTTGGTGTGGAGTATAAAAGTAAATATACAAGTTTTGTCGAGTATAAAAGTATATATACAAGTTGGTGTCGAGTATAAGAGTATATATACAAGTTGGTGTCAAGCATAAAAGTATATATACAAGTTGGTGTCGAGTATAAAAGTATATATACAAGTTGGTGTCGAGTATAAAAGTATATATACAAGTTGGTGTCAAGTATAAAAGTATATATACAAGTTGGTGTCGAGTATAAAAGTATATTATCAAGTTGGTTTCGAGTATGAAAGTATATTATCAAGTTGGTTTCGAGTATGAAAGTATATATACAAGTTGGTGTCTAGTATAAAAGTATATATACAAGTTGGTGTCAAGTATAAAAGTATATATACAAGTTGGTGTCAAGTATAAAAGTATACATAGAAGTTAGTGTCGAATGTAGAAGTATATATTCAAGTTGGTGTCAAGTATAAAAGTATATATAGAAGTTGGTGTCAAGCATAAAAGTATATATACAAGTTGGTGTCAAGTATAAAAGTATACATTTAAGTTGGTGTCAAGTATAAAAGTATATATACAAGTTGGTGTCAAGTATAAAAGTACATATATACAAGTTGGTGTCAAGTATAAAAGTATATATAGAAGTTGGTGTCAAGTATAAAAGTATATTATCAAGTTGGTTTCGAGTATGAAAGTATATTATCAAGTTGGTTTCGAGTATGAAAGTATATATACAAGTTGGTGTCAAGTATAAAAGTATATATACAAGTTGGTGTCGAGTATAAAAGTATATTATCAAGTTGGTTTCGAGTATGAAAGTATATTATCAAGTTGGTTTCGAGTATGAAAGTATATATACAAGTTGGTGTCTAGTATAAAAGTATATATACAAGTTGGTGTCAAGTATAAAAGTATATATAGAAGTTGGTGTCAAGCATAAAAGTATATATACAAGTTGGTGTCAAGTATAAAAGTATACATTTAAGTTGGTGTCAAGTATAAAAGTATATATACAAGTTGGTGTCAAGTATAAAAGTACATATATACAAGTTGGTGTCAAGTATAAAAGTATATATAGAAGTTGGTGTCAAGTATAAAAGTATATTATCAAGTTGGTTTCGAGTATGAAAGTATATTATCAAGTTGGTTTCGAGTATGAAAGTATATATACAAGTTGGTGTCAAGTATAAAAGTATATATACAAGTTGGTGTCGAGTATAAAAGTATATTATCAAGTTGGTTTCGAGTATGAAAGTATATTATCAAGTTGGTTTCGAGTATGAAAGTATATATACAAGTTGGTGTCTAGTATAAAAGTATATATTCAAGTTGGTGTCAAGTATAAAAGTATATATAGAAGTTGGTGTCAAGCATAAAAGTATATATACAAGTTGGTGTCAAGTATAAAAGTATACATTTAAGTTGGTGTCAAGTATAAAAGTATATATACAAGTTGGTGTCAAGTATAAAAGTACATATATACAAGTTGGTGTCAAGTATAAAAGTATATATAGACGTTGGTGTCAAGTATAAAAGTATATTATCAAGTTGGTTTCGAGTATGAAAGTATATTATCAAGTTGGTTTCGAGTATGAAAGTATATATACAAGTTGGTGTCTAGTATAAAAGTATATATACAAGTTGGTGTCAAGTATAAAAGTATATATACAAGTTGGTGTCAAGTATAAAAGTATATATACAAGTTGGTGTCAAGTGTAAAAGTATACATTTAAGTTGGTGTCAAGTATAAAAGTATATATACAAGTTGGTGTCGAGTATAAAAGTATATATACAAGTTGGTGTCAAGCATAAAAATATATATACAAGTTGGTGTCAAGTATAAAGGTGTATATACAAGTTGGTGTCGATTATAAAAGTATACATAGAAGTTAGTGTCGAATGTAGAAGTATATATACAAGTTGGTGTCAAGTATAAAAGTATATATAGAAGTTGGTGTCAAGCATAAAAGTATATATACAAGTTGGTGTCAAGTATAAAAGTATACATTTAAGTTGGTGTCAAGTATAAAAGTATATATACAAGTTGGTGTCAAGTATAAAAGTACATATATACAAGTGGGTGTCAAGTATAAAAGTATATATATAAGTTGGTGTCAAGTATAAAAGTATATATATAAGTTGGTGTCGAGTATAAAAGTATATATAGAAGTTGGTGTCAAGTATAAAAGTGTATATATAAGTCGGTGTCGAGTATACAATTATACATACAAGTTGGTGTCGAGTATCAAAGTATATATACAAGTTGGTGTCAAGTATAAAAGTATATATACAAGTTGGTGTGGAGTATAAAAGTATAAATACAAGTTGGTGTCGAGTATAATAGTATACATACAAGTTGGTGTCAAGTATAAAAGTATATATACAAGTTGGTGTCGAGTATAAAAGTATATATACAAGTTGGTGTCGAGTATAAAAGTATATATACAAGTTGGTGTCAAGCATAAAAATATATATACAAGTTGGTGTCAAGTATAAAGGTGTATATACAAGTTGGTGTCGATTATAAAAGTATACATAGAAGTTAGTGTCGAATGTAGAAGTATATATACAAGTTGGTGTCAAGTATAAAAGTATATATAGAAGTTGGTGTCAAGCATAAAAGTATATATACAAGTTGGTGTCAAGTATAAAAGTATACATTTAAGTTGGTGTCAAGTATAAAAGTATATATACAAGTTGGTGTCAAGTATAAAAGTACATATATACAAGTGGGTGTCAAGTATAAAAGTATATATATAAGTTGGTGTCAAGTATAAAAGTATATATATAAGTTGGTGTCGAGTATAAAAGTATATATAGAAGTTGGTGTCAAGTATAAAAGTGTATATATAAGTCGGTGTCGAGTATACAATTATACATACAAGTTGGTGTCGAGTATCAAAGTATATATACAAGTTGGTGTCAAGTATAAAAGTATATATACAAGTTGGTGTGGAGTATAAAAGTATAAATACAAGTTGGTGTCGAGTATAATAGTATACATACAAGTTGGTGTCAAGTATAAAAGTATATATACAAGTTGGTGTCGAGTATAAAAGTATATATAGAAGTTGGTGTCGAGTATAAAAGTATATATAAGTTGGTGTCAAGTATAAAAGTATATATACAAGTTGGTGTGGAGTATAAAAGTATATATACAAGCTGGTGTCGAGTATAATAGTATACATACAAGTTGGTGTCGAGTATAAAAGTATATATACAAGTTGGTGTCGTGTATAAAAGCATATATACAAGTTGGTGTCGAGTATAAATGTGTATATTTAAGTTGGTGTCAAGTATAAAAGTATATATACAAGTTGGTGTCAAGTATAAAAGTATACATTTAAGTTGGTGTCAAGTATAAAAGTATATATACAAGTTGGTGTCAAGTATAAAAGTACAAATATACAAGTTGGTGTCCAGTATAAAAGTATATATATAAGTTGGTGTCGAGTATAAAAGTATATATACAAGTTGGTGTCAAGTATAAAAGTATATATATAAGTTGGTGTCGAGTATAAAAGTATATATAGAAGTTGGTGTCGAGTATAAAAGTGTATATATAAGTTGGTGTCGAGTATAAAAGTATATATACAAGTTGGTGTCGAGTATAAAAGTATATATACAAGTTGGTGTCAAGCATAAAAGTATATATACAAGTTGGTGTGGAGTATAAAAGTATATATACAAGTTGGTGTCAAGTATAAAAGTATACATACAAGTTGGTGTCAAGTATAAAAGTATATATACAAGTTGGTGTAGAGTATAAAAGTATACATACAAGTTGGTGTCGTGTATAAAAGTATATATAGAAGCTGGTGTCGAGTATAATAGTATACATACAAGTTGGTGTCGAGTATAAAAGTATATATACAAGTTGGTGTCGAGTATAATAGTATACATACAAGTTGGTGTCAAGTATAAAAGTATATATACAAGTTGGTGTCAAGTATAAAAGTATACATACAAGTTGGTGTCAAGTATAAAAGTATATATTCAAGTTGGTGCAGAGTATAAAAGTATATATACAAGTTGGTGTCGAGTATAAAAGCATATATACAAGTTGGTGTCGAGTATAAATGTGTATATGTAAGTTGGTGTCAAGTATAAAAGTATATATACATGTTGGTGTCGAGTATAAAAGTACATATATACAAGTTGGTGTCGAGTATAAAAGTATATATACAAGTTGGTGTCGAGTATAATAGTATACATACAAGTTGGTGTCAAGTATAAAAGTATATATACAAGTTGGTGTCAAGTGTAAAAGTATACATTTAAGTTGGTGTCAAGTATAAAAGTATATATACAAGTTGGTGTCGAGTATAAAAGTATATATACAAGTTGGTGTCAAACATAAAAATATATATACAAGTTGGTGTCAAGTATAAAGGTGTATATACAAGTTGGTGTCGATTATAAAAGTATACATAGAAGTTAGTGTCGAATGTAGAAGTATATATACAAGTTGGTGTCAAGTATAAAAGTATATATAGAAGTTGGTGTCAAGCATAAAAGTATATATACAAGTTGGTGTCAAGTATAAAAGTATACATTTAAGTTGGTGTCAAGTATAAAAGTATATATACAAGTTGGTGTCAAGTATAAAAGTACATATATACAAGTGGGTGTCAAGTATAAAAGTATATATAGAAGTTGGTGTCAAGTATAAAAGTATATATATAAGTTGGTGTCGAGTATAAAAGTATATATAGAAGTTGGTGTCAAGCATAAAAGTGTATATATAAGTTGGTGTCGAGTATACAATTATACATACAAGTTGGTGTCGAGTATAAAAGTATATATACAAGTTGGTGTCAAGTATAAAAGTATATATACAAGTTGGTGTGGAGTATAAAAGTATATATATAAGTTGGTGTCGAGTATAATAGTATACATACAAGTTTGTGTCGAGTATAAAAGTATATATACAAGTTGGTGTCGAGTATAAAAGTATATATAGAAGTTGGTGTCGAGTATAAAAGTATATATAAGTTGGTGTCAAGTATAAAAGTATATATACAAGTTGGTGTGGAGTATAAAAGTATATATACAAGCTGGTGTCGAGTATAATAGTATACATACAAGTTGGTGTCGAGTATAAAAGTATATATACAAGTTGGTGTCGTGTATAAAAGCATATATACAAGTTGGTGTCGAGTATAAATGTGTATATTTAAGTTGGTGTCAAGTATAAAAGTATATATACAAGTTGGTGTCGAGTATAAAAGTATATATACAAGTTGGTGTCAAGCATAAAAGTATATATACAAGTTGGTGTGGAGTATAAAAGTATATATACAAGTTGGTGTCAAGTATAAAAGTATACATACAAGTTGGTGTCAAGTATAAAAGTATATATACAAGTTGGTGTAGAGTATAAAAGTATACATACAAGTTGGTGTCGTGTATAAAAGTATATATAGAAGCTGGTGTCGAGTATAATAGTATACATACAAGTTGGTGTCGAGTATAAAAGTATATATACAAGTTGGTGTCGAGTATAATAGTATACATACAAGTTGGTGTCAAGTATAAAAGTATATATACAAGTTGGTGTCAAGTATAAAAGTATACATACAAGTTGGTGTCAAGTATAAAAGTATATATTCAAGTTGGTGCAGAGTATAAAAGTATATATACAAGTTGGTGTCGAGTATAAAAGCATATATACAAGTTGGTGTCGAGTATAAATGTGTATATATAAGTTGGTGTCAAGTATAAAAGTATATATACATGTTGGTGTCGAGTATAAAAGTACATATATACAAGTTGGTGTCGAGTATAAAAGTATATATACAAGTTGGTGTCGAGTATAATAGTATACATACAAGTTGGTGTCAAGTATAAAAGTATGTATACATGTTAGTGTCGAGTATAAAAGTATATATAGAAGTTGGTGTCGAGTATAAAAGTGTATATATAAGTTGGTGTCAAGTATAAAAGTATATATACAAGTTGGTGTGGAGTATAAAAGTATATATACAAGTTGGTGTCGAGTATAATAGTATACATACAAGTTGGTGTCGAGTATAAAAGTATATATACAAGTTGGTGTCGTGTATAAAAGCATATATACAAGTTGGTGTCGAGTATAAATGTGTATATTTAAGTTGGTGTCAAGTATAAAAGTATATATACAAGTTGGTGTCGAGTATAAAAGTATATATACAAGTTGGTGTCAAGTATAAAAGTATATATACAAGTTGGTGTGGAGTATAAAAGTATATATACAAGTTGGTGTCAAGTATAAAAGTATACATACAAGTTGGTGTCAAGTATAAAAGTATATATACAAGTTGGTGTGGAGTATAAAAGTATATATACAAGTTGGTGTCGAGTATAATAGTATACATACAAGTTGGTGTCGAGTATAAAAGTATATATAGAAGTTGGTGTCAAGCATAAAAGTATATATAGAAGTTGGTGTCAAGCATAAAAGTATATATACAAGTTGGTGTCAAGTATAAAAGTATACATTTAAGTTGGTGTCAAGTATAAAAGTATATATACAAGTTGGTGTCAAGTATAAAAGTACAAATATACAAGTTGGTGTCCAGTATAAAAGTATATATATAAGTTGGTGTCGAGTATAAAAGTATATATACAAGTTGGTGTCAAGTATAAAAGTATATATATAAGTTGGTGTCGAGTATAAAAGTATATATAGAAGTTGGTGTCGAGTATAAAAGTGTATATATAAGTTGGTGTCGAGTATAAAAGTATATATACAAGTTGGTGTCGAGTATAAAAGTATATATACAAGTTGGTGTGGAGTATAAAAGTATATATACAAGTTGGTGTGGAGTATAAAAGTATATATACAAGTTGGTGTCAAGTATAAAAGTATACATACAAGTTGGTGTCAAGTATAAAAGTATATATACAAGTTGGTGTAGAGTATAAAAGTATACATACAAGTTGGTGTCGTGTATAAAAGTATATATAGAAGCTGGTGTCGAGTATAATAGTATACATACAAGTTGGTGTCGAGTATAAAAGTATATATACAAGTTGGTGTCGAGTATAATAGTATACATACAAGTTGGTGTCAAGTATAAAAGTATATATACAAGTTGGTGTCAAGTATAAAAGTATACATACAAGTTGGTGTCAAGTATAAAAGTATATATTCAAGTTGGTGCAGAGTATAAAAGTATATATACAAGTTGGTGTCGAGTATAAAAGCATATATACAAGTTGGTGTCGAGTATAAATGTGTATATGTAAGTTGGTGTCAAGTATAAAAGTATATATACATGTTGGTGTCGAGTATAAAAGTACATATATACAAGTTGGTGTCGAGTATAAAAGTATATATACAAGTTGGTGTCGAGTATAATAGTATACATACAAGTTGGTGTCAAGTATAAAAGTATATATACAAGTTGGTGTCAAGTGTAAAAGTATACATTTAAGTTGGTGTCAAGTATAAAAGTATATATACAAGTTGGTGTCGAGTATAAAAGTATATATACAAGTTGGTGTCAAACATAAAAATATATATACAAGTTGGTGTCAAGTATAAAGGTGTATATACAAGTTGGTGTCGATTATAAAAGTATACATAGAAGTTAGTGTCGAATGTAGAAGTATATATACAAGTTGGTGTCAAGTATAAAAGTATATATAGAAGTTGGTGTCAAGCATAAAAGTATATATACAAGTTGGTGTCAAGTATAAAAGTATACATTTAAGTTGGTGTCAAGTATAAAAGTATATATACAAGTTGGTGTCAAGTATAAAAGTACATATATACAAGTGGGTGTCAAGTATAAAAGTATATATAGAAGTTGGTGTCAAGTATAAAAGTATATATATAAGTTGGTGTCGAGTATAAAAGTATATATAGAAGTTGGTGTCAAGCATAAAAGTGTATATATAAGTTGGTGTCGAGTATACAATTATACATACAAGTTGGTGTCGAGTATAAAAGTATATATACAAGTTGGTGTCAAGTATAAAAGTATATATACAAGTTGGTGTGGAGTATAAAAGTATATATATAAGTTGGTGTCGAGTATAATAGTATACATACAAGTTGGTGTCAAGTATAAAAGTATATATACAAGTTGGTGTCGAGTATAAAAGTATATATAGAAGTTGGTGTCGAGTATAAAAGTATATATAAGTTGGTGTCAAGTATAAAAGTATATATACAAGTTGGTGTGGAGTATAAAAGTATATATACAAGCTGGTGTCGAGTATAATAGTATACATACAAGTTGGTGTCGAGTATAAAAGTATATATACAAGTTGGTGTCGTGTATAAAAGCATATATACAAGTTGGTGTCGAGTATAAATGTGTATATTTAAGTTGGTGTCAAGTATAAAAGTATATATACAAGTTGGTGTCGAGTATAAAAGTATATATACAAGTTGGTGTCAAGCATAAAAGTATATATACAAGTTGGTGTGGAGTATAAAAGTATATATACAAGTTGGTGTCAAGTATAAAAGTATACATACAAGTTGGTGTCAAGTATAAAAGTATATATACAAGTTGGTGTAGAGTATAAAAGTATACATACAAGTTGGTGTCGTGTATAAAAGTATATATAGAAGCTGGTGTCGAGTATAATAGTATACATACAAGTTGGTGTCGAGTATAAAAGTATATATACAAGTTGGTGTCGAGTATAATAGTATACATACAAGTTGGTGTCAAGTATAAAAGTATATATACAAGTTGGTGTCAAGTATAAAAGTATACATACAAGTTGGTGTCAAGTATAAAAGTATATATTCAAGTTGGTGCAGAGTATAAAAGTATATATACAAGTTGGTGTCGAGTATAAAAGCATATATACAAGTTGGTGTCGAGTATAAATGTGTATATATAAGTTGGTGTCAAGTATAAAAGTATATATACATGTTGGTGTCGAGTATAAAAGTACATATATACAAGTTGGTGTCGAGTATAAAAGTATATATACAAGTTGGTGTCGAGTATAATAGTATACATACAAGTTGGTGTCAAGTATAAAAGTATGTATACATGTTGGTGTCGAGTATAAAAGTATATATAGAAGTTGGTGTCGAGTATAAAAGTGTATATATAAGTTGGTGTCAAGTATAAAAGTATATATACAAGTTGGTGTGGAGTATAAAAGTATATATACAAGTTGGTGTCGAGTATAATAGTATACATACAAGTTGGTGTCGAGTATAAAAGTATATATACAAGTTGGTGTCGTGTATAAAAGCATATATACAAGTTGGTGTCGAGTATAAATGTGTATATTTAAGTTGGTGTCAAGTATAAAAGTATATATACAAGTTGGTGTCAAGTGTAAAAGTATACATTTAAGTTGGTGTCAAGTATAAAAGTATATATACAAGTTGGTGTCGAGTATAAAAGTATATATACAAGTTGGTGTCAAACATAAAAATATATATACAAGTTGGTGTCAAGTATAAAGGTGTATATACAAGTTGGTGTCGATTATAAAAGTATACATAGAAGTTAGTGTCGAATGTAGAAGTATATATACAAGTTGGTGTCAAGTATAAAAGTATATATAGAAGTTGGTGTCAAGCATAAAAGTATATATACAAGTTGGTGTCAAGTATAAAAGTATACATTTAAGTTGGTGTCAAGTATAAAAGTATATATACAAGTTGGTGTCAAGTATAAAAGTACATATATACAAGTGGGTGTCAAGTATAAAAGTATATATAGAAGTTGGTGTCAAGTATAAAAGTATATATATAAGTTGGTGTCGAGTATAAAAGTATATATAGAAGTTGGTGTCAAGCATAAAAGTGTATATATAAGTTGGTGTCGAGTATACAATTATACATACAAGTTGGTGTCGAGTATAAAAGTATATATACAAGTTGGTGTCAAGTATAAAAGTATATATACAAGTTGGTGTGGAGTATAAAAGTATATATATAAGTTGGTGTCGAGTATAATAGTATACATACAAGTTGGTGTCAAGTATAAAAGTATATATACAAGTTGGTGTCGAGTATAAAAGTATATATAGAAGTTGGTGTCGAGTATAAAAGTATATATAAGTTGGTGTCAAGTATAAAAGTATATATACAAGTTGGTGTGGAGTATAAAAGTATATATACAAGCTGGTGTCGAGTATAATAGTATACATACAAGTTGGTGTCGAGTATAAAAGTATATATACAAGTTGGTGTCGTGTATAAAAGCATATATACAAGTTGGTGTCGAGTATAAATGTGTATATTTAAGTTGGTGTCAAGTATAAAAGTATATATACAAGTTGGTGTCGAGTATAAAAGTATATATACAAGTTGGTGTCAAGCATAAAAGTATATATACAAGTTGGTGTGGAGTATAAAAGTATATATACAAGTTGGTGTCAAGTATAAAAGTATACATACAAGTTGGTGTCAAGTATAAAAGTATATATACAAGTTGGTGTAGAGTATAAAAGTATACATACAAGTTGGTGTCGTGTATAAAAGTATATATAGAAGCTGGTGTCGAGTATAATAGTATACATACAAGTTGGTGTCGAGTATAAAAGTATATATACAAGTTGGTGTCGAGTATAATAGTATACATACAAGTTGGTGTCAAGTATAAAAGTATATATACAAGTTGGTGTCAAGTATAAAAGTATACATACAAGTTGGTGTCAAGTATAAAAGTATATATTCAAGTTGGTGCAGAGTATAAAAGTATATATACAAGTTGGTGTCGAGTATAAAAGCATATATACAAGTTGGTGTCGAGTATAAATGTGTATATATAAGTTGGTGTCAAGTATAAAAGTATATATACATGTTGGTGTCGAGTATAAAAGTACATATATACAAGTTGGTGTCGAGTATAAAAGTATATATACAAGTTGGTGTCGAGTATAATAGTATACATACAAGTTGGTGTCAAGTATAAAAGTATGTATACATGTTGGTGTCGAGTATAAAAGTATATATAGAAGTTGGTGTCGAGTATAAAAGTGTATATATAAGTTGGTGTCAAGTATAAAAGTATATATACAAGTTGGTGTGGAGTATAAAAGTATATATACAAGTTGGTGTCGAGTATAATAGTATACATACAAGTTGGTGTCGAGTATAAAAGTATATATACAAGTTGGTGTCGTGTATAAAAGCATATATACAAGTTGGTGTCGAGTATAAATGTGTATATTTAAGTTGGTGTCAAGTATAAAAGTATATATACAAGTTGGTGTCGAGTATAAAAGTATATATACAAGTTGGTGTCAAGTATAAAAGTATATATACAAGTTGGTGTGGAGTATAAAAGTATATATACAAGTTGGTGTCAAGTATAAAAGTATACATACAAGTTGGTGTCAAGTATAAAAGTATATATACAAGTTGGTGTGGAGTATAAAAGTATATATACAAGTTGGTGTCGAGTATAATAGTATACATACAAGTTGGTGTCGAGTATAAAAGTATATATAGAAGTTGGTGTCAAGCATAAAAGTATATATAGAAGTTGGTGTCAAGCATAAAAGTATATATACAAGTTGGTGTCAAGTATAAAAGTATACATTTAAGTTGGTGTCAAGTATAAAAGTATATATACAAGTTGGTGTCAAGTATAAAAGTACAAATATACAAGTTGGTGTCCAGTATAAAAGTATATATATAAGTTGGTGTCGAGTATAAAAGTATATATACAAGTTGGTGTCAAGTATAAAAGTATATATATAAGTTGGTGTCGAGTATAAAAGTATATATAGAAGTTGGTGTCGAGTATAAAAGTGTATATATAAGTTGGTGTCGAGTATAAAAGTATATATACAAGTTGGTGTCGAGTATAAAAGTATATATACAAGTTGGTGTCAAGCATAAAAGTATATATACAAGTTGGTGTCAAGTATAAAAGTATATATATAAGTTGGTGTCGAGTATAAAAGTATATATAGAAGTTGGTGTCGAGTATAAAAGTGTATATATAAGTTGGTGTCAAGTATAAAAGTATATATACAAGTTGGTGTCAAGTATAAAAGTATATATATAAGTTTGTGTCGAGTATAAAAGTATATATAGAAGTTGGTGTCGAGTATAAAAGTGTATATATAAGTTGGTGTAGAGTATAAAAGTATATATACAAGTTAGTTTGGAGTATAAAAGTATATATACAAGTTGGTGACAAGTATAAGAGTATATATACAAGTTGGTGTCGAGTATAAAAGTATGTATACAAGTTGGTGTCGAGTATATAAGTATATATACAAGTTGGTGTCAAGTATAAACGCATTTTACAAGTTGGTGTCAAGTATAAAAGGATATATACAAGTTGGTGTCAAGTATAAAATTATATATACGAGTTGGTGTCAAGTATAAAAGTATATATACAATTTGGTGTAGAGTATAAAAGTATATATACAAGTTTTTGACGTTGCGGATGTTGAACTTCTTGGGGTATTTTGGTTTGTTTGCTGTTTAACGCCACACTCAGGAATAACCCAGCTATATGGCGACGTAAATAATCGAGTCTGGAACAGACAATCCAGTGATTGACACCATGAGCATTGACCCACACAATTTAGATACCGTGACATGCATAAACCAAGTCAGCGAGCCTGACCGTCCGATCCCGTCAGTCGCCTCTGACAAGCATAGTCGCCTTTTACGGCAAGCATGGGTTGCTGAAGATCTGTTCGTCACGGGTCCGCGGATATTGGAGGACGAAGTACTATGGATACTGAACGGTCAAGACTGAGAGAATAAGTTCCATCTGCTACGCTCCCTCATCCGATGGTTTCAACCATCACTTTAAACTCCTACAACTTCTTTCCGGCCTCATCCTGCTAACGTGAACTCATGGACTGACCTCGTGTCAGAGTTCACGTGCATTGCACATTGTTGGAGGTGGAGCTAACTCGACCATCCGCCATCTCTGTCTGGAGAGTCATTCACATACTGCCCTAAAAGACCATTCATCAGTAGTCAGTAGGTTCAAGTCAATTATTACATCACGTGGAGCCTGTTCACCCACACACCCTTCTCTGTGAGTATGGTCATGCATACCTTTCATCCATATTCAGAGTCTCAAGGTCGTTATAAACGGCCGGGCCAAAGAAAGTATACACTTGAAAATTGCATTTGACAAAAATTACAAACATTATCAAAATAGGCTGAAAATAGTCGCCGAATCACTGCAAACGTAAACATAACAATGATACCTGTATCAAATACATCGCCATCGTATAATATCATGGTTTGTTTAATTGCTAGCCACCATCAGACATGGGTGTATACTTTCTTTGCCCGGTAGTGTTCTACCAGCAGGTGGCGCTGACTCACCCATACAGCCTCCTTGTACAGCGGAATACACGGCAAAGGCGGGGAACGACGTCAGGAAAGGACACAGCAACGTCCCCACTCCACACAGCAGCAGGGCAACGCCCAGTATGAGTGTCCTGCTGACAAAGGGGAAGTCACTCACCCAGGCGACTGGTATTCTCAGTACCACCCCCACAATACCCATGATGGACAGAAGGTACGCTACTTCATCCCTCCGCACGCCGCTCTGCAGCGCGAGGTCAGGCATGTGCACGATGGGGACGCCGTACCCGAAGTAGCAGAACAAAGTTCCCAGAGCAAAGAACGAGAACCGGATGTCCTTGAAGACAGAAAAGAAATCTTGAAGATGGCGTGTCCGTGTTAAGTTCTTGTTGACATCTTCCACTGTAATGAAAACACACGGGGTAAGTAGGGGTAAAGTCCCAACTGGGGTTGCTGTAGAATCAAACCTGGGCGTTAGTCGTGATAAGCGAACGCTCTAACCACTAGCCTACCACACCGCACAGCCTTTAGTAAGAACGGAGTGTGAAAAATTAATATCCCAGATGTATTCATTCATAAATTAACCTTATTCCCTGAGCCGAACCATTTCATAATAAGCCGTGAGTGCGTGAGGGAGGGAGGGAGGGAGGGAGTGACGGAGTTGCAGCTTAACCGCCCATGCCCCTAAACAAACAGGAATGACGAGGTTAACAGGGCACAGCACTTCAGTCACGTGACCGACAGTGAATCCCAGACCATACTGAATTTAGGTGTAAAGCCAGCTTGTAAAGTGTGTCAGTTGCATGATTCAAAGAGCAATACTCCCAGGTAACATTGCAATACTCCCAGATAACATTGCAATAGCCGCATATAACATTGCAATACTCCCAGATGACATTGCAATAGCCGCATATAACATTGCAACAGTCCCAGATAACATTGCAATAGCCGCATATAACATTGCAATACTCCCAAGTAAAATTGCAATAGCCGCATGTAACATTGCTACAGTCCCAGATATCATTGCAACAGCCGCATGTAACATTGCAATACTCCCAAGTAACATTGCAATAGCCGCATGTAACATTGCAACACTCCCAGATAGCATTGCAATAGCCGCATGTAACATTGCAAAAATCCCAGATAACATTGCAATAGCCGCATATAACATTGCAACAGTCCCAGATAACATTGCAATAGCCGCATATAACATTGCAATACTCCCAGGTAACATTGCAATAGCCGCATGTAACATTGCAACAGTCCCAGATAACATTGCAATAGCCGCATGTAACATTGCAACATTCCCAGATAACATTGCAATAGCCGCATGTAACATTGCAACAGTCCCCGATAACAATGACATAGGCGCATGTAACATTGCAATACTCCCATGTAACATTGCAATAGCCTCATGTAACATTGCAACAGTCCCAGATAACATTGCAATAGCCGCATGTAACATTGCAATACTCCCATGTAACATTGCAATAGCCTCATGTAACATTGCAACAGTCCCAGATAACATTGAAATAGGCGCATGTTACATTGAAATACTCCCAAGTAAAATTGCAATAGCCGCATGTAACATTGCTACAGTCCCAGATATCATTGCAACAACAGCATGTAACATTGCAATACTCCCAAGTAACATTGCAACAGCCGCATGTAACATTGCAATAGTCCCAGATAACATTGCAATAGCCGCATATAACATTGCAACAGTCCCAGATAACATTGAAATAGGCGCATGTAACATTGCAACAGTCCCAGATAACATTTCAAAAGCCGCATGTAACATTGCAATACTCCCAAGTAACATTGCAATAGCGGCATCTAACATTGCAATACTCCCAGATAACATTGCAAAAGCCGCATGTAACATTGCAACAGTCCCAGATAACATTGCAATAGCCGCATATAACATTGCAATACTCCCAAGTAAAATTGCAATAGCCGCATGTAACATTGCTACAGTCCCAGATATCATTGCAACAGCCGCATGTAACATTGCAATACTCCCAAGTAACATTGCAACAGCCGCATGTAACATTGCAATAGTCCCAGATTACATTGCAATAGCCGCATATAATCTTGCAACAGTCCCAGATAACATTGAAATAGGCGCATGTAACATTGCAACAGTCCCAGATAACATTGCAAAAGCCGCATGTAACATTGCAATTCTCCATGATAACATTGCAATAGCCGCATGTAACATTGCAATACTCCCAGATTGCATTGCAATAGCCGCATGTAACATTGCAATACTCCCAGGTAACATTGCACAAGCCGCATGTAACATTGCAATAGCCGCATGTATCATTGCAATTCTCCGAAGTAACATTGCAATAGCCGCATGTATCATTGTAATACTCCCAGGTAACATTGCAATAGCCGCATGTAACATTGCAATAGCCGCATGTAACATTGCAATACTCCCATACAACATTGCAATAGCCGCATGTAACATTGCAATACTCCCAGATAACATTGCAATAGCCGCATGTAACATTGCAATACTCCCAGATAACATTGCAATAGCCGCATGTAACATTGCAATACTCCCTGATAACATTGCAATAGCCGCATGTAACATTACAATAGCCGCATGTAACATTGTAATACTCCCAGGTAACATTGCAAAAGCCGCATGTAACATTGCAATAGCCGCATGTAACATTGCAATACTCCCAGATAACATTGCAATAGCCGCATGTAACACTGCAATAGCCGCATGTAACATTGCAATACTCCCAGGTAACATTGCAATAGCCGCATGAAACATTGCAATACTCCCAGATAACATTGCAATAGCCGCATGTTACATTGCATTAGCCGCATGTAACATTGCAATAGCCGCATGTAACATTGCAATACTCCCAAGTAACATTGCAATAGCCGCATCTAACATTGCAATACTCCCAAGTAACATTGCAATAGCCGCATGTAACATTGCAATGCTCCCAGATAACATTGCAATAGCCGCATGTAACATTGCAATACTCCCAGATAACATTGCAATAGCCGCATATAACATTGCATTAGCCGCATGTAACATTGTATACTCCCAGGTAGCATTGCAATAGCCGCATGTAACATTGCATTAGCCGCATGTAACATTGCAATACTCCCAGATAACATTGCAATACCCGCATGTAACATTGCAATACTCCCAGATAACATTGCAATAGCCGCATGTAACATTGCAATAGCCGCATGTAACATTGTAATACTCCCAGGTACTATTGCAATAGCTGCATGTAACATTGCATTAGCCGCATGTAACATTGCAATAGCCGCATGTAACATTGCAATAGCCGCATGTAACATTGCATTAGCCGCATGTAACATTGCAACAGTCCCAGATAACATTGCAATAGCCGCATGTAACATTGCAATACTCCATGATAACATTGCAATAGCCGCATGTAACATTGCATTAGCCGCATGTAACATTGCAATACGCCCAGGTTACATTGCAATAGCCGCAAGTAACATTGTAATACTCCCAGGTAACATTGCAAAAGCCGCATGTAACATTGCAATAGTTGCATGTAACATTGCAATAGCCGCATGTAACATTGCATTAGCCGCATGTAACATTGCAATACTCCCAGATAACATTGCAATAGCCGCATGTAACATTGCAATACTCCATGATAACATTGCAATAGCCGCATGTAACATTGCATTAGCCGCATGTAAGATTGCAATACTCCCAGGTTACATTGCAATAGCCGCAAGTAACATTGTAATACTCCCAGGTAACATTGCAAAAGCCGCATGTAACATTGCAATAGTTGCATGTAACATTGCAATAGCCGCATGTAACATTGCATTAGCCGCATGTAACATTGCAATACTCCCAGATAACATTGCAATAGCCGCATGTAACATTGCAATACTCCATGATAACATTGCAATAGCCGCAAGTAACATTGTAATACTCCCAGGTAACATTGCAAAAGCCGCATGTAACATTGCAATAGTTGCATGTAACATTGCAATAGTCCCAGATAACATTGCAATAGCCGCATGTAACATTGCAATAGCCGCATGTAACATTGTAATACTCCCAGGTAACATAGCAATAGCCGCATGTAACATTGCATTAGCCGGATGTAACATTGCAATACTCCCAGATAACATTGCAATAGCCGCATGTAACATTGCAATAGCCGCATGTAACATTGTAATACTCCCAGGTAACATTGCAATAGCCGCATGAAACATTGCAATACTCCCAGGTAACATTGCAATACCCGCATGTAACATTTCATAGGCCGCATGTAACATTGCAACAGCCGCATGTAACATTGCAATACTCCAAGATAACATTGCAATAGCCGCATGTAACATTGCAATACTCCCAAGTAACATTGCAATGCTCCCAGATAACATTGCAATAGCCGCATGTAACATTGCAATACTCCCAGGTAGCATTGCAATAGCCGCATGAAACACTGTAATACTCCCAGGTAACATTGCAATAGCCGCATGTAACATTGTAATACTCCCAGGTAACATTGCAATAGCCGCATGTAACATTGCAATACTACCAGATAACATTGCAATAGCCGCATGTAACATTGTAATACTCCCAGATAACATTGCAATAGCCGCATGTAACATTGCAATAGCCGCATTTAACATTGTAATACTCCCAGGTAACATTGCAATAGCCGCATGTAACATTGTAATACTCCCAGGTAACATTGCAATAGCCGCATGTAACATTGCAATAGCCGCATGTAACATTGCAATACTCCCAGTTAACATTGCAATAGCCGCATGTAACATTGCAATACTACCAGATAACATTGCAAAAGGCGCATGTTACATTGCAATAGCCGCATGTAACATTGCAATACTCCCAGGTAACATTGCAATAGCCGCATGTAACATTGTAATACTCCCAGGTAACATTGCAATAGCCGCATGTAACATTGCAATAGCCGCATGTAACATTGCAATACTCCCAGGTAACATTGCAATAGCCGCATGTAACATTGTAATACTCCAAGGTAACATTGCAATAGCCGCATGTAACATTGTAATACTCCCAGGTAACATTGCAATAGCCGCATGTAACATTGCAATAGCCGCATGTAACATTGCAATACTCCCAGGTAACATTGCAATAGCCGCATGTAACATTGTAATACTCACAGGTAACATTGCAATAGCCGCATGTAACATTGCAATAGCCGCATGTAACATTGCAATACTCCCAGGTAACATTGCAATAGCCGCATGTAACATTGCAATACTACCAGATAACATTGCAAAAGCCGTATGTTACATTGCAATAGACCAAGCAACGCATCCTTGTTGCAAGAGGCGACAAAATTGATCAAGTGGTCAGGCTTGATAACCTGGCTGAGAGCTTGTCTTCGTTTTCCAATGGCGTGGATCGTTGCTCACACCTCGATCACAGGATTGTCTGACCAAAACTCGATTACTTACAAGCCGCCGTCATAAAACTGGAATATTGCCGAGTGCGGCGTTAGACGGACACACAAACAAACCTAGACACAAATACAAACAACACAAGGGGCCACAACGTGTCAGATACAGATGCTGTGCATCATGTGTTACAGTTTCTGGTTTTCAGAACAACACTGAAGAAATAGACCCCGTTCCCCAAAGAGATTCAGTGCCACCCTAATGTTGTGATACAGCCGTACAGTCGTACTGCTCAGATCTCTTTGTGGGACGGACTCGGCTCTTTCTAAATTTAACAGTTGACTTAAGGTGATTACCACTGACCTTCACGGGTGAGCTTGCGTTTTTTTAAATAATCAGGTTGTCGAAACACGGCTCCACACACCGCAGCGTTCAGTGTGAGCCCGGAGATGATCCACATGGTGCCCCTCCAGCCGAACGCCTTGATGAGCTCTGTGTACACCAGGGGGAGCAGCATGGCCCCTATACCTCCCCCGGTCGACCCGATAGCGCTGGCGAAACCCCTTTTCTTGTCAAAGTATTGGAAGATAATCACTGCAGAGGGGATAAACGTTAATCCTAATCCACTACCTGAAAATGAACAAAGTTTTAATGGATTTGTTTCTTCATCTGCATTAACGATTCATCTGCCCGAACTCTATATCAATTTGAGACTACGTGGACTTATGTTATTTTGTTTCTTTGTTGTTTATCGTCGCACTCAGCAATAGTCCAGCTAGATGACGGCGGTCTGTAAATAATCGAGTCTGGACCAGACAATTCAGTGTTTGATATCACGAGCATCGATCCACGTAATTGGGATACGATGACATGCATCAACCGAGCCTGACCATCCGGTACCGTTAGTCGCCTCTTACGATACGCATGGTCGCCTTTTATGGCAAGCAGGGGGTGCTGAAGATCCATTCGAACCCGGAGCTTCACGGGACTGTTAACTTATGGTCCAAGCTGAATCCTTATATTATTGTTGTCGTGCCCTTGTTTGGTATTCCGGGTTCGAATTGGTTCCCGGGCACCTGAGTTGATCGTAAATGGGGGCATATGGATTCGGCGGTCAGACTCAGTGAATGTAATGACTGCGTGGTTTTGTACCCAACAGTGGGGATCGTTGCTCACAATATCAATCACTGGATTGCCTGGTCCAAACTAAATACGTTACAGACAGCTAACATATTGCGGCATCAAACACCAAACTAACAAACACACAGTCGCACGTTGCGTTGTTTAATTAGTACATTCTAATAGCGAGTATTCCGTCTGTTTTGAACTGCAGTATGTAAACAATAATGGTCAGTTTTACACAGTGACAAACGAGGTTTGA
Source organism: Haliotis rufescens (assembly GCF_023055435.1). Taxonomy (NCBI): domain Eukaryota; kingdom Metazoa; phylum Mollusca; class Gastropoda; order Lepetellida; family Haliotidae; genus Haliotis; species Haliotis rufescens. The sequence goes on from NW_025964346.1 coordinate 1,591,335, forward strand.
TATCCAGTGCCCGGTGACTTCAGCTGTCCCTCAATGTGCTCACGTCACGTTGTTCAAAGCATTAACTCGACATCCACGAATAAAACATGTGCTCCTCTTCCTTTGACCTTGAGTACACTTTGATGACTTAGATGACATTCGATTTTCGCATATTATTTAACTACTCTTTTGTTTTCTTCTCATAACTGCACCCCGATTATATTTCAGTGTTTGTCAGCACCATACCCGTGCACGTGGTTTTCACGAAAGTGGTAGAAGTCTGAGGCTTAATTTACTTTCGGCTTTCCTCCCACATCAAGATGACACACCGTGATATAACTGGAATACTCCCACATCAAGATGACACACCGTGATATAACTGGAATACTCCCACATCAAGATGACACACCGTGATATAACTGGAATACTCCCACATCAAGATGACACACCGTGATATAACTGGAATACTCCCACATCAAGATGACACACCGTGATATAACTGGAATACTCCCACATCAAGATGACACACCGTGATATAACTGGAATACTCCCACATCAAGATGACACACCGTGATATAACTGGAATACTCCCACATCAAGATGACACACCGTGATATAACTGGAATACTCCCACATCAAGATGACACACCGTGATATAACTGTAATACTCCCACATCAAGATGACACACCGTGATATAACTGGAATACTCCCACATCAAGCTGACACACCGTGATATAACTGTAATACTCCCACATCAAGATGACACACCGTGATATAACTGGAATACTCCCACATCAAGATGACACACCGTGATATAACTGGAATACTCCCACATCAAGATGACACACCGTGATATAACTGGAATACTCCCACATCAAGATGACACACCGTGATATAACTGTAATACTCCCACATCAAGATGACACACCGTGATATAACTGGAATACTCCCACATCAAGATGACACACCGTGATATAACTGGAATACTCCCACATCAAGATGACACACCGTGATATAACTGGAATACTCCCACATCAAGATGACACACCGTGATATAACTGGAATACTCCCACATCAAGATGACACACCGTGATATAACTGGAATACTCCCACATCAAGATGACACACCGTGATATAACTGGAATACTCCCACATCAAGATGACACACCGTGATATAACTGGAATACTCCCACATCAAGATGACACACCGTGATATAACTGTAATACTCCCACATCAAGATGACACACCGTGATATAACTGTAATACTCCCACATCAAGATGACACACCGTGATATAACTGGAATACTCCCACATCAAGATGACACACCGTGATATAACTGGAATACTCCCACATCAAGATGACACACCGTGATATAACTGGAATACTCCCACATCAAGATGACACACCGTGATATAACTGGAATACTCCCACATCAAGATGACACACCGTGATATAACTGGAATACTCCCACATCAAGATGACACACCGTGATATAACTGGAATACTCCCACATCAAGCTGACACACCGTGATATAACTGGAATACTCCCACATCAAGATGACACACCGTGATATAACTGGAATACTCCCACATCAAGATGACACACCGTGATATAACTGGAATACTCCCACATCAAGATGACACACCGTGATATAACTGGAATACTCCCACATCAAGATGACACACCGTGATATAACTGGAATACTCCCACATCAAGATGACACACCGTGATATAACTGGAATACTCCCACATCAAGATGACACACCGTGATATAACTGGAATACTCCCACATCAAGATGACACACCGTGATATAACTGGAATACTCCCACATCAAGATGACACACCGTGATATAACTGTAATACTACCACATCAAGATGACACACCGTGATATAACTGTAATACTACCACATCAAGATGACACACCGTGATATAACTGGAATACTCCCACATCAAGATGACACACCGTGATATAACTGGAATACTGTTCAAAGCGCACATACTCACTCCTTCTCGTAACGTTAACTTCAACGAAAGAAATGAATATTATCATTAGGCTGACCAGATGATAGGCAGTATCAATATTCGACCAGTGTTACATACACACGGGGCGCTTATAAACTTGATACAGATTCCAACTGTTACATCTCTGCAATAAAGGGATCACGTGACCGTAATCATTCACTTCTCAGAGCTAATGCCATGTGCGTCAAACTCGTCAGAAGGCTATTGAAGCATACTTTTTGTTTGATTAATAAATGAACACGCTGCAATGTTTAGCAAATACGGAACATGTATTAATAAACCCACATGAGCACCAGCGTGAAGTCTACTTTAGCGGGTTTGTTTCTTTTCGTATAGTACAGACTTGAAACAATTCATTCACTCGCTTGACTGAAATTGGGAGGACGTGTGGTAGGAGAATTTCGTTGATGTATCGTTGAGCCGTAAGATTGTCCTGAATATGGAACATGATTAGAGATAACCGCCCACATCATAACGCTACCCCCACCACACATGTCCTCTTCCTGTAAGCAGTTTCCGGCATAACGTTCTCCCCGACGTCTGTAGACCCCTGCTCTTCCATCCCCTCGACGGAGCAGAATCTTGATTCGTCGCTGAACAAGACATCCATCGCAGTTGAGACCATACCCCGTGTTGATGACACCGTTGCAGTCGTTGTTGACGATGTTGTGGACTCAATATAATGCGTCAAACAGAACGTCTGCTCTTAAACGGTTTCGTACGGCCTGGTCGGAGATTCTGAGCAGTCCGCGTATTTGGGATGCGGTTGAGGTGCCTGTGGTCTTCCTTTCACGTAGGTGGCGCAGTCGGATGTAGCGATGTTGGGCGGGTGTGATTACTCTTGGTCGGCCTGACCTTAGCCGGTCACGTGTGACCCATGCTGTTGAAACCGATCCCGTAGCCTTGTGATGGTGCTGGGCGCTACATTGAAAACCCTGGCTACAGCTGATCGGGATTCCCATGGCTGCAAGCGGCCTATGACGTTGTTTCTTTGCACTTCTGTTAATCTTGGCATGTTGTTGAACCGTCTCTGTTCGAATGACGCAGATGCCAGGCAATCAAATACCCTGCACTTTAATACCGTTCATAGTGCTGCTGCACGTGCAGTGCGTGCAGCTCCATGGCCCTTTTGTTAATGCACTGGGTGCTTTGTCCGAATCGTACGTGTTTCCCGCCTGATGGTTTTCATGTCCTTGTTGTGATCATTTTGATCCGGGAAATGTATCACTGACACTTTAACACATTAAACCTCTTCATTTTGCACCTCTTGGTCCGCTTGTTTTGCTTGAATGGGAAAAAATATCCGTTTTGCGTTTCTTTTTTGGAAGAGTATATATACATTTCATATTGAAAACCATTTAGATCACACAGTAACCACTAACAACATTGTATTGTATTGCTTCATGCATATACCTTCTCTACGTGGGAAGATATTCAATGTCACCACATGGTATTACCTACCTGCTATAACTCCGTATGTGATGCACAGGTACACTATACCGTTAGCGAACCAGCTGCTAAACAGGGCGACAGACGCTATGGTGGCTCCGATCATGGTCGTGAGGCGGCATCCATAGCGCTCAGTCATCACCCCGGACAGAGGACCTGGAACAGAGACGGAACTAGAGTTCCTTGTCGAGGGAATCATCGTCACTTGTAGCTTGGAGTACATTTCAGTCCAGATTAATGTTTTGTGGTTTGTGTCTTGTTTTACGCCGCACTTAAATTTCCAGCTGTATGACGGTGGCCTGTTAATAAGAGAATCTGGAACAGACAGTCTGGACCAGACAATCCAGTGATTGACAATATGAGCATCGATACACGCAATTTGGAATCGATGACATTCATCAACTAGAGTCAGCGAGGCTGACCACCCGATCCCGTTAGTCGCCTCTTACGACACGCTTAGTCGCGTTTTACGGCAAGCATGGGTTGCTGAAGACCTATTCTACTCCGGATCTTCACGGGTCAGTTGTAGCAGGTGCGCGGTGATGTAACTGACATCGTGCTCAACCATTGTCCTTACTCTTACCTACAAACATGCTGAGTCCGCCTGCCAGAGACCCCACCCATGCCGCCTCGGTCCTGTTGGCGTGAAAGTAGTCAATAAGTTCAATGTAAATGATTCCGAATGCACTCATTGACCCCAGCAGCAGGAAGTGGGTGTAGAAGCGGCCGATAACACACACCCAGCCCCAGCCTCCTTCTGGAACCGTGGCCTCATCCTTCTCCAGGAACACCTGGCTGACATTGTCGGATGTTGCCAGGTCAAGGTCAGGCAGAGCTTCTTTCTTTTCCAGTTCCATGTTGAACTACCCCAACTCTGAAAGAATGAGTGAGTGAGTAGGATTTTACGCCGCTTTTGACAATATTCCAGCAATTTCACGGCAGGTACACCAGAAATGGGCTTCACACATTGCACCCATGTGGGGAATCGAACCCGGGTCTAAAGCGAACGCTTTAACCACTAGGCTACCCAATCACCCAATCACTCTGAAAGTAACCATTGTCACATGTGCGATAGCAAACCTGCATGTAACGTATACATCACCACACGAACTTCTCTAACCAGTCAGTACTTGTTGGTCATACCTCACCTCAAGATCTAGGGTTGCGTACCTTTACCGCGCCAGGATCCGCTACTCGTGATCGAGTTACATTGTAGCCGTCTTCGATCCGCGCCATGTTTGGTCTTCCTCCGACATTAAACTAACACGTTGTGATGACCATTAAAAATACTATTCAAAGCGGTTATAACCAAATATATGACTCACTCACTCACTCATCCGGGTATCGTTGACACATTACCATATCACCAATACAAGACATTTATCCACATAACTCACGTTTCACTGCGTGGTACAGGCTACGGAAAACAGGCAGTTTAAATAATAATATTTCCCAGTATTGAGCCGCGGTCGCTGTGTTACCGCTCTTCTCCAAGAGTGCAAGGACACCCAGGTGTAGGATGTCGACCTGCTATAAATAGACGTGTCAGGGACGATGTTGTGCCGGCGTTCTGAAGGTGTGATCTTGCAAGTTATATTACGTCTGTCAAAGGACACTATTATTAGGGAGCGATCATTTAGGATTTTTGAAGCATGATAATTTCTTCAAAAGAAAAACAAACAAACAATTTTTTAAAGATTTAAAACTAAAATACAAAGTATGGTTGACATAATGGCCCAGCTACACCAATATCCACACCTTCACCGACAACCACACGACATCAACATAACAGACCAACACACCAAAACACACATCCTTCCCCCACGACACACACTGCACACATGCCAACACGACACAAACACACACATGCCAACACGACACACACTGCACACACATGTCAACACGATACAAACACACACATGCCAACACGACACAGACACACACATGCCAACACGACACAGACACACACATGCCAACACGACATAAACACAAACATGCTAACACGACACAAACACACACATGCCTACACGACACAAACACACACATGCCAACACGACACAGACACAAACATGCCAACATGACACAAACACACACATGCCAACACGACACAAACACACACATGCCAACACGACACAAACACACACATACAAATACGACACAAACACACACATGTCAACACGACACAATCACATACATGCCAACACGACACAAACACACACATGCCAACACGACACAAACACACACATGCCAACACGACACAAACACACACATGCCAACACGACACAGACACACACATGCCAACACGACACAAACACACACATGCCAACACGACACAAACACACAAATGCCAACACGACATAAACACACACATACCAACACGACACAAACACACACATACCAACACGACATAGACACACACATGCCAACACGACACAAACATACACATGCCAACACGACACAAACACACACATGCCAACACGACACAAACACACACATGCCAACACGACATAGACACACACATGCCAACACGACACAAACACACACATGCTAACACGACACAAACACACACATACCAACACGACACAAACACACACATACCAACACGACACAGACACACACATGCCAACACGACACAAACACACACATGCCAACACGACACAGACACACACATGCCAACACGACATAAACACACACATGCCAACACGACACAAACACACACATGCCAACACGACACGAACACCCACATGCCAACACGACACAAACATACACATGCCAACACGACACAAACACACACATGCCAACACGACACAAACACACACATGCCAACACGACACAAACATACACATGCTAACACGACACAAACACACACATGCCTACACGACACAGACACACACATGTCAACACGACACAAACACACACATGCCAACACGACACACACTGCACACACATGTCAACACGACACAAACACACACATGCCAACACGACACAGACACACACATGCCAACACGACACAGACACACACATGCCAACACGACATAAACACAAACATGCCAACACGACACAAACACACACATACCAACACGACACAGACACACACATGCCAACACGACACAAACACACACATGCCAACACGACACAAACACACACATGCCAACACGACACAAACACACACATGCCAACACGACACGAACACCCACATGCCAACACGACAGAAACATACACATGCCAACACGACACAGACACACACATGCCAACACGACACAAACACACACATGCCAACACGACACAAACACACACATGCCAACACGACACAAACACACACATGCCAACACGACACAAACACACACATGCCAACACGACACAGACACACACATGCCAACACAACACAAACACACACATGCCAACACGACACAAACACACACATGTCAACACGACACAAACACACACATGCCAACACGACACAGACACACACATGCCAACACGACACAGAAACACACATGCCAACACGACACAAACACACACATGCCAACACGACACAAACACACACATGCCAACACGACACAGACACACACATGCCAACACGACACAAACACACACATGCCAACACGACACAAACACACACATGCCAACACGACACAAACACACAAATGCCAACACGACATAAACACACACATACCAACACGACACAAACACACACATACCAACACGACATAGACACACACATGCCAACACGACACAAACATACACATGCCAACACGACACAAACACACACATGCCAACACGACACAAACACACACATGCCAACACGACATAGACACACACATGCCAACACGACACAAACACACACATGCCAACACGACACAAACACACACATGCCAACACGACACGAACACCCACATGCCAACACGACAGAAACATACACATGCCAACACGACACAGACACACACATGCCAACACGACACAAACACACACATGCCAACACGACACAAACACACACATGCCAACACGACACAAACACACACATGCCAACACGACACAAACACACACATGCCAACACGACACAGACACACACATGCCAACACAACACAAACACACACATGCCAACACGACACAAACACACACATGTCAACACGACACAAACACACACATGCCAACACGACACAGACACACACATGCCAACACGACACAGACACACACATGCCAACACGACACAAACACACACATGCCAACACGACACAAACACACACATGCCAACACGACACAAACACACAAATGCCAACACGACATAAACACACACATACCAACACGACACAAACACACACATACCAACACGACATAGACACACACATGCCAACATGACACAAACATACACATGCCAACACGACACAAACACACACATGCCAACACGACACAAACACACACATGCCAACACGACATAGACACACACATGCCAACACGACACAAACACACACATGCTAACACGACACAAACACACACATACCAACACGACACAAACACACACATACCAACACAACACAGACACACACATGCCAACACAACACAAACACACACATGCCAACACGACACAGACACACACATGCCAACACGACATAAACACACACATGCCAACACGACACAAACACACACATGCCAACACGACACGAACACCCACATGCCAACACGACACAAACATACACATGCCAACACGACACAAACACACACATGCCAACACGACACAAACACACACATGCCAACACGACACAAACATACACATGCCAACACGACACAAACACACACATGCCTACACGACACAGACACACACATGTCAACACGACACAAACACACACATGCCAACACGACACACACTGCACACACATGTCAACACGACACAAACACACACATGCCAACACGACACAGACACACACATGCCAACACGACACAGACACACACATGCCAACACGACATAAACACAAACATGCCAACACGACACAAACACACACATACCAACACGACACAGACACACACATGCCAACACGACACAAACACACACATGCCAACACGACACAAACACACACATGCCAACACGACACAAACACACACATGCCAACACGACACAAACACACACATGCCAACACGACACGAACACCCACATGCCAACACGACACAAACATACACATGCCAACACGACACAGACACACACATGCCAACACGACACAAACACACACATGCCAACACGACACAAACACACACATGCCAACACGACACAAACACACACATGCCAACACGACACAAACACACACATGCCAACACGACACGAACACCCACATGCCAACACGACAGAAACATACACATGCCAACACGACACAGACACACACATGCCAACACGACACAAACACACACATGCCAACACGACACAAACACACACATGCCAACACGACACAAACACACACATGCCAACACGACACAGACACACACATGCCAACACAACACAAACACACACATGCCAACACGACACAAACACACACATGTCAACACGACACAAACACACACATGCCAACACGACACAGACACACACATGCCAACACGACACAGAAACACACATGCCAACACGACACAAACACACACATGCCAACACGACACAAACACACACATGCCAACACGACACAGACACACACATGCCAACACGACACAAACACACACATGCCAACACACACACACTAACACATACTCACGTACACAAACCAACACGCACTCCAACATGTACACATACCAACACACACACTAACACACACTCACGTACACAAACCAACACGCACTCCAACATGTACACATACCAACACAGTCTTTACCATTTTACACATTTGAGATCAATCCGGTGGTTATAAAATGGGTTTCGTGCCATATGTCGAATTTGTTTACGCAACATGTATATCGCCTTCAATTCTATTGATTGAAAAGGAAAGAAAGCTAAAAAAACTTACCTGTGCGGAGCTTTCTTCTGTGTATATATACAACGTGAAATGTGTTCTTGTTCTCTGTTTGTGTCACATATCAACTGTCACCTCCTGCAGACAAGGACTCCACTTCCGTTACATTTAAAGTCTCAAATCAAATTTAAATGTGATAGAGAACAAAAGTGTTCAGTTCGAAACGATAAAAATGTTTTGACACAGAACATAGCTAGTCAATTGAGTAACATTCCTGTCACAGCACACAAGGCATGGTAACATGAGTTATTGCGCCCTCCACACCAGATCGGGAGCGTGACTTGTCTCTGTAGAAAGAGGTCGGTTGATGAATCTTGTCACGCGGAACGTAATGCTTGATAACAAAGGCCACTGGGACACACAGGCGAGGAAAGGATGTCATAGTTCTATCTGTGTGACATGATCGAGAATCTCATAACTATTCAACAGGATCTGATCCTTGGGGTATATACAGCGAACCCCTGTAAGTCCGAACACCTCACAGGCCGACCGTTGACTATTCCGGCGTGTGGTGTTTTACTAGGAAACATATTTTGTTTAGAATAGATAAAATTATTCTTAAAGTTGACACATACTCGTTATAAATGTTCGATGGACATGACTGATGTTGAGGTGAACACTTGACTTACCTTTGCATGTATTTGTGACGGCAGCCAGCGGTCGGGCAAGATGCGCTCACCTTTTCCTGATATAGTCGGAATCGTACAATGGAGTATGGTTTTAGCAGATATTTCTTACGATAATGGGAAAGATTGTCGCTTTTATTTACTAGTTTTGTTATTCACTACTTTAGTTGTTTTCCGTTTTATCCAGTCAGTAATCGAGTTACCGTTATTTCCACATCGATATGAATAATGTTTAAGATTTTCTAGATTCGGAGCTTCCAGTTGAAGAAATCAATCCTTAGAACTATCGCGTGGCTGCTTATATCAGTTGGTGACGCGATCTTCCTCAACTATTGGCCCCGTTAAATTTCACGCTGGTCTACTATCGGGTTATTTCTGGAGCTGTCTGCATTCATATTCCCTTATGTACTGCATTTGCCAATCAGACAGAACAGTCTATATTTGCCAGAACCTTCTACGTTAATTGTAACTGTAACATCTGGAGGTTGAGTGGGTTTAACGTCGCGTTTCAGCTTATTGCACTTATATGTCGACGTGCATGCACTGTGTGTTTGGCTGATTGTACTAGTCCGCACAAAGTCCGGGTTTATATGCTGGCCCACTGAGATACCATGCCGCAGTTTAAAATGTTCGCCATTTTAACGTCTTTTGGTATGATTCGGCCGGGGATAGATCCCCCAACCTTCCTCTCTCCGGGGAAACGCTTGACCACTAGACCATGGAGGCGGTCTGTCACCTTCTGGAACACACTTTCACTGTTCATCGGATATAACGAACTCTGATTATTACGAAGATTATTGAATTACCAAAACTCGAATTTCAGGACAGGAGTGGTAATACATTTCCCGGAGAAAACTGTACCATGCACGCTAGGAAGATGCTACCTCGGCCCCTCTGAAGGACATTGTTATGGGCGGCCGCAGCAAGTCTACATGACCTCCTGTATACTACAACACGACACACAGTATCAGATATCGTATCTGTGCCGGTCACATTCTTGTATAATATATTAATAGTAACTAAATCCCGTGTGCTCACACATCTACCCATGTTTTAGAGCTGAAATGAGTTTTGGTTTTTGACAAAAATTGTTAATCATATGATGCAGCATGGATATCTGGTAGAGGACTAATTATAACACGGGGACTAACACACGTGTTTAGCAGGAGATCCACGTGGATATCTGGTAGAGGACTAACACGGGGACTAACACATGTGTTTAGCTGGAGTTCCACGTGGATATCTGGTAGAGGACTAACACGGGGTCTAACACACGTGTTTAGCAGGAGATCCACGTGGATATCTGGTAGAGGACTAATTATAACACGGGGACTAACACATGTGTTTAGCAGGAGATCCACGTGGATATCTGGTAGAGGACTAACACGGGGACTAACACATGTGTTTAGCTGGAGTTCCACGTGGATATCTGGCAGAGGACTAACACGGGGTCTAACACACGTGTTTAGCAGGAGATCCACGTGGATATCTGGTAGAGGACTAACACGGGGACTAACACATGTGTTTAGCTGGAGTTCCACGTGGATATCTGGTAGAGGACTAACACGGGGTCTAACACACATGTTTAGCAGGAGATCCACGTGGATATCTGGTAGAGGACTAACATGGGGTCTAACACACATGTTTAGCAGGAGATCCACGTGGATATCTGGTAGAGGACTAACACGGGGACTAACACACATGTTTAGCAGGAGATCCACGTGGATATCTGGTAGGGGACTAACACGGGGACTAACACACGTGTTCAGCAGAGTTCCACGTGGATATCTGGTAGAGGACTAACACGGGGACTAACACACGTGTTTAGCAGGAGATCCACGTGGATATCTGGTAGAGGACTAACACGGGGACTAACACACATGTTTAGCAGGAGATCCACGTGGATATCTGGTAGAGGACTAACACGGGGACTAACACACGTGTTCAGCAGAGTTCCACGTGGATATCTGGTAGAGCACAAACACGGGGACTAACGCACGTGTTTAGCAGGAGATCCACGTGGATATCTGGTAGAGGACTAACACGGGGTCTTACACACGTGTTTTGCAGGAGTTCCACGTGGATATCTGGTAGAGGACTAACACGGGGACTAACACACGTGTTTAGCAGGAGATCCACGTGGATATCTGGTAGAGGACTAACACGGGGACTAACACACATGTTTAGCAGGAGATCCACGTGGATATCTGGTAGAGGACTAACACGGGGACTAACACGGGGACTAACACGGGGACTAACAAACGTGTTTAGCAGGAGATCCACGTGGATACCTGGTAGAGGACTAACACGGGGACTAACACACGTGTTTAGCAGGAGATCCACGTGGATATCTGGTAGAGGACTAACACGGGGACTAACACACGTGTTTAGCAGGAGATCCACGTGGATATCTGGTAGAGGACTAACACGGGGACTAACACACGTGTTTAGCAGGAGTTCCACGTGGATATCTGGTAGAGGACTAACACGGGGACTAACACACGTGTTTAGCAGGAGATCCACGTGGATATCTGGTAGAGGACTAACACGGGGTCTAACACACGTGTTAAGCAGGAGATCCACGTGGATACCTGGTAGAGGACTAACACGGGGACTAACACACGTGTTTAGCAGGAGATCCACGTGGATATCTGGTAGAGGACTAACACGGGGACTAACACACGTGTTTAGCAGGAGTTCCACGTGGATATCTGGTAGAGGACTAACACGGGGACTAACACACAAGTTTAGCAGGAGATCCACGTGGATATCTGGTAGAGGACTAACACGGGGACTAACGCACATCTTTAGCAGGGGATCCACGTAGATATCTGGTAGAGGACTAACACGGGGACTAACACACGTGTTTAGCAGAGTTCCACGTGGATATCTGGTAGAGGACTAACACGGGGACTAACACACATGTTTAGCAGGAGATCCACGTGGATATCTGGTAGAGGACTAACACGGGGACTAACACAGGTGTTCAGCAGAGTTCCACGTGGATATCTGGTAGAGGACTAACACGGGGACTAACGCACGTGTTTAGCAGGAGATCCACGTGGATATCTGGTAGAGGACTAACACGGGGACTAACACACGTGTTTAGCAGGAGATCCACGTGGATATCTGGTAGAGGACTAACACGGGGACTAACACACATGTGTAGCAGAGTTCCACGTGGATATCTGGTAGAGGACTAACACGGGGTCTAACACATGTGTTTAGCAGATTTCCACTTGGATATCTGGTAGAGGACTAACACGGGGACTAACACGGGGTCTAACGCACGTGTTTAGCAGAGTTCCACGTGGCTATCTGGTAGAGGACTAACACGGGGACTAACACGAGGACTAACACGGGGTCTAACGCACGTGTTTAGCAGACTTCCACGTGGATATCTGGTAGAGGACTAACACGGGGACTAACACACAAGTTTAGCAGGAGTTCCACGTGGATATCTGGTAGAGGACTAACACGGGAACTAACACACGTGTTTAGCAGAGTTCCACGTGGATATCTCGTAGAGCACAAACACGGGGACTAACACACGTGCTTAGCAGGAGATCCACGAGAATATCTGGTAGAGGACTAACACGGGGTCTAACGCACGTATTTAGCAGACTTCCACGTGGATATCTGGTAGAGGACTAACACGGGGACTAACACACATGTTTAGCAGGAGATCCACGTGGATATCTGGTAGAGGACTAACACGGGGACTAACACACATGTTTAGCAGGAGATCCACGTGGATATCTGGAAGAGGACTAACACGGGGACTAACACACGTGTTCAGCAGAGTTCCACGTGGATATCTCGTAGAGCACAAACACGGGGACTAACGCACGTGTTTAGCAGGAGATCCACGTGGATATCTGGTAGAGGACTAACACGGGGACTAACACACGTGTTTAGCAGGAGATCCACGTGGATATCTGGTAGAGGACTAACACGGGGTCTAACACATGTGTTTAGCAGACTTCCACTTGGATATCTGGTAGAGGACTAACACGGGGACTAACACGGGGTCTAACGCACGTGTTTAGCAGAGTTCCACGTGGCTATCTGGTAGAGGACTAACACGGGGACTAACACGAGGACTAACACGGGGCCTAACGCACGTGTTTAGCAGACTTCCACGTGGATATCTGGTAGAGGACTAACACGGGGACTAACACACATGTTTAGCAGGAGTTCCACGTGGATATCTGGTAGAGGACTAACACGGGGACTAACACACATGTTAAGCAGGAGATCCACGTGGATATCTCGTAGAGCACAAACACGGGGACTAACGCACGTGTTTACCAGGAGATCCACGTGGATATCTGGTAGAGGACTAACACGGGGACTAACGCACGTGTTTAGCAGGAGATCCACGTGGATATTTGGTAGAGGACTAACACGGGGACTAACGCACGTGTTTAGCAGGAGATCCACGTGGATATCTGGTAGAGGACTAACACGGGGACTAAAACACGTGTTTACCAGGAGATCCTCGTGGATATCTGGTAGAGGACTAACACGGGGACTAACGCACGTGTTTAGCAGGAGATCCACGTGGATATCTGGTAGAGGACTAACACGGGGACTAACACACGTGTTTAGCAGAGTTCCACGTGGATATCTGGTAGGGGACTAACACGGGGACTAACACACGTGTTTAGCAGGAGATCCACGTGGATATCTGGTAGAGGACTAACACGGGGACTAACACACATGTTTAGCAGGAGATCCACGTGGATATCTGGTAGAGGACTAACACGGGGACTAACGCACGTGTTTAGCAGGAGATCCACGTGGATATCTGGTAGAGGACTAACACGGGGACTAACACGTGTTTAGCAGGAGACCCACGTGGATATCTGGTAGAGGACTAACACGGGGTCTAACACATGTGTTTAGCAGACTTCCACTTGGATATCTGGTAGAGGACTAACACGGGGACTAACACGGGGTCTAACGCACGTGTTTAGCAGAGTTCCACGTGGCTATCTGGTAGAGGACAAACACGGGGACTAACACGAGGACTAACACGGGGTCTTACGCACGTGTTTAGCAGACTTCCACGTGGATATCTGGTAGAGGACTAACACAGGGACTAACACACATGTTTAGGAGGAGTTCCACGTGGATATCTGGTAGAGGACTAACACGGGGACTAACACACATGTTTAGCAGGAGATCCACGTGGATATCTCGTAGAGCACAAACACGGGGACTAACGCACGTGTTTACCAGGAGATCCACGTGGATATCTGGTAGAGGACTAACACGGGGACTAACGCACGTGTTTAGCAGGAGATCCACGTGGATATTTGGTAGAGGACTAACACGGGGACTAACGCACGTGTTTAGCAGGAGATCCACGTGGATATCTGGTAGAGGACTAACACGGGGACTAAAACACGTGTTTACCAGGAGATCCTCGTGGATATCTGGTAGAGGACTAACACGGGGACTAACGCACGTGTTTAGCAGGAGATCCACGTGGATATCTGGTAGAGGACTAACACGGGGACTAACACACGTGTTTAGCAGAGTTCCACGTGGATATCTGGTAGGGGACTAACACGGGGACTAACACACGTGTTTAGCAGGAGATCCACGTGGATATCTGGTAGAGGACTAACACGGGGACTAACACACATGTTTAGCAGGAGATCCACGTGGATATCTGGTAGAGGACTAACACGGGGACTAACGCACGTGTTTAGCAGGAGATCCACGTGGATATCTGGTAGAGGACTAACACGGGGACTAACACGTGTTTAGCAGGAGACCCACGTGGATATCTGGTAGAGGACTAACACGGGGTCTAACACATGTGTTTAGCAGACTTCCACTTGGATATCTGGTAGAGGACTAACACGGGGACTAACACGGGGTCTAACGCACGTGTTTAGCAGAGTTCCACGTGGCTATCTGGTAGAGGACAAACACGGGGACTAACACGAGGACTAACACGGGGTCTAACGCACGTGTTTAGCAGACTTCCACGTGGATATCTGGTAGAGGACTAACACAGGGACTAACACACATGTTTAGGAGGAGTTCCACGTGGATATCTGGTAGAGGACTAACACGGGGACTAACACACATGTTTAGCAGGAGATCCACGTGGATATCTCGTAGAGCACAAACACGGGGACTAACGCACGTGTTTACCAGGAGATCCACGTGGATATCTGGTAGAGGACTAACACGGGGACTAACGCACGTGTTTAGCAGGAGATCCACGTGGATATCTGGTAGAGGACTAACACGGGGACTAACGCACGTGTTTAGCAGGAGATCCACGTGGATATCTGGTAGAGGACTAACACGGGGACTAACACACGTGTTTACCAGGAGATCCACGTGGATATCTGGTAGAGGACTAACGCGGGGACTAACACACGTGTTTAGCAGGAGATCCACGTGGATATCTGGTAGAGGACTAACACGGGGACTAACACACGTGTTTAGCAGAGTTCCACGTGGATATCTGGTAGAGGACTAACACGGGGACTAACACACGTGTTTAGCAGGAGATCCACGTGGATATCTGGTAGAGGACTAACACGGGGACTAACACACATGTTTAGCAGGAGATCCACGTGGATACCTGGTAGAGGACTAACACGGGGACTAACGCACGTGTTTAGCAGGAGTTCCACGTGGATATCTGGTAGAGGACTAACACGGGGACTAACACACATGTTTAGCAGGAGATCCACGTGGATACCTGGTAGAGGACTAACACGGGGATTAACACGGGGACTAACACGGGGTCTAACGCACGTGTTTTGCAGAAGATCCACGTGGATATCTGGTAGAGGACTAACACGGGGACTAACACACATGTTTAGCAGGAGATCCACGTGGATATCTGGTAGAGGACTAACACGGGGTCTAACACACATGTTTAGCAGGAGTTCCACGTGGATATCTGGTAGAGGACTAACACGGGGACTAACACACGTGTTTAGCAGGAGATCCACGTGGATATCTGGTAGAGGACTAACACGGGGACTAACACACATGTTTAGCAGGAGATCCACGTGGATATCTGGTAGAGGACTAACACGGGGACTAACACACATGTTTAGCAGGAGATCCACGTGGATATCTGGTAGAGGACTAACACGGGGACTAACGCACGTGTTTAGCAGGAGACCCACGTGGATATCTGGTAGAGGACTAACACGGGGTCTAACACATGTGTTTAGCAGACTTCCACGTGGATATCTGGAAGAGGACTAACACGGGGACTAACACGGGGTCTAACGCACGTGTTTAGCAGAGTTCCACGTGGCTATCTGGTAGAGGACTAACACGGGGACTAACACGGGGACTAACACGGGGTCTAACGCACGTGTTTAGCAGACTTCCACGTGGATATCTGGTAGAGGATTAACACGGGGTCTAACACACATGTTTAGCAGGAGATCCACGTGAATATCTGGTAGAGGACTAACACGGGGACTAACACACATGTTTAGCAGGAGATCCACGTGGATATCTGGTAGAGGACTAACACGGGGACTAACACACGTGTTTAGCAGGAGATCCACGTGGATATCTGGTAGAGGACTAACACGGGGACTAACACACGTGTTTAGCAGGAGATCCACGTGGATATCTGGGAGAGGACTTACACGGGGTCTAACAAACGTGTTTAGCAGGAGATCCACGTGGATATCTGGTAGAGGACTAACACGGGGTGTAACACTCGTGTTTAGCAGAAGATCCACGTGGATATCTGGTAGAGGACTAACACGGGGTCTAACACACGTGTTTAGCAGGAGATCCACGTGGATATCTGGTAGAGGACTAACACGGGGTCTAACACACGTGTTTAGCAGGAGATCCACGTGGATATCTGGTAGAGGACTAACACGGGGTCTAAGACACGTGTTTAGCAGGAGATCCACGTGGATATCTGGTAGAGGACTAACACGGGGTCTAACACACGTGTTTAGCAGGAGATCCACGTGGATATCTTGTAGAGGACTAACACGGGGTCTAACACACGTGTTTAGCAGGAGATCCACGTGGATATCTGGTAGAGGACTTACACGGGGTCTAACACACGTGTTAAGCAGGAGATCCACGTGGATATCTGGTAGAGGACTAACACGGGGACTAACACACGTGTTTAGCAGGAGATCCACGTGGATATCTGGGAGAGGACTTACACGGGGTCTAACACACGTGTTTAGCAGGAGATCCACGTGGATATCTGGGAGAGGACTAACACGGGGTCTAACAAACGTGTTTAGCAGGAGATCCACGTGGATATCTGGTAGAGGACTAACACGGGGTGTAACACTCGTGTTTAGCAGAAGATCCACGTGGATATCTGGTAGAGGACTAACACGGGGTCTAACACACGTGTTTAGCAGGAGATCCACGTGGATATCTGGTAGAGGACTAACACGGGGTCTAACACACGTGTTTAGCAGGAGATCCACGTGGATATCTGGTAGAGGACTAACACAGGGTCTAACACACGTGTTTAGCAGGAGATCCACGTGGATATCTGGTAGAGGACTAACACGGGGTCTAACACACGTGTTTAGCAGGAGATCCACGTGGATATCTGGTAGAGGACTTACACGGGGTCTAACACACGTGTTAAGCAGGAGATCCACGTGGATATCTGGTAGAGGACTAACACGGGGACTAACACACGTGTTTAGCAGGAGATCCACGTGGATATCTGGGAGAGGACTTACACGGGGTCTAACACACGTGTTTAGCAGGAGATCCACGTGGATATCTGGGAGAGGACTAACACGGGGTCTAACAAACGTGTTTAGCAGGAGATCCACGTGGATATCTGGTAGAGGACTAACACGGGGTGTAACACTCGTGTTTAGCAGAAGATCCACGTGGATATCTGGTAGAGGACTAACACGGGGTCTAACACACGTGTTTAGCAGGAGATCCACGTGGATATCTGGTAGATGACTAACACGGGGTCTAACACACGTGTTTAGCAGGAGATCCACGTGGATATCTGGTAGAGGACTAACACAGGGTCTAACACACGTGTTTAGCAGGAGATCCACGTGGATATCTGGTAGAGGACTAACACGGGGTCTAACACACGTGTTTAGCAGGAGATCCACGTGGATATCTTGTAGAGGACTAACACGGGGTCTAACACACGTGTTTAGCAGGAGATCCACGTGGATATCTGGTAGAGGACTTACGCGGGGTCTAACACACGTGTTTAGCAGGAGATCCACGTGGATATCTGGTAGAGGACTAACACGGGGTCTAACACACGTGTTTAGCAGGAGATCCACGTGGATATCTGGTAGAGGACTAACACGGGGTCTAACACACGTGTTTAGGAGGAGATCCACGTGGATATCTGGTAGAGGACTTACACGGGGTCTAACACACGTGTTTAGCAGGAGATCCACGTGGATATGTGGTAGAGGACTAACACGGGGTCTAACACACTTGTTTAGCAGGAGATCCACGTGGATATCTGGTAGAGGACTAACACGGGGTCTAACACACGTGTTTAGCAGGAGATCCACGTGGATATCTGGTAGAGGACTAACACGGGGTCTAACACACTTGTTTAGCAGGAGATCCACGTGGATATCTGGTAGAGGACTAACACGGGGTCTAACACACGTGTTTAGCAGGAGATCCACGTGGATATCTGGTAGAGGACTAACACGGGGTCTAACACACGTGTTTAGCAGGAGATCCACGTGGATATCTGGTAGAGGACTAACACGGGGTCTAACACACGTGTTTAGCAGGAGTTCCACGTAGATATCTGGTATTACGTTGACAAGCCACCTGCCATATTTGGTCATTTGCCCTGAATAACCGTTTCTAACAGAGTCGATTGTGTTAGGAATGAAACATAATGTCATGAACTAATGCAGGTGATACACATCCTTGACCTGCAGGTACTTCTTGTCTGACATCCATCATCCCTGCCTGTCACAACGTTGACGACCTGCATGCACTTACAGTAACGTCTCTGTTTATATGTTCGCACTTACCAGCACACAGAGGAACGCCACTGTCTAAATTTAGCACACAACTGTTACGTCACTGCATTGTTTAAATCATTCATTCATTCATGAGTGAGTGAGTATTGTTTAACGCCGCTTTTAGCAATATTCCAGCAACATCACGGCGGGGGACACCAGAAATGGGCTTCACACATTGTACCCATGTCGGGAATCGAACCCGGGTCTTCGGCGTGACGAGCGAACGCTTTAATCACTGGGCTACCCGACCGCCCCTAAATCATTCATGATTTGTCACAACTGTTTAAAAATACTAGCAGCCATTTCTACTATGACCCAGTTGTCAATTAATACACAGTTGGGATTGACAAAACTACATTTTCATTTGACACTCAAACACATAATTGTCATGTTTGTGTCGAAAAACATGTGTCGCCAACGTGGCTCGAACCCGTCTCGTATAATTGGAGGATGTAGCTCTCTGAACATCCACTGTGTGAATGGAATCTGGCGCAATATAAATGCACTTATTATTAGTGGTAAGTTTAGATCATGTATTCGGCTAGTCGAGTCTTATTCAAGAACCAAACAGTTGTTCTTCATCACTGAAAGCAATAATTTACCAGAAAAAGACACGATGACAATGCCACCGTTTTAGATAAGACACCATGCCTTCAGAACGCACTCGAGGTTGACCAGTTCAAGCAAATTACCGTCTCACCGCGGGTTTATGTCAGTGCGTATACTGGGCCAACATGAAAGCCTTATGTTATATCACCTGGGAATCTCGCGCCAGATAAATAGGAGTTTCTTGACCATATCTGTCTCATCTTCTACTGCCGTGTTTCCAACTCGTGTAAGTAGGACTTGAATGAATGTAATATATCTTTGTGTTAGACATATGTTAAATAAAACTATACACTCAGCAAAATGTTTAAACACTGGTATGTTTTGCTCTTGTAACACTCATTAGATATATAACATGTCAACGCCAGAGAATACACAGTGTCGTTTATCACACAAAACAGATTTCATTGGCTTACAGTAAAAGGCAAAGTGGCAGTGAAAAATATGAATGAATCACTGAACATCAGTCGCCAAAGGAGTAGAGAATGCTGTTAGAGTCGATTCCCCAGGCAGGGAATCCGGGGTCATTTTCACACGCACGCGGTCTTGATGTATTCTCAGATGAAAATGTGTGACGAAATGTGTGAGTGATGAGAGAGGCGTCTGACTAGCTTCCAGAACGTTCTACACAGTGCTGTAATGCTGTAACAATGCTGGACGAGTCTCGCCGTTTCCGGATGTTACCACACCACTAGGCATCTAAATATAGTACTTTCCTGACGACTGCTTACATTAACAAGTAGGACCTTACTGACGACTAATCATTGTCCACATACAATGCGATAGGCTTCTACCGAATGTCAACAGAAACAATGAAACACAGTTACAGTCATTGTTCAACAATAAAATACACTGCCGTTTAACCTTGTTTTGCCCGAAGTCAAAACAAGGTCATTTGGCCAAGAAGTTTAACTTACGCTTCACGTACAGCGATGACCTGATGTCGTTCAATTACCCTCAAATACACAATTCCCTTCCACGAGACATAAAGATGACCGGATGACTGTGTGTGGCCGAGTTGATATTATTTTGTGAATATCTTAGTAAAGTCTTTCAACTGTCTTGTGTCTGTTTCAGGAAGTTTCTGGCTCAAGCAAGATTACTTGAGCAGTATAAAGGACAACAATTAGACTAGCTCCAGCACTTTTATTCTGTTTTAGCGTAGTTTGCTAAATCAGTTGGTCAGTTACATTTAAAAGAATAAGTTGTTCATGCCCTTGTATTTAAACAAAGGGATGTTTTATATTTAGTGCTCAGGATCTCTAAAAGTTTAGTTTGTGTTTGGTTCATATTTTTGTATCTTGTAAATAAGTCTGTGTATTTAGTGTTATAAATTTGATGCTTTAAGGTAATGCATTGATTGTTACTTGGTAATACATATATTTAAACATAAACCAGTTTATCATAATTAGTATACATGTATCTTGATATCTTTAGATATTCTACCAACTGTGCAGCTGAAATTCGTTAAACACGTGTGTTAAATCTAAACTAAATCTATAATCAAATTCAACTATTAATTATTGCCTAAATATAATCTAACTACATGTGTGAATGAAGAACGTATGTATGTATGTAGATTATGATTAAATGTATAGGTATGAAAACGTTATTTTACATGTTCTTAATTTTATTGGCCATTTTCTGTTTTAATTTTCTAGAATATGGCAATCGATATTATGATGCCTGTGCTCTGACCTTCATAACCATAGTTGCCAGCTCATTGCCACACAGTGGTAAGTTATGTGTACATAGTTGCCAGCTCATTGCCACAAAGTGGTTAGTTATGTCTACATAGTTGCCAGCTCATTGCCACACAGTGGTTACTTATGTGTACATAGTTGTCAGCTCATTGCCACACAGTGGGTAGATATGTGTATATAGTTGTCAGCTCATTGCCACACAGTGGTTAGTTATGTGTACATAGTTGCCAGTTCATTGCCACACAGTGGTTATTTATGTGTACATAGTTGCCAGCTCATTGCCACACAGTGGTTAGATATGTGTATATAGTTGCCAGGTCATTGCCACACAGTGGTTAGTTATGTGTACATAGTTGCCAGCTCATTGCCACACAGTGGTTAGATATGTGTATATAGTTGCCAGTTCATTGCCACACAGTGGTTAGTTATGTGTACATAGTTGCCAGCTCATTGCCACACAGTGGTTAGATATGTGTATATAGTTGCCAGGTCATTGCCACACAGTGGTTCGTTATGTGTACATAGTTACCAGGTCGTTGCCACACAGTGGTTAGTTATGTGTATAAAGTTGCCAGCTCATTGCCACACAGTGGTTAGTTATGTGTACTTAGTTGCCAGGTCATTGCCTCACAGTGGCTAGTTATTTGTATATAGTTGTCAGCTCATTGCCACACAGTGGTTATTTATGTGTACATAGTTGCCAGCTCATTGCCACACAGTTTTTAGATATGTGTATATAGTTGTCAGCTCATTGCCACACAGTGGGTAGTTATGTGTACATAGTTGTCAGCTCATTGCCACACAGTGTTTAATTATGTGTACACAGTTGCCATGTCATTGCCACACAGTGGTTATTTAAGTGTACATAGTTGTCAGCTCATTGCCACACAGTTTTTAGATATGTGTATATAGTTGTCAACTCATTGCCACACCGTGATTAGTTATGTGTACATAGTTGTCAGCTCATTGCCACACAGTGGTTAGTTTTGTGTATATAGTTGTCAGCTCATTGCCACACAGTGGTTAGTTATGTGTACATAGTTCCCACGTCATTGCCACACAGTGGTTAGTTATGTGTACATAGTTGCCAGCTCATTGCCACACAGTGGTTAGTTATGTGTACATAGTTGCCAGGTCATTGCCACACAGTGGTTATTTATGTGTACATAGATCCCACGTCATTGCCACACAGTGGTTAGTTATGTGTACATAGTTGCCAGCTCATTGCCACACAGTGGTTAGTTATGTGTACAAAGTTGCCAGCTCATTGCCACACAGTGGTTAGTTATGTGTACATAGTTGCCAGCTCATTGCCATACAGTGGTTAGTTATGTGTACATAGTTGCCAGGTCATTGCCACACAGTGGTTAGTTATGTCTACATAGTTGCCAGGTCATTGCCATACAGTGGTTAGTTATGTCTACATAGTTGCCAGCTCATTGCCATACAGTGGTTATATATGTGTATATAGTTGCCAGGTCATTGCCATACAGTGGTTAGTTATGTGTACATAGTTGCCAGCTCATTGCCACACAGTGGTTAGTTATGTGTACATAGTTGCCAGTTCATTGCCCAAGAGTTGTTAGTTATGTGTACATAGTTGCCAGGTCATTGCCACACAGTGGTTAGTTATGTCTACATAGTTGCCAGGTCATTGCCATACAGTGGTTAGTTATGTCTACATAGTTGCCAGCTCATTGCCATACAGTGGTTATATATGTGTATATAGTTGCCAGGTCATTGCCATACAGTGGTTAGTTATGTGTACATAGTTGCCAGCTCATTGCCACACAGTGGTTAGTTATGTGTACATAGTTGCCAGTTCATTGCCCAAGAGTTGTTAGTTATGTGTACATAGTTGCCAGGTCATTGCCACACAGTGGTTAGTTATGTGTATATAGTTGCCAGGTCATTGCCACACAGTGGTTAGTTATGTGTACATAGTTGCCAGCTCATTGTCACACAGTGTTTAGTTATGTGTACATAGTTCCCACGTCATTGCCACACAGTGGTTAGTTATGAGTACATAGTTGCCAGCTCATTGCCACACAGTGGTTAGTTATGTGTACATAGATCCCACGTCATTGCCACACAGTGGTTAGTTATGTGTACATAGTTGCCAGCTCATTGCCACACAGTGGTTAGTTATGTGTACAAAGTTGCCAGTTCATTGCCCAAGAGTTGTTAGTTATGTGTACATAGTTGCCAGGTCATTGCCACACAGTGGTTAGTTATGTCTACATAGTTGCCAGGTCATTGCCATACAGTGGTTAGTTATGTCTACATAGTTGCCAGCTCATTGCCATACAGTGGTTATATATGTGTATATAGTTGCCAGGTCATTGCCATACAGTGGTTAGTTATGTGTACATAGTTGCCAGCTCATTGCCACACAGTGGTTAGTTATGTGTACATAGTTGCCAGTTCATTGCCCAAGAGTTGTTAGTTATGTGTACATAGTTGCCAGGTCATTGCCACACAGTGGTTAGTTATGTGTATATAGTTGCCAGGTCATTGCCACACAGTGGTTAGTTATGTGTACATAGTTGCCAGCTCATTGTCACACAGTGTTTAGTTATGTGTACATAGTTCCCACGTCATTGCCACACAGTGGTTAGTTATGAGTACATAGTTGCCAGCTCATTGCCACACAGTGGTTAGTTATGTGTACATAGTTGCCAGGTCATTGCCTCACAGTGGCTAGTTATTTGTATATAGTTGTCAGCTCATTGCCACACAGTGGTTATTTATGTGTACATAGT
Source organism: Haliotis rufescens (assembly GCF_023055435.1). Lineage (NCBI taxonomy): Eukaryota > Metazoa > Mollusca > Gastropoda > Lepetellida > Haliotidae > Haliotis > Haliotis rufescens. The sequence continues at coordinate 1,616,485 of NW_025964346.1, forward strand.
TGCCAGTTCATTGCCACACAGTTTTTAGATATGTGTATATAGTTGTCAGCTCATTGCCACACAGTGGTTAGTTATGTGTACATAGTTGTCAGCTCATTGCCACACAGTGTTTAATTATGTGTACACAGTTGCCAGGTCATTGCCACACAGTGGTTATTTATGTGTACATAGTTGTCAGCTCATTGCCACACAGTTTTTAGATATGTGTATATAGTTGTCAGCTCATTGCCACACAGTGATTAGTTATGTGTACATAGTTGTCAGCTCATTGCCACACAGTAGTTAGTTATGTGTATATAGTTGCCAGCTCATTGCCACACAGTGGTTAGTTATGTGTACATAGTTGTCAGCTCATTGCCACACAGTGGTTAGTTTTGTGTATATAGTTGTCAGCTCATTGCCACACAGTGGTTAGTTATGTGTACATAGTTCCCACGTCATTGCCACACAGTGGTTAGTTATGTGTACATAGTTGCCAGCTCATTGCCACACAGTGGTTAGTTATGTGTACATAGTTGCCAGGTCATTGCCACACAGTGGTTAGTTATGTGTACATAGATCCCACGTCATTGCCACACAGTGGTTAGTTATGTGTACATAGTTGCCAGCTCATTGCCACACAGTGGTTAGTTATGTGTACATAGTTGCCAGCTCATTGCCACACAGTGGTTAGTTATGTGTACATAGTTGCCAGCTCATTGCCATACAGTGGTTAGTTATGTGTACATAGTTGCCAGGTCATTGCCATACAGTGGTTAGTTATGTGTACATAGTTGCCAGGTCATTGCCATACAGTGGTTAGTTATGTCTACATAGTTGCCAGCTCATTGCCATACAGTGGTTAGTTATGTGTACATAGTTGCCAGCTCATTGCCACACAGTGGTTAGATATGTGTATATAGTTGTCAGCTCATTGCCACACAGTGGTTAGTTATGTGTACATAGTTGCCAGTTCATTGCCCAACAGTTGTTAGTTATGTGTACATAGTTGCCAGGTCATTGCCATACAGTGGTTAGTTATGTGTATATAGTTGCCAGGTCATTGCCACACAGTGGTTAGTTATGTGTACATAGTTGCCAGCTCATTGTCACACAGTGTTTAGTTATGTGTACATGGTTCCCACGTCATTGCCACACAGTGGTTAGTTATGAGTACATAGTTGCCAGCTCATTGCCACACAGTGGTTAGTTATGTGTATATAGTTGTCAGCTCATTGCCACACAGTGGTTAGTTATGTGTACATAGTTGCCAGCTCATTGTCACACAGTGTTTAGTTATGTGTACATAGTTCCCACGTCATTGCCCCATAGTGGTTCGTTATGAGTACATAGTTGCCAGCTCATTGCCATACAGTGGTTAGTTATGTGTATATAGTTGCCAGTTCATTGCCACACAGTGGTTAGTTATGTGTATAAAGTTGCCAGCTCATTGCCACACAGGGGTTAGTTATGTGTACATAGTTGCCAGGTCATTGCCTCACAGTGGCTAGTTATTTGTATATAGTTGTCAGCTCATTGCCACACAGTGGTTATTTATGTGTACATAGTTGCCAGCTCATTGCCACACAGTGGGCAGTTATGTGTATATTGTCACCAGCTCATTGCCACACAGTGGTTAGTTATGTGTAAATAGTTGCCAGCTCATTGCCACACAGTGGTTAGATATGTGTATATAGTTGTCAGCTCATTGCCACACGGTGGTTAGTTATGTGTAAATAGTTGCCAGCTCATTGCCATACAGTGGTTAGTTATGTGTATATAGTCACCAGGTCATTGCTACACAGTGATTAGTTATGTGTAAATAGTTGCCAGCTCATTGCCACACGGTGGTTAGATATGTGTATATAGTTGCCAAGTCATTGCCACACAGTGGTTAGTTATGTGTATATAGTTGCCATGTCATTGCCACACAGTGGTTAGTTATGTGTACATAGTTCCCAGCTCATTGGCACACAGTATTTAGTTATGTGTATAGTTGCCAGGTCATTGCCATACAGTGGTTAGCTATGTGTATATAGTTGCCAGGTCATTGCCATACAGTGGTTAGTTATGTGTACATAGTTGCCAGCTCATTGCCACACAGTGGTTAGTTATGTGTATATAGTTGCCAGGTCATTGCCACACAGTGGTTAGTTATGTGTTCATAGTTGCCAGGTCATTGCCCAACAGTTGTTAGTTATGTGTACATAGTTGCCAGGTCATTGCCATACAGTGGTTAGTTATGTGTATATAGTTGCCAGGTCATTGCCACACAGTGGTTAGTTATGTGTACATAGTTGCCAGCTCATTGTCACACAATGTTTAGTTATGTGTACATAGCTCCCACGTCATTGCCACACAGTGGTTAGTTATGAGTACATAGTTGCCAGCTCATTGCCACACAGTGGTTAGTTATGTGTATATAGTTGCCAGTTCATTGCCACACAGTGGTTAGTTATGTGTACATAGTTGCCAGCTCATTGCCACACAGGGGTTAGATATGTGTATATAGTTGCCAGGTCATTGCCACACAGTGGTTCGTTATGTGTACATAGTTACCAGGTCATTGCCACACAGTGGTTAGTTATGTGTATAAAGTTGCCAGCTCATTGCCACACAGTGTTTAGTTATGTGTACATAGTTCCCACGTCATTGCCACACAGTGGTTAGTTATGAGTACATAGTTGCCAGCTCATTGCCACACAGTGGTTAGTTATGTGTACATAGTTGCCAGGTCATTGCCTCACAGTGGCTAGTTATTTGTATATAGTTGACAGCTCATTGCCACACAGTGGTTATTTATGTGTACATAGTTGCCAGCTCATTGCCACACAGTTTTTAGATATGTGTATATAGTTGTCAGCTCATTGCCACACAGTGGTTAGTTATGTGTACATAGTTGTCAGCTCATTGCCACACAGTGTTTAATTATGTGTACACAGTTGCCAGGTCATTGCCACACAGTGGTTATTTATGTGTACATAGTTGTCAGCTCATTGCCACACAGTTTTTAGATATGTGTATATAGTTGTCAGCTCATTGCCACACAGTGATTAGTTATGTGTACATAGTTGTCAGCTCATTGCCACACAGTAGTTAGTTATGTGTATATAGTTGCCAGCTCATTGCCACACAGTGGTTAGTTATGTGTACATAGTTGTCAGCTCATTGCCACACAGTGGTTAGTTTTGTGTATATAGTTGTCAGCTCATTGCCACACAGTGGTTAGTTATGTGTACATAGTTCCCACGTCATTGCCACACAGTGGTTAGTTATGTGTACATAGTTGCCAGCTCATTGCCACACAGTGGTTAGTTATGTGTACATAGTTGCCAGGTCATTGCCACACAGTGGTTAGTTATGTGTACATAGATCCCACGTCATTGCCACACAGTGGTTAGTTATGTGTACATAGTTGCCAGCTCATTGCCACACAGTGGTTAGTTATGTGTACATAGTTGTCAGCTCATTGCCACACAGTGGTTAGTTATGTGTACATAGTTGCCAGCTCATTGCCATACAGTGGTTAGTTATGTGTACATAGTTGCCAGGTCATTGCCATACAGTGGTTAGTTATGTGTACATAGTTGCCAGGTCATTGCCATACAGTGGTTAGTTATGTCTACATAGTTGCCAGCTCATTGCCATACAGTGGTTAGTTATGTGTACATAGTTGCCAGCTCATTGCCACACAGTGGTTAGATATGTGTATATAGTTGTCAGCTCATTGCCACACAGTGGTTAGTTATGTGTACATAGTTGCCAGTTCATTGCCCAACAGTTGTTAGTTATGTGTACATAGTTGCCAGGTCATTGCCATACAGTGGTTAGTTATGTGTATATAGTTGCCAGGTCATTGCCACACAGTGGTTAGTTATGTGTACATAGTTGCCAGCTCATTGTCACACAGTGTTTAGTTATGTGTACATAGTTCCCACGTCATTGCCACACAGTGGTTAGTTATGAGTACATAGTTGCCAGCTCATTGCCACACAGTGGTTAGTTATGTGTATATAGTTGTCAGCTCATTGCCACACAGTGGTTAGTTATGTGTACATAGTTGCCAGCTCATTGTCACACAGTGTTTAGTTATGTGTACATAGTTCCCACGTCATTGCCCCATAGTGGTTCGTTATGAGTACATAGTTGCCAGCTCATTGCCATACAGTGGTTAGTTATGTGTATATAGTTGCCAGTTCATTGCCACACAGTGGTTAGTTATGTGTATAAAGTTGCCAGCTCATTGCCACACAGTGGTTAGTTATGTGTACATAGCTGCCAGGTCATTGCCTCACAGTGGCTAGTTATTTGTATATAGTTGTCAGCTCATTGCCACACAGTGGTTATTTATGTGTACATAGTTGCCAGCTCATTGCCACACAGTGGGTAGTTATGTGTATATAGTCACCAGCTCATTGCCACACAGTGGTTAGTTATGTGTAAATAGTTGCCAGCTCATTGCCACACAGTGGTTAGATATGTGTATATAGTTGTCAGCTCATTGCCACACAGTGGTTAGTTATGTGTATATAGTCACCAGGTCATTGCTACACAGTGATTAGTTATGTGTACATAGTTGCCAGCTCATTGCCACACAGTGGTTAGATATGTGTATATAGTTGCCAAGTCATTGCCACACAGTGGTTAGTTATGTGTATATAGTTGCCATGTCATTGCCACACAGTGGTTAGTTATGTGTACATAGTTCCCAGCTCATTGCCACACAGTATTTAGTTATGTGTATAGTTGCCAGGTCATTGCCATACAGTGGTTAGCTATGTGTATATAGTTGCCAGGTCATTGCCATACAGTGGTTAGTTATGTGTACATAGTTGCCAGCTCATTGCCACACAGTGGTTAGTTATGTGTATATAGTTGCCAGGTCATTGCCACACAGTGGTTAGTTATGTGTTCATAGTTGCCAGGTCATTGCCCAACAGTTGTTAGTTATGTGTACATAGTTGCCAGGTCATTGCCATACAGTGGTTAGTTATGTGTATATAGTTGCCAGGTCATTGCCACACAGTGGTTAGTAATGTGTACATAGTTGCCAGCTCATTGTCACACAATGTTTAGTTATGTGTACATAGCTCCCACGTCATTGCCACACAGTGGTTAGTTATGTGTACATAGTTGCCAGCTCATTGCCACACAGTGGTTAGTTATGTGTATATAGTTGCCAGTTCATTGCCACACAGTGGTTAGTTATGTGTACATAGTTGCCAGCTCATTGCCACACAGGGGTTAGATATGTGTATATAGTTGCCAGGTCATTGCCACACAGTGGTTCGTTATGTGTACATAGTTACCAGGTCATTGCCACACAGTGGTTAGTTATGTGTATAAAGTTGCCAGCTCATTGCCACACAGTGTTTAGTTATGTGTACATAGTTCCCACGTCATTGCCACACAGTGGTTAGTTATGAGTACATAGTTGCCAGCTCATTGCCACACAGTGGTTAGTTATGTGTACATAGTTGCCAGGTCATTGCCTCACAGTGGCTAGTTATTTGTATATAGTTGTCAGCTCATTGCCACACAGTGGTTATTTATGTGTACATAGTTGCCAGCTCATTGCCACACAGTTTTTAGATATGTGTATATAGTTGTCAGCTCATTGCCACACAGTGGTTAGTTATGTGTACATAGTTGTCAGCTCATTGCCACACAGTGTTTAATTATGTGTACACAGTTGCCAGGTCATTGCCACACAGTGGTTATTTATGTGTACATAGTTGTCAGCTCATTGCCACACAGTGGTTAGTTATGTGTACATAGTTCCCACGTCATTGCCACACAGTGGTTAGTTATGTGTACATAGTTGCCAGCTCATTGCCACACAGTGGTTAGTTATGTGTACATAGTTGCCAGGTCATTGCCACACAGTGGTTAGTTATGTGTACATAGATCCCACGTCATTGCCACACAGTGGTTAGTTATGTGTACATAGTTGCCAGCTCATTGCCACACAGTGGTTAGTTATGTGTACATAGTTGCCAGCTCATTGCCACACAGTGGTTAGTTATGTGTACATAGTTGCCAGCTCATTGCCATACAGTGGTTAGTTATGTGTACATAGTTGCCAGGTCATTGCCATACAGTGGTTAGTTATGTGTACATAGTTGCCAGGTCATTGCCATACAGTGGTTAGTTATGTCTACATAGTTGCCAGCTCATTGCCATACAGTGGTTAGTTATGTGTACATAGTTGCCAGTTCATTGCCACACAGTGGTTAGATATGTGTATATAGTTGTCAGCTCATTGCCACACAGTGGTTAGTTATGTGTACATAGTTGCCAGTTCATTGCCCAACAGTTGTTAGTTATGTGTACATAGTTGCCAGGTCATTGCCATACAGTGGTTAGTTATGTGTATATAGTTGCCAGGTCATTGCCACACAGTGGTTAGTTATGTGTACATAGTTGCCAGCTCATTGTCACACAGTGTTTAGTTATGTGTACATAGTTCCCACGTCATTGCCACACAGTGGTTAGTTATGAGTACATAGTTGCCAGCTCATTGCCACACAGTGGTTAGTTATGTGTATATAGTTGTCAGCTCATTGCCACACAGTGGTTAGTTATGTGTACATAGTTGCCAGCTCATTGTCACACAGTGTTTAGTTATGTGTACATAGTTCCCACGTCATTGCCCCATAGTGGTTCGTTATGAGTACATAGTTGCCAGCTCATTGCGATACAGTGGTTAGTTATGTGTATATAGTTGCCAGTTCATTGCCACACAGTGGTTAGTTATGTGTATAAAGTTGCCAGCTCATTGCCACACAGTGGTTAGTTATGTGTACATAGTTGCCAGGTCATTGCCTCACAGTGGCTAGTTATTTGTATATAGTTGTCAGCTCATTGCCACACAGTGGTTATTTATGTGTACATAGTTGCCAGCTCATTGCCACACAGTGGGCAGTTATGTGTATATAGTCACCAGCTCATTGCCACACAGTGGTTAGTTATGTGTAAATAGTTGCCAGCTCATTGCCACACAGTGGTTAGATATGTGTATATAGTTGTCAGCTCATTGCCACACAGTGGTTAGTTATGTGTAAATAGTTGCCAGCTCATTGCCATACAGTGGTTAGTTATGTGTATATAGTCACCAGGTCATTGCTACACAGTGATTAGTTATGTGTAAATAGTTGCCAGCTCATTGCCACACGGTGGTTAGATATGTGTATATAGTTGCCAAGTCATTGCCACACAGTGGTTAGTTATGTGTATATAGTTGCCATGTCATTGCCACACAGTGGTTAGTTATGTGTACATAGTTCCCAGCTCATTGCCACACAGTATTTAGTTATGTGTATAGTTGCCAGGTCATTGCCACACAGTGGTTAGCTATGTGTATATAGTTGCCAGGTCATTGCCATACAGTGGTTAGTTATGTGTACATAGTTGCCAGCTCATTGCCACACAGTGGTTAGTTATGTGTATATAGTTGCCAGCTCATTGCCACACAGTGGTTAGTTATGTGTTCATAGTTGCCAGGTCATTGCCCAACAGTTGTTAGTTATGTGTACATAGTTGCCAGGTAATTGCCATACAGTGGTTAGTTATGTGTATATAGTTGCCAGGTCATTGCCACACAGTGGTTAGTTATGTGTACATAGTTGCCAGCTCATTGTCACACAATGTTTAGTTATGTGTACATAGCTCCCACGTCATTGCCACACAGTGGTTAGTTATGAGTACATAGTTGCCAGCTCATTGCCACACAGTGGTTAGTTATGTGTATATAGTTGCCAGTTTATTGCCACACAGTGGTTAGTTATGTGTACATAGTTGCCAGCTCATTGCCACACAGGGGTTAGATATGTGTATATAGTTGCCAGGTCATTGCCACACAGTGGTTCGTTATGTGTACATAGTTACCAGGTCATTGCCACACAGTGGTTAGTTATGTGTATAAAGTTGCCAGCTCATTGCCACACAGTGGTTAGTTATGTGTACATAGTTGCCAGCTCATTGCCACACAGTGGTCAGTTATGTGTACATAGTTGCCAGGTCATTGCCACACAGTGGTTAGTTATGTGTACATAGTTGCCACGTTATTGCCACACAGTGGTTAGTTATGTGTATATAGTTGCCAGGTCATTGCCACACAGTGGTTAGTTATGTGTACATAGTTGCCAGCTCATTGCTACACAGTGGTTAGTTACGTGTACATAGTTGCCAGGTCATTGCCACACAGTGGTAAGTTTTGTGTATATAGTTGCCAGCTGAGTGCCACACAGTGGTTAGTTATGTGTATATAGTTGCCAGCTCATTGCCACACCGTGGTTATTTATGTGTACATAGTTGTCAGCTCATTGCCACACAGTGGTTAGTTATGTGTATATAGTCACCAGGTCATTGCTACACAGTGGTTAGTTATGTGTATATAATCACCAGGTCATTGCTACACAGTGGTTAGTTATGTGTACATAGTTACAAGGTCATTGCCACACAGTGGTTAGTTATGTGTACATAGTTGTCAGCTCATTGCCACACAGTGGTTAGTTATGTGTAAATAGTTGCCAGCTCATTGCCACAAAGTGGGCAGTTATGTGTATATAGTCACCAGCTCATTGCCACACAGTGGTTAGTTATGTGTAAATAGTTGCCAGCTCATTGCCACACAGTGGTTAGATATGTGTATATAGTTGTCAGCTCATTGCCACACAGTGGTTATTTATGTGTAAATAGTTGCCAGCTCATTGCCATACAGTGGTTAGTTATGTGTATATAGTCACCAGGTCATTGCTACACAGTGATTAGTTATGTGTAAATAGTTGCCAGCTCATTGCCACACAGTGGTTAGATATGTGTATATAGTTGCCAGGTCATTGCCACACAGTGGTTAGTTATGTGTATATAGTTGCCATGTCATTGCCACACAGTGGTTAGTTATGTGTACATAGTAGTTCCCAGCTCATTGCCACACAGTATTTAGTTATGAGTATAGTGTGTGTAGATTGTGTTTATATCATGGCATTTTGTGGAGGCGTTACTTCTGTAACCGTCTTAAGTATTGTGTAGCTGTAACAACTGTAACTGTAACTACTGCTCTGCATGTCTGATACATTAATCATATCAAGTATTAGTAACATGTATTGTATGTATAGCATATTAAACTGGACGAGCTTGTATCTAAATGTAGTTAATTCATGAGTGTGTTGACACCCTGTGATATGTTTGTTATATTTCATCTATTTGATATTTCAATTGTATTTGTATCCATATTTGCAGAGTTTTAACAACTAGCGTATGTGCACTGTACATGAAAGAAAGTCCAGCTGTCAACTCACACCCCAGTAGCCTGTTCTGTGTTTGCTGTCCTACCCGGAGCCTTGTCCTCTACTACATACATATAACTACATACTCACTCTGTGGCAAGGCTGTCATCTCACACCCCAGTAGCCTGTTCTGTTTTTGCTGCCCTACCCGGAGCATGGTCCTCTACTACATACATATAACTACATACTCACTCTGTGGCAAGGCTGTCATCTCACACCCCAGTAGCCTGTTCTGTTTTTGCTGCCCTACCCGGAGCCTTGTCCTCTAATACATACATATAACTACATACTCACTCTGTGGCAAGGCTGTCATCTCACACCCCAGTAGCCTGTTCTGTTTTTGCTGCCCTACCCGGAGCCTTGTCCTCTACTACATACATATAACTACATACTCACTCTGTGGCAAGGCTGTCATCTCACACCCCAGTAGCCTGTTCTGTGTCTGCTGTCCTAACCGGAGCCTTGTCCTCTACTACATACATATAACTACATACTCACTCCGTGGCAAGGCTGTCATCTCACACCCCAGTAGCCTGTTCTGTGTTTGCTGTCCTACCCGGAGCCTTGTCCTCTACTACATACATATAACTACATACTCACTCCGTGGCAAGGCTGTCAACTCACACCCCAGTAGCCTGTTCTGTATTTGCTGTTCTACCGGAGCCTTGTCCTCTACTACATACATATAACTACATACTCACTCCGTGACAAGGCTGTCAACTCACACCCCAGTAGCCTGTTCTGTATTTGCTGTTCTACCGGAGCCTTGTCCTCTACTACATACATATAACTACATACTGACTCCGTGGCAAGGCTGTCACCTCACATCCCAGTAGCCTGTTCTGTGTTTGCTGTCCTACCCGGAGCCTTGTCCTCTACTACATACATATAACTACATACTGACTCCGTGGCAAGGCTGTCATCTCACATCTCAGTAGCCTGTTCTGTGTTTGCTGTCCTACCCGGAGGCTTGTCCTCTACTACGTACATATAACTACATACTGACTCCGTGGCAAGGCTGTCATCTCACACCCCAGTAGCCTGTTCTGTGTTTGCTGTCCTACCCGGAGGCTTGTCCTCTACTACGTACATATAACTACATACCGACTCCGTGGCAAGGCTGTCATTTCAAACCCCAGTAGCCTGTTCTGTATTTGCTGTCCTAACCAGAGCCTTGTCCACGACTACATTTGTGTTTGTGACTCGTACCACCGTGGGGCAGGATACGCCCACCCCTTCGCGAACACCTGGTGTCATCACTATTTGCTAGTTATTCATACGTACATCGACACTGCGTTTGGCAGACATTCTTTGTGGCTTTTGAAAGGGTTTTGTCGCTTGTATGTATTGACCACAAACTGTTAAAATAATATAGAGCACCCTCGCCCTCGAGTCTGTCTGTGGATATGGTTCCCCGCCGTGAACACCCTTCTTAGTTCTCCTACTTAGACGACTGGACAACCCTCGCCCTCGAGTCTCTCTGTGAATAAGGTTCCCAGCCGTCAGCACCCTTCTTAGTTCTCCTACTTAGACGACTGGACCACCTAGCCCTCGAGTCTGTCTGTGAATAAGGTTCAGCCAAAATTAATTCTGATAATGAGGAGGAGGACTATGCAACCTCTAAATATGTAACCTCCTGTCTGTAAGCCGACATTGTAATGAGGTCAGGGTTACAGTGAACGATCAGCTTCATGACAGGGAATACATTCAGGGGAGAGTAAGCTTAGCATTAGTTCTGAAGCACTTCACATTGTATGACACTGGGATCCACAATTGAACCAAGTTCTCTCGTAAACCCGATACACAATCATGCATTGTTCCTTCTCCTTTAGACCCGTGCAGATCCGGGGTAGAATAGATCTTCAGCAACCCATGCTTACCGTAAAAGGCGACTAATGGGATCGGGTGGTCAGGCTCGCTGACTTGGTTTGATGCCTGTCATCGATTCCAATTGGGTAGATCGATGCTCATGATGTCCATTACTGGATTGTCTTGTCCAGACTCGATTATTTACAGGCGGCCGTCATATAGCTGGAATATTGCTGAGTGCTGCATTAAACAACAAACGAACAAACGAACGTTCTCCTGTAACACTTCATACGCACAAACCACGCATACAACAATAGGTCTGTATAGATCGCTCTGTGATCACCTTTCTATATTATTACCAGGAATTCTGTAACTTATCTATATGTACCTATGTGAGAGATATTAGTTCCTTGAAATAGTACCATGATCATAATGAAGAATTGGGAAAACATTAAAACCTGGTAATCTGTAATGAAGAAGGACAGTAGATGTTATGACCGCAAACGATATTGACGGACGATATGTGTTGAACCTTTCAAACATGTGTTCTGTGTTTGTTGGAAGTATTTTGGATGCAAATTTGGTACGCCTATAGTCTTAAATATTGCATTGTGAGTGAAATCTATAAATAACTTCGGTAAATCTCGGAATTGTTCGCAGTAGAGAGACGTTAGTGAGCGCGCTTACGACGGTCATACGCGACGCCACGTCTGTGGCCAGGTGACGGCAGTGAAGTGAGGTGAAAGGGGGTTTAGGTCGCGTCCAAGACTATTGCACTTATATAGCGACGTGAATGAGCGCGTGCTAGTGTGTGTGTGCGTGCCTGCGTGCGTGCTAGAGTGTGTGTGTGTGTGTGTGTGTGTGTGTGCGTGTGCGTGCGTGCGTGCGTGCGTGCGTGCGTGCGTGCGTGCGTGTGTGTGTGTGCGTGTGTGTGTGTGTGTGTACTAGTCCGCACTGATGCCGATTTATAGTGCTGGCACACTGAGATACCATAAAGCAGGTTAACATGAATACCCCGCTCAGACACAGTATACTGACTCAGAGCCGACCACTTCTTGTTTTAGCCCCTTAATGCCGAGCGCCAGACAAGGTAACAACAAGTACCATATTTTAGCGTCTTTTGGTATGACGCGGCTGGGGATCGAACCCCGGACCTTCCGCTCAGTATAACATTTTACAAAGAAATGAAACATTTGGAAACTCCAAGGTTATGCCAAAAAGAGCAAAATGAACGCTTATAGAGAATGTTGTTGTGCCACTGTTTTTCGCCATTCCTGTCGTTTTATTTCTGAAATATTCCGTGTACAAAGTTGACTTTAGAAACAACTTGTATTTTTGTAAAACGTTTATAAAAAGGCGGAACAAGTTCGAATAGATTTCTCTTAATTATAATCCCTGCGTTACTATCTCTATATGGGAGATATTTGCAAAACGTACGGCCCAACCTTACCCTGGTTGACAGAAGGACATAGTATATGTCACCCCTCTTCACCCCTCACTCAAATTCATCCACAATACATCGCGCAGACAAACACACTTTAAGGTTTTGAATGTGTGGGCAACGCCCTGTTCTCTGATATCATCCACTGTCATTTTAGGCAAAGCAAGATTACTGAAAAATAATGAAAATTAGGTACATCGTAAATCCCGCCATTTTGGACACATATTATTAAATCACCATACAGGCGAGTTTATTTAATATATGTTTTGAAACCTAAATATCGGATATTTACTCGGATGTTTAGAAATGAGTTATAAAAATAGCATATGAATGATCACGGTTATCTGTTGTTTATCAAATCACCAAACATCATTCTGAAACGATATAAATAACCCAATAAATGTTTTAGAAAATACGAACGCCAATTATGTGAACGTTCCGCCATATTGGATAGTGTTTATAAAATCACGTTTCTTGTGTGCCGGTAATGAGACGCCTGTAACATCACGAATATTTCAAACTCAACTACGATACATGCATCCTTGAATTCCTCATACATTTTAGAATGAAATGACAAATGGTCTTTGTCACATATACAAAGTGTCTGCTGAAATCAGGCGACATGCATTAGGTGTGAATGAAGGCTGTGCTCTGAAGACTGCACTGGTTGGGAATGTAATCAAAGCAAACTTAAGATTTTACACTGTAGCATTATCTCATAGTTTGAGAGATCAGTTCGTCTATTCGTTGCATATATTGGCTCAATAAGCATACCATTCTATTTGATATATATTTTTGTCGTTCACGTTTTAGGCAGTATAGACTGTTAAATTTACACAATCAGGAACTTTAATAACCTACACGCCCTATGCAAGTTTATTGTCCGGGGTAGACCCAGAACGTGTCGAGATAGCAGCAAGCTATATACGGTCACTTACGAGGTCAGTACTATTATTCTATGACCCCGTTTGTGCTCTTGCGGAGTCGTGAAGATGCGTGGTAAAATAGGTCTTCAGCAATAGTCAGGTGACTATGCTTGTCGTAAGAGGCGACTAGGGGGATCGGGCTGTCAGGTTCGCTGACTTGGTTGAAGCATGTCATCGAATACATGTATAGATCGATGCACATGATACCAATTACTGGATTGTCTTTTCCAGACTCGAGCTGGAATATTGCTGAGTGCGGCGTAAAACAACAAACCAACCAACCAACCAAACCGAGTGCTCTTGCTGCTAATGATTGCGTTACAAGCCCCAGGGGTGCAAGCGAAATCCTGGCACAACGATCACTTTTTTTTACGAAAGCCTAATGCTAGAATATCGAAATTTCTCCTTAAGCTTAACAATGAAATAACGACAATCAAATCGAAAGTACGAGAAAAATCATCGAAGAAAAGAGAAAAAAAATTGAAGTAACGAGAAAATAATTGAAATTACAAACATATAATCGAAATAACGAGAAAAAACTCAAATTTTCAGGCTTGCTGACTTGGTTGATGTATGTCATCGTATCCCAATTGCGTAGATCAATGCTCATAATCACTGGATTGTCTGGTACAGACTGCCTTCCTTCCGATGTAATTTTGCTGCCGTAAAAGGCGACTATGCTTGTGAGAGGCGACTAACGGGACGAGGTGGTCAGACTAGCTGACTTGGTTGATGCATGTCAACGTATGCCAATTGCGTGGACCGATGCTCATGATATCACTCACTATATTGTCTGCCCCAGACTTAATTATATACAGACCGCCGTCATATAACGGGAATATTGCTGAGTGCGGCGTTAAACAACAAACCACCGAGTGTGGCAGAGGATATAGGAAAGGAGTTCGTTCTTCTGCCCGTCCGCCCTAGAGAAATGAAACTTTTCACACTGATGTTACAGGTCATGATTTCAAATGAGTTCCAAAATTTGTGTCCTAAATAATTTTGTACAGACTTCCAGCCCGTGCGTTTCAAATTAGTGCATACCGCGTGCATACTGCGTGCATACTGCGTGCATACTGCGTGAAATGGGGACACGTTTTCTGAGACACTACTGAAGTTACATAGATGAAAGTTTGCACGTCTATCTAAGAGATACTTGTGAAGTCTGAGTTCGTAAATTGGTGCTTTTAATTATTTTTCCGAGAGGAGTGGCCTTTTGTGTGTATTAGTTTCACATTTAATCATTTTTTCTGATGACAGAAAGCAACCCTAGCGCCTATCTTTTCTTCACTGTGTTATTTCCATAGCTAATATTAACTTTCTTATAGGTCACTACTGCACGAACAAACAAAATACTCATGTGCCCATGGAAAGATATTGATAACGCTGTTTTCTTGTTTATTTTGTATGCTTAATAAAAAAATGTATTTGTAAAAAAAATCTTATCTGGCAGAAAGATGAATACATTATTGTATTTGTTTAGATTGGGTTTTTTTCTTAACAATTTTAAATGATATAAGTTCCCGCGAAAAGAAAAAGGGTAATATATATATTGATGGCAGCGAATAAGGGAACAATGAAACATGTAGGGAAGTAAGCTTTGCTGTTGGTACATTTGGATAAGCGCGCATACAAATTCAACACGTCAGAATCAAACGTTGACATGTAGTTGTGTGCATTGTTTCCAACAGGTAGACAAGGCAGGGAAAGCCATGATAGCATATCATATTACTGTCTCTTAAACAAAGTGTACCCTTATTCATTTACATCAGTATAATTGCTGAAAACCATTTATATTTACGACTTTGCTAGTTTTTGATTAAATCTACGTAAACTTACTCTTGGGTGATAGTACGTACGTTAGTATACGTGTTAGTTATCAAGAAATGTTAATGATGTCCGATATTGATCCATGTCAATTTTAGGATTGTTTGGGCTATTTCGCCATCTTTAATAAAATGTCCGATGTCAATCACCCCGAGGTTGTGTTTATCATGAAACAGCACGACACTGACATCTACATGGACGCAACCATCTTTCATCTATTGTAACATCATCTTTGAAATAGTCTGTGCATGAACTAATGACGACCACTTTCATCAATTTTGTTTTGACGTAAACAAAACACTGTCAAATTCGACGGGATTCTTTATCGGTAAATTAAACTCACGGTCAATTATCAGTGAATGCATACTTTGACATGAATGTCATATGTCTATCACCGTTAGGATACGTTCTTTACAATGATGTGAATTAGGGGAGATCTAGATTACAAACAAGGGCTCTTGCTAGAATTTACTTGCCACATTCGGATGCTTCAATATTACAGTAAATGTAACAAAAGTAGCAAACTAAGAATCCCGCCACTTCCATCGATGGCGAGGCAGTGCATAGACCTTTAGGATTTGCTGAATTTAGATACTGGCAAGCGACCAGTTATCGCAGAGGACCATTTATCGTCAACTCCCCGTTATAGCGCTTATGTGATTGCATCTCCTTTTACTTATGCCTGTTTTCATAAGAAGAGAGAAATATTTATCCGAAAATGGTGAACAAAACGGAGTCTTGTAAGGAAATATTCTTAAAAACCCACCATAATCACCTTGCTCAAATAAAACTTTAGAAAAGACACACGGGCGGTGTCACGTGATTAATTCACACGAAAATTAAATCTAACAACACGATGATGCACATTCGGTTCTCTTGGTGAGGCTCGCGGACTTGGTTGATGCATGTCATCGATCCCAATTGTGTGGATCGATGCTCATGATATTAATCACTGGATTGTCTGGTCCAGACTCGATTATTTACAGACCGCACTCATACAGCTGGAATAACAACAAACGAACCACCGAGCGGGGCCGAGGATATAGGAACGGAGTTCTTTCTTTCGTCCGTCCACCCAGAGAAATGAAACTTTTCACACTGATGTTGCTGGTCATGATCTCAAATGTGTTCCAAAATTGGTGTCCTACATAATTTTTGTACAGACTTCAAGCTCGTGCGTTTCAACTTAGTGCATACTTCGTGCATACTTCGTGCATACTTCGTGCATACTGAGTGCATACTGAGTGCATACTGCGTGCATACTGAGTGCATACTGCGTGCATACTGAGTGCATACTGCGTTCATACTGCGTGCATACTGCGTGCATACTGAGTGCATACTGCGTGCATACTGAGTGCATACTGAGTGCATACTGAGTGGATACTGCGTTCATACTGCGTGCATACTGCGTAAAATGGGGACACCGTTTCTGAGAAACTACTGAAGTTACATAGATGAAAGTTTGCACGTCTATCTAAGAGATACTTGTGAAGACTGAGTTCGTAAATTGTTGCTTTTTATTATTTTCCCGAGAGGAGGGTCCTTTTGTGTATTAATTACACATTTAATCATTTTTTTCTGATGACAGAAAGCAGCCTTAGCGCCTGTCTTTTATTCACCCTTTATAGGACTGTTTTATTTCCATAGCTAATATTGACTTCCTTATTGGGCATTACCGCACAAAATGCAAACAAAATACTTATATGCCCATGGTAGGATATTGATAACGCTGTTTTCTTGTTTATTTTGTATCCTTAATAAAAAAAATATATTTGTAAAAAAAAATCTTATCTGGCAGAAAGATGAATGCATTATTGTGTTTATTTAGATTGGGTTTTTTCTTCACAAAAGAAAACGGGAAAACTATATATTCATGGAAGTGAATAAGGGAACAATGACAAACATAGGGAAGTAAACTTTGCTGTCGGTACATTGGGAATAGCGCGCACACAAATTCAACACGTCAGAATCAAACGTTGACATGTAGTTGTGTGCATTGTTTCCAACACGCAGACAAGGCAGGGAAAGCCATGATAGCATATCACGTGACTGTGTCTTAAACAAAGTGTACCCTTATTCATTTACATCAGTATAATTGCTGAAAACCATTTATATTAACGACTTTGCTAGTTTTTGATTAACTCTACGTAAACTTACTCTTGGGTGATAGTACGTACGTTAGTTGAGTGTTAGTTATTAAGAAATGTTAATGATGTCCGATATTGAGCGATGTCAATTTTAGGATTGTTTGGGCTATTTAACCATCTTTTATAAAATGTCCGATGTCAATCACCCCGAAGTTGTGTTTATCATGAAACAGCACGACACTGACATCCATATGGACGCAACTATCTGTGACGTCACTGTCATTGTACATTTGGCGCCACGTCAGCTGGTCGAACCTTGCCTCAGTCTGAGGTCAGAGAGTGCAGCGAGATGTAAACAAACAGTTTGTTGTCTGTTTCACGACTAATTATAAACTCTTCACATACAATTAACACAGACTAATTGTATTACGAGATGCAGTGTGTACATAATACTCACACATCATCTCTATTTACACTCAGTTAGCAACTTTCTTACCTGATTATGCGAAGTTCCAAACACAACAAATGACAAAATATCTAAAAATATTTTAATCAAGTTTTATTTCTCCTCAAACACAACAAACATTCTTACAAAATCCGGTAATATATAACACGACGACGTGCACGGCACACCACGCCACTGTCTGTAACATCATGTCCCCCTCCGCCGTCTACACAAACACGACACTGACGTCACTGAGCGCCGCGGGACACTAGCAGTTCCACCACTCGCTGATGTCCATAGGCTCTCGCCTCGCCAGCCGCTGTTCTCCCCGATCTGTTCTTGGCGTTCATGTCCACCTTGTTCAGAGACAGCACAAACTCCACCGTCTCCACATCTCCTCCCCGACAGGCCCAGTGAAGGATGTTGTTACCGGCCACGTCCACCAGTGACACATCAGCCCCTTCACTCACCAGGAACTCCACCACCTCTCTGTGTCTCCACCGTGCTGCCTCCATCACCGGTGTCACGCTCCCCTCTCCTCTACTGTTGATGTCCACCACTTTCGGTGACAGCACACACTTCACCGTCTCTACATTTCCTGTAACACAGGCCAGGTGAAGGGTGTTGTTACCGTTATCGTCCTTCAGTGACACATCAGCCCCTTTTCTCACAAGGTGCTTCACCACCTCGCTGCGTCCCTTGTATGCTGCTATCATCACCGGTGTCCAGCTCCCTCCCACCCTACAGTTGACGTTGACTCCCGGTGTAGTCAGGAGCCACTTCACCTTCTCCAGGTTCCCGGCCTCGCTGGCGTCGTAGAGGTCGCGGTCTACTCGTGATGGAGTCGCTGTAACACAAAGTAAACTCTGTACACATCCAGACATCTTTGTCATACATCTACTGTGTTCACACCTCGAAGTGTTGACACGTGACAGGAACATCGATACACGATGAACCGCTTCCTGTGTGGATGACAACAATATAACGATGAGGGGAGTGGTTTATGTATTGAACTAAGAATAATCTATTCACGTGACATTTGTTCAAGTGCTTTCTTCTACATCCAGTAGTTGTAACACTATCTGTGTATGAACTGAGCTTTACAGGATGATAGTCAGACACTGTCAGTACATTTGCTGTTTGAATATGATATGTATTATTACATTGCTTTACATCAGCTAGTTAATTGGATACACTGTTTAAATTCGACAAGTTTCAGACCTTGTGAAACGTTTACTACAGAACGAGATTTAAAATACGTTTATTATAGCAAAAGTGTAAATATATAGTTTTGTGATTGTCAAATAAATGAAATGACTCTCATAAAAATACAACACAAGTATAGATTGTTGTTCATCTATCCGGCGTGTCAATACACCTGCTTGTTGAATTGACCTTTATGAAAAAAATGATGATACTATTAGTGCAATTGTTGATTTGTTGATAAATTAATAGGATAAAACATGTATCAAATTGCAGAGACTGTTTGTAGGACATTTTCGGAGTAGAATCCCCCTAGCCTTGGCTGACATGATGATCTTACCAAATATCATACAAAGTTGGACAATGACACGATCTACCACATGCTGGGTTCCCCCACCTACCGTGTCGATCAGAATCTTGTCCCTTCACAGGTTGCTTCAAACTCGAATCACTCGGGGCTGAAACAGAATATGGTGGTCAGAAAACTATATACATATAGCATAGGAAAAGCATCATGAATACTGGCCTCAGATAACTTATTGCCATTCGACAAATATTTTGCCCCTTAAAATGTTCACTCATGAATGTGTTTGTAGCAAAGGTATAATATCAGGTAGGCCTAGTTCAGTGATTGGTAAATGACTATAAATGATTTGTTTGTTTGTTGTTTACTCAGCAATATTTCAGGTATGTGACAGGTCAGTAAATAAACAAGGCTGGGCCAGACCATCGAGCGACTGACATCATGAGCATCGTTCCACGCAATCGGGATACGACATGCATCAACCAAATCAGCGAGTCTGACCACCCGGTCCCGTCAGTCGCCTCTCACAAGCATAGTCGTCTTTTACGGCAAGCATTGATTGCCGAAGACCTATTTTACAACGGGGCTATAAATGACATAATACAAATGACATAAAATACACTAACACAGCATAAATATTGACCTGCTCAAAAGCCGATATTCGGCAGCAAATGTCAGTAAAGATTCCCAAATCGGAATAAAAACAGTCCCGATCCATGTTAATATATTTATCACTAATTCGTCTAACCGTACGGCTTTGTAGGGGTAAGCTGTATTTCACTGATACCAGGACAACACACAGGAAGAGTTTTAATGCTTTGTTTTATATTATAACACTGATCCTACAATTGTTAAATACAACGTTTAAAAAACACTGAATTTAACAAACTAAGATCTTAATAATCTCAATTTTGAATAAAATAACGCTTAATCCCCAATCTGTCTCAGTTTAGAATCCTGGATAAATCCCTCGTACAACACACACCGAGATTGTTGCTCATCTGCCCCGTGTGTCTTTATAAATCATAACATGAAACACGTCATGAATCCTGTTTTGTATCTTGGAATCTAAGTGTGTTTAGCTGTACACTGCTTTTGTGATTACTTGCTGAGATATAGATCTATTGCTTCTCTGTGTTAAAGGGACGGTCGGGTAGCCTAGTGGTTAAAGCATTCGCTCGTCACGCCGAAGACCCGGGTTCGATTCCCGACATGGGTACAATGTGTGAAGCCCATTTCTGGCGTTCCCTGCCGTGATATTGCTGGAATATTGCTAAAAGCGGCGTAAAACCATAGTCACTCACTCACTCACTCTGTGTTAAATGTTGGAGTAACTGAAAATATTGTTATTTTCTTTCAGAACATAAACATACTACAGTTATAAATTGAAAGTCAAAATATACGGAGTTGGTATTATTAAGTCTGATTGAAACTTAAATGATCCGATTATGGTTCAAGTAACTTGATAATGTCTTTCTTACAATCACAGTTTCCTGCAATAGTTTGTCGAACATAATCTGTGGTTGGGTTATTTTGTGTAAGAGTGAATTCGTTCAATGAAAACAGGGGGAAGGAATGAATTTGGAACGACATGGTAGTCTCCTACCATGTTTGAAGATAAGATGTCTAAGTTACACATCAGCAGTTTGGGGCAATCTGATTTCGAATGTTCTAAAAATAATATACATCTGTATATGTAGAAATACCGTATTTCCTCCATTACACGCCGGGACTCTAATAGAAGCCGGGTCAATTGTTCAGTGCAAAAAATAGAAGCCGGGCCTCTTATAAGATTCGGACTGCGGACTTGTTTGAGGTATATTTACGGATATCTACAAACTCAAAATATTTTCATTTCGTGACGATTCGGGCCATTCGTGGTCATAGTGAAATTGGGGTATTAATAGAAGCCGGGCCTCGAATAGACGCCGGGTCAAAGGCTTGTCCGAAATAAATAGAATCCTGGGTGTCTAATAGAGGAAATACGGTATTCTTAAAGTGCTGACTATTGAAGCGTTAGTACAATATCTCTACCTTGAGATAATTTCAAGTGAAAATCAAGCATATGATAAAATCATTAATCAGATGTATAGTTGCCAGTGCAAACCGTTATAAATTTGGACCAGAACGGACTGGCGCCCACCAGTGTAGTAATAAATTTGTCGCGCATTTCAACGTCTGTCTTAATCAGAAGATAATGTTCATTCAGAGACTCTAACTTAATACTGCATTATTTATACTGAAATTGTTGCAATTAGATCTATTATCATCTTAAGGCAATACCTCTGGCATGTCTATGAAAACACTGCCATAATTTCAATCGAGAGGTTTTAATTTCTAACGACACAAATAATCGTCCTGTTGACAAGGGAGCATTATGTAATTAAAATAATTATTTTACGTTTGATGCGACGTTTACTCAGGGGATAATTTTACATCGTTTGGTGTGTCGGGTTGCAGTGTTTATGGTATTTTCGGTAATTCCTTAAATTCAAATATAGACATACGTCAGGAAACAGATTAATATTTCAGTTATGACAATGTAATGATAAAGCAATGTGAAGAGCAACAGATCTACTTGACTCGGAGCTCGTGCAACACAGTTGTAATTCTATGTCGGGCAAACTTTCCTATGTAGCACTGTCATAATTTACATGTACCAAACGATGGCGGTAGTACAATCATCACAGATCAGCTTACTATCTGAGGCCGAAACTGCAGCCGACACAGCAGTACTGCATGTGTTAGACGGTGTTTGGTTTGATAAGGAACAAGGGTACAAATATGTGACAAAATAAGGTGACAAAGATTGATAAAACAGAACTGATAAAATAGAACAAGCCTATCGGTTGAAACGCTTTTTAGAAATGGTTACGTCCAGACGTTTTTTTCTCCCCGCTGACAGGCTAAACAACTGTCTGGGTGTAAACACTCTGTGAAGCAAGCACCTGATTCCTACAACATTCATTCTGCTGTACATCAATCTTACTATATGTACAATTTCTGTTTCATCTAATTTTCTTAAAGTAGAAATAGATAACTTACCCACCGATTACGTTAAGTGAGTGAGTGAGTGAGTGAGAGAATACAATCTGAGGCCGTATCGGTAATATATAAGCAACACAACGGCGAGGGAGAATGCTGTTTGGTATTGTGGATACAAATAAGTGGTTAGGAGGGTTTGTTGTAGAGGCAGAGTGTTACATCAACGCTGTACTTCATTGTGGTGGTTATGTTTTGATATGTTGACCTGAAACAATGTTCTTTTTGTGTTACATTGTTTTTTGTGTACATGGCGGGAGAGGCGTGGTCAGTACTGGCCAATGACAAATCACCTTCCAGGTAACGAGGCGGAGTTTCATAAATGTGCTGCTATACAGATATATTTGCACACTTTTTGAATGAAAAATCGCCTAGGTGTGGAACAAGAGACTGCATGGTAGTACAGTTGTCAGTTGACACTGTGTGTGTAGTTTATCAACATACATGGCTTCACCCACAGTAAGTGTTAATTAAGTGTTACACTAAGAAGTGTTGATTAAGTGTTACAATAAGAAGTGTTAATTAAATGTTACAATAAGAAGTGTTAATTAAGTGTTACAATAAGAAGTGTTAATTAAGTGTTAAAATAAGAAGTGTTGATTAAGTAACCCGTCAAGATCCGGGTTAGAATTGTCTTCACGAACCAATGCGTGCCGTAACTGGGATACGATGACATGCATCAACCAGGTCGGCGAGTCTGACCACCCGATCCCACAAGTCGCCTCGTACGTATACGCAGGGGTTGCTGAAGAGCTATTTTAACCCGGATCTTCATGGGTATGTATGTAATACACCCAATAACCCCGGGGCTGTGAATTATGTTAACGTTTCATATAATCCTTATGATCTATTTTTTAGGATTTAGAAAAATGCTAAAATTGGATTTGTATCTGCACTCGGCCGCTGACAATTAAGTGGATGGGGTGTATTCTGTTCTCTCTGCTCGCACCACCTTTTGTATTCAAAGTGATTCATGATGCTAGAGCTACCACATCAAATATTCGGCTACGTCTCTGAATGAATATTAAACTATGTTTCCACCAAACACTTGCATATTCATTATTGTTATAATATTGATTAAACATTATCTCCAAATGATTATTGTTTCTTCGGTTAAATATATTTTATATACCTGCTCTTGATGTTGTCATATTTTGTAATTCAGAAAAGTGGATAAAAGCCAAACAAAAGAAGATTCTGGCAATCAATACATTCGTAAAGTGTATGAGTGTTTTTTTTAATATATTTTTTTTTTACAGAATTAAGTCTTGAAATTCTTTGTTGAGGGGTCACATCACAAGACTGGAAGTTGAAAACAGAGTGATGATTAGCATGTCTGCCATTCTAACTTTGTTTCCTGCAGTACAAGCCTAAAGGGAAGCGGTCTCTGCCTACTTGTCATATGTGTCTTGTTAACAGTTATTTGGTGTTTTACGTTTTGAACATAGGCAGCAAAACACAAACTAACTGTTAACATGGCTCTTCCGACGACCTGGTTCGTTTTCAAAACTCTTTCGATACGTTATAGCCAAATGTTTACAGAAAACGTTTTTAAAACATTTTACGAACACTTTTTTAAACATACACATTCAGTGAATAAAACACGTTTTAAACATTTCGGGACATTTCGCGAAATCCTTTTTAGGATGTTTTTATAACATTTTGAGACAGTTGGTATTCATCTGACTTTCCACGTAGTCGTATGACAAGAATGGAAAACAAACACAAGCATAATGATAGCCGACTGATTCTGATGACTTACATGACTCATTTATGAAGATGCGATCCCTGCGTCAACGAAACTCCTGCTCAGAACCCCCAACACACTGCTATCAGTGAACACGCTATATTGTGAATGGAGGTTGCCTGGAGTCCGACCTCAACACTATTGTACATATTTAGTATTTTCTTTGATGTGTATGCTGTAGTTTACAGTTACAATCGTAAAGTGCAGTTTGAATATCTCTGGGATATCTTTTCACCAAATAGATGTGACAGCTGCTTTGTAGCTTGGTTTATTGTTATTGAGAACCTTGCAATTCCATTGGTTAATGTTTATCACGTGACGAAACAATTCATTTCAATTTAGACCCTGAGATCATGTGACTGACACTGACCTCGAATATTGACTCGTGACTTGATCAGTATTGACTTGTCACGTGATGAATATTGATTCGTCTGCTAGAAAAAAAGATGGCGTCTGGTACGAACATTTTACGGTTCGCAGCAAAGTTACTGTAACGAATCAGAGGACGGTATTTTTAAAGTAAATTTCAGTTAAAGAAAAAGAAGTATTACTCTTGACGAAGTAAATATGAAACAACAAGGACCCTGGGATCCGATCTTCCGCGGTGTGTGTGTGCGCGCGTGCGTGCGTGCGTACATGCGTGCGTGCGTGCGTGGGTTTGTGTGTCGACGTGCGTGCGCGTGTGGGCGTGCGGTTGTATCGAGATGTATTATCGTTCATTTATTTAATCTATACTATGAACGACAATTAGAGAATATATATACTGTTACACTTTTACCCTATAATCAGTGATTGTGCAAGTGGCAATTTCCAGAATTGAAATATACCAGGAAATTTTGGACGACAATCAGTCAGTGCCAGAACTGATGCGAAACCCTGGGTATCAATATTGATATTTCTATCGGAACATCTTGTTTACACATGAACATACCACAAAGTATCGTGGTGAGACATAATTGGCAGCACTTAAACCGGTTTACAACAGTTAAGCATGGCGGGGTGATGCCCCTTTTTCTTTGTGCCGTCTTTTGACGTCATCGCGCGACATTCATTTCCGCAACATACAACGAGTAAGTTGTCATAATTATGTGTCACGTCATACATAGACGATTCAATACTATTATAACTGTGGGGCTGAAAATAATCTCGACAAGCAGTGTTCCACAGGCGATGTACTGAATCACTATTCTCTAAGGTTGTAGTCATAGATCCAGTGAGATCCGAATTGCATGCTATTGCCGCCGTGTAAATGCTAAATTATGAACAACTTCAGTTTGCACAACGTATCTCTTACAACAAAACGTTGCACAATCTAGTCGTAACGTGTGTAAATGCGTGAATTGTGTACATGGACGCTGTCCGATTAAACACATCTTGTTCCGTTTTAGTTTTGGACTGGTCTGGGTACAGAAAGAAATATCACATTATTCCTTATGTATTCCAGCAAAGGCTATCAGACAATCTCAATCACGACTGGCAGCTTTCAGAGGAATTATCTTCGAAATATAATTACTATGTTCAGTTCAAATCTATGTTAAACATAAAACCCTATTTAACGACTAACACTCCATTTTACATACCATTTATATAGATTAGATGTGATAACGTCCGTCTCAATTCGGAGCTTGGAAGACACAGTAACATTCCTCATATGAACGATTCTGCTTCGTCAGATAATGTAAATATATTAAAGATAAATACCAAGTGATGTTTACATGTTAAGAGCCGGTCAACATAAGAAGAAAGTAGCTCTCGCCATATGACACAGAGTCCCCATCCCTTATGTAATACACACAGGTCATGAAAACAGATGATAAACGTGTCCTTCGTCACATGGGTGTGTCCTTAAACAAAAATCTTTTTAAAAAGAAGTTTTATCACAAATGAAACTGTTATTTTACTCCAGCATGTGTGATATTTTCAATGAAAAATATTTTACAATGTCTTCAAAGATCACCAATCAACAGATAATTTGGTCAACATCTTGGAGAATAAGTTATTACGTTTGTACTGGTCAGAGAGCATCGTCTTGTATGACATTGTACGTGCTTTCCCCATTGTGCCTGTGACTGATGTCCTGCTCACACATACAAACAAAAATACCAAATACAAACAGATACTGAGAAAATCTTGCTTAAAGAAAGGAATGTACCCATGGCAAGGGATTACAATTATGGGGAATAAGGACCAAGATAGTTTCGGTACAAATTTGCACCATGGCTGATTTGAGCTTGCTTTGATCAATTGTTTATGGATTAAATACTTAGTTGCATCTACCATATAAATGTACACCACTTCTGGTCGCTAAATGGGCTAGGTATGACTTACGAGCACCACCACCCACACCACCACCCTTACCCCCTCCACACACACACACACACACACCCACGCACGCACGCACGCACGCACGCACGCACGCACACTCACACACACACAACCCCAAAGCCCATTCACATTCTTAACATGTTGTTGACTGTTAAAAGGAAAAAGTTTGGACAAACTTGTTGTTACAGCCTTTCAAAGTATATCACTTGGGGGTATGGTTACTTTTTGGGTTGTCATCTCACTAGTGATCCACTGATCTTCAAGGGTTATTTACCACTGGAAGCCATATATATATATATATATACCTCTCCAATGATGTATCAATATTTGGTATTGGGTGAATATGGACCAACCTATGGCAAATCAAACGTCATATTTCCTGACAAAATCAAAATTATTAAATCAAGGTAACTAAGGAAAGAAGCACTTAAAAAAGCCAAGTGGGACATTACTAAACTCCCCTTGGCCAGAAATTCTACAAAAGAACATATAAGAGCAGCCAAAAGAAAACACTGGGAGACTTTCACTAGCACCTTAAAAATTGGCAAACAAAATACCAAAATTTTATGGAAAAAATTCAAGGCACTTAAAGGAAACTCTAAAATTGTCACTGCCCCTAATATGCCGAACCTAAATACACAAAGGCTAGAGCACCTTTCGGTCTCATGAAGCTCAGCCAACTACACTAAACACAATCAAGAATCACTTCATACACAGACCTCCTCATACCGACCTACTAGTCCAGGGTTGAACCTGGTTTTATTGGATAAAGGTTTTTTCACTGCTGTTTCCTGTAGCCTGGGGGTAGCTAATTAAAAATCAGGAGGGTGCCCGTGATATCCCTGGGCAAATCCTGATATTAACCCCATTACATCCAACACCCCAAAACCATGAAAAAAATGGATATTTCCAATAATTACAAAGTAAATACACATAGCAAATGCATCCAGTTTGATGTCTCTGACATTTATTCACAGAATACGTTATGCATAATCACATATGGATCAACACAGTAGGAATTAACCCTTTTCTCGCATTTCAAATTACGAAATAAGTGTGTACACGTTTACACCTCGTCATAAATATCGCACCCCACATTTTAAAGTAAAAGTAGAAAATATAATTTTCGGTTTTTTAAACTACAAGTACATATTTCATAAACTACACCATCTGTATACATACTATCACAAACGCGCCCTGTTCCGAGCTGCACGTGCATGCTTGTGTTGAGCATGCTTGTACCGGAGGTCAGTTTGCTAAAAATGCAGTATGCACACAGCCTCTTTTGGCGTATGTTATGTTGGCAGACACAGCTAAAATTTGGTTTTAGGCATAAATTAAGCTTTAATTTGACCAACCAGTGAAATACAACAGAGTGTCCATCAGCACCATCAGACGACGCCTAAATACTGCACGACTGAGAGCAAGACGACCAATCAGACGTCCACTCCTCACAAATCAGCACTGCCATGTCTGTTTGGCCTGGTGCCAAGCACGTGCTCGCTGGAACCTGAGGACATGGAGAAGGATCCACTGGTCCGATGAAAGCAGATTTTTGCTGCATCATACAGACGGGAGGGCTCGAGTTGGGAGGCTGGGAGGCTGAGAGGCACAGCATATGATCAGAGGAACATTCAAGCTGATTTTCCATTTTGGGGTGGATCCGTCATTGTATGGGGGTGTTGTTCCTACGATTGTAAACTTGACCTCATCACAGTTCCCGGAACACTGAATGGACAGAGGTACGAGAACTTGATCATGGACGGTGCTGTTGTGCCTCATTTCGATAACCATGCTCTCGCCACCCATCCAGTCTTCATGGACGATAATGCCAGACCACACCATGCTCGAGCTGTTGTTCAGCATCTCCAACACAACGCCATTGAGACACTACCTTGGCCTGCCAGAAGTCCAGACATTAATCCTATTGAGCATTTGTGGGACATTTTGGGACGTAGGGTGAGAGCAAGGGATGCTCCAGTTCAGAACCTTCAGGAATTGACATATGCATTGCATGATGAGTTGCAGCAGATCCCCCAACAGAGATTCAGACGTCTGGTGACCAGCATGTGAGACGGCGTGTAGAACATGTTATCCTAGTGCGAGGCGGTTACACCAGATACTGTGTTAGCCAGTCATTGGGGACCTTACTAGTGTGTTCGACATTAATGAAATGTGAACTGTGTTGTGTGTCTGTTGTAACGACTCCGGCAGCCATACTTATTTCACCTTATTTCACGGTGATATTAGTGAACGTTAGTTTGCTACAATTAAACCCTCAATTAGTGCTCAAATTCGATCTTGTGTTGTCAATTTTCCGACTGAACGCTCACATGAGGCCATATAAACATTTTAATGTGCTTTTCTAAGCACCATTTTTATGAGGTTGAAGATCCAGTTTTACTTATTGAAAAAAGTGGGTGGTGTGATATTTATGATGAGGTGCAAATTTCAACAATATTTTTTGCATTATTTTGCACACGAGAGGTAAAGAGAGAAAAACTTAATTTTGAAGAAGTTTTAACACTTCCTTACCAACAAACAGAAAAGTTCCTGTGTATAACATCATTCACGTCTCTCTCTCTGTGTACATGACATAATTCACAACATTGTGACCCAAACTGCCAAGTAGAGCAAGCGAAGTCCTCAAAGCTGCTGTTTGACTGACAGGTCGTTTGGGAGAATAATATAAAACAAACTCTAGTATGCATGATGGCTAGTTCAGGCTACTGTGGTCGTGAGCATCCTGCCCGGAAATATGCATAAACATGGTACAAGGTAATCCCTTATCCTTACAACTGCATCTTTTCGAATTACAAGGGGGTTCACATTTGCAGCCACATCTGATCATTTCCAAAATGTAGTCTGGGGCAGGCTTTGTGTTGTCGAGTAAAGTGGTTGGGCACAGTGATTTGTTGTTTGTATCTTTCTTCCAACCAAAATCTTCTGAGTTCAGTAACTCAGGGTTAACATGGATAGCAACATTGTATTGTATTGTTTTTTACTTAGCAGAATTCTCCCTAGAAAAATATATATAGCGTATTGGTATGGTCAGAAGGCCTGCCAAACCTAAAACGTTAACTGGTGTAGTATCATTTCTATCTAAACTAGACCTGCAATCTACCAATGAATGTCAAGAATGACCTTTTTTCACTTGAAGGGAGATCAATTCCAGTGTATTTCCTTGGATATGCTGCTATGGATTCCTTCACCTACAGGATTCTTTAGAGTTGTGGCACTAACCTTAGTGTATAAATAGGGATTTTAATGGTACAGGAAGGGCTTTTTGTGAATTACAGCGTATTGGCCTTGCTAAGGTATATAAATCTTACATCACACCGAAGCCTAAGCAAAGCTTTAGTGGCTCCCGTATGGCGTTTCAGTGTCTTACTCTCTCAGAAAAGGAAGTAACATGTATAAACTCACTATCATAAAGGATTTCTAAAGCTGGGGTAGATGAACAATTACAACGGACGTTCTATTCTATTGCTGGTTGAGGGGATATTTTTCTGGACCACCTTGTATAATGCAGAAAGTTTGATAATCTGCAAAACGATTGCAGCACACACTAATTACAGATGCTAGCCTCATCTGAATATACATTGCCTTAAAACCAGCCTTTACTATCGTGGTGATTTAACAGGCATTATTCTGGTGGTGCTATAGCACATGCACTTACATTTGTTGACTTCGAAGCAGTTGAAAACTAAGATCTGGCATACTTTTACTGGACTGAAAACATTAAACAATGGAAAAGCAGATATGTGTGTTTTTAACAGGAAGAATAGGTAACTAAGTACTCCTGAGTGATAACTTTAAACTATTCCAAGAAAAAGCCTTGCATTGAATTTTACATTTCGTATACTCAACTGGCATAATCCAGACTCCATAAATTAACCAGGAAAGGGTTAAACCCTCCCCACAAAACCTCAAAGACAAAACCTCAAACCTAAAAAACTACCCCCAACCTCCCAACTTCCCAACCCACCACCACACACACACACACACAGTAACCATAGCGAACATACACCCCCGCCCCCTACCAAAACAAATCCCCACCCCACAACACACACACACAAACACAACCCCCCTCATCCCTAAACCAGCCCTCCTTCTAAACCATAACACATGCCCCCAAACCCAATTTAAATCAGCCCTCCCCATACCACTACCACTACCACCAAACCCATCCCCATCACAACCCTCAGACCCAACAAGTTCGAAAGTTCATAGTGACACCTGGGGCAGTGACCACTGCCCAATCAAAATACCCCTTAATGTACTAAACAACCCCCCTTTAGCTAACGAGCAAACTTTGCTAAACAGCCAGTAAACAAATTTCAAAGAAGCACACTGGAAGTTGTTTATTTAACTCTGCTAGCATTTGCGCTACACAATTGCAAAGTACCATCACAGACATTTTTAGCCCTAACTTCACCAATACAACACTTGAACTTGCTACTAAATGGGACACAAGAAATGGGCTTCACACATTGTACCCATGTCGGGAATCGAACCCGGGTCTTCAGCGTGACGAGCGAACGATTTAACCACTAGGCTACCCGACCGCCCCTTATAATTTCAGACTCTCTTGGTTCTAAAGAACGGATTCTTAACAAATGATCAAACAGCTGACCTTACTTAATGAATAACATCACCCATCTTACATCAGTATTACGATCACTCAATAAAACAGCTGACATACTTACATTTCTCCTCCTCTAAGGCCGAAATATAACAAGCATCAACATCCTAAATTTCCAAACATTTATTCAAAATTCTAAATGCATCTATTTAAAATCTCTTTTCACTAAATCTATATATCAGTGCCACAACTATAAACTTTTACGCCATCACAATAATATTTGAATAAGTATAGTTTAGTATCAAATTAATATGAAATATCTAGATGGGGGGTGTTAAGCTGATAGTAACTGTTATGAAAGGGGCAATAAATAAAGAAAATAAGGTTATAATTAAAAAGCCCGGTTTAAAAAAGGTTTGGCTTTTGGGCGAGATGAGGTGACAACGTGTCGGCATTGTTGTGTTGTGAGTGTGAGATGGAGTGCCCTTGAACTTGATGGTAGTTGTCTGGTTACATGAACATGGGGAAGTTTGGCGCGCGGACGTCGTAGAAGACAGTGTGCGTTAAGAATTTCGTTTCCGATTCGAAATTGGACGTTGTTTACATTTAGTGTGTTAGGGGATGACTTTATTTGGGATCAGGATCACAATTCTAAACGCGGATGTCTTTTACGAACTTCCAAGCGCTGAACAACAGTTTAACCAGCCACACTCCATCCTCCATCGCTCACCCCACGCTCTCAACACCACAACATTGCCACCAATCACCATTCACCCCTCCCGCATTGGGCAGCATTTTTAACATAGAAAATAGGTTTAGCCCAGTTATTCTTTATTTCACAGGCTTTTAATTTAAATATCAGCTCAACTGATTCACATAATGTTATCACATTACACCTTACCACCAGCCCTCATTTATTTATTTATTTATTTATTTATTTACGCTTTTACTGCGTCTGGTTTGGTCCCTTCTTTCCTTACAGCCAATTTCCTTTTTCCTTCCTTCTTTATTAGTCATATTTTCTATCTAATTAATTAATCCTTAGTCTATAGTCCTATACGTAGCCACTATAAGGTGGACCCCTTTCTTTACTTTCTTAATTTGTATTTGCCTTTGATTTGTTCCTCTCTTCCGTTCGCTGCACTTACTATGCTAATCTCTCTTACCTACACCACTTTACCATTTTTATTTCATTAATTTGGTCCCATAATTTACAGGTGTTTGGGTCAGGTATTTAGATGTCATTGCTGCTAATTATATATGTATATATGTATATGTATACATATCCAAATCCAAATATATATATTTCCAAATTTACCCTCACCTGACCCATACAGCGAAACAGACCGAGTGTGAAGCGGTCGTCAAATCTACAAAACTAACTTTATTTGGGAAGTCTAAAATTGGTGTATTTATTGTTCCTGCTTGCATTATAAAAATGTCTACTATATCATCCAGTGGTCAGATTTTGCTAGGATCTGAGCAGACATTGTGCAGTTTCAATTTGTCATCAACTTAGTTATTGCCGGAAAAAAAGGAAAATGTAGTTCAGTTAAGTCATTTAAAAAGATGGACGTTTTAAGTTCAGCATATATCAAATGACAAAATGTCACTTCAAATAAAATGTAATCTCATTGTCCACGTTCGCCTTCAAAAAGAATTTTTAAAACAATATCGTTCCACCAGACTTTGCATGTTTCCTTCATCAAAATTAACCTTTCTTGTAGAAAAGACGAGTTTCTTGCCAAAGCAAACGCCTGTATCAAAACGGTGCCTTCTACTTCTCCAAGCACTAAATCTTAACCTCTCCATTGACTTGACTCAAATGATGTAAATTGATTGATATTATAATGACTACCCTAAAAAGTACACCAGTGCATTTAAACACAACCACTTTTCACCCTTTGTCCACGTGGGTATTTTTACCCTTGGGGTATTCTTCCCCAGCGAGTGCATATAAACAATGCTTGAAACATCATAATCCAGACAACCTGGCAGTATATAGTGGGACAAATATACATATGTGGGCACTTCCATGTGAATAGTAAAGGTATCACGACTTTGATAACGTTTACTTTATATTACATTATTTACAAACTATATAGACTGTGATTTGTGAGGAGAGGTGTGTGGTATGGAGGACATACTGCTAGCTCACATATGGTGAGAACCAATCAGGTAATTTACAGAAATATTGTCTATGAAGATGTACCAATATTACCTGATGTCTCAGCTGTCTGCTCCTCAAACTCACTCAACTCCCGCACCTCCACCTCCATCATGATATCTTCAATTGATGGGTTCAGCTCCTGCAGGAAGTGTAGGATGTCCTCTTTGATGTCTGCGTGCTTAACAATCATACCAATTGCATCTTCCATGGACTCATGTTCAAAACAAAACACCATACACCCCCAATAAACAACTACCAGTGAATCAGCAAACAGTTCCTTCAGTACAGTCTTTACACTTTCATTGTCAATATCGGTCGGTTGAGGAATATTTTCATGTTTGGCCTTCCAGCATGATACGACAGTAGCTTTTCCAGAGGGGGGATTGATGATAATCGTGTTGTTAACTGTTCTGTTGTCTTAAAAACAGAACAATAACCAAACACATCAAAGACATTCATAGGCTAAAATGGCAACATAAGTAAACTATTATCACAGCTATCTTCACCTTCTAGCATACATCTGCCTAGCATGTATCAAACACTCCAATCACAATCAAATCCCTGGCATTCCCCAGCATATCTCTGTCTTTAGGATTGCAACAAGTAACACAGAATGGAAGACATACATTTCTACTCGAAGACTATGTATCTGAAACCTTCCATGAAAGATATTAAAGTCCATGATTGATTTATTAAAAAAGCAAAGACATCAGACGTAAAGATGTTCAGTCATACCTTGATTAAATTCTTTTGTGTTAATTTGCCCGGCTGAAACGGATTTGTCTGCCCTGCTGTTGCCAGTCATTGCAGTTTTCGTTACACTATCTACAAAATAAAGCAAAGGTTAGACACTGCATACAGATATTATCTGTAAATATCCCAGTTAGACATATTCTACAGTTTCATTATTGACCAAATACTAAGATTACAATAATACACTTGGCTAGTCTTTTGGAAATAAGTGAATACGTCACACTGAAAGGTGTGGAGAAACTAAAGTGAAGGTATAGGAGATGGCTTCCCACATCATCGCATTACCACCGCCAAATATGTCCACTTCCTGTGTGCAGTCTCGTGCATAGCGTTCCCCCCGAAGCCTGTAAACACGATGTCTACCATCCGCACGGCAAAGCATAAAACGTGACTCGTTAGGAAACCAAAATTTTCTCCATCACAGTCGGGACCATACTCTGTGACCTTGACACCACTGACGTCGCAGCCGACGATGCAGATCCATCAAAAAGGTTCATCACCCTCTGGGCTAATACCCTACGGAATCCTGGTATTGCCGTGGTTGAACAGGTGGCCGTGGTGGTTCTTTCACGTACGTGGCATAGCCGTATAAATCTGTCCTGTGCTCCAGTAGTGATACGTGGTCGACCGAATCCGGGAAGGTCACATGTTGACCCGTGTGTCTAATAGCATTATCACACTCTTGTAATTGTGCTACGTGGAAAAACCTGGCTACAGCTAAAGAGAATTCTCCTGTTTGCAGTCGGCCGATGGCGTTTTTGCGTTTGGCTTCTGTCAGTCGTGGCACTTTCGGTGTTTATTTGCTGTTTGATTGTGATGGCATAAGAATGAAATCCAAACATTTTCATAGCCCAACAAGTGATGTTGCATGTTCATATCATGTTGATGTGTTTTGGCGCCAGGCTCTCACGCGGTTGTGTTTTTTGCGATTTTTCAATGTTTCCGAAACATTTCTGCAGTACCTCATTCATTCCACACAAACCAATCCCAATCCATGCAGAAATTACCAATTTAATTGTTCCATTAAGTTTGTATGGATATCGGAAACACTGTGTCAGATATTTACGATTTTACTACTTTTCTGTTTCTTTTTTGGCAGAGTATATGTCAGCTCTATCTACTCACTGGCAACACCGGAGTGAACCAATGCATGTCACCATTATTCCCGTCCGGTCAACGCTAAACTTGGTCAATGAAGATGTCAAGACAGTTACGTAAGCCATGATTTGAGATCAATTACTGGTAGTTCTGCTCCCTTGATCCATTATGTACAAGTTGAGTATGTCTATGTATTAAGTACACTTGCTTGACAAACAGTAGTACCCTTTTTGATTGCTGAATAGGTATTGTGGTTTCACATTCATTCTAATTGCTGTTACAGAAGCGATCACCAACTTGCAAATTCACAAAGAAACAATTTTAAAACTCAAAGTGTTTGCTTACCATATTCGCCAATCGAAAAACCTGTCAAGCAGGGGCGCATCTCTTTGGAGAGTAACGGTGATGGGAATCCTACACAAGTTGAACGTATTTGGCATTCACTGTAACCTACATAGAAGGTTTATTGGTCATCTGCAGGTCTGTTTATAGCAGCTCGTGATAACGAAGTGTTCCCAGAAATTTGTATTTCTGTGTGGCATTTCGTAAAAAAAGAATATACTGTGTGTTTCAATATAATATTTAATTATTCATTGATGGTGTGTTGTTATTTACTAACTTCACAATTTAATTCCTTGTTCCTGGATTTCTTGGTTAACATCTAAGTTTCAAGTTGGGGGTCACCTAATGTAATCACATGTACAACCATCTAATTAACAATCTGGACAAACAAGAACAAAATGCTTATACCAGTTGAGAGGTGAGAGGCCTCCTCGTCCTCCTGGGCATGTGGGATGTCATCGTGCCTCTCCTGGGTATGTCAGTGATGTGCGTCCACGTCATCCTCATGTTTGGAGCTGAACAGAACGTCTTGATCCGTCGTTCCTCTGGGCGAAGTTTCTGTGAACAAATGATGAAAAGAAACCATCTATCATAATACTGAAGATGAGATGTATTCTGCGTGCCACTGACAACATAATACAAGGACAGGGCAAGGACGTTTACTTGGACCCCAGCCGACTTTGGAATATTTGGAAACAAAGAAGCTGCACCATTGGTCAACTTAGGCTTACGACATGGTTTGGAACAAAGGCGTATACTAAATTTCATCCACTCTTTTCTAACGGACAGAAAGATAACAGCTAAATCACATAAAACACTATCTAACACATACCCATTACAAAATGGCACCCTGCAAGGTATTATCCTGTCGCCAACCCTTTTTAATTTCATGAGTAATATTTTTCCAAATTCCGACCAAAATAAAAATTTATCACCAGCAAAATTTGCAGATGACATTTCTCTCTGGTACTCCTCCACTTCAATAAACAAGCACAAACTAAATCCCAATCTGCATTAAATATAATCCAAAACCGGGTTTAACAAATGGGGATTTCAAATCAATACCCCCAAAAGATTGGCTTTCTGTTACTATAAAAATACAACTTTTACAACACATTCTACACCCAAACTAAACTTACATAAAGAAGAAATCATTTTCCAAAAATAAGCAAATTACTAGGAGTAACATTTGGCCTACACCTAACATAGACACCCCATATTCATAACCTGGTCAAGTCATGCCAAAACATTTACATCTAATGACGCTTATCTGGGGCCCTGACTAGGGTGCTGACACCCAAACCCTCTAAAATGTAAACAAAACACGTATACAGGGTTTTACCTTCACTCACAAAAGTGGTGTCCAGGGGACCCCCAATAATTAAGCCTAAGGGTCTGTATGACAGTATGATTGTCCTGTAAAGTAAGGGTGTTGTTTTCTGTACGTTGAGATAATTACTTTAGTGAGTGAGTGAGTTGGGCTTAACGCCGCTTTTAACAATATTCCAGTTATATCGCGGCGTGTCAGCTTAATGTGGGAGGAAAGCCCGAAGTGATGCAGGTCTCAGACGTTTACCACTTCGGTGAAACCCACGAGCACGGGTATGGTGCTGACAAACCTAGAAACTTAATCGGGGCGAACCGGGATTCGAACCCACAATCATAGGTTTCTGGCGTGCCCAAGGGACGCGACTCTGCACAGCGAATCGCGGCGCCTTAGACGACTGGGCCACCCGTGCCCCCTAATTACTTTAGAGCCTGGAATGAATCAGTGACCATGTGGACAGTGGTCATTGTTGATGTATGAGATAACAGTCAGACCCATCTGCGCTGTAGGTACAATGAATATCTTGCCTTGGGACGTAGTGTATTTCTTTCTGCGAACTATCTCAACATTTGTGCGCACTGGACACACATTTGTGCAGCGCGTTTAACCCTGCTTATACAATTCAAATATTTATTACGCCGCTCCCATACTAAAGGTGAGGTGAAATTTGGATTAACGTCGCGTCCAAGATTATTAGCCCACTGAGATACCATGCCGCAGTTTAACATGAATACCCCCCTTAGACACAGCATACTGACTCCTAGCCGACCAGTCCTTGCTTTAACCCTTAATGCCGAGCGTCAAACAGGGTAACAACAAGTACCATATTTTAACGTCTTTTGGTATGACACGGCCGGGGATCGAATCCCGGACCTTCCGCTCTCCGGGCGGACGCTCTACCACTAGACCATGGAGGCGGTCTCCCATACTAAAAGCCTTATCCAATATCAATAATGATAAACTTAACTAATCAGTATAAAGCCTTCAAAATAGACTTAGGCTCGCGATATACAATGTGTATTCTACATACAGGATATTTACCATCTCAAAACACACTCACGTGATTATTTTATGATTAAACATAATGTCCTGACATCATACCATGTTCCCAATTTAAGGATAGGTTACTTGCAGAACTTACAAGTGTTTGATACTGAATTGGGTTGAAATATACATGAATCGATTACATAAATACATACACATAGAGACCAGCGTTTGACGACATAAAACAGCATCCATGTATACAAGTTGAATACAATAGTCTATCCTTATATATACACATATATCAGTACAAAGACAAGCATGATACACTCTAAGTATACAAGTACAATACAATACCTTGGTCTATACTCGCTGCTGCTTCATCTACTTCTGACTTCATCTTGATATCTGTCACCTGTGCACCAGTTTCACGAAGAAACTTTAAAATGATTTCTTTAATAAGTGTATAGCTTTCCAGCATCCCAATGGCTTTATCCTCTGTTTCATGTCTGAAGACAAACATCCTCCGGTCGATCTGTATGCTGGTCAGGCGTCCATTAGTTGCAAACTTCTCCTTCAACGCAGATAACTGTTGTAGGAATTTTACGTTGATATAGGGGGAGTATTCGTCGGGTATAAGTGTGCAGATCCAGGTTATTCCATGACACCACAAGGTGTGTCATGGAAAGTAACCCCCAGCACACGTCTTTCGTCTTGTGCCAAGTACAGCGTAACTGTCAAAACACATTAAGAAGAAATAGCCCATTAAACGTTCATGGTGAATTTTATATATACTAGCAGATCAAAGTAACTGAGCTTCATTTAACTGAGTTAGCGCTACCGACTGGTTCTGGTCCTGTCATAGACGTCGCTCCATCTCATCCCCACTGGACGTTGTGCACCCTCAAATTCTTCCCTACGGCTCTGCCATAATTGGTGTCAACCAAGGAATTGTCCAAGCTGTTAATGTTCCAGTGTGTTGTTAACTTTCAACCTTGTGTGTAAGTATCACGCTCTCAACAAACCCGATAACATCCAAATTGTGCGCCATGCAAACTAAGAATCATGACCTTGGAATCGAGGAGATGTCTTCATGAATATGTATTGAAAGTTGCATTATTAAATTTTAAAATAAATGTTTTCTTATTGAACTGTATACGGAGGAAACACAGTTGCATTTTTCCGTTAGGGTATACTCTTAGTAGGGATAATGAAATATGTATGTTAATACCAAGTAAAGATAAGTGGTAACGACAAACGTCCTATGCAAGAACATTTAGGTCTATGAACCAAAACATTCCGGATTTTTACACTTTCAAGAAATCATTATTTCTGCCAATCTTATTGATCCTACTTATGATACAGTTGGAATTTGCTTGACTTCATTCATTGTGTGTGTTTGAACTTGCCACGTGACGTCTGCAACGCTCTGAGTGTCAACGGGTTTTGACATGCTGGAAATTGGCAGAAAGCTTGAAGTGGTCAGTATATTCAATGCTTCACAGTCTATAACTAGCAGACGATGGAACAGGAACGGGCGTCCAAGGTCAACGACAAGTGTACAGGATCGATTGGAAATCAGGCTCTACAAAATCGATCTAAATCGGCGAATCAAATTGCTGTAAACTTTCATCAGGCTGCTGGAGTACGAGTCACGGGTCAGGCGATCGTACATCGTTTACATGCAGCTCATCTCCATGCTCGACGGCTTTGTGTTCTGCCTTTCCCATTGTAGACACCTTCCTATCTCATAGAAACCTTGTGTGGGGTACTTCTTTCATGTGAAAATTTCACGACTATAATCGAACCTGTTGGCTCACATATGGTGTTAAGTTTTGTAACCCACTGATTTCCCCACGGAGCAGGTGATGAAATGATGTTTCATTTTACTTACCAAGACTTCTTTGAATGAATTCCTTATATATCGCGACACACTGTATTTTTTCATTAAAATATAACCGCGATTTTTTCTGGTATTTCTTGCATTCACACCCATCATAAGTTGGATAAAACCATTTACCTCGGGAAAAGCCTCGCTCGCGGTTTTCCATTTTCAACCAAAACCGATTAGGAGTGTCTAAGTTGTTTAAAGACGTCAATGGTGTACACAAAGTCGCAACATTGGTAATCATCGCTGACTATGTGCCATGTTTATCGACGAGTCCCAATACACTTTGAACTTCCTTGATAGGCTTGGTCGTGTCCCGCAACGTCGAAGTTAACGTAAACACAATGTTAACATGCGACCTTGCATCACTACGACTGACCGAACCCCATTACATAGTGTGCAAGGAATGCTCACCAAACAATACTATCTGCACAACATACTGACACCCTTTGTTTAAACATATTTTGTTCTCATGGAAAGGATTGGGCACAAGTTATCACAACTTATAACGCCATCTCCCATAGATTTACATGTATGCTTATTTACTTATTTACAATTAATAAACCAAATGACAGAAAGGAACAAAAAGAAATAGAGACACGTTTATACATTGCTCACTCAAACCTTTTGTTTTCTTTATATATGCATGTACATCCCTGAACATGTTTTCGTTCACATGTTTAGGTAAAATTGCATTGACAACCCTTTGTTGTCCCGTTTGCAAGGCATGTGAGTCGACGTTTTGTCTTTCATAATTTTAAGTTATTTCCGAGTATCCCTACTTTTTTAAAGAGTAATTATTATGGGGTATCAATTCCTATATTCATATATTTTACATCATTGCCAATGAGGTTTTAATGAAACCTGTTCTGTGGATAAATGAGACCGAATAGTCTCTTGCGTTGATGTTGTATATTATACTTTTAACACACTGTTAGTAAACATCCTTCCATCAAGGAAACGTAAAAGGTCAAATGAAAGTAGCTCACGTTTATATTTCTTGAAACGTACTGGGACGGCGCCATCTTTAACAACAAAAACAACATGCACGTTATTAAAAAAATAAATGCGACACACCCCTTTCCATATTCATAAGAAATTTCTGCTAAAATCAAAGTCGACTGCACGAGTCTTACTATTCCATGACCATGCGTTATGAATCACTATCAAACAGTGATGATACCAGGTGTTCGCGAGATGGTGAGCGTATCCTGCCCCACCAATGGCACCCATCACAAACACATGCAAAGGCAAGTGAACTGTTCACTAGAAAAAAACACACACATTGCATCAGACATACCTTTCGTCACAGATGCGTCAAATTTGGAAATGTCCTAACATGTCTACCATAAACGTTTTGAAAGCTTTACTGAGGCCTTGAATGTTGTAACCTTGATCAAACAACTTTGAGTGAGAGTAGTTGACGCTCTGTGAAATCCTGGTAGAAAGAATATGTTCGAGTGTACATTAAAAGGCTGGAGATGCTGGAATATTGCTCGACGTATAGGGAAATTGACTTCTGGGAAGTCGAACTCACCCGTCTTGCCAAACAACCTGTTTTGAGATTATCTCCAGCCACATCGTTTTATGAGTGTGCCTTTTGGCTTAAGTTGAAAACAGCAAGCAGTAGCATGACGTTTTGTATATTGTAGCAATATATATGACCAGATAAAATGTAATCTAAAACTGAAATGTCTGGGATTATCTGACCAGTAATACATCGTACTAAAACTAATGTAATTCGACCAATACATTTGTTAACACTATGCAAACGGACAAATTCAAGAAACTGTTCACCTTCAGTCGTTGATGCCATAATCCCTGATTTGCCTGCTTTTTCTGCTTTCCTGAAAAATATAAAACACGTGCTCAGTCACACAAACAAAACAGCATGTATGATTAAATGCAGTATGTTTATACAAGTAAGATAATTATATCCACACTATTTGTTATTTGTTTAACGCTTCTGCCGAAATGTTAGGTGGCTGTCAAATTCACAATTTCTCGAAAGTTAGTTATTTTACTTATTTACCGTGTGAGTGACTTTGGCTTATAGGAGTAATATACGGACTAGAAGGCTCGAAGTGACGTAGATCTGACTTGCAAAAGCGAGTGTATATGTTTGGTATCTGACGAAAGAAAGGGAGCCAGAAAAAAAGAATTGATTGTGGGTTTGAATCCCAGTTCGCCCAGATTATGTTTCTAGGTTTGTCAGCACCATACCCGTGCTCGTGGGTTTCACCGAAGTGGTAAAGGTTTAATGTGTTATAATGTCAGTGACAAATGTCCCGGAACTAAATGATTACAACAAGGACATGCAAACCATTAGTCGGGAAAAACGTACGATTCGGAAAAATGCACCCAATGCATTAACAAAAGAGCCAGGGAGCTGCACGTACTGCACGTGCTGCAGCACTATGAACGGTATTAAAGTACAGGGTTTTTGATTACCTGGCATCTGCGTGAATCGAACAGTGACAGTTCAACAACATGCCAAGATTAACAGAAGTGCAAAGAAACAACGTCAGAGGCCACTTAAGCTTGCAGGCAGGGAAATCCTGATCAGTTGTTGCCAGCGTTTTTAATGTAGGGCCCAGCACCTCCGCAAGGCTATGGGATCGGTTTTAACAGCATGGGTCACGCGTGATTGGCCAAGGTAACCACCCCCGCCGAAGATTACTACATCCGACTACGCCACCTACGTGAAAAGACGACCACAGCCACCTCAACCGCATCCCAAACACCCGGACTACGCCGAATCTCCGACCAGACCGTACGAAACAGTTTAAGAGAAGCAGGTCTACGAGCAAGACGTCCAATTGAACGCGGCATATTGTGTCGACAACCTCGTCAACAATTGGTGTCGTCAACACAGGGTATGGCCTCAACTGTGATGGAGAGATGTCTGGTTCAGCAACGAATTAAAATTTCTCCTCCATCGAGGATTTTAGCTGACTTTTACCTTGGACTTTTCCTATGTACCACTCCACAAAAGTTTGGCTCAATACCTTGTACGGTTCCTCGTTTCAATGTATTTTCCTTCTTCACACAAATCTGGCTTTGCGTTTCTTTTTTTAAGGGTATATTATTTCACAAAGAGCAATTCCACAGGTTAAAAAGTATTGTTTGCGCCGGCAAAAATTGACAAAGGTTTTCCTCAGACAAGGTTTGGACCACATACTTTCAGGAGGAATGAGTCGTCAACCATTTGGTGGATTTTAGCAAATTTCTGCCATGCGTTTCATTATGGGCACATACTTATTGATGCCAACAGCTCTCGCTTAAACCAAGGATGTCTCGGAGCAGTTGCTGTTTTGGAATTTGTTTCTAAGTAAAAAGCAAAGCGTTTCTATGCAAGGGCGGGGTAGCGATTGGTACTGTTGCCCAAGCTATTGGTGTGATAGTGGAACATGCCATTTCTATCTTGATTTAACGTTCACGTCATCCCTGTCCATATTCTATGCGGAGTATTGCATAGCCAAACATTCGCTGTGTTGTGCCATCAAATTTGAGCCCAGTTAACCCACTCGTGCACATGGACACTCACAAGCACACACGCACACACACATACACGCATGCACGCTAACGCACGCACATACACACGCACGCACGCACGCACGCACGCACGCACACAGACACACATATGTACATGTGCTTTATGTACATACACTGAGCACTGCCCTGTCAGTCATGGGTTCCTTATTCAATAAGCAGCAGCAATTACAATCAGCAGTACGTTTATACTTTTGTTCATGTCTTTAGGAATGCCATCATAGTGAATATTGAAAAGGTTTACGACTGACCAGCTTTTCCAGATGAATTTACCTTTGTGTTTGTTTGATCTGATTGGTTTGAGATTGCAGACAGGCAAAATCACACAACGTCTCCCGTACATTTTTACCATACTAATTGCATGATAGTTGAAATGAAATAGAAATTCAAATTGACACACGATGAAAAATAATTTAGCCAGGGTAAGAGTATTCGGTGTCATGGCAAGCGTAACTTGCTTGTAAACATAACGGTCTGAGTTCAACTCCATGCATTTTTGTAGAAATCACAGTGGGGAGCTTTGATTCGTGGCAGCAATAGCATAGAGGAGGAGTTTGCTTCAAACCTTAAACAAGGGAGTAAACTCCTGTGACTTTACAACAACAACACACTACACTGTTATACTGCCACTGTATTTAACCTACATTCCTTACACAAGGGAGGCAACTCCTGTCACTCTACAACAACACATTACTCCGTTATACTGCAAACTGCCTGGTGCCATACTGTATATAACCTACATACCTTCAACAGGGGAGGTAACTCCTGTCACTCTACAATAACACATTACTCCGTTATACTGCAAACTGCCTGGTGCCATACTGTATATAACCTACAAACCTTCAACAGGGGAGGTAACTCCAGTCACGCGACAGCAACACACTACACTGTTACACTGCCACTGTATATAACTTACATACCTTCAACAGGGGAGGTAACTCCAGTCACGCGACAGCAACAAACTACACTGTTACACTGCCACTGTATATAACCTACATACCTTCAACAGGGGAGGTAATTCACTCTACAGCAACACACTACACTGTTACACTGCCACTGTATAGACCTACATACCTTAAACAGGGGAGGTAACTCCTGTCACTCTACAGCAACACACTACACTGTTACACTGCCACTGTATATAACCTACATACCTTCAACAGGGGAGGTAACTCCTGTCACTCTACAGCAACACACTACACTGTTACACTGCCACTGTATATAACCTACATACCATAAACAGGGGAGGTAACTCCTGTCACTCTACAGCAACACACTACACGGTTAAACTGCCACTGTATATAACCTACATACCTTCAACAGGGGAGGTAACTCCTGTCACTCTACAGCAACACACTACACTGTTACACTGCCACTGTATATAACCTACATACCTTCAACAGGGGAGGTAACTTATGTCACTCTACAGCAACACACTACACTGTTACACTGCCACTGTATATAACCTACATACCTTAAACAGAGGAGGTAACTCCTGTCACTCTATAGCAACACACTACACTGTTACACTGCCACTGTATATAACCTACATACCTTAAACAGGGGAGGTAACTCCAGTCACTCTATAGCAACACACTACACCGTTACACTGCCACTGTATATAACCTACATACCTTCAACAGGGGAGGTAACTCCTGTCACTCTATAGCAACACACTACACTGTTACACTGCCACTGTATATAACCTACATACCTTCAACAGGGGAGGTAACTTATGTCACTCTACAGCAACACACTACACTGTTACACTGCCACTGTATATAACCTACATACCTTAAACAGGGGAGGTAACTCCTGTCACTCTATAACAACACACTACACTGTTACACTGCCACT
This sequence comes from Haliotis rufescens, assembly GCF_023055435.1. NCBI lineage: Eukaryota > Metazoa > Mollusca > Gastropoda > Lepetellida > Haliotidae > Haliotis > Haliotis rufescens. Next base: position 1,661,463 of record NW_025964346.1, read on the forward strand.
GTATATAACCTACATACCTTAAACAGGGGAGGTAACTCCAGTCACTCTATAGCAACACACTACACTGTTACACTGCCACTGTATATAACCTACATACCTTCAACAGGGGAGGTTACTCCTGTCACTCTACAGCAACACACTACACTGTTACATTGCCACTGTATATAACCTACATACCTTCAACAGGGGAGGTAACTCCAGTCACTCTATAGCAACACACTACACTGTTACACTGCCACTGTATATAACTTACATACCTTAAACAGGGGAGGTGACTCCTGTCACTCTACAGCAACACACTACACTGTTACACTGCCACTGTATATAACCTACATACCTTCAACAGGGGAGGTTACTCCTGTCACTCTATAGCAAAAACACTACACCGTTACACTGCCACTGTATATAACCTACATACCTTAAACAGGGGAGGTAACTCCTGTCACTCTACAGCAACACACTACACTGTTACACTGCCACTGTATATAACCTACATACCTTCAACAGGGGAGGTTACTCCTGTCACTCTACAGCAACAAACTACACCGTTACACTGCCACTGTATATAACCTACATACCTTAAACAGGGGTTGTAACTCCTGTCACTCTACAGCAACACACTACACTGTTACACTGCCACTGTATATAACCTACATACCTTCAACAGGGGAGGTAACTCGAGTCACTCTACAGCAACACACTACACTGTTACACTGACACTGTATATAACCTACATACCTTCAACAGGGGAGGTTACTCCTGTCACTCTATAGCAAAAACACTACACCGTTACACTGCCACTGTATATAACCTACATACCTTACACAGGGGTGGTAATTCCAGTCACGCGACAGCAACACACTACACTGTTACACTGCCACTGTATATAACCTACATACCTTCAACAGGGGAGGTAATTCACTCTACAGCAACACACTACACTGTTACACTGACACTGTATATAACCTACATACCTTCAACAGGGGAGGTAACTCCAGTCACGCGACAGCAACACACTACACTGTTACACTGCCACTGTATATAACCTACATACCTTACGTAGGGGAGGTAACTTATGACAATCTACAGGAACACACTACACTGATACACTGCCACTGTATATAACCTACATACCTTATGTAGGGGAGGTAACTTATGACAATCTACAGGAACACACTACACTGGTACACTGCCACTGGATATGACCTACATACGTTACGCAGGGGAGGAAATTTCTGTACTCTACAGCAGCACCCTACGCTGTTACACTGCCACTGTATATTATCTCCATACCTTATGTAGGGGAGGTAAGTCCTGTCACTACAACTCACTACACTGTAACACTGCCACTGTATATAACCTACATACCTTATATAGGGGAGGTAACTCATGTCACTCTGCAGCAACACACTACACTGTCCCACTGACACTGTATATGACCTACATACGTTACGCAGGGGAGGAAATTACTGTCACTCTACAGCAGCACCCTACGCTGTTACATTGCCACTGTATATATCCTACATACCCTACGTAGGGGAGGTATTTCATGTCACTCTACAGCAACACACTACACTGTTACATTGTCACTGAAAACAACCTGCATACCTTCAACAGAGAAGGTAAATCCTCTCACTCTACAGCAACACACTACACTGTTACACTGCCACTGTATATAACCTACATACCTTATATAGGGGAGGTACCTCCTGTCACTCTACAGCAACACACTACACTGTTACACTGCCACTGTATATAACCTACATACCTTATATAGGGGAGGTAACTCATGTCACTCTGCAGCAACACACTACACTGTCCCACTGACACTGTATATGACCTACATACGTTACGCAGGGGAGGAAATTACTGTCACTCTACAGCAGCACCCTACGCTGTTACACTGCCACTGTATATATCCTACATACCCTACGTAGGGGAGGTATTTCATGTCACTCTACAGCAACACACTACACTGTTACATTGTCACTGAAAACAACCTGCATACCTTCAACAGAGAAGGTAAATCCTCTCACTCTACAGCAACACACTACACTGTTACACTGCCACTGTATATAACCTACATACCTTATATAGGGGAGGTAGTTCATGTCACTGTGCAGCAACACACTACACTGTTACATTGCCATGGTATATTACCTCCATCCCTTAGGAAGGGGAGGCAACTCATGTCACTCTACAGCAACACATTACACTGTTACAATGCAACTGTATATAACCTACATACCTTCAACAGGGGAGGTACCTCCTGTCACTCTACAGCAACACACTACACTGTTACACTGCCACTGACACTGTATATAACCTAAATACCTTCAACAGGAGCGGTAACTCCTGTCACTCTACAGCAACACACTACACTGTTACACTGCCACTGTATATAACCTCCATACCTTCAACAGGGGCGGTACCTCCTGTCACTCTACAGCAACACACTACACTGTTACACTGACACTGTATATTACCTACATTCCTTATGTAGGGGAGGTAACTCATGTCACTCTACAGCAGCACACTACACTCTTACATTGTCATGGTATATTACCTCCATACGTTAGGGTGAGGAGGCAACTCATGTCACTCTACAGAAACACACTACACTGTTACACTGACACTGTATATAACCTACGTACCTTATGTAGGGGAGGTAACTCAAGTCACTCTACAGTAGCACACTACACTCTTACATTGCCATGGAATATTACCTCCATACCTTAGGAAGGGGAGGCAACTCATGTCACTCTACAGAAACACACTACACTGTTACACTGACACTGTATATAACCTACGTACCTTATGTAGGGGAGGTAACTCAAGTCACTCTACAGCAGCACACTACACTCTTACATTGCCATGGTATATTACCTCCATACCTTAGGAAGGGGAGGCAACTCATGTCACTCTACAGCAACACATTACACTGTTACAATGCAACTGTATATAACCTACATACCTTCAACAGGGGTGGTACCTCCTGTCACTCTACAGCAAAACACTACACTGTTACACTGCCATTGTATATAACCTCCATACCTTATGAAGGGGAGGTAACTCATGTCACTCTACAGCAGCGCACTACGCTCTTACATTGCCATGGTATATTACCTCCATACGTTAGGGTGGGGAGGTAACTCATGTCACTCTACAGCAACACATTACACTGTTACACTGCCAATGTATATAACCTCCATACCTTCAACAGGGGCGGTACCTCCTGTCACTCTACAGCAACACACTACACTGTTACACTGCCATTGTATATAACCTCAATACCTTATGAAGGGGAGGTAACTCATGTCACTCTACAGCAGCGCACTACGCTCTTACATTGTCATGGTATATTACCTCCATACGTTAGGGTGGGGAGGTACCTCCTGTCACTCTACAGCAACACACTACACTGTTACACTGACACTGTATATTACCTACATTCCTTATGTAGGTGAGGTAACTCATGTCACTCTACAACAGCACACTACACTCTTACATTGCTATGGTATATTACCTCCATACCGTAGGGTGGGGAGGCAACTCATGTCACTCTACAGCAACACACTACACTGTTACAATGCAACTGCATATAGCCTACATACCTTACGTAGGGGAGGTAACTCATGTCAGTCTACAGCAACACACTGCACTGTTACACTGCCACTGTATATAACCTACATACCTTCAACAGGGGAGGCACCTCCTGTCACTCTACAGCAACACACTACACTATTACACTGCCACAGTATATAACCTACATATCTTACATAGGGGAGGTATCTCATGTCACTCTACAGCAAGACACTACACTGTTACACTGCCACTGTATATAACCTACATACCTTCAACAGGGAAGGTACCTCCTATCACTCTACAGCAACACACTACACTGTAACACTGACACTGTATATAACCTCCATACCTTACACAGGGGAGGCAACTCCAGTCACTCTTCACCAACACACTACACTGTTACACTACCACTGTATATAACCTACATACCTTATATAGGGAAGGTACCTCCAGTCACTCTACACCAACACACTACATTGTTACACTGCCACTGTATATAACCTACACACCTTATGTAGGGGAGGTAACTAATGTCACTCTACAGTAACACACTACACTCTTACACTGCCACTGTATACAACCTACATACCTTATGTAGGGGAGGCAACTCATGTCACTTTACAACAACACACTACACTGTTACACTGCCACAGTATATAACCTACATACCTTACGTAGGGGAGGCAACTCATGTCACTTTACAGCAACACACTACACTGTAACACTGACACTGTATATAACCTAAGTACCTTCAACAGGGGCGCACCTCCTGTCACCATACAGCAACACACTACACTGTTACAATGCCACTGTATATAGCCTACATACCTTCAACAGGGGAGGTGACTCCTGTCACTCTACAGTAACACAATACACTGTTACACTGCCACTGTATATAACCTACATACCTTACACAGGGGAGGCAACTCCTGTCACTCTACACCAACACACTACACTGTTAAACTGCCACTATATATAACCTACATACCTTATATAGGGGAAGTAACTAATATCACTCTACAGTAACACACTACACTCTTACACTGCCACTGTATACAACCTACATGCCTTACGTAGGGGAGGCAACTCATGTCACTTTACAGCAACACACTACACTCTTAAACTGCCACGTTATATTACCTCCATACCTTAGGGAGGGGAGGCAACTCATGCATCTCTACAGAAACACACTACACTGTTACACTGCCACTGTATATAACCTATATCTCTTATGTAGGGGAGGTAACTCATGTTACTCTACACCACCACACTACACTGTTACACTGCCACTGTATATAACCTACATACCTTATGTAGGGGAGGTAACTCATGTCTATCTACAGCAACACACTACACTGTTACACTGACACTGTATATAACCTCCATACCTTATGCAGGGGAGGTAACTCCTGTCACTCTACAGCAACACACTACACTGTTACACTGACACTGAATATTACCTACATACCTTATGTAGGGGAGGTAACTCCTGTCACTCTACAGAAACACACTACACTGTTACACTGCCACTGTATATAATCTACATACCTTCAACAGGGGAGGTAACTCATTCACTTTACAGTAACACACTACACTGTTACACTGCCACTGTATATAATCTACATACCTTCAACAGGGGAGGTAACTCCTGTCACTCTACAGTAACACACTACACTGTTACACTGCCACTGTATATAACCTACATACCTTCAACAGGGGATGTCACTCAGTCACTCAACAGCAACACACATACATTATATAGGGGAGCTTACTACTGTCATTTTACAGCAACACACTACACTGTTACACTGCCATAGGTACAACCTACATACCTTATGTAGGGGAGGTAACTCCTGTCACTCTACACTGTTACACTGCCACTGTATGTAACCTACATACATTATGTAGGGGAGGTAACTCATGTCACTGTACAGCAACACACTACACTGTTACACTGCCACTGTGTATAACCTACCTGCCTTATGTAGGGGAGGTAACTCGTGTCACTCTACAGCAACACACTACACTGTTACACTGCCACGGTATATAACCTCCATACCTTATGTAGGGGAGGTAACTCATGTCACTGTACAGCAACACACTACACTGTTACACTGCCACTGTGTATAACCTACCTGCCTTATGTAGGGGAGGTAACTCGTGTCACTCTACAGCAACACACTACACTGTTACACTGCCACGGTATATAACCTCCATACCTTTTGTAGGGGAGGTAGCCTGATCAACATGTACAAATATCCTGGTTGTGAACATCGACCTGTCTTCAGGTAACAGTGTGAAGTGTCTGGTGGCACACATTGAATAGGTTCAACATTCAGTTCTGTTGATGGAGTTACAAAGAAAAGCTAGTTACAGTAGTTTAAGGTACACCATGCCTAAACTCAGCTTTGCTGACATAACCGTCGTACAATTTAGATATGTTCAACTAATGCTGTAGAAAACATTATGACTGTAGAAGTTCAACCTTTTCTTCTTTTAATAGTTATATATCCATAACACTATCACGAGTCTTTCAACACAACAAAAAAGACATTTATTTTCACGCAGTCAAAAGTAAAAAAGGACTTCTTATCATCAATGATTTACAGCGATCCATTCATATACTGTTCTTCATTGTCTTGTATTGGGTGTTTATGCAATGCCTGCTAATTTACATGGATAGAGAAGATAATCATAGTGGATCCTTGACCCCCTTTCTAAAGCATGTAATGTTGACGGACAACGGTTTGACTGATATGTTTCAACACAAATAACAATCTTATTGACTTCGGATTTAGGCTGACAAACGCTAATTATTACCTTGTTACAACAACTCCTCTACACACACACACACACACACACACACACACACACACACACACACACACACACACGATAATGTTTACCCAGGTCTACCAAATCATCACCACACACAAGTTTGTAAAACGATGCTTATTTCAATAACTTTAAATAATTTTTCACGTCCAAGCATGTCTACAAAATGGATATTAGACCGAATTTGGTTTTGGTTTAGGAAGCTAAGTAGACTTATAGCTCAATGGAAAGGATGTCGCTGTGGTTGTGGTATCCTGGATGTAAAGGATGTCGCTGTGGGTGTGGTATCCTGGGTGTAAAGGATCTAGCTGTGAGTGTGGTATCCTGGGTGTAAAGGATCTCGCTGTGGTTGTGCTATCCTTGATGTAAAGGATGTCACTGTGGGTGTGGTATCCTGGGTGAAAAGGATCTCGCTGTGAGTGTGGTATCCTGGGTGTAAAGGATCTCGCTGTGGTTGTGGCATCCTGGATGTAACGGATGTCACTGTGGGTGTGGTATCCTGGGTGTAAAGGATCTCGCTGTGAGTGTGGTATCCTGGGTGTAAAGGATGTTGCTGTGGGTGTAGTATCCTGGATGTAAAGGATGTCGCAATGGGTGACGTATCCTGGGTGTAAAGGATGTCGCAGTGGGTGTGGCATCCTAGGTGTAAAGGATGTCGCAGCGGGTGTAGTATCCTGGATGTAAAGGATGTCGCAATGGGTGACGTATCCTTGATGTAAAGGATGTCGCAATGGGTGACGTATCCTGGGTGTAAAGGATGTCTCAGATGTTGTGGAATCCTGGGTGTAAAGGATGTCGCAATGGGTGACGTATCCTGAGTGTAAAGGATGTCGCTGTGGGAGTGGTATCCTGGGTGTAAAGGATGTCACTGTGGGTGTGGTATCCTGGGTGTAAAGGGAGTCACTGTGGGTGTGGTATCCTGGGTGTAAAGGATGTCGCAGTGGGTGTGGTATCCTGGGTGTAAAGGGTGCCACTGTGGGTGTGGTATCCTGGGTGTAAAGGATGTCGCAGTGGGTGTGGTATCCCGGGTGTAAAGGATGTCGCAGTGGGTGTGGTATCCTGGGTGTAAAGGATGTCGCAGTGGGTGTAGTATCCTGGATGTAAAGGATGTCGCAATGGGTGACGTATCCTTGATGTAAAGGATGTCGCAATGGGTGACGTATCCTGGGTGTAAAGGATGTCGCAGATGTTGTGGAATCCTGGGTGTAAAGGATGTCGCAGTGGGTGTGGTATCCTGGGTGTAAAGGGTGTCACTGTGGGTGTGGTATCCTGGGTGTAAAGGATGTCGCAGTGGGTGTGGTATCCTGGGTGTAAAGGATGTCGCAATGGGTGTGGTATCCTGGGTGTAAAGGGTGTCGCTGTGGGTGTGGTATCCTGGATGTAAAGGATGTCGCAGTGGGTGTGGTATCCTGGGTGTAAAGGATGTCGCAGTGGGTGTGGTATCCTGGGTGTAAAGGATGTCGCAGTGGGTGTAGTATCCTGGATGTAAAGGATGTCGCAATGGGTGACGTATCCTTGATGTAAAGGATGTCGCAATGGGTGACGTATCCTGGGTGTAAAGGATGTCGCAGATGTTGTGGAATCCTGGGTGTAAAGGATGTCGCAGTGGGTGTGGTATCCTGGGTGTAAAGGGTGTCACTGTGGGTGTGGTATCCTGGGTGTAAAGGATGTCGCAGTGGGTGTGGTATCCTGGGTGTAAAGGATGTCGCAATGGGTGTGGTATCCTGGGTGTAAAGGGTGTCGCTGTGGGTGTGGTATCCTGGGTGTAAAGGATGTCGCTGTTGGTGTGGTATCCTGGGTGTAAAGGATGTCGCTGTTGGTGTGGTATCCTGGGTGTAAAGGGTGTCGCTGTGGGTGTGGTATCCTGGGTGTAAAGGATGTCGCTGTGGGTGTGGTATCCTGGGTGTACCATAGATGAACTCTAAACAGCTTCCGGGTATGACGCTCAATATACATTCGTCACCACTCGGCCCTTTCCGTAAAAATGTGTATGTGCATTTGTGTTGTGTGTATGTGTGTATTTATATGTATGTGTGTGCATGTGGGGGCAGGTGTAGAGGAGACCCCCATATCAATCTGAGACCTCCATATCAGCTAGAGACCCCCATATCAGCCAGAGACCCCCATATCAACCAGAGACTCCCATATCAACCTGACACCCCTATATCAGCCAGAGACCCCCATATCAGCCCGAGACCTCCACATCAACCTGAGACCTCCATATCAACCTGACACCCCCATATCAGCCTAAGACCCCCATATCAGCCTGAGACCCCCATATCAGCTTAATACAAACATATAAGCCCGAGACCCACATATCAGCCCGATACCCCCATATCAACCCGAGAATCCCCTATAAACCAAATATACAACCACATCAGCCCGATACCTCCATATTACCCTAAGACCCCAAAATCAACCTGAGACTCCCATATCAACCTGAGACTCCCATATCAGCATGATATGCCCATTTCAGCCCGAGACCTTCATATCAACCTCAGGCCCCCATATCAACCTGAGACCCCCTATATCAACCTGAGGCCCCCATATCAACCTGAGACCCCCCATATCAACCTGAGACCCCCATATCAACCTGAGACCCCCATAACAACCTGAGACCCCTATATCAACCTGAGACCCCCATATCAACCTGAGGCCCCCATATCAACCTGTGACTCCCATAACAACCTGAGACCCCTATATCAACCTGAGACCAAATATCAACCTGAGACCCCCATATCAACCCGAGACCCGATATCAGCCTGAGATCCCCATTTCAGCCAAAGACCCCCCATATCACCCAGAGAATCCCCTATAAACCCAATATACAACCATATCAACCCGATACCTCCATATCACCCTAAGACCTCAAAATCATCATGAGACTCCCATATCAACCTGAGACCCCCAGAACAGCCCGAGACCACAATATCAACCTGAGAGCCCCAGATCAGCCGGGGACCTCCATATCAACCTTAGACCCCCATATCAACCTGAGACCCCTGATCAGCCGGAGACCCCCATATCAACCTTAGACCCCCATATCAGCTAGAGACCCACATATCGGCCTGAGACCCCCATATCAACCAGAGACTCCCATATCAACCTGACACCCCTACATCAGCCAGAGACCCTCATATCAGCCCGAGACCTCCACATCAACCTGAGACCTCCATATCAACCTGACACCCCCATATCAGCCTAAGACCCCCATATCAGCCTGAGACCCCCATATCAGCTTAATACAAACATATAAGCCCGAGACCGACATATCAGCCCGATAACCCCATATCAACCCGAGAATCCCCTATAAACCAAATATACAACCACATCAGCCCGATACCTCCATATTACCCTAAGACCCCAAAATCAACCTGAGACTCCCATATCAACCTGAGACTCCCATATCAGCATGATATGCCCATTTCAGCCCGAGACCTTCATATCAACCTCAGGCCCCCATATCAACCTGAGACCCCCTATATCAACCTGAGACCCCCATATCAACCTGAGACCCCCATAACAACCTGAGACCCCTATATCAACCTGAGACCCCCATATCAACCTGAGACCCCCATATCAACCTGAGACTCCCATAACAACCTGAGACCCCTATATCAACCTGAGACCAAATATCAACCTGGGACCCCCATATCAACCCGAGACCCGATATCAGCCTGAGATCCCCATTTCAGCCAAAGACCCCCCATATCACCCAGAGAATCCCCTATAAACCCAATATACAACCATATCAACCCGATACCTCCATATCACCCTAAGACCTCAAAATCATCATGAGACTCCCATATCAACCTGAGACCCCCAGAACAGCCCGAGACCACAATATCAACCTGAGAGCCCCAGATCAGCTGGGGATCTCCATATCAACCTTAGACCCCCATATCAGCCAGAGACCCCCATATCAGCCCGAGACCTCCACATCAACCTGAGACCTCCATATCAACCCGACACCCCCATATCAGCCTGAGACCCCCATATCAACCCGAGACCCCATATCAGCCTGACACCCCCATATCAGCTTAATACAAACATATAAGCCCGAGACCCACATATCAGCCCGATACCCCCATATCAACCCGAGAATCCCCTATAAACCAAATATACAACCACATCAGCCCGATACCTCCATATCACCCTAAGACCCCAAAATCAACCTGAGAATCCCATATCAACCTGAGACTCCCATATCAGCATGATATGCCCATTTCAGCCCGAGACCTTCATATCAACATGAGGCCCCCATATCAACCTGAGACTCCCCATATCAACCTGAGACCCCCATATCAACCTGAGACCCCCATAACAACCTGAGACCCCTATATCAACCTGAGACCCCCATATCAACCTGAGACCCCCATATCAACCTGTGACTCCCATAACAACCTGAGACCCCTATATCAACCTGAGACCAAATATCAACCTGAGACCCCCATATCAACCCGAGACCCGATATCAGCCTGAGATCCCCATTTCAGCCAAAGACCCCCCATATCACCCAGAGAATCCCCTATAAACCCAATATACAACCATATCAACCCGATACCTCCATATCACCCTAAGACCTCAAAATCATCATGAGACTCCCATATCAACCTGAGACCCCCAGAACAGCCCGAGACCACAATATCAACCTGAGAGCCCCAGATCAGCCGGGGACCTCCATATCAACCTTAGACCCCCATATCAACCTGAGACCCCTGATCAGCCGGAGACCTCCATATCAACCTTAGACCCCCATATCAACCAGAGACCCACATATCAGCCTGAGACCTCCATATCAACCTGAGACCCCCATATCAACCTGACACCCCCATATCAGCCAGAGACCCAATATCAACCTGAGACCCCCATATCAACCCGAGACCCGATATCAGCCTGAGATCCCCATTTCAGCCAGAGACCCCCCATATCAGCCCGAGAATGCCATATAAAACCAATACAACCACATGAACCCAAGACCCCCATATCAGCCCGAGAATGCCATATATACCCAATACAACCACACCAACTCAAGAAGCCTATACCAGCCCGAGACCCCCATATCAACCCGAGAATGCCATATTAACCCAATACAACCACATCAACCCAAGACCCCAATATCAACCCGAGAATGCCATATAAACCCAATACAACCACATCAACTCAAGAAGCCTATCTCAGCCCGAGACCCCCATATCAACCCGAGAATGCCATATTAACCCAATACAACCACATCAACCCAAGACCCCAATATCAACCCGAGAATGCCATATAAACCCAATACAACCACATCAACACAAGAAGCCTATACCAGCCCGAGACCCCCATATCAACCCGAGAATGCCATATTAACCCAATACAACCACATCAACCCAAGACCCCAATATCAACCCGAGAATGCCATATAAACCCAATACAACCACACCAACTCAAGAAGCCTATCTCAGCCCGAGACCCCCATATCAACCCGAGAATGCCATATTAACCCAATACAACCACATCAACCCAAGACCCCAATATCAACCCGAGAATGCCATATAAACCCAATACAACCACACCAACTCAAGAAGCCTATCTCAGCCCGAGACCCCCATATCAACCCGAGAATGCCATATTAACCCAATACAACCACATCAACCCAAGACCCCAATATCAACCCGAGAATGCCATATAAACCCAATACAACCACACCAACTCAAGAAGCCTATCTCAGCCCGAGACCCCCATATCAACCCGAGAATGCCATATTAACCCAATACAACCACATCAACCCAAGACCCCAATATCAACCCGAGAATGCCATATAAACCCAATACAACCACACCAACTCAAGAAGCCTATCTCAGCCCGAGACCCCCATATCAACCCGAGAATGCCATATAAACCCAATACAACCACACCAACTCAAGAAGCCTATCTCAGCCCGAGACCCCCACTTCAGCCCGAGGCCCCCACTTCAGCCCGAGGCCCCCACTTCAGCCCGAGACCCCCACTTCAGCCCGAGGCCCCCACTTCAGCCCGAGACCCCCACTTCAGCCCGAGACCCCCACTTCAGCCCGAGACCCCCACTTCAGCCCGAGACCCCCACTTCAGCCCGAGACCCCCACTTCAGCCCGAGGCCCCCACTTCAGCCCGAGGCCCCCACTTCAGCCCGAGGCCCCCACTTCAGCCCGAGACCCCCACTTCAGCCCGAGACCCCCACTTCAGCCCGAGGCCCCCACTTCAGCCCGAGACCCCCACTTCAGCCCGAGACCCCCACTTCAGCCCGAGACCCCCACTTCAGCCCGAGGCCCCCACTTCAGCCCGAGACCCCCACTTCAGCCCGAGGCCCCCACTTCAGCCCGAGACCCCCACTTCAGCCCGAGGCCCCCACTTCAGCCCGAGGCCCCCACTTCAGCCCGAGGCCCCCACTTCAGCCCGAGGCCCCCACTTCAGCCCGAGGCCCCCACTTCAGCCCGAGACCCCCACTTCAGCCCGAGGCCCCCACTTCAGCCCGAGGCCCCCACTTCAGCCCGAGGCCCCCACTTCAGCCCGAGGCCCCCACTTCAGCCCGAGGCCCCCACTTCAGCCCGAGGCCCCCACTTCAGCCCGAGGCCCCCACTTCAGCCCGAGACCCCCACTTCAGCCCGAGGCCCCCACTTCAGCCCGAGACCCCCACTTCAGCCCGAGACCCCCACTTCAGCCCGAGACCCCCACTTCAGCCCGAGGCCCCCACTTCAGCCCGAGGCCCCCACTTCAGCCCGAGACCCCCACTTCAGCCCGAGGCCCCCACTTCAGCCCGAGGCCCCCACTTCAGCCCGAGGCCCCCACTTCAGCCCGAGGCCCCCACTTCAGCCCGAGGCCCCCACTTCAGCCCGAGACCCCCACTTCAGCCCGAGGCCCCCACTTCAGCCCGAGGCCCCCACTTCAGCCCGAGGCCCCCACTTCAGCCCGAGGCCCCCACTTCAGCCCGAGGCCCCCACTTCAGCCCGAGGCCCCCACTTCAGCCCGAGACCCCCACTTCAGCCCGAGGCCCCCACTTCAGCCCGAGACCCCCACTTCAGCCCGAGACCCCCACTTCAGCCCGAGGCCCCCACTTCAGCCCGAGACCCCCACTTCAGCCCGAGACCCCCACTTCAGCCCGAGGCCCCCACTTCAGCCCGAGACCCCCACTTCAGCCCGAGGCCCCCACTTCAGCCCGAGACCCCCACTTCAGCCCGAGACCCCCACTTCAGCCCGAGGCCCCCACTTCAGCCCGAGGCCCCCACTTCAGCCCGAGGCCCCCACTTCAGCCCGAGACCCCCACTTCAGCCCGAGACCCCCACTTCAGCCCGAGGCCCCCACTTCAGCCCGAGGCCCCCACTTCAGCCCGAGACCCCCACTTCAGCCCGAGACCCCCACTTCAGCCCGAGGCCCCCACTTCAGCCCGAGACCCCCACTTCAGCCCGAGACCCCCACTTCAGCCCGAGGCCCCCACTTCAGCCCGAGACCCCCACTTCAGCCCGAGGCCCCCACTTCAGCCCGAGGCCCCCACTTCAGCCCGAGGCCCCCACTTCAGCCCGAGACCCCCACTTCAGCCCGAGGCCCCCACTTCAGCCCGAGACCCCCACTTCAGCCCGAGACCCCCACTTCAGCCCGAGACCCCCACTTCAGCCCGAGACCCCCACTTCAGCCCGAGGCCCCCACTTCAGCCCGAGGCCCCCACTTCAGCCCGAGGCCCCCACTTCAGCCCGAGACCCCCACTTCAGCCCGAGGCCCCCACTTCAGCCCGAGACCCCCACTTCAGCCCGAGACCCCCACTTCAGCCCGAGACCCCCACTTCAGCCCGAGACCCCCACTTCAGCCCGAGACCCCCACTTCAGCCCGAGACCCCCACTTCAGCCCGAGGCCCCCACTTCAGCCCGAGACCCCCACTTCAGCCCGAGACCCTAGTGGGAAGCAGGAAGTAAAAACTCTGACATCAAATACACTCGGAATGCCAACTGGTTATTTAACAACCATCGAATGTTTGAATTATTTGTAATCACCCTGAACAGATTGTCCGAGTACAGCATTTTAGAAACGGAGGAGTGTGTTTATGATTTGACAAATTCTCTGTAAACCTAATGGGTTTAGTCATTGTGATGTTCTATCTGTGAATAACGAAACTGAATCAACTACACTCAAACGCTGTTGTCTCCAACTCTCCATTGTGTGAATAAAATATGTGTGTGTGTGTGTGTGTGTGTGTGTGTGTGTGTGTGCGTGCGTGTGTGTGTGTGTGTGTGTGCGTGCGTGCGTGCGTGCGTGCGCGTGCGTGCGTGCGTGCGTGCGTGCGTGCGTGTGTGTGTGTGTGTGTGTGTGTGTGTGTGTGTGTGAGAGAGAGATGTCACTGGCAGTGTCGGCGGCTGTAGGCGCTACCATTGGAGAGATGTTAGTGGCAGTGTCGGCGGCTGTAGGCGCTCCCATTGGAGAGATGTCACTGGTAGTGTCGGCGGCTGTAGGCGCTAACGTTAGATAGATGTCATTGGCAGTGTCGCCGGCTGAAGGCGCTACAATTGGAGAGATGTCACTGGCAGTGTCGGCGGCTGTAGGCGCTACCATTGGAGAGATGTCACTGGCAGTGTCGGCGGCTGTAGGTGCTACCATTGGAGAGATGTCACTGGCAGTGTCGCCCGCTGTAGGTGCTACCATTGGAGAGATGTCAGTGGCAGTGTCGGCGGCTGTAGGCGCTACCATTGGAGAGATGTCACTGGTAGTGTCGCCCGCTGTAGGCGCTACCATTGGAAAGATGTCACTGGTAGTGTCGCCCGCTGTAGGCGCTACCATTGGAGAGATGTCAGTGGCAGTGTCGGCGGCTGTAGGCGCTACCACTGGAGAGATGTCACTGGTAGTGTCGCCCGCTGTAGGCGCTACCATTGGAGAGATGTCAGTGGCAGTGTCGGCGGCTGTAGGCGCTACCATTGGAGAGATGTCACTGGCAGTGTCGGCGGCTGTAGGCGCTCCCATTGGAGAGATGTCACTGGCAGTGTCGCCCGCTGTAGGCGCTACCATTGGAGAGATGTCACTGGCAGTGTCGCCCGCTGTAGGTGCTACCATTGGAGAGATGTCACTGGCAGTGTCGGCGGCTGTAGGCACTACCTTTGGAGAGATGTCACTGGCAGTGTCGCCTGTCATGTGATGGACTCTTTTAACATTTTCAGTTTCAAGTGTCAACAGAAATCCCCTTGTCGGATAAGAAGCGAATCTCACGACCTGATTGTATGATCGTTGTAGTTTGGGTCCACTGACGTCATGACTTGGTGGATGCACGCGGACATACTATCAGTGTATCGTCAGCGAGAAGACTATCACTGTTTTGTAGGACAGAAAGAGACATATTTGAACGTATACATACACTCGTGAGTGGTTGTTACAAAGGGTCAAATATCATATGTCCAATTGTCATGATGTCCATACGTACAAATACTGTGATTGCCAAAATTCCCAATCGGCGGTATGTGTTGACAATGCTTCTAAGGTAGCACAAAAGATTTGTCAGCGAAATTGAGGCTTGAAGTTATCTTATCAAGGACGAGAAACCTACGATTGTCAGTAGCCTGGGAGCTGTGCCCAAGTCTGGCCCTAACGATATACGTTTGATCCACGACTGCAGCAGACCTGCTGGAGAAAGTGTCAATGCCTAAGTGAGTACCAATCATGTGACTTATGATAGTATAGACAAAGCTGTAGACCTGCTCCCTAGAAACGGATATATGGCAAAGAATGACCTTAAAAATGCCTACAACAGTGTGCCCCTCCATCCAGACTGTTATGATGCTCACGGCTTAATGTTAAAGTTGGAGGGGCATAACGTATATGGTAGATACTAGGCTACCTTTCGGAGCAGCTAAAAGCCCAGAAATATTTCAAAGACTCAGCTCTAGTATTACCCGTTTGCTGAATCGTAGGGGGCTTTGCTCTGATCACAGCTGCAACTAAATGTGAGTGTGAAATAGCTGCACAGTGCCTAAAAGAATTCATTGAAAGTCTTGGGTTTATGATAAACTATGATAAGAATGTGCCCCCAACCCACATCGTGGTATTCTTAGGAATCGAGATCTACAGCATATATACGTCGATTATAAGACCGTCCCAGTAGTAATGGTGACATAACAAATCATACACAATTGACTAACAAAAGTATGTATATCCACTGGAAATTACTGAGATACATTCCAAAGATGGAGGGCCGACAAGGTGTATTTCCTTCAGAAGTGTCATTGTGCGGGGGGCCATATCCTACACCACGGGACCTGACTTGGTTGTGGTTCAGGAAAATTTGACAGCAAATTGCTACATGAATCAACTTCTCCAACCTCCGGTTGCGTACGTTCGGCCGCTAACGTGTTTCCCGCTGGCTCACACTGACCCATGGATAAATCGTAACAATCCTCATTGGAGGCCTTAACACCACCTACAAACACCAGGAACCAAAGAAAGTGGGGTAAACCCTTAACTTTCATATCTATTTCTGTGGTTTTGCCAACCTTACGACTTTTGACATGTCTGTGAAATGATTTACATGTCGGACACTCAGCGCCTTAATCGCAGTAATATGGCTTACATGACTAAAGTTGAGGAGATTGTTAAAGCTTCTGAGAAAAGACTTTCCTGAGCTAATTCGAAATACAAAAGATGAAATTCAGGAATCTATTGACTCTTTAAAACTGGATGTTTCTGACATGAAAGAAAATGTGAGAGGAATTAAACATGACGTTGCGAATCACGATAGCGAAATCAGGACACTACGTGGGGAGCTATCAGCCGAAAGAAGCCGTCGTTTTCAGTTAGAGAAACAGGTTACCCTTAAGGAGTCCATGACAGAAAACCAAACTTGCTCATCTATGGAATTCCGGAATCCCCGGAAGTAAATACAGAAGGGGTTGTTCAGGTATTCCTCGTCGATGAACTAAAATTCTCACAAGCCCGAGTAGATGACATATACTTAGAAGTGGTACATCGACCCTCTGTATCGGAGTATCAGAAGAAACACCGCCCTACATCCCCCGTAGCATTATTGCCTGATCGGGAAGCTGTCTATGGAGCCAGGAAACTACTACGAGAAACCGGGATAAGTATCCAAACTGACTTGCCAGACATTTCAAAGAAGAGACGAGCGATTCTGAGTAGGGAAGCGGCATCAATTCATGACGCGGATAACAAGATATGGACAAGGATAAGAGTTGTATCAGCCGAAGTCATCCTGGAGACCAAAGATACCAAGGAACCAGGATCTTCCTGGCGCAAGGTTGACCAGTAGGTAGTGTAACAATAACAGGATGCGAACACGTTATGACTCTCTCTGTTTACATATAACTCACTGCTGATAATATTTGCCCACATACAGTAAATAAGTAAATGAATGGTTGGTCTTTTTTCACGGCATATAAAAACTGTAGAATTTGTAACATTTTGGGGGAGTAATTTATTTTCCAGAGTCAACATTTTGAAAGATTGTTAAATGTCCAGTTGGGTTCGAAAGATAGGTTTCTACACAGGCAAAATGTTGGACACTCAATGTGTTGAGTTGTACTCGTCGACCTCCTGGCTATTTATAACATGCACGCGCAATGCGAGAGCAGTAGTGTCAACGAGTACAAACACGTGTTGCCCAGATTGATTCTCGCAGTTTTGTGGCAAGGACAACACTTTATTTTGTGGTGACTGTCAGTGTATATTCGTGAGGACTTTTGGAATTACTTATTCACCGGCACAATATGTAAGTAGCATCGTGAAACAATTTAACTATTGCCGGCTTGATTTAACCCGCCTCTTCATATTGAGTACTATATGCATGTGATATATGTGCTTGCAGCCATGTTTACGCATGTGTTATGTATATGTGTGTTTATTTACGGGTATATGTACATGGGCGTGTATGGCCATGTAGGTATGCCAATGTAGGTGTATATGGATAAATGTATTTATTATGACTACCCTGCTAATCAATGGGAAGGTAGCTTCCTTCTCCATCTCAAAAGTCAGAGCTCATGGCAACAAGGGATATTTCTTTATTCAAAACAAAAACTCATTCGAGTTGGTACATGCCTATATTTCAAGAGAAAGAGGGATTAATAATACATGGGAGTAAATGAGAAAATACATATAGCCTCAGCTAATTGTAGAGGCCTAGCCACAAAGACCAAAAGAAAAGAAGTCATGAATTTATATTGAAAAAAGAAATCCTCTTTCATTTGTTTGCAAGATGTTCAAATTTCCAAAGATAATGAAAATCTTATGAAAAATGAATGGGAACCTGATGGTGTTATTGCACCGTACAAGTCAAATGCACGAGGTGTAGCAATCCTTTTCAACAACAATTTTGAATATAAAATACACAAGACTTGTGTTGACTATAATGGTAATTATTTTATTTTAGACATTGCGGTAGATGGTATAAAGTTTACGCTCACCACAGTGTATGGCCCAAACTCCGATCACCCATCATTTTACTAAAACATCATTTGCAAAAAAATTGATGATATGGATAATGACTCTTTAGTAATATGTGGAGATTGGAACTTTGTCCTTGATCCTTCAATAGACTTACAAAACTATGAAAATATCAACAATCCTAATGCAAGAAAATAAGTCTTAGATAAAATGATTGAATTATTAAACCTACATGTAATAGATGCATGGAGAGAACTACAACCAATCAACAATACATTTACTTGGTGGATATTGGAAGCTCAATACATCATAACTACGAAAAGATGAATATGCAGCAATGGTAATAAATATTTTAAACGAAACTAAACGTGAATACGCTGATCCTAAATATGATAATGAAGAAATTAAAAATATCCCTGAAGAAACTTTAGATCTTACAATTACTGATTCTCTATTCTTAGAGACATTTTGATGAAAGCTACACACTTGAAAAAAGTAAAAGAGAAAAAATATAAAGAAATAGAAAATGATATATTGGAATTAGAAACACGAGTAAGGAACGACTTTCAAAACGTTAGCGAAACATTGTTATCCAAACTGTCAGAACGGAAATCTGAGCTCGAAACAATTAAAGAAGAAGATGAAAAGAGAGGAATTCAAACACACAATAGAATACAGTGGTATAACGGAGGAGAGAAACCAACTAATTACTTTTGCCACTTAGAAAACAGGAACTATACGAATAAACTTAACAATACTATTGTTACTGATAAAGGTGAGGGAATAACAGATGGTTCTCTAAAAATAACCGAACAGAAAAATATTTTTACGGAAAATTATACAAGTCGACAGACGATATTGACGCTGAAGGTTTAGATTGTTTAAAAGACATAACCACTTTAAATAACAATCTTTCAGAAGAACTAGATGAAGAAATAAATATTAGCGAGATAGCTGCTGCTATTAAGTCAATGAAAATAATAAGAGCCCGGGACTTAATGGTTTTCCTCTCGAATTTTTCAAATATTTTTGGAAAAATAACAACATTTGGATTTATCGCAATATAAAGGACTCTTTCAAAAATAACTCTTTGAGTTTAACAATGAACAAATAAAGATAGACGTTTTTTAAAAAAATGGAGGCCCATTTCTCTTTTGAATGCCTTATATAAGAGTATTAGCACTTGTATAACAAATAGGATAAAAAAAGACACTGGATAACCAGACAGGATTTATACCAGGTAGGCGTGTAAGCAAAAACATTAGACTCCTATATGACAACAAAAAGATTAAAGAAGAAAGGCCTATTATTATTAATTGATTTCGAAAAAGCCTTTGACACAGTTTCTAAGCGATTCATTGTGAAGGTTTTAGATAAATTCGGTTTTGGAACTTATACGCAAACATTGGTAAATATCCTGATCTCAAACTTTACTTCTTGTCACTTGTATTCAATTTTCAGCAACGAGAGAGGATGTAGACAAGGAGATCCGATTTCCCCATACTTGTTTCTATTCATCGCAGAAATACTAAGAATAATGATAAGAAATTATACAAATAAAAAAGGTATAGTCCTTGGAGAAATAGGTCAACTATTTTTAGATGGCTCAGCAACGACTCTAAATGAAACAGTAAATACACTGAGTAAGTTCTATAGAATGTCTGGCTTACAAATAGACACAGACAAAACTAAAGCTGTACGGGGAATTAAACTAAATACTGATTTGATAAACCTTTGGGTTATCAACACTAGAAAATGACTGGAAACAATTAGAAGAATTATTTCAAACTGGCGTAAACGCAACTTGACATTAATAGGGAAAATAACCACAATAAAAACCTTGGCTTTGTCAACTATAGTTCATATATTAACTGCTTTACCAAATCCCCAAAAAGAATTTATAAAAGAATTAAACAGCATTTTTTTCAATGTCAATGGAAAAGGAAAGAAAGACATAATAAAAAGAGTAAACCTAGTTCGAAAATATGAAGATGGTGGCCTTAGAATGGTTGATATTACAACCATTATTTACTCACTTAAGGTATCGTGTATCAAACGATATATTTTCAAACCAAACAGCTCCCCTCTTTCAGGCTTTCCCTTACAAGATATCTTCCGTTTGGGCGGTAATATTCAAAAACACTTCAATATCACAAACCCATTTTGGAAAGACACATTAGACGCTTGGAACAAATACAAAAAAACGCATAACGTAAAAACGCAAATAAAGGAAAACGATGTTAATGAAATTTTAAAGCAACCATTGTGGTACAATCATTAATATAAATTTCTGGATTTCATTATTAGAAATTGGTACACAAGGGGTATTTGCCATATAACGGATTTATGTGACTCGAACAGCTTTATTCCATTCCCTGTGCTGATCATGTATGGAAAAAAGGTACTTTATTGGACTATAACCTATTGCTCTTAAACATCCCGAAGCCATGGAGATCTTGTGAGTGAGTGAGTGAGTATGGTTTTACGCCGCTTTTAGCAATATTCCAGCAATATCACGGCGGGGGACACCAGAAATGGGCTTCACGCATTGTACCCATGTCGGGAATCGAACCCGGGTCTTCGGCGTGACGAGCGAACGCTTTAACCACTAGGCTACCCGACCGCCCCGGAAAGATCTTGTGCATGATTCAAATAATCTAAACACAATGCATGGCTTGATTTACTTAATACAAGCAAAGGTTCTAGGATATTTTATGACAACTTTATTTCATCATCTAACTTTCCAGAAATTTGTGAGAAGTGGGAACAAGAATTTAACAATCAAATTAATTGGAAATATCTATTTTTACAATACAGAAAATCTGCAATTGATATCAAATTATTAGAATTCAAATTCAAATTTCTACACAAAATTATATACACCAAAAAGAATTGTTAATGATGAACTTGGTTGACAACAGCCTTTGCAAAAAGAAACGGAACAATTATTTCTTTCACTACATATCACTTCCTGTACATTTTTCTCATGTTAATTAACTTGTAATTTGATGCCTCTTATGATACGATGACTAGGTACCCTCTGGAATGAATACCGCCGTGATATTGCTGGAATATTGCTAAAAGCGGCGTAAAACCAAACTCACTCACTCACTCTGGAATGAATAAAAACAATTTCGAAAAAAAACTTCAACCTCACCTTCTTCCGATCATTGACAAACAGGGGCAGCTGTTTCAACAGGACAACGCTCCACCCCACACAGCTCGTGTCACGGTAGACTACCTTCATAATGCCAACATCACCGTCATGCCCTAGCCGTCGAGATCTCCAGATCTCAACCAAATTGAACACCTCTGGGATGAACGCGTTACATGCACTTATCCAGTCAGTGCCGAGGAGATGCAGAGCTGTGATTCCTGCCTGGGGAAGTCACACGGGAAACTGAGTTCAGCGCAAACTTTTCAATGCCCTTGTACAACGACAACATCCAACTATGGTACTCCAAGTTTGTATCTATGATATTAAATTAGATCTGTCGACTTTATTAGGTACAATACATTTCCTAAAAATCTACCTTTCACTGAAGTGGTAGACGTCTGAGGCCTGCATCACTTCGTCTTTCCACCTACATTAAGCTGACACGCCGTGATATAACTTGAATACTGTAAAAAGCGTCGTTCAACCCAACTCACTCCCTCATTCACACACCATTGTCAGCTGTCAATATACATGTTTATGGAAAGGTCGTTATAAGTTGGGCAACTTTTGTCTCATGCATTCATTTGACCTTCTATAAACAAAAACAACTTATGATATTCGGATCTCACTAAAGCTATGATCATGCTTTACATGCCATTGTCACTGGGCTGTCATGTGCAGATGAACTATACACTGTTGGGTCTTTTCTACTTGTTCACTTACACTCTTCTTCCAATATTCCAACACAAATGTCCATCCTGAAACCATGTGCTTTAAGATTTATTATTCATCACATGCAGTGATGGAATCGTGTTGAAATCATATCATTTAAGGTTAATCATTATTGTTTGTTTGTTTGTTAATTAACGTTGCTCTCGGCAATATTCCAGTTATAAAACGGTGGTCTGGCGCAGACAAACCAGCAATTGACATCATGAGCATCGATCTACGCAGTTGGGATACAATGACATGCATCAACCAAGTAAGCGAGCTTGACCACCTGATCCCGTTAGGTGTCTCCTACGACAAGAATAGTCTCCACTTACGACAAACATGGGTTGCTGAAGACCTATTCTAACACGGATTTTCACGTGTAAGATTTAGTATTAATCACATGCAGTGATACAATCGTGTTGAAACCATATACTATAAGATTTGTTATCAATCACATGCAGTATATTTTAATTGTTTGATAGGCATTACTTAGAAATTTACAAATGACAAAATAGACACAATTTATGGATAACAATTTCTTAATAATGGTTAAGGCGAAGATTCGGTATAAATCCCTATACTACTGTCAAACACAAGTGAATGTGTGAGTGAGCGAGTTGGGTTTAACGCCGCTTTTAACAGTATTCCGGTTATATCACAGAGTTTCAGCTTTATGTGGGGGGAAAGCCCGAGGTGATGCCAGTCTCATACGTTTACCACTTTGGTGCAGTCCACGAGCATGGGTGTGGTGCTGACAAACCTAGAAACATAATCGGGGCGAAGCAGGATTCGAACCCACAATCATAGGTTTCAACTGTAAAACTCTATTCTTGGAAAAACCCTTAAACCCTCTGGATGCCGAGGGGTTTTTTTGACGCTCATTTTTCCAAGATCTGAAAAGTTGAGGTTGTGCGAGAATTGCACTCACGTGGCACTGGATCTACCACCTACCTACAATAATGCACAGATGTAGAATATTACATCGGTTTGAAAAAAATGACACTACTAAGTGTTGTCTGAGAATTTATTCTGCATTAGAAAAACAGCTAATTTCGCCACTATTCAACGTACACTGATAAAAGTACTGTGCGACGATTTTTTTTAATTTGGCTATTTTACAGAAACTGTGAGCGAACAAAATACTGCCTTATATCTGAACGCCATAAATATATATCAAATGGATTTGTATGCTTATGTATAACGTAATACATTCAATACAAAAAATAGCCTGCCGGAAATGACGAAAACGAAAACGGATTTTCCACTATGACGACAAAAGACAACACACGTTTTTTCCACTATGACGTCAAGAGACAACTTATTTCAGTGGCATTTAGAAGTTTGTGTGATGAAGTAAGCCACCAGATCCGCAGACTGCTCAAACACCACGCCAACATTGATACAGTATTCCAGAGAGGCAGGACAATCCAGAACATCCTCAGTGCCAATGGCAAGCCCCCTACATCAATGAAAGAAGACCCAGCTGGTGCCGTATATCACATACAATGTGACTGTGGCGATTCCTATGTAGGAGAAACATCCAGGCCCCTTCCCATTAGAATAAAAGAACACAAGACCTCAGTACACAAAAAGGACTCAAAACCAGCCATCTCCGACCACACCCGAACCCACCCCGACCACAACATCCAGTGGAACAACATCAAGATCCTGGCCAACACTCAATCAGACTACAAAATCAGGAAACTCCTAGAAGCCATCTACATCAAAAGGATCCAGCCAGCAATGAACAGAGACCAAGGCTACTACATCCCGCCTGCTTACCATCACCTAATTGCTAAATCCCTATGTCCATCCAATTAATCCAGTGGCTTCCATCATCTCTATCAGTCTGCTTGCTGACTCTGTGTCCATTAGTCATCCACTGGCTTCCAATTATCTCAAGCTCAGCTCTCTGTGTCCACCAATCAATTTACTGTATACAGTTTGATGTTAATAAGTATATATACCTATGTTGTTTAGCACTATCCATCACTTGCTTGATAAAGGTGTTAGGATCTACACCGAAAAGTCGCAATAATTGTAATAAAGAAGCTGTTCATCCATAGAAATCGTCTTACTTCGTCAAAAGACAACACACGTTACACACGTACACAGACAAGGGGACATGCGCTTTACTTAGCACAAGTTTATTGTAACTCAGGTCACTTGGTAAGAATTAGCTGTGGACAAGGACAATATATTTTGTTCACGAGGAAGCAAACTTTTGCATCACAAATATCGATATTGAAACTGTATACGTTTAGTTATAAACAAACCCTTAAGAAATCATACTTCATAAAAGAGGAAGTAAAAGCGAAATAGATGGCCCTATCTCACCTACAAGTTAGTCCTTAGATTCCAACATGTTCCTAATAGTGCAAGTGTAATTTGACTAATGTTGCACCATAATTAATGGAATAAATAGCCTTTTCATCAAATGTAATGAATTACTTACAAATGACACCATTCTATTTGACGCATGGCTGGTTTAATGGCATTGACAACGTCGGAGAAGGATAACACTGGTATTTTGATTAATATATATCTCCCCTGCTTTTCGTTCATGGTATGAACTAGATGTATAAAACGGAATTTGACGCTTTTTTGACACAACATAAAATAAACTACATAACATAAAAAACTTTTATCCATTTGTTAAAGTAATACATTCAGTTACAGTTTAAAAAAAAAATTAAAACGGCTGTTCATGAACCTGTTTTTGTGGAATTACAATATTGACCAGGACACTCCAACACGTACAGGAATGCAGTACATGTTGCAGTTACATTTCCTTTTCTAACACCCGTCTAAAGGAACAACATATTGTATACGACACTGTAAACTTATCAATGTATTATGTAAACAATGTTCAAACAAACAGGAGATTATCAAAGGTTCATACATGTTGTGGTCAAAATCTACATATGATATCATATTGAACATTGATAAATATCCATAGTAAAAATAAATGTGTGAATAAAAATGTATAAAAGATATGCAAAATCTACATCATAATTAAAACTGTTAACAGCATGATACAATGATCGTGTGTACTTTCACTCAAGGGCCTTCACCTCAAAGAAATACCAAATATGTACATCAATGTTGACGTATGACATCACTACCAGTGACCGACT
The DNA here is from genome assembly GCF_023055435.1 of Haliotis rufescens. Classification (NCBI taxonomy): domain Eukaryota; kingdom Metazoa; phylum Mollusca; class Gastropoda; order Lepetellida; family Haliotidae; genus Haliotis; species Haliotis rufescens. Next base: position 1,687,284 of record NW_025964346.1, read on the forward strand.
TTTACAAAATGGCGTGTTCACTGACAACAGTACGCGGGAATTTACGAGGGAACTTTCCTTGATTCAGGGATCTTATTTACATAAATATGACATGTAAGTAATCAGAACAATTCTGACAATCTGTGTACTGTTATTTGTTGTTATAATTTTCATTGAAACCAAGAGAAATAGTAAGAAATTCTGATAAATATCGTTGTCCTTGTGCGTGATTTTTCGTCAGTCATGGCGTCACGCAAGGGGGGAGACTGTAACTATTTCTGAATTTATCAGTTCATTGCAATGTTTCTATTTCTAATGGCCTAATTCTTCCCACGTGTGGAAAATCTGAATTATGTTTTGTTTACATTTCAAACAAGTGAAGTTTTCCGAGCACATTCTAAACTATTCGAGGACAATCGGCGACGTTTTCACGTGATCACTGATGATTTAATAAAAAAAAGATACCCCAGATCACTGGTATGCGAATATTACGAGGTACCTAATTTTCAGAGGTCATTTTCAGTTCTTTTATTTGGCCTAAAATGCCAGTGGATGAAATCGCAGAGAAGGAAACTTCCCACAGAATCCATAACTGTGAAGTGTATTTGTGTGCGTGAAGTCTGTTGAATTGTATTCGACTTCAAAGTGAGGGTTGAAGAGGAAGGACATATATGTCCCTCTGGCATCCAGGGGGTTAAACAAACCTACAAAATACACACTGCTCATCCAAACCTCACCCATCCAAACACGCTCACACAAACCGAAACTTGTAACTTGTAAAACTCTTACAACTATTCTCTTCTTGAAAACATATCTAGCCTACCTCTGCCATGTTACGATAATTCTATGAAAACATTGCCATAACTTCAACGTTCAGTAATCCTTTATAAAATAGAAATATATTGACAAGGGAGCGTAGCGTAATAACAATAATTATTTTGGTGTTTATTCAGGCAGAATTTTACATTGGTTGGTGTGTCAGGTTACAATGTTACAGTATTTTCGGTAATTCCCCAAACAGACGTGCGACATGACATGTCAGTGATGACAATCCAAAGATGATGCAATGTAAAGAGCAACTGGTCTATTTGACCAACACTGCAACAAAATGGCAGTTAGAATGTCAGGCAAATTGATTTGATGTTTGGTTGAAGAACTGAAGTTATGCATAACTCGGCATTCACGCGGCTTGTTGTATGCAAGTAGTTGTACGAGCTGAAGTTGAATACAACTCGGCATTCACGCGGCTTGTTGTATGCAAGTAGTTGTACGAGCTGAAGTTGTATACAACTAGGCATTCACGCGGCTTGTTGTATGCAAGTAGTTGTACGAGCTGAAGTTGAATACAACTAGGCATTCACGCGGCTTGTTGTATGCAAGTAGTTGTACGAGCTGAAGTTGTATACAACTAGGCATTCACGCGGCTTGTTGAATGCAAGTAGTTGTACGAGCTGAAGTTGTATACAACTAGGCATTCACGCGGCTTGTTGTATGCAAGTAGTTGTACGAGCTGAAGTTGAATACAACTCGGCATTCACGCGGCTTGTTGTATGCAAGTAGTTGTACAAGCTGAAGTTGTATACAACTTGGCATTCACGCGGCTTGTTGTATGCAAGTAGTTGTACAAGCTGAAGTTGTATACAACTTGGCATTCACGCGGCTTGTTGTATGCAAGTAGTTGTACGAGCTGAAGTTGAATACAACTCGGCATTCACGCGGCTTGTTGTATGCAAGTAGTTGTACGAGCTGAAGTTGAATACAACTCGGCATTCACGCGGCTTGTTGTATGCAAGTAGTTGTACGAGCTGAAGTTGTATACAACTTGGCATTCACGCGGCTTGTTGTATGCAAGTAGTTGTACGAGCTGAAGTTGTATACAACTTGGCATTCACGCGGCTTGTTGTATGCAAGTGGTTGTACGAGCTGAAGTTGAATACAACTCGGCATTCATGCGGGTTGTTGTATGCAAGTAGTTGTACGAGCTGAAGTTGAATACAACTCGGCATTCACGCGGCTTGTTGTATGCAAGTAGTTGTACAAGCTGAAGTTGTATACAACTTGGCATTCACGCGGCTTGTTGTATGCAAGTAGTTGTACAAGCTGAAGTTGTATACAACTTGGCATTCACGCGGCTTGTTGTAAGCAAGTGGTTGTACGAGCTGAAGTTGAATACAACTCGGCATTCACGCGGCTTGTTGTATGCAAGTAGTTGTACGAGCTGAAGTTGTATATAACTAGGCATTCACGTGGCTTGTTGTATGCAAGTAGTTGTACGAGCTGAAGTTGAATACAACTCGGCATTCACGCGGCTTGTTGTATGCAAGTAGTTGTACGAGCTGAAGTTGTATACAACTTGGCATTCACGCGGCTTGTTGTATGCAAGTAGTTGTACGAGCTGAAGTTGTATACAACTAGGCATTCACGCGGCTTGTTGTATGCAAGTAGTTGTACGAGCTGAAGTTGTATACAACTAGGCATTCACGCGGCTTGTTGTATGCAAGTAGTTGTACGAGCTGAAGTTGAATACAACTTGGCATTCACGCGGCTTGTTGTATGCAAGTAGTTGTACGAGCTGAAGTTGTATACAACTTGGCATTCACGCGGCTTGTTGTATGCAAGTAGTTGTACGAGCTGAAGTTGTATACAACTCAGCATTCACGCGGCTTGTTGTATGCAAGTAGTTGTACGAGCTGAAGTTGTATACAACTTGGCATTCACGCGGCTTGTTGTATGCAAGTAGTTGTATGAGCTGAAGTTGAATACAACTCGGCATTCACATGGCTTAATGTATGCAAGTAGTTGTACGAGCTGAAGTTGTATACAACTCGGCATTCACGCGGCTTGTTGTATGCAAGTAGTTGTACGAGCTGAAGTTGAATACAACCCGCATTCCCACGGCGGCAAGTTGCATCCAGCTCGGATTTCGCGAGTTCTGGCCAAAAGCTTTTGACTCACTACATTACCGCTGGGATCCTGGTTGCCGAATTAATTTTCAGACCCACAGTTTTGAAAATGAAATGCTGTGCGAGAATTGCGGTCGCGCGGAACTGGGCTAACCTCTGACTTTGTAGTTTAACGGAGGTGTATACTGTATTTAGTTGAATTTTCAAATCTATGGTGGAAAGGGAATGACTAAGAAAACTAAAATGCGAATATGGTATATATAGTCTTATATCCAAACAACATTACGACAGATATACAGAAAACGTACTTGCTTCATGCGGCGAAAAAAAGGGTTTCCACTATGACGTCAAAACACAGGGGCGAAGCCAAATTAACTAAGAAAAAGGGGCATAACTCCGCAATGCTAAACTGTAAGCCATTGTAACTCCGTATCCGCCATGTCCGTGGCGAGGCTCTGCTATGGCTCAGGACAATAGATTCTTGTGTGTTTGTGTCCATGTGTACCAAACATGTTCCCTTACAGCTATCGATATTGATAACCACATCGGTCCTTTTCTCGGATATTGAATGATTATCATCCAACATGTCCTCAGGACATATGTCAAATTTGGCAATGATATAGAAGAATGTGCTATAAAAGTCATGGTGCTTGTTGTTGCCCTGTTGGTGCTCGGCATTAAGAGATTAAAACAAGGGCTGGTCGGCTCAGAATCAGTAGACTGTTTCTGAGTGGGGTATTATAAACTGCGACAGTGTAATTTCGGTGGACATTTTAAGACGAAATCCAATATATAACCTTGAAAGTAGAAGTGTCTGGTTTTCGAATGTGTTTCTTCAACTACATGTTTCGTCACGATATGGCTGAAATACTGCCGATGTGACGTTAAATATTAACTCACCCACTCAACTATTTGTTTTTTTTCATTCATGGACCTCAAATTGGGCAAATCTCGAATACACCTTATATTTTCTAGTTAAATACAGTTTTTCATTTAGGTTTAAAATATATTTGGAAACGCTATTTCAACATAAAATAATGAATGAACTTTACAATCCATTTTGCACCACATAGGCATTTGAAGTGCACTTGTAACAACTGATCTGACATCGGGTCAGCATGACCTTAGTGGCACTCATATCACGGTAGGTATTGTTTATTTAGGTTGAAACCTGATCTATTGATAACACATATGACCCTGTCACAGGAAGTTGTAAATTACTAACATAATTATGGACTTTTATCCCTGTGCTATACAATCAGCACAAACATACTTTCCATACATACTTATTGACTAAATTTATGGACACTCTTAAAACCTATCTAGCCGTAGTCTACATAACCTGTTCTAACAATGTCATGCGAAGTGCACCTGTAACAACTGATAAGACATCACAGGTGGTATTGTTTATTTAGGTTGAAACCTGATCTATAGATCACAGGTTTTCATTCAGGCTGACGTTATCCTTATATGGTTCTTTTTTATATGTTTCAAAACACGTTGAATAGTAGATCACAGCAGCTATAAAACACACGAAGAGGCGCTCATGCATCTCGTACTTATTGCTACACCAAATGCGTCACACATTCACATTACATATACTTAAGTAGTTCTATCACGACGTCATTCCCGGAGATTCGAATTTGCACTCGCCAATTGATGACGTATTTTGGACGAGGTTATTTTTTAGATTGAAGCGTCTAGTGAGTTGTTCGCCAAAGATGTAGCTGGGAAACGTAGACAAACGCAATGGTCGAACAATCGCATCCAAAAGTGGGAGATATAAAACAATCGGTATTAGGACGTGAGGATTTTGAAAATATACGGGAAATACCAAACTTAACCCACCTGTAGTAAATGGACTTGTCGAATGCTATTCAGGGAGTCATCGTTATTAAAATTAAGGGAACTGTTTTTAAACACACTTGATCAACATCCTCAAATAGGCTCTACGTAATGTTAATATATAAGAAATAAACGACCAGTGGTCGTTGTCTATCTTACAAACCAAACACTGCAGGGAGAATAAACTACTAGGGGAGTTTTTCCCGAAGTTGAGAAAAGTGATATTTTCATTGCAGTGAAGATTACAATTGATATCTAACTGCAGTGAACATAACACTTGATATTTCACTGCTGTGGAAATAACACTTTAACGGAACATTCGTCATACAAGAGTGACCTCCCTTCAAATTGTCTCCCTTTATCATAAGTGTCTAGCCCCTACTCAAACTGTTGGACTTCCCTTTTACGTTAGTGCCACATTGACAAGCAAAATAATGACACATGGTCATTTATGGAGTCAGGCTGTCTGTTATTCTCTTGAAAATGTTTCGTTATACACTGTAAATTTCTCATTTAACTCGTCAATTGAGGGCTTTCATTTCACAAAGCACCTTTTTTGTCACTTGACCAGCGTCTATTCCTTCACTTCCAACAGCGGTTTGGAATTTTTCAAGAATATTTTTTGTTTAAGTTGATTTTGTGTATAATCATTGAAACGTCTTTATGTTGCTTTTTGACATGTTCGATGTAGAAACGTTGTCGAAGCATGTGTTACATATGATCTTTTTTCAATAACATTACGGGAAATAGTTCAGAATTTTAAATCTGTTTATAAATTATGATAAAACGGAATGAAATACGTAATTTCTGACTTTATGAAAAGTGATGTATTAAATAAATGAATGATATGACAGATAGGTTAAAAATACTTCACACTATTATTTTGACCTATCTATGGTGTGGTCGGTACACGGTCACCGGTGTTGAAAGAGTTAACAAGCGGAGTTTGTAACTGAACCCTATTACACCAAGCAATCTCAGCATTGTGATTCATGTATCAAGTTTACAAACACCATCTCCTTTCCTGTATATACATACCTGTCAACCATAGTCTGTACATCACTTGCTTGATAACGGTGTTAGAACCTACACCGAAACGTCACTCCGCTTGTAATAAAGAAGTTGTTCATCCATATATCATATCCTTACTTAGTACTCAAACTTCTAAATGCCCCTCAAAGAAAATGTACAAGTATTCACGTGTCTTTTTCACTCAATTGATATACTGGTGAAATTGACGGACAAAAGTGCGGTTCATCTATTATTTTGTCTGAACTATGTTCATCTTAATTAATTTGGGTAAAATAACTTTCAACCTATAAGTTGTTTTCTTGTGAGGGATCAAATTACCACAGGAGTCCTATATTACATGACCATGTTGAAGAACTATATTAGATCTTGACTTTAAAAACCAATCACTCAGAGGAAACTTGAAACATTATTTTTCTTCATGATTTTACTATTTTGGTGTTTTAAAGCATTGTCGCAATTATCCCACTCATCCACTACATAAACATGATCTACCACCATATCTCAAGAAGCAGTTTTCCTCAAAATGATTCTTTTTGGGGGTGGGCTAACATTGTAAACAATACAATATCTCAGCTCCTATGTGATATATTTTCATTTTGTATAGGATAGCATAATGGTGCAAGCAGATTTTAGCAGTTTCGTTGTCTCAATTCAATGGAATTTGTGTTTTACCTAGTCACAAGATTGGAAAATGAAGTAAAAATCATGATTTTACATGAAACATTATGTTTGCCAAATTCAAATAACATATTTATAGAATAACCCACGAGGTACGAGTGATTACGGAAAATATGTCACGAGTGAAATTAATGTTTTAAGTTCCGAGCTTTAGCATACTTTCCGTAATCACTCGTACCGAGTGGGTTATTCTATTTATTACCCATATTCATATTAAAGACATGTTTCAAGAAAAAAACAATCAACTGCAGCCGATCAAGAATCAGCTGTTTTCTTTAATCCGCGTGTAAAAAAAACACTGTCCACGCACTCCAACCGCATTACTCAATCAACGTCTTACTATGCGTAAAAATATAGTTCTGTTAACAAAACTTTAAAGATCACATTATTTCAGTTATATTTCTGTCTGAGTTACACAGCGTACACTATCTAGCATTGATAAAAGAAAACAATTTTCAAAAAAGGTTCAACAGGCTTTTTAATCAAGGCTTGTTTTGACAAGACCTCTCATTGACAAGACAACAGCCGTCGTGCATCAGCATGGACATGAATTTCACATTGAGAAGAGGAAACACGGAAAACCTGTCAATTTTTTCATGTGTCATTCGATAAAAATGCCAAAAACTGTATCAACCACATAGAAGGAATGTACAGAAGTCATGTTTGATTGAGTAAAGTTACAACAGCTGAAACCAAGTTCCAAGTTTATTCCGGACAAGAAGTTCTGCAGACTACTCAGAGTCAGAATCAATGAGTATTCTTCTCTTCGGGGCCGGTAGATGACTGTCGACAGTGGAGTGACCCGAGTCGTTGGAAGAAATGGTGAAATTAAAAACCCCTCGATATATGGGCCCCGAGAACAGGGTTTGCACCGTGTGCAGGGAATGGACGTCGTGTGTGATTTGTGACAAGTGTGACTGACTGGAAACATGACACTGTGCAGATTGATGGGGAACTAGTGCATCGGGGATTCTGGGTGGATTTGACAAACACGCTTGTGGAGTGGACATAGAAGATGACAGGATTTTGTTGATATTTTGATGTTGTGATTCATTAATTGTCGAATAACTGTTGATGGACTGGACGTTCTTGTGGCCAGAAACTTGCATAATTTGATGCGCTGGGACACCATTGTCGGATAAAGTTTGGATCATTCGCTTTCTAGAGCTGTGGTTCGTCAACCTTTTGTCTGAGGACAGTCCAGCCCTGGATGCCATGGTCTTCATGAGAGAGCCTAACTTGTTTCTACCAACAGGTTGGCGTTTGAACCAGGTGTTTTCGGATTTTACACCGAGCTGTGTGTTTGTTGCAAGATAAAATGGACTCGCATCATTGCTAAAGTCTCGCGGGCGAACATCCCGATACAACTTGTATACTGCTACCGGACAACATTCATCACCAGGTTGAGCCCACGCTTTGGGTGCCAAGTCACGGGATTGATCACCCTGTCGCGTTTTTGACTGGCGTTCCAAATACTGTAAATATTCCTTATTATCGGAATCAGTTTTGAGTGTTACGTCGCCCCACTGCATGCGTCTGTGGGGCGTGGCCGACCTCAGTCCAAAGTAGACTGTATTGTTCCACCACAATGTGTTTAACACAGCATCTGGAGACTTAGTGCCAAGCTGTCCGGATTCACGGAGTTTATTCAGTTCCATGTCGGACACAGGATCAGCTCGCTGGGGTAAGTTTCCTTTTCCTTGCTTTTTTAATGATTTTTGAAGTTGATTTCAAAACTTCCCTCAGTTTACCAAAGTGCATAGATTCTGCCAGCAGATGTTTGTAATCGTGTCGCTTGAGGTAACGCTCAATGCTAGCCTTGATTCCCTTCAGAGCAGACGGTTTGTATTCCGAACCATCTGATTTGCGTGCCGAAATGAAAAATTTACAAAGAATGATGTTAAGTTCACAGGGGCTAATTTCTTCCACCTTTCTTGTGTCATTTAAACTTTCCTGTATAAATTTGTGCACAAAATTCATATCAAGTTTAGTCTTTTTCATAGTGTTTTCGTTTACATTGGCAGTTAAGAACTTTTTGATGTCATCATCGTTCACAAAGGCAAACCTGTCTGCATTCAGTCCGGTGTTTGGATTCGGGGGGTCGAAAAAGTCGTCAAACAGCAAGTCCTCTAGCACAGACGCTGGCAACCCCGGACTTGGTGGTGTTGTGTTTTGCGCACTAGAAACAGTATCTGGCAAAACTCGCAATCTGAATCTTGGAACTTCTTTCGGCCATATGCAGTTTTGATAACAAATACATTAAAAGTGTTCAGAGGTTGAATTATGCGAATAACTCTTCCTGTCAGATCTCCGTCCACTTTAACGAGGTCATTTACTTTGACAGGTGTCAAATGGTCAGCCATGTTTGTTTACAAACAACGCAGACGTAGTTTTCTTTTTTGTAATTACGCTTATTCCAAACTAAAACTAGTGCGAAATAAATGCTTTATTCATTATAATGTGAAATCATGTGGTTTATATGAAACTATGTTCTAGTCTTATAAATCTCGATTAAGTGAGATTGTAGCACGTAAAACATGTGAATGAATGCCCTGGATTTGTGAATGAACTCAATGAGAGAAAAATAGTCCCGTCGACCAATGAAAATTGACATTTGTTTAACTGACCAATCAGCTTCGAGAATCACTAATTGCACACTGTGCAAATATCAAAAAGTTATTACACTGCATATTTGAGCCCATATGGGTAATAATACCTGTTATCAAAGACATAATTTGGATAGTTTAATGATTTAATAAAGATGTTGTCAAATGATGCAATTTCCCTTCATTTTGCAATTTTGACCCCCTGAAAATACACGCACGCACTTGCAACCTTTCTACCAATAGGAAATCGTGTTCAGAGACGTCCTTCATACAATAGAAAAGTTTTAGGTATACGGGAAAAGTGGGAACGAAAATCTTAACTTAGCCTCTTTTCCTCTGGTGGCTAACTGACTATTAGCTAAAACTTCAGACTTGTTTAGCTTAGGGCCAGCATAGTCAGCAGCGCCATCAAACTTGACAAAGTCACAATTCTCATCAGTATCACAATTTGATAATTTATCCACAAGAGAAAAGGTCGCAACACATTTGGTAAGTACAGTGACATTTCTGTCTTTCTTATCATATTCACATGACAAAGCTGTGTCTTTTAATGACGGTTGTCAGTATCATTGACTTTATCTGTCAATAACATAACGACCGTGGTACCCATCACGTAATGGTGGACCAGGGATAGACAAACCCACAAAGAGTTTATCGCAAGGACTCACATTTCATAATGTAAGCTTGTCCTGGGATTCCTTCAAGTTATTCACAGCAACTTCACAAGCTTTGAAATCCTACCCGGAACTGATGAGACATACTCCAACAAACTCATTTCAAACCTACCACTAATCCAATCCTACTGTAAGTGCTTTATATGTCCACGAGCAGAATGGCCAAAGACAAGGCCAAAAGCACGAAAACCGAGGAACTCCTGAACTAACTCCGTCGCAGCAAACAACACACGCCTTCATCCCAATCCTCCAAGTCTCAAAACAGTAAGTCCTTGTCATATTCTTACGATCCTGATGAAACTTAAGACTTAAGACTAAGGATGAGAGATGAGATGAATCCCGATCAGCTGTAGCCAAGTTTTTCAATGTAGCACCCAGCACCATCAAAATACTAGGGGATAAGTTTCAACAGCAAGGGTCAACACGTGATCGGCCAAGGTCGGAACGACCAAGAGTAACCCGGCCCTAGATCACTAAATCCGACTGAAAGGACGACCACCTCAACCGCATCCAAAATACCCAGACTAAGCAGAATCTCCAACCAGACCAGTTTATCTCAAACCTACTCAACTGTGCAAACACCACCTCCTTTCCTGTATATACATACCTGTCAACCATAGTCTGTACATCACTTGCTTGATAACGGTGTTAGAACCTACACCGAAACGCCACTCCGCTTGTAATAAAGAAGTTGTTCATCCATATATCATATCCTTACTTAGTACTCCAACTTCTAAATGCCCCTCAAAAAAAATGCTACAAGTATTCACGTGTCCTTTTCACTCAATTGATAAACTAGTGACATTGACGGACAAAAGTGCAGTACATCTACAATTTTGTGTGAACTATGTTCTTCTTAATTAATTTCTGAATTTGGGTAAAATAACTTTCAATCTATCATTTGTTTTCTTGTGAGGGATCAAATTACCACAGGAGTCCTATATTACATGACCATGTTGAAGAACTATATTAGATCTTGATTTTGAAAACTCACTCACTCAGAGGAAAACTTGAAACATTATTTTCTTCATGATTTTACTATTTTGGTGTTTTTAAGCATTGCCAAAGACAAGATCAAAAGGACGAAAACCGAGGGACTCATGAACTGACTCCATCGCATCAAACAACACACGCCTTCATCCCAAACCTTCTAAGTCTCAAAACAGTAAGTCCTTGTCATATTCTTAAGATCCTGATAAAACCGCTTTAAAGCCCTAAAGACTAAGGATGAGTTATGCCTATCTGGTGCAAGCTGCGGTGATACCAAGCGGTATGTGCAAGTAACGATATCTGTCGAATTTCACCAAAGTGGTATACGACTGAGACCTGCATCATTTCCGGCTTTCCTCCCACATTAAGCTGACATGCCGCGATATAACTTGAATACTGTTTAAAGCGGAGTTAAGTTTCCCCATGCCAAAGGCAATTCTGTCTTGTATTCCAAGGATTGGTTTCATTGGGCTGTCAGTACTGTGGAATACTAATTTGTATATTTTGCTCTTGAAGCGAATATTCACTTTGCATGTGACAAAATGACATCATGGTGTCACCACTGTCACTACTAGTTTGACTGCTCCAATCGTGGACATTAGTTCTTTGTGTCCCACTTGTTTGAACAAAAAGAGAGACATCACATCAACATTGAAGCTTGCTGAATTGTCATTTATTGTGATTGTTATTTGTGCTTCTGATGGAATGTTGTCTATACCATTTATCTCAATAGTGTCAATAAACAAGCACTCATTTTCATCTTTTTCATACGAGTCGTCTTGAGTTTCACAATGGCTAGCTGGCTGTAGATCATGAATAGTTTGTGATCCTCGATACTTTGGTGGCCTAGTTCTTGCATGAAATCTACACCTGCCTCTTGGACTTGACGTCCATTTCAAATGTCCACTGGCACTGTGACTGTTTGTCTCCTGGCATGATGGACTGGACTGACAAACTAATTTGAAGTGGTTGAAGTTGTAGCATCTGTGACACCTTTTTCCAAAGGCCTGGCACCGGCCTTGTTGGTGTTTCCACCCACAGCATCTGCAGTCTCTCATATTAGTATTTCCTCCAACAGGATGTGATCAATAACTTGGTTTCTTTTGTCGCAGAAAGTCAAATTCCGTTGATAATATCTGTGTTATTTCTTGTACCCCTTTCCTCTGATAGTTCATTGACCTTACACAAGGTCACAGCTTTAGTTGATATCAGGTTCGTCTCTTACAATAACAACTCTCTCAAATGATCTGATGCTATTCCACACACGATTCTGTCTCTCAACATTTCATCCTTTAGCACTCCATTATTACACGCTAGAGACGGAACGACGGTGCAGAGTGTCTTTCTGTTTATGATGCTGATTCACCGAAAAAAATTAAAACTAAGCTATGGAAACATAGCTGTGATCGTTCATATTAAAGTGGTATTATGTATATTTATAGGCAGGAAGTTCATGATCAACTCGTAACCATTGAATGGCCAAGACTGTTCAAGTGATCGGCAGGGCACGTTCGAATCAACGTTGTGTCGCGATGTCTTGTCTACGAGTTGACCTACATGCTTGCCAGTTTTCACAAATAACTGCTGTTTTTTTCTTATGTAGTTTATCTATGTGTGTATAAAATACACATTTTAATCTCATCAGAAAATGGAATAACATCAAAACACGATAGGGTTCGTATTTCCTACATTCTGAGATCTTATTAGTTTTAGATTTACAAATTATTGATGTCGAGTGTAGTCTAGATTATGATAATCTGTCCCAATCCTTAACTTTTATTTGATATGTTGTATGTTGTGTCAGCTATGAGTACACACTTTGGTTTTTGTGTATAAAATATCTTGTCTAGGAGAAAGATGAATGCATCATTGTGTTTATTTGTTCAGTTCAAGTCATATATGTTCCCTCCATGCTGTATCTAGGCAAAAAGATGAAAAGGGAAAGATACATACTGATGGAAACGAATAAGGGAACAAGGAAAAATATAGAGAATTTAGCTTCACTGGGAGTACGTTTGCAATACGTTTTCAAATTCAACACATTCAAAATCAAATGTTGAGATGTATTTGTGAGCATTGTTCCTAACTCGAATTTGGCTGGCAACCCATGATAGCGTATCATTTACCTGTGTCTGAAACTAAATGTTCCCTTCATTTCCGCCACTATCGTTGCTGAAAACCACTTATATTAAAGGCTTTGCTAGGTTTATTTTCGTAATTCAGTTTCATATTCTGCTTTCCCTTTTATGACAAATAATTCCATCAGTTTCATTGATCTACGATCATGATCTATTTCAAACTTTACTTGAAATATACGCGTGTCTTTAAATTACCATGTATAAATCAAGGGGTAAATACATTCGCTTTTATTAAAAAAAAAACACATTAGGAAAGGAAATGTGTTTTTAGCAAACACTTTATCCAGGTCCTTCATATTTTCGTAATTTTCTCTTTCTTTGTAGATATTACTTCCTTATTTCACCTGCGAAGTTTATCGTTTCCTTGTATGAAATATAGCCTACTCTAAACCTCTTGTGCTTTCACATTCACGTTTCAAAATTTAAATAAATTAGGTATAAATCATTAACAACGTATAATGACACTCAAAATATAAATAAGTGGTCTGCATGATTGCACAAAGAATTCTAGTCTGAGATGGCGCGCGAGTTACGAGTGACCGAAAATAGGTTTGTTGAATATTTTTGCTGCAAATAGAAATGATTCTACGATTTTGATCAAATCTACGTAAACTTACTCTTAGTAGGTAGCATGTTAGTATCATCTTGTTAATTATTAAGAAATGACCATGATGTCCGATATTGAGCGATATCAATTTGAGGATTGTTTGGCCTGTTTAGACATCTTTTACATTGCTGATGTTAATCACCACGAAGATGGTTTTTTATCAATAATAATATAGCAAGGACATTGAAATCTATATGGACAGTAGGTTTCCATCAAGATATTCCATCCAAGCTGTCGTTCTTATTGTAACATAATCTTTGAAACAGTCTGTGCATGAACTAATTTACGACAACTTTAATCATTTATTTATTTGAAAATCATAAAAAATACTGACAATTTCAACGGGATTTTTTATCGGTAAATTAAACTCACGGACAATTCTCAATGAATGTTTACTTTGACATGTCATATGAGTGTCATATGTCTATCATCGTTGCCACATTCGGGTGCTTCAATATTACAGTAAATGTAATAAATAGAGCAAACTTAGAATACCGTCACTTTCATTGATGGCTAGGCAGTGCATATACCTTTGAGATTTTCTTAGTTTAGATACTGTTTCTATTTCTTATCAATATGGAAAGGTTGTGGCTGCCTTTATTTAAAAGGATGTATATATATCTGCCTCTGTCAAACTATTTCTACCACATATACTGAACAACAAAAGTTCCTTTGACATAGATTAAGATTTCATGCAAAGTTATGCTTTTTACCAAATCTGAAACAATTTCTGTTTGCAACAGATAAAATACTCCTGTAAGTGTTCAAATGGTCTAATTTGACATACTGACTTCAGAAAAAGCGTGGTTTCATAAAAAAAAACAAGAACATGCCAAAATGTCAATTTACAAATAAATAGCGTGTGTCCACCTCTGGTTGCGGTGCTAGCAACAAATCGTCTCATGGAATTGACCAGGCGTCGCACAAAGTCCTGTGGGATATCTGTCCATGTCTGCTGGAGCATGTTTTCGAATTTCCTAGAGTGTCTGTGGAACACGTGGTTGACGTCGAAGGCGCCGATCCATATCATCCCACATGTGCTCGATAGGTGAGAGATCAGGGGAGCGAGCCGGCCAGGGGGCATTCACGTTGTTTTGTTGAACAAGTCGAGCAATATGAGACGTTGAAAGGTAATGCCTTGGCCATGACAACGCAAAAACGGTAGAACAACAGTCCTGATGATCTCGTGGCGGTAGCGCTGTCCATTTAGATTTCCCTCTACCCCGACCCATACCATGACGCAATGATTGACGTAACGTTCACCTCGACGTTGGTCCACTCGAATCCGTCCATCGCTGTGGCTGAGGTGAAAACGAGACTCGTCAGTGAATAGAACTTGCCCCACTGCGTGGCCGTCCAGAGTAGACGCTGTCTGCACCACTGTAGACGTGCTTGACGGTGGTTACATTGTTACATTGTCTTGCAACATCACGTTGACTCGAACCTGCTTCAAGCATACCAATTGCTCGCATATTCGAACAGGCGTGATATTTCGTAATGTTGAATAATTGCGTAATATTGTTTTTTTTCTGAGTGGTTGTTGTCAGCACCATGGTAAACAATGCATATGGAATCCCATTAACGCACATGTTTTTATACACATTCTTGGGTAGTGTATTGCATGGGGCTTGCATAAAAGTCAACTTTTGCATTGAATGCATACTTTTCTGTAGCAGTTGCGTTTTTGTGACTTGATTCCATACATATATTAAAATATTGAGACCACCTCCGTGGTCTAGTGGTAGAGCGTCCGCCCGGAGAGCGGAAGGTCCAGGGTTCGACCCCCGGCCGCGTCATACCAAAAGACGTTCAAAGATGGTACTTGTTGTTTCCCTGTCTGGCTATGGCATTAAGGGGCTAAAACGAGGACTGGTCGGTTCGGAGTCAGTATACTGTGTCTGAGTGTGGTATTCATGTTAAACTGCGGCATGGTATCTCAGTGAGCTAGCACTATAAATCGGCATCAGTCCGGACTAGTACAAGCAGCCACACAAACACACACACGTACATGCACGTCGCTATATAAGTGCAATAATCTTGGACGCGACGTTAAACCCCATTTCACCTCATCTCACCTACAATATTGAAAACCGAACTTTACTTGTTTGAAAAATACACTAAAATATTGGTGTCACAGGAACTTTTGTTGTTGAGTAAAGTATGGCAGAGAAAGCCACCGGTCACTTAAGTGCAAGGCCTTGGCCGCAATGGTGTGACGTCATCAGCACTGTGACATCACCACCATTGTACATTTGCCGCCACGTCAGCTGGACAACCTCGGCTCAGTCTGAGGTCAGAGAGTGCAGCGAGATGTAAACAAACAGTTTTTGGCTGTTTCACGATTAATTCCAAACTCATGACACACAATTAACACAGACTTATTATATTACGAGACAGGTGTTTACACAATAATCACACATCATCTATATTTAAACTCAGTTAATTTTCATACCAAACACAACAAATGACAAACTCTATGGACATATTTTAACAAGTTTTATATCCACAAAAACACAACCAACATTCTCATCTTCTCCGGAAATATGTAACACGACGACATGAACGGCACACCACATGTCCCCCTCCACGTCTACACAAACACGACACTGACGTCACTGAGCGCCGCGGAACACCAGGTGATTCAACAGTCTCTGATTTCCCATGGATCTCACCATGTCGGTCGCTGTCCGCCCGTTGTTGTTATTGACATCGATGTCCTTCACGTTCAGAGACTGAACAATCCCCACGTCTCCTTTCACACAGGCCCAGTGAAGGACGTTCTCACCGCCATTGTCAACCCGTGACACATCAGCTCCTTCACTCACAAGGAGCTTCACCACTTCACTGTGTCCCATCACTGCTGCCCACATCACCGGTGTCCTGCCCCCCACTCCTCTACTGTTGATGTCCAACACGTTTAGAGACAGGACAAACTTCACCGTCACCAAGTTTCCACTCACACAGGCCCAGTGAAGGGTGTTGTTACCGCCATCTGTCACCAGTGACACATCAGCGCCTTTACTAACAAGGAGTTTAACCACCTCTCTGTGTCCCCACCGTGCTGCCTCCATCAGGGGTGTCATGCTCCACACTCTACAGTTGACGTTGACATCACCCGCAGACAGGATCCGCTTCACCTTCTTCAGGTCCCCGTCCGCGCTGGCGTAGTAGAGGTCGCGGTCTGCTTGTGATGGAGTCACTGTAACACAGAGTAAACTCAAAGTGTTGATACGTGACATGAACATCGATACATCATTAACTACTTCCTATATGGATATCAACTTACTGAGGATATGGTTTATGTTTTGAACTAAGAATAATCGATTTATGTGACATTTTTTAAAATGCTTTCTTCTACATTCAGTAGCTGTGTATAGCTGGGGAGTGTTAACGTTTGTGAGCTGAGCTTTATAAGATGAAGTCAGACACTGTCAGTACAATTGCTGTTTGAAATTATTAAGATAATATAATATGTATAATTACAGTGCTTTGCATAAGCTTGTTCATTGAATACACTGTATGCATGAAGGGTTAGGAGTGAGCTTGCTGCCCGCTGGGTTCTCCCACCTACCGTGTGAAGCAGTGGAGAGCAGTGGAACCCTCTCGCTCTGGCTGTGATCCTTACTCAGATCACTCACTGCTGAATTAGAAATTATAAATATATAGTAGCGTAGTGATTGTCAAGTAAACTTAATGACTCTCATAAATATGCAACACAAATATAAATGCTATCTACCCCGCGTGTCTACACATCTGCTTTTTGGATTGAGCTTGATGACATGTTTGAAATTAAAAGGATAATAAGATAATACATTTATCAACTTGTTAATTGTAGAGACTGTTAAAAGGAAAGTTGCGGAGTAGAATCTAGGCTTCCTGGCTGATATGTATACATGGTGATCAGGCCAAATATCATACAAAGTTGGACAATGACACAGTCTTCGAAATGCTGGTGTAAGAAGGTGAAATAGTGATAATTTTCATGGTCAAAGGTAAATAACCCTTTGGCTGGGTGCGCTAAAATACTTGTCTTTCGATGTGAACACAATTGGTGATGTATTTGTATATGTGATGTATATGTATATGTGATGTATTTGTATATGTGATGTATTTGTTGGTTTAAATTAATCTTGACCGTCCGGGCCAAGTCAGAGCAAACACATGTGGCAGAGATTTTCTTGAGAAAATACCATAAAAGACTTCGAGCATGCCTGATATTTTATGAAATTATGAAAACACGGTCTAGCATGCCAACATGTAATGTTCAAGATAATATAAATTGAGAATAACCAGTATTTATGATCTGCCGAAACAGATGTAGGCAGAATAGCTCTGAAAATATCCATGGACTACTAATAAAACAGTGATGACACCAGGTGTTCGCGACAAGGGTAAGGACGTTTTGCAACACATTCATTTTTAATTCTGGATTTATTTATTTTGTAAATTGACACATTGTCGGAAACGTTTGGCTCATGACCTGCACATTTTCCTTTGCTCAAACTATAGTTGTTCTCACACGAGGAGCGCTTGTGTTGGTGTGTGACTTCAGTGGGGGTAGAAACTGGTGGGGTGTAGCAGCTTGCTAGAGGCCTGTTGTCTTTGTTACTGCAGTGGAGACCTATAGAATGCCTGTTTTGGTGATAAATTCTGTTGTTTGTGTAGCTACAGTGAGTTAGAGCCCGTGGACTATGTGAAGTCAGTCGTGGGGCTAAAGTCTGTCGACTGTGTGACTGCAATAGAAGCATTGGATGCCTGTCTTGGAGGTAAAGTCTGTTACCTTGGGTACCTTGGGATGCCTGTCCTGGTCATACTGTCTGATGAAAATGTGGCTGCAAAAGGGAGCTCGGGGTGCCTGCCCTGGACACTGTGTCTGATGAAAATGTGGATGCAATAGGTACCTTGGCGTGCCTGTCCTGGACACAGTGTCTGATGAAAATGTGGATGCAATAGGTACCTTGGAGTGCCTGTCCTGGACACAGTGTCTGATGAAAATGTGGCTGCAAAAGGGAGCTCGGGGTGCCTGCCCTGGACACAGTGTCTGATGAAAATCTGGATGCAATAGGTACCTTGGAGGGCCTGTCCTGGACACAGTGTCTGATGAAAATGTGGATGCAAAATGGAGCTCGGGGTGCCTGCCCTGGACACAGTGTCTGATGAAAATGTGGATGCAATAGGTACCTTGGAGTGCCAGTCCTGGACACAGTGTCTGATGTTTGTGTGGCTGCAATAGGGAGCTTGGGGTGCCAGTCCTGGACACAGTGTCTGATGTTTGTGTGGCTGCAATAGGGAGCTTGGGGTGCCAGTCCTGGACACAGTGTCTGATGTTTGTGTGGCTGCAATAGGGAGCTTGGGGTGCCAGTCCTGGACACAGTGTCTGATGTTTGTGTGGCTGCAATAGGGAGCTTGGGGTGCCAGTTCTGGACACAGTGTCTGATGTTTGTGTTGCTGCAATAGGGAGCTTGGGGTGCCAGTCCTGGACACAGTGTCTGATGTTTGTGTGGCTGCAATAGGGAGCTTGGGGTGCCAGTCCTGGACACAGTGTCTGATGTTTGTGTGGCTGCAATAGGGAGCTTGGGGTGCCAGTCCTAGTCATTGTATCTAAGGAGTGTGTGGTTACATGAGAGAAATGTGTTTTGTGTAACCAGACAGTAATTGCAAATAGCCTACAACTGCAAGAATTCGGTCCGACATCACCACATTCATGTGGCATGTGTAAATATATAGAACATCTAAACTGACGACCTAAAGAAACTTCACCATAGTTTTAAATCACTCAAGTTAAAAAAACCACAAAATATAGATGCATTAAGTTTTGACAAGATCGAAATCAACATTTAAAATAACAGTCATACGGCATCAGATATTGGCACGACATGTGCCTGAATTGAGGTGGGGTAGCAAAAAAAAGTTTTGACTGTGATAGGAAAAAGGCCCATACATCTAGAATCGACCAAGTTTAATAGCACGTCACAGTAATAGCGTGTATGGCCATCCTCTGGTTGAAGATACGCAAAAACTCTCCAGCGCACATATAGTTTCAGTCCTCTTATGACGTCACGTGTGATACGTCGCCATTCTTGTTTGGGAACTGGATCAGTTCGTGTTTGTTAGTTGGGGGATGAGGTCGCTGTCGAACACGACGATCCATGACATCCAAGTAGTGTTCTACGGGGGATATGTTTGGGTAAGATAAAGGCCAAGGCATCACGTTGACGTTGTTGGCTGTAAGGGAGTTCTGTACAAGTCAGGCTGTATGGGTCTGGCGTTGTCATGCTGATGAAGGACGCTACGCGGCAGCTGTAGTAGAAATGGCAGGACAATCGGACGAAGAATGTCATCCATCTAACGCTGAGATAAACGATGACCAGTTTTTTCCTCTTCTGCCCACAAATTCCTCCCAAGACCATAACACACACACCCTCCACCATGCAGCATGTCGCCGTTGGTTCTCTCCTTAGGCGGTAAACACGCTGTTTTTCATCATCTCTGAACAGACACAGCCGGCTTTCATTAGTGAAGACGACCGTCTGCCACTCACGTCACTGCCAAAGACGTACAGTCTGGGCCCATCTCAATATCTGACGACGATGTTGCGCTGTCAATAACTGTCCTCTGGAAGCTCTGGCAGCCCTAGTTCCTTCAGCTCTGAGTTGCCTGGCCACTGTCTGTCGAATAACCATGTGCCCTTAGGAATTCGTCGCTGATGACGTCAGAGTCAGGAAGCAATTCGGATGAAGCAAAGTATCAATTACCGGTCTCTGTTGGGCGTGATTACCATGGGTCTGCCTGTTCTTGGCTTGTCTGATGTCTGTCTGTAACCTTGCATTAGGTTTCTTACAGCAACACGGGAGCAACGTGAACTTCTAGCGTTGTGGGCATGAGTTTCCCCCATCTGTATCATACCCAGGGTCCTATCGGTTTTTTTCGGGTGTCAGTCATATGCCGTCTTCTAAATGTCTTTGGCTGTACAATATTATGCTGTCATGAAGGCAGTGAGGTAGCACCTACGGCATATAGTTTAATTCAAAGCAAAAAGTCTAACGTTGAAGACATCTCGCTTTCTCCATGAAATCAAATATCATGATACAGGGTTATCCATAATTAGTTTCCCTGGATGAATAGTTGCTGACAACGCATTAGTGACAGAATGATAATCCACCTCTTGACAAATGTTATGAAACAGCGTCTTTCAGTCTCATAATTTGACATACTATCATCCTAGAGGATGGCTTGAGTATATGGTGGATAAGATGGCTGTCAATGAAAGCAGTGTGAATTATCAAAAATATCAACTCAATTCTGGCACTCATGAAATGTGGAACATGAACGTCCAAATATCGAAATAGGTCAATAAAGGGTTGCATTCAACATGATTAGATGCATACTGTATTCTGTATATGTCAAAGTATGCTTCAAGTAAAATATGAAAAAGTAATACATCACTTACAAGCCCTTGGATTCCTGAAAAAGAATAAAAGGCAGTAAGTGAACTGCAATATTTAAATAAAGTAATAATGTGTTTAACAGTAACAATGGGGGCAGGGCTGGCTCAGTCGTCGTAGAAGCTGCAATTTGCGCATGCCATGGCATGGCAAAGACCTATGATCGTATGAATCCCAGATCACCCTGATTATGTGTCTTGGTTTGTCAGCACCATACCCGTGCTCGCGGGTGTCACTGAAGTGGTAAACGTCTGAGACCTGCATCACTTACGGCTTTCCTCCCAGATCAAGCTGACACGCCATGATATAACTGAACTACTGCCCAAGGCGGTGTTAAACCAAACTTACTCACCCACCCCTACCGTAACACTACCAACAATCATTTAGAGAAGATACTACCGCATGTTTTAAAGAACAGTTCTTCTTGATAATTACCTTTTTGTCAGCCACGTAAACCCTTTGTCAAACGTTCTTCTACATCGTGGACTGCAAAGATATTAATAAGATTATTAATAATACACAGGGTAGCTGCTTGATATTTCCTCGTATGCACCAACCCCTTGTGGTGACCCCACACGAATACATGTTAATATTTGTCAGTTAAACCGTGCCTTGTGTTAAATTAAAATGAACGACCGGATACAATACCAACTCAAACACAAATGGTTTTCACTGGTAACATGGTAAATATAAAATAATATTCGTGTATTCGTAAAACTGGAATCCTATAGATTGTAGTACTACATTATACGCATGGAATATGTAGGTACGATGAACAAAATGAGTTGATCATAAAGTAGATGCTGAAGTAGTGTGAGTTAGTTCCCGATCCACAATAAGAAAACTTACCACTTCCAGCAACAAATTGTCAAAAAGATAAAGATCACAACAGGTAACATCCACATCCATTGCATACTCTGTGTACTGTGCCCCCAATCTGTAACAAACAAACACAATATGACTAATAAGTCTTGTTTCCCTTTGTCACTATACGTCGTTCCTTTAAACAGGCCTTTCGAAATTTTCCTGATCAGCTTTGATTATATATACTGTGTACCTTATCAACCCGACAGTTACATGCGGTTATTGTCAAAAACAGTGTAATTATGTACGTAGAACAAGATTTTCCTTCCTCTCAGATGAGAAATATAAACAAATGGCCTACTTTAGTGATGAAGTCTTGATAAATCATAGATATTAGCCACTTAAGGTTAATTTTCATTTGTTTACATTCAACAGATTTAGTATTCATCATAATACTGTTTATTGCTACTTTTGAAATTCCATTCATCGTTTGTCCAACTGAACAAGTATTAGTTTACTAGTATTCATTCTCTGGCCTCGAGAGCCTGACACTATTTGAAGTTGTTCAATCTGTGGTGAGTCAATAGCCTGGGTCCTTGATTGGATTCGACCTATTTACCTGTTTCTGCTTCACAATAATCTCCTGTATATCTCCCTCTGCAGCCATGGGTACAATGTCCACTTCCTTGATGACAGGTGTCCGCAATACAGTTCCCGCCACACAGCTTCTCACATCGGTCGCCATGCCAACCACGCCGACATCCCCGAGTGCACGTTCCTGTGTCAGTCTGACAGTAGTTGGTGTTTCTGTCGGAACCCAGGGCACAGCCTGGAGGACAGCCTTGATCGCATGTTTCCCCAAATCTGCCCCAGTCACATGGTCTGAAGGTAGTGGTCACTGCAACACAGACACAGCTTGTGAGAACACTATCAGACAAAACGTCTGTATATACATGTAAGTACATATCCCTGCACACATCCTGCCCAAGTCACATGATCTGTAGGTAGTGGTCACTGCAACACAGACACAGCTTGTGAGAACACTATCAGACAAAACGTCCGTATATACATGTAAGTACATATCCCTGCACACATCCTGCCCCAGTCACATGGTCTGTAGGTAGTGGTCACTGCAACACAGACACAGCTTACAAGACACCATAAGACAAAACGTCCGTATATACATGTAAGTACATATCCCTGCACACATCCTGCCCCAGTCACACGGTCTGTAGGTAGTGGTCACTGCAACATAGACACAGCTTGTGAGAACACTATCAGACAAAACGTCCGTATATACATGTAAGTACATATCCCTGCACACATCCTGCCCCAGTCACACGGTCTGTAGGTAGTGGACACTGCAACACAGACACAGCTTGTGAGAACACTATCAGACAAAACGTCTGTATATACATGTCATTACATATCCCTGCACACATCCTGCCCCAGTCACACGGTCTGTAGGTAGTGGTCACTGCAACACAGACACAGCTTGTGAGAACACTATCAGACAAAACGTCTGTATTTACATGTAAGTACATATCCCTGCACACATCCTGCCCCAGTCACACGGTCTGTAGGTAGTGGTCACTGCAACACAGACACAGCTAGTGAGAACACTATCAGACAAAACGTCTGTATTTACATGTAAGTACATATCCCTGCACACATCCTGCCCCAGTCACATGATCTGTAGGTAGTGGTCACTGCAACACAGACACAGCTTGTGAGAACATTATTCGACAAAACGTCTGTATATACGTGTAAGTAAATATACCTGCACCCAACCTGCCCCAGCCACAAGGTCTGTAGGTAGTGGATACTGCAACACAGACACAGCTAGTGAGAACACTATCAGACAAAACGTCCGTATATACATGTAAGTACATATCCCTGCACACATCCCGCCCCAGTCACACGGTCTGTAGGTAGTGGACACTGTAACACAGACACATCTAGTGAGAACACTATATAATGACCCGTTCGTATATACATGTAATTGCATATCCCTTGAACACATCTCATATAATGCAATCCTGCACTATAAGTCAATTATCCGATTCCGACAATATAATGAGCATCTGTTCATGAATCACTATCTAATATTGATGACACCAGATAATCGGGAAAAGGTGAGCTTATCCTGCCACACAGGTGTCATCCGTCAAACACATGCAAGGCAAGTCAATTGTTCATGGGACATATGACACAGTCGGGAATTGCATCGGACATCATATTGGTCACGTCCACTTCAATCTTCCACTTCATCTCAGAATCTTTTTCAAGTATCCATCGTACTTGTTGGACACAGAATCATGCCCTATTCTTTTGGTTTGAAATTAAGCTTTTACATGACAAATCATGATTTTACGAAAAGTAGACAACATATACAAAAGACTTTGAATAACTTGAAAAATACACAAACACGGTTTATTGAGCAGCAGTTGTAACAAGTACATAAGAATGCCATTTAAAGAATAGTAGTTACACAATGGCCTTCCGGTGACTTATCACTGCTAGGGTCAAGAGTTCTACCCATTTGTGTCAAACTAGACCAGTCCTATAAGTGAACTATTGTTGATTCATTTATTGTATTGCCTTTGAATGATACACTTGTGTTACTGTTACAGAAAATAAATCTGATACAGTTGCGGATTTATACACAGCTAATCACGTTGCAACACGCAACCTTCAATAGACCATGCATTCAACAATGGGAAAATTGTTCAACCTAGATATTTAACAAAGCATTTTTAAAACTGTAAAAATCTGTAATAGTTGAATAGTCCTATGACACTAGCACCTGCCAATCTAATTTGTTCCATCTTATCAACATCTATACTAAGTGTCTATGATCTGACTCAACTCTTACACATAACTTATCAGATTCTGTGTTTATAGAGGTTATCACGCGTGTGTTTTGGGATGGTAAATATCCAGTATGAAGAATAAACATTGCATTTTGCGAGCCTTGACGAGCTAAATACTGTAAATCTTGAAATCTATGCATCTCCAATAAATACGACTGCTGACCCCTGGCTAAAAATGCGACTCCCCCGATCCCCAATCAAACAGCAAATGTCATCGCTTATTAACATTTCATAAAGAACTTCCGTATTAACTATAAACGGTGTTTTCCTAAAATTAAACACACAGTTCATATGTTTATTCTGTTGACTGGCCTTAAGGAAATTCAAATGCAATAAAATAATTGAATCAACAACAGTTCACTGATTGGACTGGTCAATGATGCCTAGTGTGACACAAGTGGGTAGAACTCTTGACCCCAGCAGTGATAACTCACAGGAAGGCCATTGTGTAACTTCTATTCTTTAAATGGTATTCTTATGTACTTGTCACAACTGCTGCTCAATAAACCGTGTTTGTGTATATATTCAAGTTGGTATTTCCGCTATTCAAAGTGTGCAATGAGGCCATCTTATTGCTTATAGTCATTTTGGAGACATCAATGCGAAGTTTCATTAAGGCGAACAAAGATCTCTCGCATTTCACGCATTTAATTCACGCTTGCGTTAATTTCAAGATTTACATAATGTCTATTCCTAATACAGGATATTTACCATCGCCAAACACACAAGCGTGATAACCTCTTTATTATATAATGTCATACAGTTCTGCGCTCAAAAATCTCTTTCCATCTCTCACAAACATTACCTAAACATTTCCTGGAATGTGCGCAATAATATATACAACGTCAGAGGGTAAGTGATGTGTCAGTCCGGCAGTGACAGTAGCAAACACAGTTCCCACTGAAACCTCTTTCTGATACAGTGGAGTAACAACATATGTGCGAAACAACAATTGCCAACACAAATTCTTTTACTTGACTTTCCCGGCAATCCTTCTGTCCGATAGAGTAACTGCCCTTTATCAAGGGAAACTACTCTTCCTCTAGTCTATGAAACGTCACGGTCACAGTCAGACGTTGTTAACAGTCTGTCCTGTCATAACATTACGATTACGAAGTGCAGTCAGATGTACACACAGCGACAAAACGAGACAAATAAACAATTCGAAAATATTGCGGCCAAATCTAACTGTTGTAATTTGAGGAAAAAGTTCCAATCCGCAGAGGTCTTTAAGCACAAATGGAAACTCATTCCGCTTGGCTGGTGACCTTGCAAAATAGTTTTGCATTTATATCGCAAAAAGTTGCCACAACATGTAAAATGCCTTAACTACCTCACAGTTAGACAATAATTTTCAGTATATCAGACCAATATATTCTTTTGATGATGATAGCAATTATCCCTTTAGTTTCTCCAGATTCCCGATGGTTAATTTTGACTCGATCGCCGAGTTACAAGGGCAACGCCATGTTTGTTTGTAAACACTGAAAGTAGTCCCCATTTGACCTTTGATATTTGCATCTCTATCCACATATGACCCCAATGGAATCGTTTTTATTCATTGGCTTTATCCTGCCAACAAACCTGCCCATTATATGATTAATAAATGTGTCTATGTACCTGCTGTCTGTATCTGTGCACCTGTTGTTATGTTACAGAAGTATCCAATGTATCCATCTATACACCCGAGGGTACATCCCCCGTTGCCTTGGTTGCAGATGGTGCTGATGCAGTTCTGACTACAAAGTTGATCACAGTGGTCACCATGCCGACCACGAACACACCCATGTAAACACTCCCCAGTGTCTTTGTGACAGGGTCGGAGGTTTCTGCCAGGAAGAAGTCCACAGTGATCTGAACATAGTCGGTCACAGTTGTGTCCATACTTGCCCCACTCACACACCGGGACACCCTGTAGCACAGAAACTGAAAACAGAAGTGAAATGAGATACATGTCTACCTGATTGCCGACGTGTTTGAAGCTTGCATGACAAGGCTAGTGATCATAGATCGTGGTCATGGAGGCCCAAGCCATCTAAGGAGTAAACACAAGTAAGATGGCTACCCCAGATTCGCACTGATGATCCAGGTCCAGGTTTGTCAGCACCATATCCTGCTCGTTGCTTTCACCGAAGTAGGAAACGTCAAAGACCAGCTTCACGTAGGAATTTTCCCCCACATTTAGCTGACACGTCATTCAAAACGGTGTTAAACTCAAGTCACTCACATTTAAGATCATATGACTATGAGTATGAACCTTGGTTACTGAGGGTTACTAAATTCCACTGTCGGGACATAGATCTAAGACAGGTCGACTTCAGTCTAGTTAAACATAACAATGGTCACAGTTGAGCCTGCAATTGGCTCGCTTGTAAATATGCACGTATCAGCTATATGATCTTGTTCTACCCAGCTGTTGTTCACTTGCTTGATAAAGATACCTGTATCGAGGCGTTGTATTTTAGCGTTAATGAAGCTGAAATCTATGTAAACTCTGTTCTCATTGTTACTTCTTACTGCCACTGTATATATTTATACAAGTGAGTACGCTTGACGAGGTCAATATACAAAAACAAGGACCTTGGACAGGCGGAGGTTCGGTCATACCACGGAAGGGGTCGGGCCTGAGGTCCGTGTTTCTGCATATTGACCTCGTCAAGAGGAATCACTGTTTTATATAATCTATATTTAGTCAGTGACACGGGTAAACATTTTTGTATCTGTACCATGTCGATATACAAAAGTCACTTACATACTATTATCAGCAACGATCCAAACATCACAGCATATAGCCAATCCCTTCTGTAAAATAAATAACATTAAACAATTATGACGACGTCACATAATTATTGTTGTGGTTGATTTTGAGCCAGGAATTCACTGGCCATTCAGAACAGTATGTTGTACAAGTGAGGCTGAAGGAACTCTAGGTCATTGTGAAAACTTATTAAGAGAAACCACTCGAATCTGTTGATTCCAGAATCAACATATTTCCATGATTTCTCCATTACGTAATCGAGGCTCTAGATATGTGTGGGACAGACATAAGTTCATGTCGGGTAGACAGCAGTAAGACTTTCATATTGCCATGGGTCAATCGAACGGCCATATGTATAGCTTGGTTATATATGCACTTTGTCTGTAGGTCTCTATTTTGTCATACAAGGAAACAATGTGTAAGTAAATAGTGTAAGGTTGGGTGCTTGGACACTTTTTACAATATACATTATACTCCGACAACCCACTGTGCAGTACCTATTCCCCGGTTGTTGATCAGATAGTGGGACCTACCCTCTCCACTCACCTAGTTTCTACATTGTCACACACCCAAGTGGTTTGTGTTTCATATATTTTTTAACACATATTAAGATTATTTGACAAAGTGCAATTAATAAACATTTTAACACGCCTCATCAGATCGTGTTGGTTATATGATTGTCTGAGATCATTTGTTCTCACTCAGGGCATCGTTACAGCCATTTTCATTCCACTGATTGATATAAAGGAGACCAGTGAGGCCGCCTCATTATAGATCCGTGCATAGAGTATAAGAGAGACAACAGATATCCACAAGAGCAATATTCTAGCAGCTCTAGTATTTGGTGTCTACATTTCACAAGATTTTAGGTACAATCGAGCAGGTTCATTCTACGAAGATTTCAACGAGCGTCATACGATTCCTACCCAAAAGGTGCTTGATCAAGGTGACAACATTCAAGGCCTTTGCATAGCTTTCAAAAAGCTGTGATTGCAGACATGTGGAGAACATTTCCAGATTTGATGCCAGAAGCTTTCTATCTATTTCGTTTGACTCTCTGTTTGCTGGTAAGCAACTACCTATCTACTGCGTACTGATTCCATATCTCGGTTTTGGCTCCATATGTCCTCGTTATCGTCACCGTATGTCTGTGGTATCAGCTCCCAATCTACCGGATATCAACACAATATAATTATTCTCTTCATCTATTGGCTGTTGAGTCCATATCCAATTGGTATTGAATATCTATCAACTGGGTATTGACTCCATACATACTGGGTATTGACCCTCTATCTACTTGAACTTGACGAGGCACATGAGTAGCATATGGCATAGGCAGTGTTTAATGGACAGAGCAATCTAATGAGAAAGGTGGCTGTGGTTTGAAGACGAATTGTCTTGTTAATTAATTTCCGTTTTCATATATGTTTATATTCTATTTGTTTATATTCTATATGTTGATATATGTTGATATTTCGACTACTTAGGTTTTTGTTAACAATCTATACAGCAAAAAATAATGAAATGAAATTTATAATCCATTTTGCACCATAGATATGACATTTACTATTTCATAAACCTGTTTAAGTGCATAGTTAGACCACGTGCCACATGACACCATTGTCTCACAACTATTCAGAACTTTGAAAAATTTCATAGTCAAAGTTGGTAAAAACTAGAAGGCCGCAATACATATCACAGGAAAGTGCAAGTTACTGAAATAGGTACGCCCCTTTTATCCCTGTGTTCTACTGCCTTTACAATACATGCTTCCTGACTTCATTTATGGACGCTCTTAAAACGCATATAACCATAGTCGACCTACCCTGTGGAGTGCACTTGTAAAAACTGATAAGACATCGGGTCAACATGACCTCAGTGACACTCGTATCACGGGTGGTATTGTTTATTTAGGTTGAAACCTGATCTACAGATTACACATATGGCCCTGTCATAGCGGCACAGAAGGTTATCGCTGTGTGGTTCTTTTTGTGTATATTCCAACGCATGATGAAGAAAGTAGATCACAGTTGCTATAAAACACGCGGGATGACGCTCGTGCATGTCGTACTTATTATTGACCCAAATGAGTCCGACATCAATGTGATTATAAAATCACGTTAAATATACTTTAATACTAACATGCGGCTCTAGTATTAGATTGCTATATGGAAGATAGCTACGCGATAAATCACAAAGAGCAAGGAAGAACGAAGCGTGGGTTATTTCACAATAAAACATTGTTCTATGTGCCATTGTTCTAGATTGAAGTGTCGACGTGGGGATTTTGAAAATATACGGGAAATACCAAACTTAAGCCACCTGTAGTAAATGGACTTGTCGAATGCTATTCAGGGAGTCATCGTTATTAAAATTAAGGGAACTATTTTTAAACACACTTGATCAACATCCTCAAAGAGGCTGTACGTAATGTTAATATAAGAAATATTTCTATCTTACAAACAAAACACTGCAGGGAGAATAAACTACTCGGGGCTGCAAACCTCATTGTTTATTCTCCCTGCAGTTTGTTATTGTACAATAAACAACAGCCACTCGTCGTTTATTTCTTAATGAACGTATGTGACGTCTGTGTTAGATGCTGTAATACTGTCACGCGACTCTAGTATTGTATTGCTGTTGAACGTATGTGACTTTGCTCTGTTAGATGCTGTTGTACTGTCACGCGACTCTAATATTGTATTGCTATTGAACCTATGTGACTTTGTCGTGTTAGATTCTGTTGTACTGTCACGCGACTCTAGTATTGTATTGCTACTGAACGTATGTGACTTTGCTCTGTTAGATGCTGTTATACTGTCACGCGACTCTAGTATTGTATTGCTGTTGAACGTATGTGACTTTGCTGTGTTAGATGCTGTTGTACTGTCACGCGACTCTAGTATTGTATTGCTACTGAACGTATGTGACTTTGCTGTGTTAGATGCTGTTGTACTGTCACGCGACTCTAGTATTGTATTGCTACTGAACCTATGTGACTTTGCTCTGTTAGATGCTGTTATACTGTCACGCGACTCTAGTATTGTATTGCTACTGAACGTATGTGACTTTGCTGTGTTAGATGCTGTTGTTCTGTCACGCGATTCTAGTATTGTATTGCTACTGAACGTATGCGACTTTGTCGTGTTAGATGCTGCTGTACTGTCACGCGACTCTGACATTGTATTGCTACTGAACGTATGTGACTTTGTCGTGTTAGATGCTGTTGTACTATCACGCGACTCTAGTATTGTATTGCTATTGCACGTACGTGGCTTCTGTGTTAGATTCCGTTATACTGTCACGCGACTCTAGTATTGTATTACTATTGAACGTACGTGTGTTCGCCTTTTTCATCTCCAATGAAAGCAATATAGTTCTTACCTGAAATTACACTCACGTTTTGACTCCCTTCACTTCACCAATATGTCCACCC
Organism: Haliotis rufescens; assembly: GCF_023055435.1. Taxonomy (NCBI): domain Eukaryota; kingdom Metazoa; phylum Mollusca; class Gastropoda; order Lepetellida; family Haliotidae; genus Haliotis; species Haliotis rufescens. The sequence continues at coordinate 1,718,052 of NW_025964346.1, forward strand.
CTCCCACGTTCTGCGCACTACACTGTAGCAAGGCACACCTCGACCCAGTAGATAACACTGACGTAAACATTAGGTAACCAAGCAATCTGCACAGATCGAAGTCCCCGACCCACACACACAGCCTGAAATGTGATCCAGCTAGTAGAGGGAAAAAACACCGCATGATTTAAAGACTACTTGTTAAATGCACGCTCACACGCTATGCACAGGTGCCTCCCTTTACAGCAACCAGTCGATTTACCCCAGTGGTATAATCGAAATACTGTAGTGTAAGTATGTGCTGAAACACGCACTCACCCAAACTCACTCACTCAAAATATATTCACTCAATCACTATAACTATATTCACTCTCACACCAAAAACTAACGCACCAAAATTCTTTCACTTATCCAAACATGTTACTCAAAGACCTGATCTATCTTAACTCATTCATCAAACTACATTTACTCACTCATCTGAAATATATTTACTCACTCATCTAAACCACATGTACTCAGTCATCTGAAATATCTTAACTCATTCATCAAACCACATTTGTTCACTCATCTGAAATATATTTACTCACTCATCTAAACCACATTTACTCAGTCATCTAAAATATCTTAACTCATTCATCAAACTACATTTACTCACTCATCTGAAATATATTTACTCACTCGTCTAAACTACATTAACTCACTCATCTGAACTATATTCACTCATCTAAACTACATTTACTCAGTCATCTGAAATATCTTAACTCATTCATCAAACTACATTTACTCACTCATCTGAAATATATTTACTCACTCATCTAAACCACATTTACTCAGTCATCTGAAATATCTTAACTCATTCATCAAGCTACATTTACTCACTCATCTGAAATATATTTACTCACTCATCTAGACTTCATTTACTCAGTCATCTGAAATATATTCACTCAGTCATCTAAAATATCTTAACTCATTCATCAAACTACATTTACTCAGTCATCTGAAATATATTTACTCACTCATCTGAACAATATTCACTCACTCATCCAAACTATATTCACTTACTCATCTGAACAATATTCACTCACTCATCGAAACTAAATTCACTTACTCATCTAAACTGTATTCACTCACTTATCTGAAGTACATTTACAAACTTATCTAAACTATATTCTCTTACTTATCTAAACTATCCACTCACTCATCCGAACTATATTTACTCACTCATCTAAACCATATGTACTCAGTCATCTGAAATATATTCACTCACTCATCTAAACCACATTTACTCAGTCATCTAAAATATCTTAACTCATTCATCAAACTACATTTACTCACTCATCTGAAATATATTCACTCACTCATTAAAGTACATTAACTCACTCATCTGAACTATATTCACTCATCTAAACTACATTAACTCAGTCATCTGAAATATCTTAACTCATTCATCAAACTACATTTACTCACTCATCTGAAATATATTTACTCACTCATCTAGACTACATTTACTCAGTCATCTGAAATATATTCACTCACTCATTAAACTACATTTACTCACTCATCTAAACTACATTTACTCAGTCATCTGAAATATCTTAACTCATTCATTAAACTACATTTACTCACTCATCTGAAATATATTTACTCACTCATCTAAACCACATTTACTCAGTCATCTAAAATATCTTAACTCATTCATCAAACTACATTTACTCAGTCATCTGAAATATATTCACTCACTCATTAAAGTACATTTACTCACTCATTAAACTACATTAACTCACTCATCTGAACTATATTCACTCATCTAAACTACATTTACTCAGTCATCTGAAATATCTTAACTCATTCATCAAACTACATTTACTCACTCATCTGAAATATATTTACTCACTCATCTAGACTACATTTACTCAGTCATCTGAAATATATTCACTCACTCATTAAACTACATTTACTCACTCATCTGAAATATATTTACTCACTCATCTGAACAATATTCACTCACTCATCGAAACTATATTCACTTACTCATCTGAACAATATTCACTCACTCATCGAAACTATATTCACTTACTCATCTAAACTGTATTCACTCACTTATCTGAAGTACATTTACAAACTTATCTAAACTATCTTCTCTTACTTATCTAAACTATCCACTCACTCATCCGAACTATATTCACTCTCTCAACAAAACTGCATGTACTCACTCATCTAAACTTTATTCAATCAATCATCAAAACTACATTTACTCACTCATCTGAACTATATTCACTCACTTATCAAAAATATATTCACTCAATCATCAAAACTACATTTACTCACTCATATGAACTATATTCAATCACTCATTAAAACTACATTTACTCACTCATCTCAGATATATTCACTCAATTATCATAAATATATTCCCTCAATCATCAAAACTACATTAACTCACTCATCTGAACTATATTCACTCACTTATCAAAAATATATTCACTCAATCATCAAACGATTCCCGACATGGGTAAATTGTGTGAAGACCATTTCTGGTGTCCCCAGCCGTGATATTGCTGGAATATTGCTAAAAGCGGCGTAAAACCTTACTCAGTCAGTCAGTTAGTCAATCATCAAAACTACATTTACTCACTCATATGAACTATATTCAATCACTCATCAAAACTGCATTTACTCACTCATCAAAACTACATTTACTCACTCATCTCAAATATATTCACTCACTTATCATAAATATATTCACTCAGTCATCAAAACTACATTAACTGACTCATCCAAGCTATATTCAGTCGCTCATCTGAACTATATTTACACGCTCATCTGAAATATATTCACTCAATCATCAAAACTACATTTACTCATTCATCTAAGGTATATTCACTCACTCATCAAACTACATTTAGTCACTCATCTGAACTATATTCACTCATCTAAACTATATTTACACAGTCACCTGAACTATATTCACTCACTCATCTAAACTAAATTAAATCAATCATCCGAACTATATTCACTCATCTAAGCTACATTTACTCAGTCTTCTGAAATATCTTAACTCATTCATCAAACCATATTTACTCACTCATCTGAAATATATTTACTCAGTCATCTAAACCACATTTTCTCAGTCATCTGAAATATCTTAACTCATTCATCAAACTACATTTACTCACTCATCTGAAACATATTTACTCACTCGTCTAAACTACATTTACTCAGTCATCTGAAATATATTCACTCACTCATTTAACTACATTAACTCACTCATCTGAACTATATTCACTCATCTAAACTACATTTACTCACTCATCTGAAATATCTTAACTCATTCATCAAAATACATTTACTCAGTCATCTGAAATATATTTACTCACTCGTCTAAACTACATTTACTCAGTCATCTGAAATATATTCACTCAATCATTAAACTACATTTACTCACTCATCTGAACTATATTCACTCATCTAAACTACATGTACTTTGTCATCTGAAGTACATTTACAAACTTATCTAAACTATATTCTCTTACTTATCTAAACTATCCACTCACTCATCTGAACTATATTCACTCTCTCAACAAAATTGCATGTACTCACTCATCTAAACTTTATTCAGTCAATCATCAAAACTACATTTACTCACTCATCTGAAATATATTCACTCACTCATCAAAAATATATTCACTCAATCATCAAAACTACATTAACTCACTCATCTGAACTATATTCACTCACTTATCAAAAATATAATCACTCAATCATCAAAACTACATTTACTTACTCATATGAACTATATTCAATCACTCATCAAAACTGCATTTACTCACTCTTCAAAACTACATTTACTCAATCATCTCAAATATATTCACTCACTTATCATAAATATATTCACTCAATCATCAAAACTACATTAACTCACTCATCTGAACTATATTCACTCACTTATCAGAAATATATTCACTCAATCATCAAAACTACATTTACTCACTCATATGAACTATATTCAATCACTCATCGAAACTACATTTACTCACTCATCAAACTACATTTACTCACTCATCTCAAATATGTTCACTCACTTATCATAAATATATTCACTCAATCATCAAAACTACATTAACTGACTCATCTAAGCTATATTCAGTCGCTCATCTGAACTATATTTACTCACTCATCTGAAATATATTCACTCACTCATCAAAACTACACTAACTCACTCATCTAAGGTATATTCACTCACTCATCAAACTACATTTACTCAGTCATCTGAAATATATTCACTCACTCATTAAACTACATTAACTCACTCATCTGAATTATATTCACTCACTCATCAAAACTACATTTACTCACTCATATGAAATATATTCACTCACTCAGCTGAACTATATTCACTCACTCATCTAAACTACATTTACTCACTCATCTGAAATATATTTACTCACTCATCTAAACCACATTTACTCAGTCATCTGAAATATATTCACTCATTCATCAAACTACATTTACTCAGTCATCTGAGATATATTTAATCACTCATCAAACTATATCTGCTCACTCATCTGAAATATATTTACTCACTCATCTAAACTATATGTACCCAGTCACCTGAACTATATTCACTCACTCATCTAAACTACATTAACTCACTCATCTGAACCATATTCACTCATCTAAACTACATTTACTCCGTCATCAGTCATGAGAAATATCTTAACTCATTCATCAAACTACATTTACTCACTCATCTGAAATATATTTACTCACTCATCTAAACCACATGTACTCAGTCATCTGAAATATCTTAACTCATTGATCAAACTACATTTACTCACTCATCTGAAATATATTTACTCACTCATCTAAACTACATTTACTCAGTCATCTGAAATATATTCACTCACTAATTAAACTACATTTACTTACTCATTTGAACTATATTCACTCATCTAAACTTCATTTACTCAGTCATCTGAAATATCTAAACTGATTCATAAAACTACATTTACTCAGTCATCTGAAATATATTCACTCACTCATTAAACTACATTCACTCACTCATCTAAACTACATTTACTCAGTCATCTGAAATATCTTAACTCATTCATCAAACTACATTTACTCACTCATTTGAAATATATTTACTCACTCATCTGAACAATATTCACTCACTCATCGAAACTATATTCACTTACTCATCTGAACAATATTCACTCACTCATCGAAACTATATTCACTTACTCATCTAAACTGTATTCACTCACTTATCTGAAGTACATTTACAAACTTATCTAAACTATATTCTCTTACTTATTTAAACTATCCACTCACTCATCTGAACTATATTCACTCTCTCAACAAAACTGCATGTACTCACTCATCTAAACTTTATTCACTCAATCATCAAAACTACATTTACTCACTCATCAAAACTACATTTACTCACTCATCTCAAATATATTTACTCACTTATCATAAATATATTCACTCAATCATCAAAACTACATTAACTCACTCATCTGAACTATATTCACTCACTTATCAAAAATATATTCACTCAATCATCAAAACTACATTTACTCACTCATATGAACTATATTCAATCACTCATCAAAACTACATTTACTCACTCATCAAAGCTACATTTACTCACTCATCTCAAATATATTCACTCACTCATCATATATATATTCACTCAATCATCAAAACTACATTAACTGACTCATCTAAGCTATATTCAGTCGCTCATCTGAACTATATTTACTCACTCATCTGAAATATATTTACTCACTCATCAAAACTACACTAACTCACTCATCTAAGGTATATTCACTCACTCATCAAACTACATTTACTCAGTCATCTGAAATATATTCACTCACTGATTAAACTACATTAACTCACTCATCTGAACTATATTCACTCATCAAAACTATATTTACCCAGTCACCTGAACTATATTCACTCACTCATCTAAACTGAATTAAATCACTCATCTGCGCTATATTCATTCATCTAAACTACATTTACTCACTCATCTGAAATATCTTAACTCATTCATCAAACTACATTTACTCACTCATCTGAGATATATTTACTCACTCATCTAAACTACATGTACTCAGTCATCTGAAATATCTTAACTCATTCATCAAACTACATTTACTCACTCATCTGAAATATATTTACTCATACGTCTAAACTACATTTACTCAGTCATCTGAAATACATTTACTCATTCATCTGAAATATATTTACTCACTCATCTAAACCACATTTACTCACTAATCTGAAATATCTTAACTCATTGATCAAACTACATTTACTCACTCATCTGAAATATATTTACTCACTCATCTAAACCACATGTACTCAGTCATCTGAAATATCTTAACTCACTCATCAAACTACATTTACTCACTCATCTGAAATATATTTACTCACTCATCTAAACCACATTTACTCAGTCATCTGAAATATATTCACTCATTCATCAAACTACATTTACTCACTCATCTGAAATATATTTACTCATACGTCTAAACTACATTTACTCAGTCATCTGAAATACATTTACTCATTCATCTGAAATATATTTACTCACTCATCTAAACCACATTTACTCACTAATCTGAAATATCTTAACTCATTGATCAAACTACATTTACTCACTCATCTGAAATATATTTACTCACTCATCTAAACCACATGTACTCAGTCATCTGAAATATCTTAACTCACTCATCAAACTACATTTACTCACTCATCTGAAATATATTTACTCACTCATCTAAACCACATTTACTCAGTCATCTGAAATATATTCACTCATTCATCAAACTACATTTACTCACTCATCTGAAATATATTTACTCACCCATCTAAACTACATTTACTCAGTCATCTGAACTATATTCACTCACTCATTAAACTACATTTACTCACTCATCTAAACTACATTTACTCAGTCATCTGAAATATCTTAACTCATTCATCAAACCACATTTACTCATTCATCTGAAATATATTTACTCACTCATCTAAACCACATTTACTCAGTAATCTGAAATATCTTAACAGATGCTCAAACTACATTTACTCACTCATCTCAAATATATTTACTCACCCGTCTAAGTCATCTGAAATATCTTAACTCATTCATCAAACTACATTTACTCACTCATCAGAAATATATTCACTCACTCATTAAACTACATTTACTCACTCATCTGAACTATATTCACTCATCTAAACTACATTTACTTTGTCATCTGAAATATCTTAACTCATTCATCAACTACATTTACTCACTCATCTGAAATATATTCACTTACTCATTAAACTACATTTACTCACTCATCTAAACTACAGTTACTCAGTCATCTGAAATATATTTACTCACTCATCGAAACTATATTCACTTACTCATCTGAACAATATTCACTCACTCATCGAAACTAAATTCACTTACTCATCTAAACTGTATTCACTCATTTATCTGAAGTACATTTACAAACTTATCTAAACTATATTCTCTTACTTATCTAAACTATCCACTCACTCATCTGAACTATATTCACTCTCTCAACAAAACTGCATGTACTCACTCATCTAAACTTTATTCAATCAATCATCAAAACTACATTCATGAATATATTCACTCACTCATCAAAAATAAATTCACTCAATCATCAAAACTACATTAACTCACTCATCTGAACTATATTCACTCACTTATCAAAAATATATTCACTCAATCATCAAAACTACATTTACTCACTCATCACAACTACATGTACTCACTCATCTCAAATATATTCAATCACCCGTCTAAGTCATCTGAAATATCTTAACTCATTCATCAAACTACATTTACTCACTCATCAGAAATATATTCACTCACTCATTAAACTACATTTACTCACTCATCTGAACTATATTCACTCATCTAAACTACATTTACTTTGTCATCTGAAATATCTTAACTCATTCATCAACTACATTTACTCACTCATCTGAAATATATTCACTTACTCATTAAACTACATTTACCCACTCATCTAGACTACAGTTACTCAGTCATCTGAAATATATTTACTCACTCATCGAAACTATATTCACTTACTCATCTGAACAATATTCACTCACTCATCGAAACTAAATTCACTTACTCATCTAAACTGTATTCACTCACTTATCTGAAGTACATTTACAAACTTATCTAAACTATATTCTCTTACTTATTTAAACTATCCACTCACTCATCTGAACTATATTCACTCTCTCAACAAAACTGCATGTACTCACTCATCTAAACTTTATTCACTCAATCATCAAAACTACATTTACTCACTCATCAAAACTACATTTACTCACTCATCTCAAATATATTTACTCACTTATCATAAATATATTCACTCAATCATCAAAACTACATTAACTCACTCATCTGAACTATATTCACTCACTTATCAAAAATATATTCACTCAATCATCAAAACTACATTTACTCACTCATATGAACTATATTCAATCACTCATCAAAACTACGTTTACTCACTCATCAAAGCTACATTTACTCACTCATCTCAAATATATTCACTCACTCATCATATATATATTCACTCAATCATCAAAACTACATTAACTGACTCATCTAAGCTATATTCAGTCGCTCATCTGAACTATATTTACTCACTCATCTGAAATATATTTACTCACTCATCAAAACTACACTAACTCACTCATCTAAGGTATATTCACTCACTCATCAAACTACATTTACTCAGTCATCTGAAATATATTCACTCACTGATTAAACTACATTAACTCACTCATCTGAACTATATTCACTCATCAAAACTATATTTACCCAGTCACCTGAACTATATTCACTCACTCATCTAAACTGAATTAAATCACTCATCTGCGCTATATTCATTCATCTAAACTACATTTACTCACTCATCTGAAATATCTTAACTCATTCATCAAACTACATTTACTCACTCATCTGAGATATATTTACTCACTCATCTAAACTACATGTACTCAGTCATCTGAAATATCTTAACTCATTCATCAAACTACATTTACTCACTCATCTGAAATATATTTACTCATACGTCTAAACTACATTTACTCAGTCATCTGAAATACATTTACTCATTCATCTGAAATATATTTACTCACTCATCTAAACCACATTTACTCACTAATCTGAAATATCTTAACTCATTGATCAAACTACATTTACTCACTCATCTAAACTACATTTACTCACTAATCTGAAATATCTTAACTCATTGATCAAACTACATTTACTCACTCATCTGAAATATATTTACTCACTCATCTAAACCACATGTACTCAGTCATCTGAAATATCTTAACTCACTCATCAAACTACATTTACTCACTCATCTGAAATATATTTACTCACTCATCTAAACCACATTTACTCAGTCATCTGAAATATATTCACTCATTCATCAAACTACATTTACTCACTCATCTGAAATATATTTACTCATACGTCTAAACCACATTTACTCACTAATCTGAAATATCTTAACTCATTGATCAAACTACATTTACTCACTCATCTGAAATATATTTACTCACTCATCTAAACCACATGTACTCAGTCATCTGAAATATCTTAACTCACTCATCAAACTACATTTACTCACTCATCTGAAATATATTTACTCACTCATCTAAACCACATTTACTCAGTCATCTGAAATATATTCACTCATTCATCAAACTACATTTACTCACTCATCTGAAATATATTTACTCACCCATCTAAACTACATTTACTCAGTCATCTGAACTATATTCACTCACTCATTAAACTACATTTACTCACTCATCTAAACTACATTTACTCAGTCATCTGAAATATCTTAACTCATTCATCAAACCACATTAACTCACTCATATGAAATATATTTACTCACTCATCTAAACCACATGTACTCAGTCATCTGAAATATCTTAACTCATTCATCAAAATACATTTACTCATTCATCTGAAATATATTTACTCACTCATCTAAACCACATTTACTCAGTAATCTGAAATATCTTAACAGATGCTCAAACTACATTTACTCACTCATCTCAAATATATTTACTCACCCGTCTAAGTCATCTGAAATATCTTAACTCATTCATCAAACTACATTTACTCACTCATCAGAAATATATTCACTCACTCATTAAACTACATTTACTCACTCATCTGAACTATATTCACTCATCTAAACTACATTTACTTTGTCATCTGAAATATCTTAACTCATTCATCAACTACATTTACTCACTCATCTGAAATATATTCACTTACTCATTAAACTACATTTACTCACTCATCTAAACTACAGTTACTCAGTCATCTGAAATATATTTACTCACTCATCGAAACTATATTCACTTACTCATCTGAACAATATTCACTCACTCATCGAAACTAAATTCACTTACTCATCTAAACTGTATTCACTCATTTATCTGAAGTACATTTACAAACTTATCTAAACTATATTCTCTTACTTATCTAAACTATCCACTCACTCATCTGAACTATATTCACTCTCTCAACAAAACTGCATGTACTCACTCATCTAAACTTTATTCAATCAATCATCAAAACTACATTCATGAATATATTCACTCACTCATCAAAAATAAATTCACTCAATCATCAAAACTACATTAACTCACTCATCTGAACTATATTCACTCACTTATCAAAAATATATTCACTCAATCATCAAAACTACATTTACTCACTCATCACAACTACATGTACTCACTCATCTCAAATATATTCAATCACCCGTCTAAGTCATCTGAAATATCTTAACTCATTCATCAAACTACATTTACTCACTCATCAGAAATATATTCACTCACTCATTAAACTACATTTACTCACTCATCTGAACTATATTCACTCATCTAAACTACATTTACTTTGTCATCTGAAATATCTTAACTCATTCATCAACTACATTTACTCACTCATCTGAAATATATTCACTTACTCATTAAACTACATTTACTCACTCATCTAGACTACAGTTACTCAGTCATCTGAAATATATTTACTCACTCATCGAAACTATATTCACTTACTCATCTGAACAATATTCACTCACTCATCGAAACTAAGTTCACTTACTCATCTAAACTGTATTCACTCACTTATCTGAAGTACATTTACAAACTTATCTAAACTATATTCTCTTACTTATTTAAACTATCCACTCACTCACCTGAACTATATTCACTCTCTCAACAAAACTGCATGTACTCACTCATCTAAACTTTATTCAATCAATCATCAAAACTACATTCATGAATATATTCACTCACTCATCAAAAATAAATTAACTCAATCATCAAAACTACATTAACTCACTCATCTGAACTATATTCACTCACTTATCAAAAATATATTCACTCAATCATCAAAACTACATTTACTCACTCATATGAACTATATTCAATCACTCATCAAAACTACATTTACTCACTGATCAAAACTACATTTACTCACTCATCTCAAATATATTCACTCACTCATCATAAATATATTCACTCAATCATCAAAACTACATTAACTCACTCATCTGAACTATATTCACTCACTTATCAAAAATATATTCACTCAATCATCAAAACTACATTTACTCACTTATATGAACTATATTCAATCACTTATCAAAACTGCATTTACTCACTCATCAAAACTACATTTACTCACTCATCTCAAATATATTCACTCACTTATCATAAATATATTCACTCAATCATCAAAACTACATTGACTGACCCATCTAAGCTATAGTCAGTCGCTCATCTGAACTATATTTACTCACTCATCTGAAATATATTCACTCACTCATCAAAACTACACTAACTCACTCATCTAAGGTATATTCACTCACTCATCAACTACATTTACTCAGTCACCTGAACAATATTCACTCACTCATTTAAACTACATTTACTCACTCATCTGAAATATATTCACTCACTCATCAAATTACATTTACTCACTCATCTGAACTATATTCACTCACTCATCAACACCACAATAACTCACTCAGCTGAACTATATTCACTCACTCATCAAAACTACATTTACTCACTCATCGGACATATATTCACTTACTCATCAAACCTGCATTCACTCATTCATCTGAACTGCATTCAGTCACTCATCAAACTACATTTACTTACTCATCTGAACTATATTCACTAACTCATCAACACCACAATAACTCACTCATCTGAACTAAATTCACTCACTCATGAACACTACATTTACTCACTCATCTGAAATATATTTACTCACTCATCTGAACTATATTTACTCGCTCATAAAAACTACATTTACTCACTCATCTGAATTATATTCACTCACTCATCTGAACTATATTCACTCGCTCATCAAAACTACATTTACTCACTAATCTGAACAATATTCACTCACTCATCGAAACTATATTTACTTACTCATCTAAACTGTAGTCACTCACTCATCGGAAGGACATTCACACACTCATCTAAGCTATATTCTCTTACTTATCTAAACTATCCACTCACTCATCTGAACTATATTCACTCACTCAACAAAACTGCATGTACTCACTCATATGAACTTTATTCAATCAATCATCTAACCTTCATTAACTCACTCATCTGAACTATATGCACTCACTCATCAAAACTACATTTGCTCACTCATCTGAACTTTATTCAATCACTCATCAAAACTACATTTGCTCACTCATCTAAACTATATTTACTCTCTCATCTAAACTACATTTACCCAGTCACCTGAACTATATTCACTCACTCATCTAAATAACATTTACTCAGTCACCTGAAATATATTCATTCACTCATCAAACTACATTTACTCACTCATATGAAATATATTTACTCACTCATCTGAAATATATTCACTCACTCATCAAACTACATTTACCCACTTATCTGAACTAAATTCACTCACTCATCAACACCACACTAACTCACTCATCTGAACTATATTCACTCACTCATCAAAACTACATGTACTTACTCATCTGAACTATATTCACTCACTCATCTGAACTATATTCACTCACTCATCAAACCTGCATTCACTCACTCATCTGAACTTCATTTACTCACTAATCTAAACTATAGTCACTCACTCATCAAAACTAAATTTACTCACTCATCAACACCACACTAACTCACTCATCTGAACTATATTCACTCACTCATCAAAACTACATGTACTTACTCATCTGAACTATATTCACTCACTCATCTGAACTATATTCACTCACTCATCAAACCTGCTTTCACTCACTCATCTGAACTTCATTTACTCACTAATCTAAACTATAGTCACTCACTCATCAAAACTAAATTTACTCACTCATCTAAATAATATTCACTCGCTCATTAAAACTACATTTACTCACCCATTTGAACTATATTCACTCACTCATCAAACCTGCATTTACTCACTCATCAAAACTACATTTACTCACTCATCTAAACTGCATTTCCTCACTCACCCAACCTATGTAACAGCGATAAATTTGACATGTGGAGGGCATCCCAAATTTGACGCATCAATTACTAGAACGATGTCTGCAGTTCCCTATTTTGACTATGATGGGACGTAAAACCTCACCTTACCCAACCTCACCCCACCTCACCTTACCTGAACTCATCTCACCTCACCTCAAATCACCACACCTTAAATCACCTCACCTCAACTCAACTCACCCCAACTCAAAATCACCTCACCTCACCTCACTTCAAATCACCTCACCTCACCACACCTCACCTCACCTCACCTCACCTCACCTCACCACACCTCACCTCACCTCACCATATTGGCGGACGTTGCGCCAGGAAATAATACCATGCAGGACATGTCCGCCAGTCTAAGGTTTTCCAACACGTTCGGTATGACTTGTAATTTATGCAAATCACTGTGGATTAGTTGGACAATGTTTACCTTGTGAATCCCGCTCATAAACTGTCTGGTAGAATCACTCAGGAGTGTTATGCTATTTATGGTCTTGGGTCTGGCATGGAGGAAAATATTAAAGGAATGAGATGAATGGAACGAAAGGTCGCCATGATACTTGCAGGGCGCAATCCAGGAGATATTAACGACATTGTTTGAACCATAGTTAGTTTGTAAAACCTACATAAAAAGACATTTCACTTTTACACGAACAGATACGATCATAGGCTTTGCTGATGTATTTCGTGTGTTGGTTAAAGTTACCTACTCCTGCCGACTGCACACGTATCTGTGATGTCATCTTAATGGGCGAAGGAGTCGGGGTGGTATATACGTTTTGTGGCCGACACTTGTACTTTGTGACGTTTCGGCTTCAGTTTAATGCCGGTATGTATATTGCGTATGATATTTGGGAAATGCCTGTTTTATGTCAAAAGTAACCAAAATATATTGTTAACGTTTATATGATTCATATTTCCTCTTCCGTCACGTTGTCTTTGACATTGACTGCCACTCTGATTCTGGCTTTGACTGTCACGTTGACATTGGCGCTGTCTGTCACGTTGACATTGGCGCTGCCTGCCACGTTGGCACTGGCGCTGTCTGTCACGTTGGCTTTGGCGCTGTCTGTCACGTTGACTTTGGCGCTGCCTGTCACGTTGACATTGGCTTTGACTGTCACGTTGGCTCTGGCGCTGTCTGTCACATTGGCTTTGGCGCTGTCTGTCACGTTGACTTTGGCGCTGTCTGTCACGTTGACTTTGGCGCTGTCACTTTGCCTTTGTCAGTGACAGGGTAATCCAGTACAATCATTGTGCTTGTTTCATGATCAATGTGTTCTCGATTTTCTTGATCCATCACAAGATGTGATTGTAATGTCCATTTGTTTGTAAAACTAACATGTAATGTCATTTGTTGATGTTCGCCCACAAGGGTTGTGATCAGTTAAGATATTCTGTATTTGTAAGGTGTGTACATATTCTGACCCCGTACTTTGTGCAATATAACTGAACTTGTACATAGTCAGTCAGCGAGTTTTTTTTTGTTTTTTTTTGGGGGGGGGGATTTTTTTAAAGTTTTGCAGACACCTTTATCCGATAAAGTACATAGAATTATCTAGTGGTGAAGTTGTAAATCGTCCGAATACAACAATGATGCTGAGGACAAATTATACAATTGAACGGGCACTGGTAAGTCAGCATTTCCAAAAAGTACTGATTTAACATATACCACCTTTTTTTATTAATTCACTTTTTTTGTCGTACAGCATTTCATACATATTAATGTTCATACAGGGAATCTTAAAACAACAACGGAATCATGCATCATACATCATGGGAGCAAATGAACTCGGATAATTCAGTATTTGAGGTGATATGGTTACAAAAATAGTTTGTGGCAACTGGACCAAAACTTCACAAACTTGTAGTTACAGTTAGAGTTAGCTTTCGCTTAAGTTGTAAAGTAGCAATATGCCAACTCTCTCTGGATCAACTCGAAAGACATATTTTTTCTTTTTAAGATAAAATTTGAATATAATATCCTTAATGACAAGGCATATAGCATTTAATGGATCATTTCCTTTAAATGGAAAGCCCAGTAAAACGTTTTCTTTGGTGAAATTGATATGAATTTCTGCCTTAATATTGTGGTTGGTTCTAGAGAGTTGGCAGACTTCTGCCAAGAGCATCCTAGACGCGTTCGATGGGATTGAGGTCGAGAGACCTTGACGTCCAGTCCATGACGTTGACTCCCGCATTCTGAAGTAAATTCCTTGTCAAAATTGCTGTGAGGGGGCTGGCATTGTCGTGTTGGAAGATCAAACCGGATCCATGTGCTGCCATAAAAGGCAGAAGTTCTGGTGCCAGAACCTGGTTGCGGTAAGCAGCAGCGTTGAGGTTGCCATGGATGACAAGAAGCCTGGAACGTGCATTGCCACAGAAAGCCTCCCACACCATGACACTTCCGCCTCGAAATCTGTCAACTTCCTGTACACAACACTGGCCGTAACGTTCATTACGGCGCCTCGACACCCTAGCCCTATCATCGGCAAATCGAAGATTAAATCGGGATTCATCACTGAAGACGACTTGATTCCAATTTCTCTGAGTCCATCGTAAGTGTCGCTGTGTCCACAATTGACGTTGACGTCTGTGTAATTGAATCAGAATCGGCCCGCAGTATGGCCATCGTGCTTGAAGGTGAGCAGTTCTCAGACGGTTTGCGCACTTAGTCTACCCCTAAACAGTTCATTTCTGATGTAGCCATCAAAAATCGGTTACGGAGGGAGGTGACGTAGGACAATCTAACGATCCTCTGCATGTGACGTAACACGTGGTCGACCTGGCAATAGATAGACAACGGTTCTACCCTCGGTTCGGCATCCTATTGGAGTTGAGATCAATCAATACACAAAGAGTCAGTTCATATATCCCTGTTTAATGATGACACCTAGCAAACTTTAACTTAGATACAGGGCAAACAATGCGAAACAATGCGAAACAATGCGAACAATGCAGACAATGCGAAAAAGTGGATGACAACCTTCATCATCATCATCACACAGGTAGCCTGCTCAATGTTGCAACGAGTGCTGCTGTTGCTGCTGCTTCTGTTGCTGAGGGCGTTGCTGCTGCAGCTGCTAGTATCGCTGTCCATAGTGCTGAGTCGAGTTGTTGTGCTGCTTTCACTCCTTCTGAGGGTGTTGTTAGTATGGGTGCTGCTACTGCCGCTGCTGATGCTGCTGCTGATGCCGCCCTGTATAGTGGTGAGATGAGTTCTGGTGCTGCTGCTGCTGCTGCTACGGGCGTTGTTGTTGGTGTTGTCTGCGACGAGTTCTGATGCAGCAATGGTGCATGTGAGGTTACTGTTTCAATGAGTGCTGCTTCTGCTGCTTCTATTGCTGCAGGCGTTGCTGCCGCGGCTGCTAGTATCGCTGTCCATAGTGCTGAGTCGAGTTGTTGTGCTGCTTTCACTCCTTCTGAGGGTGTTGTTAGTATGGGTGCTGCTACTGCCGCTGCTGATGCTGCGATGAGTCGTAAAGTGAAAATGTTTGTTCCTTATAATGTTACCTCTGCTACCACTGTGGTGACTGTTGCGATATGTGGTGCTGCATGCTTTGAGTATGGATGCTGTGAGTGCTGCTGCTTCAGGTGTTGGGGTTTACTTTTCCATGAATAGTTCCATGCTGGGGATACAGATGCCATACCCCGGTGGCAGAAATGTGTCCACGACGCATTTTAACTTGTCATGTATGCAGTCATGGGAAGCTTTGTACAAGGCACTCGCTTTCATCATCCCACAGTAGAACTAACTGCTGCTCCAGTTGCCATTGCACGACGGAAATACTCGCCATTGAGAACATCCTCGTACTTGTCCCCCTTCTTCTTCTTAGTAGCCATTGTCGTCATACAGTGGTAGTAGCCAGAACATGATGGTATTGCTGTATACTTTTATATTGTATGTATGCCCAAGGTGAGACATAAATAATATATATGTCTGTCTGTCTGTCTGTCTGTCTAGTGCGACGTTTCAAAATCGTGCAAGTAACATGACAACGGTATAAGGATCTATACCGAAACGTCGCTTTTTACAGTATTAAAGAAGTTGTTATCCATAAAATTTTGTCCATCCGTCAACTTCTGAGTTATGCCTATCAAACAATTTTTCGTGCAAGTACATCAATAATTATATATCGTTGTGTTGTACATGAAGTTAAAGATGAATATACCTGAGTAAATAGTTACACGTCACAACACGGAGTAATAACACAACCAAAATATGGATTAAGAATAAATTTAATACATAAAGAATTACACTGATAATAACTTCACAACTTATGTACCCACACCCATTCACTTCACCCTTCGACTAACTAATACGCTTCACACACTTAACTCTAGCACACACTTTCAAAATACTTAAGGTTTTTCAACTCTACTAACAAATACACTAATATTGTACTTATAGAAATAACGACAATAAAGTCGAAATTACGAGAAACAACATCGAAGCAAATAGAAAATAATCGAAATAACGAGAAAATAATTGAAATTACGAAAATATAATCGAAATAACGAGAACAAACTGAATTTTCAGGCTCGCTGACTTGGTTGATGAATGTCATCGTATCCCAATTGCGTGGATCGATGCTCATCATATCACTCACTATATTGTCTGTCCCAGACTTTATTCTTTACAGACAGCCGTCTTATAGCTGGAATATTACTGAGTTCGACCTTAAACAACAAACGAACCACCGATTGGGGCCGAGGATATAGGAACGAAGTTCGCTCTTTCGTCCGTCTGCCCAGAGAAATGAAACTTTTCATACTGATGTTACTGGTCATGATCTCAAATGAGTTCCAAAATTGGTGTCCTGAATAATTTATGTACAGACTTCCAGCCCGTGCGTTTCAACTTAGTGGATACTGCGTGCATACTGCGTGCACACTGCGTTCATACTGCGTGCATACTGCGTGAAATGGGGACACCGTTTCTGAGAAACTACCGAAGTTACATAGATGAAAGTTTGCATGTCTATCTATGAGATTCTTGTGAAGACTGAGTTCGTAAATTGGTGCTTTTCCCGAGAGGAGTGGCCTTTTGTGTGTATTAGTTTCACATTAAATATTTTTTTCTGATGACAGAAACCAACCCTAGCGCCTATCTTTTCTTCACTGTGTTATTTCCATAGCTAATATTAACTTCTTTATTGGTCATTAGTGAACATACAAACAAAATACGTATGTGCCCATGGTAGGATATTGATAACGCTGATTTCTTATTTTGTATCCTTAATAATAATTGTATTTGTTAAAAAAATCTTATCTGGGAGAAAGATGAATGCATTATTGCGTTTATTTAGATTCGGGTTTTTTATTCACACGTTTAAATCATATTCCCTCGAAAAGAAAAGGGTAAAATATATATTGATGGAAGCGAATAAGGGAACATTGAAAAAATGAAGGGAAATAATCTTTGCTGTCAGTACATTTGGATAAGGGCGCATACAAATTCAACACGTCAGAATCAAACGTTGACATGTATTTGTGTGCATTGTTTCCAACACTTAGACAAGGCAGGGAAACCCATGATAGCATATCACGTGACTGTGTCTAAAACAAAGTGTTCCCTTCTCCATGTCCATCAGTATAATTGCTGAAAACCATTTGTATAAACGACTGCTAGTTTTACTTCCGTCATTCAGTTTCATTTCCCCTCTTATGACGAATAATTCCATTTGTGTCTTTGATCTATGATCATTATTTATTTCAAACTTTACTTTAATGTGCATGTATATATCAAGGTGTAAATACAGTTCTAAAGTCGCAATTATTAAAAAAAATATCATGAAAGGAAATGTTTTTTACCAACAATAAGTTAATCCTTCACCTGCGAAGGTCATAGTTTCCTTGTATGAAATATACGGTAACCAGTATATTAGGTTTAAACCATTAACAACGTATAGTAACACCCGAAATATAAATAAGCTGTCAATTTCAACGAGATTTGTTGTCGGTAAATTAAACTCACAGACAATTATCAAATGTCATATGGCTATCATTGTTAGTATATATACTTATTACAATGGAAGGAATTATTGGAGATCCAGATTTCAAACAAGGGCGCTTGCTAGAATTGACTTGCCACATTCGGCTGCTTCAATATGACAGTTCATGTAACAAAAATAGCATTTTTCATTGATGGCTAGGCAGTGCATATACCTTTGGGATTTGTTGAATTTGGATACCGTTTTGACGACAATCAACGCTTGTTGAAAGTTATACCATTTGGTTACACTGTGGGAATATATAAGAACACTTTTTATACAATGTATACGTTTTTGAAACCGCGACTGACGGCCAGGCACCATGAGAGATAAACACATGATCATGATAATAGCCGGATTCGTACAATCGACTGTTTTTGACAGAGATTTCTTATGAATATAGAAAAGGCTTTGCCGCTTGTAAATTTTTAATCCAAGCAGCAATAATTTGTACATATTAAAAGTAACTCCACAGAAAATAAATCTATATGTCTGCCTTTGTTAAACTATAGCTACCACACAGTGCAGGCATATGTTGTATGGTTATGTCCTGTGTGCCGCCCTGTTTTGGCAGAGAAAACAGCCGGTCACTTTGGTGCAAGGCCTTGACCGCAATGCCGTGACGTCATGGACAGTGTGACGTCACCTTCATTGTACATTTGGCGCCACGTCAGCTGGGCGAACCTCGGCTCAGTCTGAGGTCAGAGAGTGCAGCGAGATGTAAACAAACAGTTTGTTGTGTGTTCCACGACTAATTATAACTTGTGACACACAATTAACACAGACTAATTGTATTACGAGATGCAGGTTTCACATAATAATCACACATTATCTTTATTTACACTCAGTTGACAATTTTTAAAAGTTCCAAACACAACAAATGACAAAATGTCTCAAAATATTTTTATCAAGTTTTACTTCTCCTCAAACACAACAATCATTCTCACCTAATCCAGGAATATATAACACGACGACGTGCACGGCACACCACGTCACTGTCAGTAACAACATGTCCCCATCCGCCGTCTACACAAACACGACACTGACGTCACTGAGCGCCGCGGGACACCAGGAGATCCGCCACTCGCTGATGTCCCCCGAGTCTCGCCCAGTCCGCAGCTGTCCGCCCCGAGTTGTTCCTGGCGTCGACGTCCACCACGCTCTGAGACAGCACAAACACCACCGTCTCCATTTCTCCTCCCCAACAGGCCCAGTGAAGAATGTTGTCACCGACCACGTCCACCAGTAACACATCGCCCCCTTTACTCACCAGGAGCTCCACCAGGTCTCTGTGTCCCCTCTCTGCTGCCCTCATCACCGGTGTCCTGCTCCCCCCTCCTCTACTGTTGATGTCAACCAGGTTCAGAGACAGCACAAACTCCACCGTATCAACATCTCCTCCCCAACAGGCGAGGTGAAGGATGTTGTCACCATCCTCGTCCACCAGTGACACATCGGCCCCTTTACTCACCAGGAGCTCCACCACTTCTCTGTGTCCCTCCTCTGCAGCCCTCATCACTGGTGTCCTGTTCCCCACTCCTCTACTGTTGATGTCCACCACGTTCAGAGACAGCACAAACTTCACCATCTCCATATCTCCTCCCCTACAGGCCCAGTGAAGGGTGTTGTTACCGACCACGTCCACCAGTGACACATCAGCTCCTTTACTCACCAGGAGCTCCACCACCTTTCTGTGTCTATACAGTGCTGCCCTCATCACCGGTGTCCTGCTCCCCCATCCTCTACTGTTGATGTCAACCACGTTCAGAGACAGCACAAACTTCACCGTCTCCATATCTCCTCCTATACAGGCGTGATGAAGGGTGTTGTTACCGTACTCGTCCACCAGTGACACATCAGCTCCTTTACTCACCAGGAGCTCCACCACGTCTCTGTGTCCCTCCTCTGCTGCCTTCATCACTGATGTCCTGCGCCACCCTCCCACTCTACAGTTGACGTTGACTCCCGGTGTAGACAGGATCCGCTTCACCTCCTCCTGGTCCCCGGCCTCGCTGGCGTAGTAGAGGTCGCGGTCTGCTTGTGATGGAGTCGCTGTAACACAACGTCAAATCTGTACACATCCAGACATCTTTGTCATACATCTACTGTGTTCACACCTCGAAGTGTTGATACGTGACAGGAACATCGATACATGGTGAACCACTTCCTGTGTGGATGACAACAATATAACGATGAGGGGAGTGGTTTATGTATTGAACTAAGAATAATCTATTCACGTGACATTTGTTTAAAGCCCCACCCTGAGTATAAATAGCCCGCAAGGTGGCGGTGTTTCAATTTCGAACAATGACTGACAATGTAAACACAACCGAGTGTTGGGAGAAGCTTTTTTAAAACCATACGGGAACAAGATCACCATTGACCGTCAAACTTTGTATCAACTTGAATGACAAACCATGGATACAACAAATGGCTCCATATCTAGATATAAGTCAATAGATTTTCTGTAGTTTTATCATAAAAAATCGAATCGATCGTGTTTGGCGTCTGCATCAATCACAGTAACCGTGCTAATTTACGGTTGCGCTATAAATAGCAAAGCACATGGTCAGGTGTACATGTGACACATTCAAGGTATTTGTGGTCAAAGTGCATGGTGTTGTATATTTTTACGGCAGAACTGCAGCGGAACATCGGTTTCGGTTCATGTAACAGTAACGGTACTTAAATACGAAATTGACGACTATATGAATTTCAACTGCAATTTCGCTTGTCTTCAATATGAGCAACAAAACATTTTCATGTGAAGACTAATTTGACAAAGAGTTGGTCGAGATAATCAGGGAACCTTTGGTCATTTCGATTATGACATTAATGACTTTATCGTGGAGAAAGTTCCAATATTCGTCGATATGAACACATTGCTTCTGGACTGAGCTAAATAAACGAAGTGTTTGGAGAGATCTATATACTTGGACTTGAAGAAACGGAATTAAATGTTGCGGTAACAGCAGATTTGTGTGGACAAAACGGAAAAGGGATCCCAGATTGTATGTTGAAACTTGTGTGTGAAGTTTATCCAAATACCCCGAACAAAAAATATATGGGACAAGTGTGGATCTAATAATCAAACTCAGTTTTGTGTGTGAAAATTCTGTGAAAGAAAAGGAAATTCATAATTAAAGTTGTCTTGGAATATGTGTATTGGAGTTTTCGTTTATTGTAAGTACAGTATTATCTGGATACGCCTTCTGTAGGTCAAAACATCAAGTATATTTCCTTACTTATTTACCAGTTGCTTATGTGCATTGTTATGTTGATACACTTGACATATTCATCTATTGTAGTCAAGCTGAGAAATATTGGCGCAACTTCTGGTGCTTCAAATTAGGCCCCTTCCGAAACACTAGTTGAACAATATGTGTAATAATTTAAGTTTTATGAATATACACTGATTATTGTGTGACACAAATCTAACTGTTGAATGCAAATGACCAAAACTAAACAAATATTTGTAATTTTCGGATTGAACTGAAAGAATCGCGTCGTCAATTTCGTATTTAAATATCGTTACTGTTACATTAACTGAAACTGATGTTCTGCTGCTGTTCTGCTGTATAAATATGCAACACAATTCACTTTGACCACAAATGCATTGAATGTGTCACATGTACACATGACCATGTGCTTTGCTAGTTATAGCGCAACCGTAAATAAGCTCCGCCCACTGTGATTGATGCTGACGCCAAACACGATCGATTCGATTTTTTATGATAAAACTACAGAAAATCTATTGACTTATATCTTGATATGGAGCCATTTGTTGTATCCATGGTTTGTCATACAAGTTGATACGAAGTTTGACGGTCAATGGTGATCTTGTTCCCGTATGGTTTTCAAAAAACGTCTCCCGACACTCGGTTGTGTTTACATTGTCAGTCATTGTTCGAAACTGAAACACCGCCACCTTGCGGGCTATTTATAGTCAGGGTGGAGCTTTAACGTTTGTTTGCTTTATAAGATAATAGACAGACACTGTCAGTACAATTGCTGTCTCAGATTATTAAGATAATATGATATTTATTTTTACATTGCTTTGCATAAGCTTGTTCATTGAATACACTGTATGTATGAAGGGTTAGGAGTGAGCTTTCTGCCTGCTGGGTTCTCCCACCTACCGTGTGAAGCGGTGGAGAGCCATGAATCCCTCCTGCGCCGGCTCGGGACACTCGAGGCTGAAACACAGAATATGTTGTTTAGAAAACTATATATAGAGGTCTAGCACATAAGCATTATAAATATTGGCCACAGACCAGTCATTGCCATTCCACCAGTTTGAAGCCTTTTGAAAGGTTTACTAGGTTAGAATACCTTTGTTATAGTAGAAGTATAAAGCAGTTTAGTGATTGTCAACTAGAATACATGACTGATAAATATATAACACAAACATAGAAACATAGATTGTAGTTCATCTACACCGTTTCTCTATACACGTGCTTGTTGGATTAAACTTTATGGTGGAACTACTAGCGTATTTGTGGACATGTTTGAAATCAATAGGATAATAAGGGTATTTATTTATCAACTTGGTAATTGTAGAGACTGTTTACAGGAAAGTTGCAGAGTGTAATCTGAGCTTTCCAGCTGATATGATGATCTGACCAAATATCATACAAAGTTGGACAACGACACTGTCTGCCACATACTGGGTTCCCCCACCTACCGTGGTGATCAGAATCTTGTGTCGTCACTTTGACCAGTGGCATTCTCTCGCCCTGGCTCAGATCCTGACTCGGATCACTTGAGGCTGAAACAGAATATGCTGGTCAGAAAACTATATATAGCATATGATAAGCATTATTAATACCTCGGACAACTTCTTGTCATCCATTGTCACTAATTGTATGGCTTTGTAGGGGCAGCCTGTACTTCACTGATAAAAAGACCAATAAATAGGAAGCGTTTTAATGCTTAGTTTTATATTATTACACTGATTCTACAATCGTAAACTACAACGTTACAAAAAAACTCTGATTTCAAGAAACTAAAAACTTTCAAAATTCCCAATTTTGAACAACATAACGCTTTGTGTGTGTGTGTGTGTGTGTATATATATATATATATATATATATCACTAATTCGTCTAATTGTATAGCTTTGTAGAGGTAACCTATATTTCACGTATAACAGGATATATAGGAAGAGGTTTCATCCTCAGTTTTAGATTATTACACTGATTTTACAGTCCTAAATACGTTAAGTACAACGCTACAAAAACTCTGAGTTTAAGAAAATTACGATTTGTTCCAAATTTGTCTTAACTGAGAATCCTGGATAAATCCCTCATACAACAGACGCCTAGATTGTTGATTACCTATAGATATACCCCATGTGTGTCTATATGCTGCAAATCTACATCAAATCATTAAACACTTTTGAATCATATTACCTTACTGAGATTCATTGCTTCTCTTTGATGAGTAGCGCAATAGATTATGTTGTTTTGAAACATAAACTTACAACAGAATTAAACATTGTTTTACAACACTGAAAGCAAAATCAGAACGAAAATATAATGATAAACATGATAATATTATGTGCATTCATTATATTGGGACGCTCACTGAGGTTTCACATCAGCCATCATCTCATAATTTCAATTTTGGGATTGATTAGTATTTTAGTTTGAATTAATTAATTGTGGATGGAATTGTTCGGACAAGGAAAAGGCCAACGGAAGTTGATGCGTTAGGCCTACTCCGTTGCAGCATAGTGTCTGCACATGAGGGTAATACATAAATACATATTTCTCATTTTCATTGCCGTTTATGTTATTATGTGTATTTTAATAAGAATATTATATTTGTTGTGTGCGAGAATCAATGCACACTGTTATATATTTTTGCCAGAATGATAAGGCACCCTCCAGTGTTAGACCGGTGTAAATACACGTTTGACGCTCGTTCATTCAGCGTCTGTATTAATCACCAAAATGTAGAATGCTGCGACGAACGTTTGTAAGTTATTTGTTGTTCCAAGGGTATACATTGTTTTTAAGGGAATACAATAATACTAAAACATCAAGGATATATGTGTGACTAAACAAGTGATATGATCCTCTGTCATGTTACGATATTACTGTGTAAACCTTGCCAGAATTTCAATATTCAGTTACTCTGTTCAAAATAGACATGAATATATTGACAACGGAGCGTTGTGTAACTAGAATATTTGTTTTACTGCGTAAACACAGACGTACGACATGAAACAGAAACAGTTTAAAATGTCAGTGATGACAATGCAAAGATGATGCAATCTAAAGAGCAACTGGTCTACTTGACCACAGGAACTTGTAACTAATAACAATAATAAACAAACTCTCACAGATTTGTAGACGAGGCCGAAGTTTGCGAGTTTGTTTGTTATTATTATTAGTTACATAGCTCTGTGACTTGACCCAGCGCTTGTGCAACACAGTGACAGTTAGAATGTCAGGCAAAATCGATGCGATGTTCGGCTGTACAAGGGTACAAACACGAGGTGATCGGCCCACATCTACATGATGTCATCTATATGGCGACAAAGAGGGAAATTGCGACTGCCCGTGTGATATGCGCCAATATTGATTTCGCATTTAACTCTTTGGCATCGCACTTTCTTCTATGTTTCCTTGCCATTCTTTAAAAAATGTTGGATCAGGTTATAACATTGGCTACACATAATATTTCCCGCTCTGATTATATCATTATTAGTTCTCACTACAGGGTAAACAAAGCTTAGCGGTAGCGAGAACTAAGATCTGATTTTATGACTGAAATGGGCCGAACAGAGAGCTAGGCTTGGGCGAGGCCTAAAGGTTGTTGGTTTGTTGTTTAACGCCGCACTCAGCAATATTCCAGCTAAATGACGGCGATCTGTAAATAATAGAGTCAGGACCAGACAATCCAGTGATTGACGTCATGCACATCGATCCACGCAATTGGGATCGATGACATGCATCAACCATGTCAGCGAGCCTGACCACCCGATCCCGTTAGTCGCCTTTTAAGACAAGCATAGTCACCTGTTACGGCAAGCATGGGTTGCTGAAGACCTATTCTACCCCGGATCTTCACGGGTCCGAGGCCTAAAGGACCTACAGTATAGACATTGTGTTGGGTGTAGCTTCATAGACATTAGTAGGCCGAGGCTAATGCATCTGGCCCCTGGGGGTTGAAGCGCCATGTTTAAATGTTTACATCCAGACGTTTGTTTCTACCCAGTGACAGGCTAAACAACTGTCTGGGTGTAAACACCTGATACCTACAACATTTATTCTGTTGTACATCAATCTTACCATATTTATAATATCTGTTTCATCTAATTTCCTAAATTTAATGATTCTAAAAGTAGAAACTGATAACTTACCCACCGATTACGTCCTAACACGAGTGACACATCTCGCTGCCGGTCATGAAATGCCTTGACCGGCGACACTACGACCGTGAAGGTGCGAGCTATGACGTCACTGTGACGTGTCAAGAGCATGGCATAGTTTGGCGCTCGACTGTTTGTACCGATCAACCGCTAGATTTAAATCGATCTATACAACTTGTTGTACAATTAGTTGTAAGAACTGAAGTTGTATACAACTTGGCATTCACACGGAGGTGAGTTGCAGACAGCTGGAATCCTGGTTGTCGAGTTAACTTTCAGGCCCACAGTTTTGAAAAGTCAATGCTGTGCGAGAATTGCGGTACTGGGCCAACCTCTCTGGGGCGGTATTTATAAAAGAACTTAGGTCTGAAAAAAACCTTAAGTCTTGAAAAAAACTTAGTTTTTCACCTTTTCTTACTTAAGTTTTAAGATTTGACTTAAGTCATATTTATGAAGCGACTCAAGCTTAAGTTTTACCAATTTCTGACTTAAATCTTAAGACTTGGTAGGGGTAGGCTAACTACTAGGTGTTTGACTTAAGTCAGTAAACAAAATGGCTGCCGTACCGCTAGGTCGTCGTTCGTTTCATCAAAGAAGACAAAGTCTTGTTGAATACAACGACGAGGAGTTGATACGGCGATACCGTTTAGATGGAAATGGCATTAGGTACGTAGCTAATTTAATAGCAGCTGACGTGGAGCCTGCAACCAACCGAAACCACGCACTTGACGAGATACAAAAGACGCTGATCACATTAAGGTACTTTGCATTGGGAAAGTTTCAGTTGTGTAATGCAGATGATCAAGGTGTCACCCAGCCCACCATTTCCAGAGTTGTAAATCAGTGTATCACCAGTTTGTCATCTGACAGGATTGTGAAACAGTTTGTCCGCTTCCCCCTGCAACTCGGGGACATAAGGCGTCACCAAACAAACTTTTATCACTTTGCGAACTTTCCCGGAGTTGTCGGGGTGATCGATGGAACCCACGTACAAATCCAGGCACCAACAGTAAACGAATTTGAATAGGTAAACCGACATCTCTATCACAGTATAAATACGCAGATCGCTTTTGACAGCGACGACAGTCATTGACGTTGTTGCTCGGTGGCCGGGATCGACACACGATTCACAATGTTCTCCCCATCGGATGTCACCTTCTCGGTGACAGTGGTTATCCCTGCAAGAAGTGGCTGCTTACCCCTTCCTAAGACCATTGCCGGGACCACAAACAAACTACAACAGGTATGTAAAGTTTCGTGTTACGTTGCCGATCGTAATCAACAACTTACAGTGATGTCCCTTGTATTTACATCGATTACATATTTGCCCATCTTTCTTTCATAGAGCACAAACGCAATATTTGGTCTGGATAATCGAAGCAATTACAAAAACATTCTTAATAAAATACGGAATATTATTCACACCAAAACCATATGTTTTTATTTTAACATCTATTATTATGTCTATGTTAGTTGTTCTAAATGTACAAGTAATCATGTGCTGTTTTGGTAAACATGCTGAATATTTGTTGCAATTAGGAATATATTTTTTTATACATTACCAGTAGATCTATGAATTTCCTAAATAATCTAAAGTGTAAATTATTGTTTTCACATGATCAAAATTATTTCTTCAACAAGTGACATTTATCAATAAAAAGATAAACATATATTTCTTAAACCCTGTTGAAGATTAATGTTACAGGTTACACTCTGATATGTTATGTTATTTTCAGGTCACACGAACAAGGAGCATAGTAGAAAGGGCCATCGGTCAACTCAAACGCAGATTTCCTGTTCTCCATGGGGAAATCAGCTTAAAACCTGAGAAGGCTTGTAAGATAAAAATTATGATCAACAAATGTTAATTTGTGTGCACTATTTATTTGCCACACAAATAAGTTCAACAGAACAAAAATGTAACAAAGCTATATGACAATAAATATATAAAATAACGATTCCTAAGGAGGAAAGCAATGATTGAAAAAAGCAATAAGATTTTATCGAGTTACATAATTATTTCAAACATGGTTGTTTGAATTTATGTTAACAAATGTCATTGAGAATATGAAAAGAACAATACAGTGGCTCATCATCTATTAAAGTTTGTACATGGACATGAACTTGTTCAGATTGACTTGTATCTAAATCAAGTGAATATATATATACAGTTATGTCTTTAAGGCAATAACAGGGCAGTTGTAGATTGGTAATGACTAGGAGCAGAAAAGGGAAAATTCATAAATATTTGAAGTATAGAATTGTTAATGTGCATGTGGAGATGATCAGGAAATGATGGGGTTGTATGAACTTATTCGTTATTTACAGTCATATTTGTATGTTCAATTGAAGCCAGGTAAATGCCTAAATGTTATGTGTAATGATGTTAATTTATCATTAATGATTACATATTTTAGGTGATAATAGCATGTGCTGTCCTACACAATATTTGCAAGGACAGACATATCCCAGTTCCACCCACTGATGGGCATGATGGACTTGGCAGGCTTAATGGACAGAATGGATGGGCTCAAGCAGTGACTGCTCCACCAGTAGCTGCACTCAGATACCGGGAGCACTTTGCCAATACCAACTTTCCATGTAAGATTATTTTATTTTAATTTTCAACATTTCCTCATAATAAATCCAACTTGTATCAGCAGTACATTCTCTGCAAAGTATCTTTTGTTTTTAATCAGCTTAATTATCCCTCATGCAATATTCTAAATGCAAGGTACTATTTTTTTTAAATGTTCCACAATAGTCTTTCTACCAGAATCTGTTGTATCATAACATTGGGCTTGGTATGTATTGTGACATTTAATATTCAAATATATAAATGATTCTTTAATCCCAAAACAACATGTATGATACTAAGCTAGTTCAGTTTCATGATTTCAATTTAAGGTATTCATTTTTCAAAGTGAGGCATTCAATTTCAAGCTTTAACTTTTGCTTCAACAGAGTTTCCACGGTTGGTGAAGGGAGGGACCCTGTAACATCTGGCTCCTCGGTATACATGTTGGCTCCTTCTGGTTGAGGATGTGGATCTGACATGGCCGTGTCATAAATCTCCCTGCAACAGAAAATATTAAAGTTTTAATTGTAATTTTCACATAAATGTTCTTTTCAATTTCAACAAGCCTGTTGTTTTGTGTTATTTTTATGAGAACATTTACATTAATAATCATATCACAATTTTTAAATAGCAATTGACTTAATTTTTCCCCAATGAGGTGTTGCTATTATTAAGAAAATATACATTTATACTAAGTTTTCAAATAATAATTAGATGCACAGCAAGTGGTTTTATAAGTTATTCATGGTGTAACATTTATACAAAATTTCAGCAAGTTATACATATTAGGATCAAGGGAAAATGCAAATACAAAATATTAGTATTTTCAGTTATAGCTTTTTAAATAGATGCTAGCCTAGCTAAGGTAACATGAACCCATCTCCCAGACATACTATTCAACAATACTTTGGATATCACTTCAAGATTTCACTGCACTGCACTGTCATTAAAAAAAAAGTCAACCTGGAAATAACAAATGTCCCAGTTTATGATATTAATAGAATATGTTATGGCTATAGTAGAAGTGACTTTAATTCCACTGATAACAGGACCAGTCACCAATAGTGATGATTTCATGCTCAGTGGTAGAATGTTGCATTAAATCTATATGCAGTGGTAAATACTAGTGAAAATATTGTTACTGAAAATCAGCAAGTTGGCTACAGGGACAGGTGATTTATTATAGTGGTGTGTTGAATTTGTTATACTAATATTTAAATAATGTTCGATTTAATCGATTTAATTTTTTTATTATTTCCTCCACCAGGCTCCCTCTCCACCCCCACCCGACAATATATTGCAAGTCCCTTAATCATGCATTTATAGTCGCTTGATTGGCGTACTAATATATCTCGAATAAGTTAAATAAGTAGATGTACACTGCTTAAATATAACTTTATAAAACTCATGTCTGGTGTAAATACTACATTTGTATACAGACAGACAACGACAAGTGTCACTGTACCTGCCACGCCTCGCCGATGTCACGCCCGGACCAAACTTTGCTTCCAACACATGTACATGCTTTCACTAGTTCCGTCAACAGTAAAACCTCCTTTTTCGTCCAGTTAGGCTTCCTCTTCTTCATATCTGCCTCTGACATGACGTTGGCAATGTGGACAAAGTTTCGCTGTGTGTGTCGTCTGCCGTAAATAGCAACCGGGAAATCCCACCGAAAAAGACGTTCACACCTTTTTTTTTTAAAGAGTTCCACCGGAAGTTTAAAAATAGCTGGGATATTCACTTACTGATCACGCGGGTACGTACTACGAAACTGACTTAGGTTTTCTTTTGAGACTTAGCTAAGTTTCGGACTTAGCATCTTTATGAATATCCACTTAAGTCTCAGACTTAGCTAAGTCAGATTTCAAAAGCTTAAGTTTAGACATAAGAAAAATCTTAGTCCTCTTAAGAATACTTTGCAATTTAACGGAATTGAAATTTCAACCCAATGGTGAACAATGAAAGACAAAGACAATTAAACAAAAAGTGCTAAATGTGGTCCAAGCTTCTGTTTTGCTGAAGAAATAAACTCTATAATCTGAGGCAACATTTGATCGTACATAGATGAAGTACAGTGCGACGAAATGTTTTATTTAAACTGTGAGCGAACTAAATATACTGTCTTATATCGGAACAACTATGGCAGATATTAAGTTGTGTACGGTTATGTGTAATGTGACACTGTTGAAATGTAAGTTACTGTGTATTGATATTTTATAGACGTTTCATTTGCCCTATATGCTTTACCTAACCTCATGTCATAACCGTAAATGATGATTCAACATAAATTAAATGGGGTCCAAGATTATTGTACTTATATAGCGACGTGCATGTGCGTGTGTGTGTTTGTGTGGCTGATTGTATTAGTCCGATTTATAGTGCTAGCTCACTGAGATACCATGCCACAGTTTAACATGAATACCCCACTCAGACACAGTATACTGACTCCCAGCCGACCAGTCCTTGTTTTAGTCCCTAAATGCCGAGCGCCAGAGAGGATAACAACAAGTACCATCTTTTAACATCTTTTGGTATGACGAGGCTGGGGCTTGAATCCTGGATCTTCCGCTCTCCGGGCGGACGCTCTACCACTAGACCACGGAGGTGGTCTGATTACAACTAACTAACCCTGATTTTTTAACGTAGTTGTCAGTTGACATTCATGCATCGTCGACGTCAGACATGCGTACGCCTCTATTAATAAATCTTGTATCCAACGAGAGTAGCTGAAGCCTCTATCCAACAAAAGGTTTGAAGTATGGCGAAAGCACCAGACTCATTCGACATAAACAAATACTTGTTTTATGTGGCGAAAATAAAGTTTCTATTGCTATTACGTCAAAACAAGAGGGAGAAGTCAACTTTGTAAAGAAAAAGAGGCATAACTCCGCAATGCTTAACTGTAAGCCATTGTAACTCCGTATCCGTCATGTCCGTGGTGAGCATCTGCTATGGCTCAGGACAATTGGATACATTCTGGTATATTGTTTTTTATGTGTACCTAACTTGTTCCCATACAGCTATCGATATTGATAACCACATCGGTTCTTTTCCCGGACATTCAATGATTATCATCCAACATGTCCTGAAGATTTGGCAATAATAGAGAAGAATGTGCTATAAAATTTATGAAAGTGTCCTATGGCCAGTTGAAACCAGACTTAATTGGGTTTTATCTCAATTTACAAGAGACGTTGAAATTGGTACCACAAAAAATTGACAGTATATACTACCTTTAGTATTCATTCACAGTATAGACAATTTCAAACAAAATAACAAAATGTTAGACTTTATCAGCTACCCAACCAACCAACGCATACCCAAAAAAACTATGACCCACCTCGACCCATGATTCTCAAATGATCGGCGCCCATAAACGCGCACCTGATGCAATCTTTAGACATCTTATGTTCTGCCAATCAACCGATAAAATACAAATATAGAAGAAATAGTTTTTTCCACAATTGTGTAAACATTAATAAAAATATATATAACCCGTGAAGATTTGGGGTAGATTAGGTTTTCAGCAACCAATGCTTGTCGTAAAAGGCGACTTTAAACTATAACAATCAGAGGTATTTCCAAATGACGACAACTGATGAGCTCCGCCTATCTTTTTGTCTGTTTGTTAAGGCTGAAGAAATTAATTAACATGCGCCCTTTGTCGCAATCTTTATAGATCACGGTTAACCAATCAGTGTTCAAAAATGGGTAAAACAAATATTGCCTCCAAGTTTATTTTGCTGTCCTTGCAGACGGTAGCCCAGTCTCTTTTCACGCTCAGTTGCGTTGCGTATCATCCGGGTACTCACGGGGGAAAAACAATAATAAAGGCAACAACCAGTCTCGGGGAATAGCTTTAAATCAGTGCCCCTTTAAGTACATTTTAATAAAATACGTTCATATTTTATTGAGAGATGCATGTTCACACCATATTCATATGCCATCTTCTAAATGTCCTTGTCTGCCATACGGTATATGAATGTATAATATAACAATGTCTTATGTCCTGAAGGCTGTGAGGTAGCACCTACGGCATATAGTTTCATTCAAAGCAAAAAGTCTAATGCTGAAGACATCTCGCTTTCTCCATGAAATCAGATATTATGATAAAGGGCTAACTATGATTAGTTTCCATGGATGAATAGTTACTGGCAGAATTTACATTGTTCTTCCAAACATAGTCCTATCTGAAGGGTGAAACAGCCTCTTGTAGTCCCATAATCCGTGTGTTGTTTGGTTGTGTTGAATTTACCTGACTGTCCTAGAGGATAGCTTGAGTGAATAGTGGATAACATGGCTGTCAGAGATAGCAGTGAAAATTATTGAACATACCAACTTAAATATTATGAGAAATAATGAATTCCCTTTGCTAGATTCCCAGACAAGAAACCTGACATTGCCGTTGCATCATCACAGGCAGTCGTAAAATGGGAAACAGAACGTCCACATCCAAAACAGTTCACCAGATTAGATTAGATTAGGGGCATACATGTATTTTGTGTGTGTCAAAGTTTGCTTCGAGTAAAATATGAAAAAGTAAAATGTCACTTACAAGGCCTTGGATTCCTGAAAAAGAATAAAAGAGGAGGTAAGTAAACTGCAATATTTACATAAAGTAATGATGTGTTTATCAGTAACAAGGGGACACGGTTGGTTCAGTCGTCGTAGACGTTACAGTTTGTTGTGCAGAATTGCAGCCTTTTTGTGTGCCAGAATAGTGTCCCTCAGGCATGAGGTAAACCTAGGATCATATAATCCCATATCGCCCTGTCTTGTGTCTAGGTTTGTCAGCACCATAACCTTGTCCATGGGTCTCACAAAGTAGTAAACGTCTATGACCTGCATCACGTCCGGCTTTCATTTCACATCAAGCTGACACGCCGTGATATAACTGAATTACTATAAATCAGACTTACTCACCCACCTCTTCAGTAACACTACCAACAATCATTTAGAGAAGATAGTACCGCATGCTTTAAAGATTGAGTCTTCATGAACATTACCTTCTTATCAGCCACGTAAACCCTTTGTCAAACCTTCTTCTAAATCGTGGACTGCAAAGAGATGTGGTTATAAATACACAGGGCACCTGCTTGACATTTCCTCGTATTACCCAACCCCTTCTGGTGACTCCACACAAATATATTTAACATTTGCCAGTAAAACCATGACTTGTGTTGAATTAAGGCTGTTATTAATGAACGACTGTATACAATTGCTATAACTGATAAGGATGCTTATACCATAAATATAATAAACATAGAAACACATTCGTGTGTTCCTAGAAGTGAAATCTTGTAGATTCTAATACAACATTATATCCTTTGAAAATAAGTCAAAGTTACGCTGAACAAAATGAAGCAGTTTGGGGTGACTACCCGATCCACACAAAGTAAACTCACTTCCTCCAGCAACAAATTGTCGAAAAGATAAAGATCGCAACAGGTAACATCAACATCCACTGCATACTGTGTCTAATGTTTCCCTCAACTGCAACAAACAAACATAATATGATTTATTAATATGCCTAACGTGCCCAACAGCAGTAACATGCAAACATAATATGATTATTAAGACTGTCTAATGTGACCCTCCCCTGTAAAACACAAACACAATATAACTAATTAGCCCATCGAATATGACCCTCGCATGTAACAAACACAATATAACTAATTAGTCTGTCTAATGTGTCCCGCACCTGTAACAAACACAACACAATATGACTATCAGTCTGTCTAAAGTGCCCCTCGTCTGTAACACAGTAACAGAATAGGACTAGTTTGCGAAGAGAAATGTCTTAACAGGGGATGAACAACCGACGACAATCACAGTGTATAAATCACTAAGAAACACGGGTATTCACTTGAGCTAAAACGAACATGCCGGAACACGAACTGTAGGATATCATTAACAACACCCGCGTTCATTCGTGGTTAGAATAGGTCCCTGGTGACTTGTAGTCAGGATCGGTGCAACACAGACACAGCTTGTGAGAACAATGTAGGAGAAAGCAGTTTTAGAGGGGTTTTGTTGGCAGTAGTTGTTAGTAGAATCGAGTAATAGATTCACATTTTCATACGCAAGTTTTTTGTTGTGAAAAGGCATCTTAATTGTAAAGTATCGATTGAAATTAGACACCTGAGTATACATGTTAATCTAGTTTGGCCAATCAGAATCAAGTATTCCTCACTGTTATGGTTGAATTACGGTTTACTGACTCACTGTGATTTTGTTACACATATCAAAAACGTACTTCAACATACCGTTCAATTTAATAGTAATTTCAGTTCAGAAATATTTTATAAAATACCCCACTAGTCTTATACCAAACCAGTAAAATAAAGTAATGATTGCACCTCGTTACTGTCATACAATTTCATAAATCATAAGGCTTTAATCCAATCAAATAGTATTATAACTCTGAGGGATTAAACAAAATAATTTCTCATTAATATGGAAGAGGCAAAATATGGCTATATGGAAATGTATTATTCGAGATATTATTACTTCTGTACAAATTAATCATTTATGTGTCGTCATCAAACCTCCCATGGCACTAGCAAATCACTAGCACTGATTTATAAATGCGTTGCTTGTGTTTGGATAATCGCAAACCAATTCGGACCATGTGGAATGAACTGGTGGGGATTGAACGGAGTGCGTTTGAACTTGTGTGTTTTGTGTCAGGGTGTGTTATATTTGGAGTTTGTGATTTGTCACGTGTGCTGTAATACTTTACTTGGCTTGTGTTTCTTGTCACCTGAGATGGACCTACTGCATGACCAGCTTCATTTTTATTCCCCGTTATCATTTGCCGCCGCTTCTCGGCCTAGAATGCACGGAGAAGGTCGGCCTACTCGGAAACCGGAATAGTAATTCCGTCTACGGGTACTTTCTCGTCCCCGATGACTAATCGGTAAAACAGGTCGGAAAGTTTGTTTTGTTTCTTTTTTAAATTAAGTTTCTTTCCTTACATTTTATATCTTATTTTTTAAAGCTAGATTCATTTTATTTGTCTTACCATTGAACATTTTCAGAGCTTATCAATTCGATGTTTTTCATTTAAGATTTGCTGTGTCTTGGTTTCTCAAAATCTTGGAGGTTTTTTTTTACCATATGATAGTGAATCGGGTTTAAGTTTGGGACTGATCAGGGGCTGTGTCGACGGCCACATCTGAGCAGGGTAGAACTAGTCTACAACATTGTTTTCATTCGTAATTGTCTTGGTGCTAGATCCTGTCATTTCCGAAAAGAAGGTATGAAAGTCAATACCGCTCAATAAATACATTTTGTTCACCTCAGTAATTTTACGTAATTCATTTTCTTCACTTGCGTTATTAGTATTGATAGATAGCCATTTGATATCCACATAGCAGTAAGGACAATCCATTTTATTTCATGTAGCAGCTAGACGAGAACTGAGAACTTTGATGTCTGAATGTAGTATTATTTGAGAACTTTGATGTCTAAATGTAGTGTCAACTGAGAACTTCGATGTCTAAGTTTAGTGTTAACTGAGAACTTCGATGTCTAAGTGTAGTGTGAACTGAGAACTTCGATGTCTAAGTGTAGTGTTAACTGAGAACTAAATTTGAATCATATAAACATAAATATTACTGTATTTGTTTGTTCTGATGGTAGCACATTCAAGGCAAATTCAATACAACTAAATATTTGCTATAGTCTGTGTAGTGTAGTGTAACTGTCTACCTGTTGTTGTGTTACAGAAATATCCACTTTGTCCATCTATACACCCGATGGTACATCCCCCGTTGCGTTGATTGCACGTGGTCTTGATGCAGTTTGGGCTACAAAGTTGATCACAGTGGTCACCATGCCGACCATGAACACACCCATGTAAACAGGTCCCATTATCTTTGTGACAAGCTCGAAGGTTTGTCTCTGGAAATAGGCCACAGTCTTCAGAACAAGGAAGGTCGCAGTCTCGTCCATACTGGCCCGTGTCACATATTATGTCATTTTCTTCTATGGGATCTGAAAGACAAGCAGTAATTAAATGGCATACTCAGGACGTTATTTTCAATCAAATAATTACAATTAGGCGACGGTGATAATGCAAACTAGACAAGACAGAAAACATGCATTAACTCTTTAAAACAATGGAGTTTCGATGCAGACGTAGCTGAATTCGACCAAGCACAAGAAACGTATCAATGAAATTCTACCAAGAAAGTAGTCCGTCATTATATAATCAAAGGGTATCACCAAGGGGGAGACGCTAATAACGGACCTAGAATTCGATCTCACACAAACATGTATGTTTGATACCAGTTGTCTCAAATGCCTCACCTACAACTTTATATTTGATTTACTGAAAGCATGGTGTCTTAAAATACGCAATATATTTGTTCTTTATGATATAGATGTCCTGATATCTGGGATAAATAGAGATTAACTCGC
The DNA here is from genome assembly GCF_023055435.1 of Haliotis rufescens. Classification (NCBI taxonomy): domain Eukaryota; kingdom Metazoa; phylum Mollusca; class Gastropoda; order Lepetellida; family Haliotidae; genus Haliotis; species Haliotis rufescens. The sequence goes on from NW_025964346.1 coordinate 1,756,017, forward strand.
GAGTATATACTGGCAAAATGTAGACTGAACTGCAAACTTGTAACAGATTGGACTCATTCCCACTATTACTCTCATAAGTGTACATATGAACATATTCAATACAACTAAATATCTGTTACAGTCTGTGAAAAGAACTGTATCTGTGTACCTGTTGTTATGTTACAGAAATATCCAACGTGTCCATCTATACACCCGATGGTACATCCCCCGTTGCCTTGGTTGCAAGTGGTGTTGATGCAGTTGTGGCTACAAAGTTGATCACACTTGTCACCATGACGACCACGAACACATCCATGTAAGCATTTGCCAGAGTATTTGTGACAGGGTCGAAGGTTTCTCTTTGGGAACAGGCCACAGTCTTCAGAACAGGGTCGGTCGCAGTTTTGTCCATACTTGCCAAAGTTACATATTATGCCGTTCTGTACTGTGGGATCTGCAAGACAACCATTAATTAAAAGGCATACTTAGGACGTTATTTGCTTTCAACTTATCACTATTATGCTTGACTGAACGTTATTAGGAAAACTACATCTTTTTCAATCTCTGCATCTTTTCTGTTTAATAGTTGCCTGATTGTTGAACGTGTAATGGATCCATTATGGCTGACATGAATTTCAAAACATCAACACCAGATAATCAATCGCTAATATCTGTCCAAACCGATTCCATGGTCCTTACAAGGTAAAATGTCATGACAGATACAAACAGGTCACTGACAATGGTGATGAAAAGAAGTTTTCACGAACAGTGGAAGCATACCTTGCTCTCCCGGTAGTTTCACTCACTCACACAATGTTCATGAACAAAGAAGATAAATTAATACAGAGAATGAATCCTCAAAGAACATACGGGTATGTAATTCTACAACAACTTGCCAGGCATATGACATACGAGCTATTTATTACAAACACAAACACAAAAAGAAGACATTGCTGCCTAAAATATGATACAAAGAGAAAACTAGGCGAGTCAACAGTGGAGAAGTTACCAAAAGATGTTACTAGACGAATGTCTGCTAGATGTCATTTCTCTTACAAAACGAAAAAGAGTTAGATACGTTTTGAAACAAGGAGTTGTAAGATTAGTGGTATCACACAATTTTAGCATCGAATCAATTCACATTTTGTATATTTCATGATGACAGTGGCGCATGAACACATAATATAACGGCCATTTGTGACGTCATCTGGCTTACTGTTTACTACCCATACCTAGTGTGACCCTCCACAATAAAAACTTCCGCCATGTCTGTGGATTGTCGAGGTAATGATGATAATGCAAACCTGGCAAGACCAAAGAACATGTAAAGAACTCTAAAACCATCGGGGGGCACGGGGGCCTAGTCGTCTAAGGCGCCGCGATTCGCTGTACAGAGTTGCATCCCTTGGGCACGCAAGAAACCCATGATTGTGGGTTCGAATCCCGGTTCGCCCCGATTATGTTTCTAGGTTTGTCAGCACCATACCCGTGCTCGTTGGTTTCACCGAAGTGGTAAACGAAGGCACGCGAAGGTGCTGTCTACATGTAGATTCAACTGGGAACTTGTAATATATTGCAGTCATTTTCACTATTCCTCTCAAATGTGTAGCTATAGTGATAAAATGTGACTGCGTATGTTTATTCTGATGTTAGCACTTCCGAGGCAACTTCAATACAACTATATATGCTAAAGTCTGTGTATGGAACTGTATCGGTGTACCTGTTGTGTTACAGAAATATCCAATGTATCCTTCTATACATCCGATCGTGCAACCCCCGTTGCCTTGATTGCACGTGGTGTTGATGCAGTTGTGGCTACAAAGTTGATCACATTGGTCACCATGACGACCACGAACACACCCTTGTAAACACGCTCCAGTATCTTTGTTACAAGGTCGAAGGTTTCTCTCTGGGAAGAGGCCACACTCTTCAGAACAGGGTCGGTCGCAGTTTTCTCCATACTTGCCGAAGTCACATACTAGGGCAACATGTACTGCAGCAACTGAAAAATACAAATATAATATTACACATCTGCTGAATGCCGAAAGTAAGGCTACATTGTATACATAAAGGTCACCACATGCACGTGCTAGAGGAGATCCAGCACAGACATAATATGATTTTGTTTGTTTGTTGTTTAACGCCGCACTCAGCAATATTCCAGCTATATGACGGCGGTCAGTAATTAGTCGATTCTGGACCAGACTATCCAATGATTTACGTCATGAGCATCAATCCACGCAATTGGGATCGATGACATCAACCAAGTCAGCGAACCTGACCGACCGATCCCGTTAGTCGCCACTTGCGATAAGTATAGTCGCAAGCATTGGTTGCTGAAGACCTATTCTCCCTCGGATCTTCACGGGTCCACATAATATGAAAACATAATATTAAAAAAAAGTGAGTGAGTTTGCTTTTACGCCGCTTTTAGCAATATTCCAGCAATATCACGGCGGGGGGACACCAGAAATAGGCTTCACACATTGTACCCATGTCGGGAATCGAACCCGGGTCTTCAGCGCAACGAGCGAACGCTTTAACCACTAGGCTACCCGACCGCCCCCTTATAAAAAAAAATGATAAGCATCTGAATGACATTGATATGTTATATGTTATATGGCAGTGTATTTTGTTGTTTGACAATGATTGTAACTTTGTTACATTTATTTTGGACGAGATTCGGTGGACGCTTGTTGGATTTTGTTTGGACACAGGAAGTTACTATATTCGGATGCTAGTATGGTGTTGAAGCTTCAGGTTCGGCATTCCGCGGACGGTGATAGTAGGTTACCGAAATTTCTGTAATGTTAAATATGGTGAGGGCACGGTATGGGTATTTCCAGCAGCTTGCGAGGTTGTAGCGTGTGTATGTGTCCCTCATGCTACTTCATCGCTTCGGAATCAGCATTCATGTGAGGATGGCTCAATATCCCTGATTCACTGCATACCCCATCTCGGAAGCTTGGCCACTGTCGCCACTGGGTGAACTATTATATTATCATATTATTTTTGTACACAAAACTACGGTTATAACGAACTAAAAAGGACCGCTAAAATTTAGTTCGTAATAACCGTAGTTCGTTATAAGCACATATACAGCATAATTACAGTAAATGGCCGTCATAGTATATATTGCAACTGACTATTGTACTACTTCTCTATTGTGTCCTGCCATTGTAATTTATGTGCAGTAAATCGTGTTGATTTGTAAACCTAGTTTATTTTGTAATACAAGTGTTGATTGTATTTCACTTGCTGCTTGTTTGTTGGTTTCACACTAGGTTCTTTTATGTACAGATTTCTTGGATCACATATTGTTTCAATTTGGAATTCGACGCGTAACAAATACCACCTAACTGTTGCCCAAGCCTGAACGTGACATGATATACAGCTATTCTACCCGAAGCCGAGGCGTCACCTTAGCGAATGATGCACACTTTGTGACGATCTCTCGAGACTGCATAATAGGACCTGACATGGACAATGACGTCAGCTTCCTGTCTCCAGTGATAACCCCTGAGAATTCCCTACCGTGAACACACAGTCGTTATTTATGATCACTGGAATCCTATACTCACGATTTGACACTGAGAGTGTCGGTGACAATGACTTTACCTCAACACCTATTCATATGTTTGTATTCCCCTTTCAAGAATAGGCCAATTCAACAACGGCAACAACAGATCTCTGTGACGTCCTTTACCTGAACTCGGTGTATTACCACACAAGTAACAGGCTTGTGTGAGCTGTTCGCAAAACTGCTGAACTAATGATGTAAGTGTAGACTGAGAGGCGGTGAACCAAGACACCAGATATGGTTAGGGTTAGGGTTAGGTTTTACCGATGTATGACGGATGAATTTGTCAGTCTGTCCCCACCTTCTCCATTTAGCCACCACGTTCTCAGATCAGAAGTTTTCATACTTAACTAAAGTTAACTCAAAGTATAAAAACAGTAACTATGTAGCTGTGTCACGTGTGATTAGGTACTCACAAAATGTGACAAGCAACGATCCGAGCATGGCTGCTTATCCCCTCAAAAGATCCTGCAAAATCAATATCATTATAAATTTCACCCAATTATTGTTATTTTACTAATAATTTATTAGTTTTTGTTTTGTGTAAATGACTCAGATAGAAAGTAGACAAGTCATTCAAGTATTTGACACGTGAATACTTGGAAACATGTGTCATGAATTCTTGATGAAAATGACTGAATTCAATATATGCACTCATGCATACCACAGTGCCCTGAGTGAATGCGTGAGTTGAAAGTTAAGGTCACATCGGCAGTATTTCAGCCATATCGTGACGAGTGTGCCCTGAGTGTCGAACACTTATATGCTATGCCTCATAACGCTTTTAGCTGCACGATGCCTCTCTCACCGTGGATAAGCGTGTGTCAAAGGGTACAACAATCACTGAGTCACACTATGTGTAGACAATCACATTTAACATCTATATGTACTAACTGACATTGCATTACAGTAACTAAAAGCGACAAGGCCCTTTCCATATTCATCAGAAACTTCCGCCAAAAGCATTAATTAACGTAGGCGTGTCATTTCTTAGCTTAAGTTTTAAGCTTGTGTAAAATTGCGAAAATATTTCTCCATTTTGTGCTTTGTTCAGAAACTACCAACGTAAATGATTTGAAATGACTTACCGCACCCAACACAGTGACACACGACAGCGCAGTGAGCAACTACACGACGGTCTATCTCGTCTCCACTTAACTATGACGCGAGGTGGGCGTGGCTATGACTGAATTGTGCAGCTGTATACAAGGTGGGTATCTGTCACACAGGAATGCAGTAGACCAGGTAGTACTGTTGTTTGTATGTTTGACCATTTAGTTGATAAAGTAGGCAGAGTTTTACCGAGATGGTGAGATGGACAGACATGGTGAGATGGACCCTACATGATAAGATGAACATAGATTATAAGATGGACATAGATAGTGAGATAGATATAGATCATCATAATTAACGAGTTAAAAATATCTCGAATATCTTTGTTTATAATATCAAAAGACTGGCATCCGGAAATACACGTTTTTTATACTACTGTAGGCAATGATAATGATTGTGTACTGTATGGGCTGAAAGGAATATTATTTGAATAGCGTCAAATGGCAAAGTTCAAAACATTCAACATTTCTGTGTGAACATCTGTTTCGTGATTCGTTCAATTGTCCGGAAGGCAACACTATATCATAGGGTTCGTGGGGATTTGTAGAATGTTGACACCACTATATTCATTGACTGGTCATAAGATCAATAAATTGTAATAAAAACCTCAAAGAACAAAACTTAATTCTTATTATGTTACAGGTAAATATAATTATTGTAAAAACATTCTGTAAAACAGTACTTAGAATTGTTTGAAACTAAATTGAAATGAATTCACATGACACTGATTTTCTGAAGGTTTAGTTTTTTCAGCAGCTTATTTCTTCAACTATAGGGGGCACTACATACTAAATAAGAATGATATCCAACATATGCATCATTATGTGCAATTAATTTTGAAGAATTATTAAAACTTACCACATAACTGTAATGCATTAAGTACAGAATGAAACCATGTGAGATGTTTCGGCCATCTTGAGTTGTGTAGCACCAGAGGGAGCAGCAGAGCTGGATCCATGTCCTGAAATGCTGGGTATAGATCAATGTATAAGTGTGCAAAGTTTGATTGCTCTTCACCCAAAGAACACCTCGCCCTTACCTCCCTATTACGAATAGCATCTTCTTCAAGAATTCATGGCAATCAACTTGCAATGCAGTGTTCCATGGACCCCTCCCTGTATTGAACTCATGAGTATCCTCTGTACAAAACTGTACACTCAGGTTACAAGGCTCCTTTGCGTTAAGTGACAAGACGTTACGGTTTGGTAGATGTAGGGTCTCAAGGTACTCGCGGAAAAAAATTCACTGTCAGTCCTTGCTCAAAAAGGATATTATATAATATTTCTAAACCGTCTCACGTCTTCTTCTACACGGCTAGTGTATCTAATAGCGTTATGTGGCAAGTAATAGGCATGATTACTGCAGGAATATCTCGGTTACAACCATCCCGTTATAAGCAGATTGGCACAGAAACATCAGTAGAAACATCAGTAAACTCAGAATGTAAAGAGCGTCCAAGGTTTTGTGTGATGTCAACATATGAAGAGCGCAACCTTATCCACTGGGCTAGGTGACAACCCTTTGTCACAAACACCTGTCTGTACGTAAAACTGTACACTTGATCAAGTGATCTGACTGTACGTAACACTGTACACATGATTAAGTGACCTGACTGTACATAACACTGTACACTTGATCAAGTGATCTGACTTCTACGTAACACTGTACACTTGATCAATTGATCTGACTGTATGTAACACTGTACACTTGATCAAGTGATCTGACTGTACGTAACACTGTACGCGTGATCAAGTGATCTGACTGTACGTAACACTGCACACTTGATCAAGTGATCTGACTGTACGTAACACTGCACACTTGATCAAGTGATCTGACTGTACGTAACACTGTACACGTGATCAAGTGATCTGACTGTGCGTAACACTGTACACATGATCAAGTGATCTGATTGTACGTAACACTGTACACGTGATCAAGTGATCTGACTGTACGTAACACTGTACACTTGATCAAGTGATCTGACTGTACATAACACTGTACACTTGATCAAGTGATCTGACTGTACGTAACACTGTACACGTGATCAAGTCATCTGACTGTACATAACAGTGTACACGTGATCAAGTGACCTGACTGTACGTAACACTGTACACTTGATTGAGTGATCTGACTCTACGTAACACTGTACACGTGATCAAATGATCTGACTGTACATAACACTGTACACGTGATCAAGTGACCTGACTGTACGTAACACTGTACACTTGATCAAGTGTTCTGACTGTATGTAAAACTGTACACTTAATCATGTGATCTGACTGTACGTAACACTGTACACTTGATCAAGTGATCTGACTGTACATAACACTGTACACTTGATCAAGTGATCTGAATGTACGTAACACTGTACACTTGATCAAGTGATCTGACTGTACATAACACTGTACACTTGATCAAGTGACCTGACTGTACATAACACTGTACACGTGATCAAGTGATCTGACTGTACGTAACACTGTACGCTTGATCAAGTGATCTAAATGTACGTAACACTGCACACGTGATCAAGTGATCTGACTGTAAGTAACACTATACACGTGATCAAGTGACCTGACTATACGTAATACTGTACACGTGATCAAGTGACCTGACTGTACGTAACACTGCACACGTGATCAAGTGATCTGACTGTACGTAACACTGTACACGTGATCAAGTGACCTGACTGTACGTAACACTGTACACTTGATCAAGTGATCTGACTGTGCGTAACACTGTACACTTGATCAAGTGATCTGACTGTGCGTAACACTGTACACTTGATCAAGTGATCTGACTGTACGTAACACTGTACACGTGATCATGTGACTTCACTTCGGTGTACACACGCTGTCTGGTTATTGTATTTGCGTTATGTTATCACGGAGCTTTTGTGTTGACTTGAAAAGATTCTTGTTTTCATAAGCGACTGCATTGAAGCTTGTTTTTAATGTTACTCTCCAGGTGGCTGTAAGCATTTGTTGGGGGGTGCAGTGTGCTTGGTTGAGAATGTCATTGTCACAGGGGGCCGAACATGTGCTCGTAGCGGGTAGACAGAAGTAAGACTCGCATATTGACACAACTGAATATGTGTATTTTGCTTGTATAGAACTTTCTCGATAGGCCTTTATTCAAGCCTTGTCAGCAATGTATTCCATGAAATGTGTATGTGTTGTCAAGGCGTGTGCTCATTCTATATAAACTGTAGGAGGTGCTACAATTCAGGGCTGCCACTTTCTAGAACTAGCACACCACAAGTTTCAGGTTTTAATGATTTACCTTCATGTTATTAAGGATGTCTGCTGGTACTGTCTAACTGTCGTGTCTCATTTAAGACAGACGTTTACATCATGTACAAGAACTAGCACATCACAGGCTTCAGTTTTGAGTGATTCAGTCTCTGACTTTTTGTCAATGTATGCTAAAAGACTGAGTCCAAGATTAAAGGTTCTAAATGATCAGTAATAACGCTTCTGTATTTATTCATGTTGTGGAATTCCCAGGGCTTCCTCGAAAAATGTGGAAGTAGTCCATCAGTGTTTACGTCATTTCAAGAACACGATCTTGTGAAGAATGTATTAACGTCAAATTGTGTCGTTCATACTCTTATGAATGTCAATTTCGCGATCATGTGACCGACCTCTCGTCCGATGGAAAAGCCGTATATCGTGCAACCTTCAAAATAAAAAATATATTATACAAAATTGGACATTGGCATCACATTGGTTTGGGACGTTACACTGGGCCGACGTGCCGATCAGCACATTTGGGTAGGCCGAATGTATAAGCCTAAATTGACTCAACTTTAACGTAGAACATTGCACCACCATTGGACAAACGTTACCATGCTTTCTGGGATTCTAAAAGGGGAATGAGAGGGGTTGTTGACAAAGCAGTCAATACAATGTCAGGAAAGGAGGAAGTACAAACTCTGACATCAGATACACTCGGAATGTCAACTGGCTATGTGTCACAAACAACCGGAAGAACATTGAATGTTTGACTTATTTGTAATCGCCCTGCACAGATTGTCCGAGTAAAACTGACGTCCAAAAGAACCTTTACCAGAGTTTGACATCACTCTTGTTCGAAAACAACAAAATATACATGCTTGAAGTAAAGTGTATTGAGAAGATCAATATATCAACATAATCAACACTGAACATGACAATCATACCGCGACCGAGAATGACGTCAGAGCCCCCCAAAGTTGGGTATGGTACAAAACTCGAGCTTTCAGAATCATGGACAATAGGCAGAGTACATAAACAATCGCTCACGTTCAATAACAAGTCATTAGTAGCGTGTGTGACCACCAAATGCCTACATACACGCAATAACTCTTCGATGCACAGAAAAAGTCGTCTGATGAGGTCACGTGGGATTTGACGCCATTCTTCTTGGAGGGCCAAGATCAGTTCTTGACGGTTGGCTGGAGGGTGTGGTCGTTGTCGAACACGACGATCCATCAAGTCTCAGAGGTGTTCTGTGGGGAACATGTCGGGTGAGCGTGCAGGCCACGGCAGGACGTTGACGTTGTTGGCTGCGAGGAAGTAAGTGACAATTCTGGTTGCATGGGCTCCAGCGTTTTCATGCTGATAAATGACACCACGTGGCTGCTGTTGGAGAAATGGTAGGACAACTGGACGAAAAATGTTATCCATGTAACGCTGAGCTGTCAAGTTTCCGTCAACTATGACCAGCGGTGTCCTCTCCTGCCCACAGATCCCTCCCCACACCATGACACTCCCTCCACCATATGGTACGACCCCCTGCACGCAACACGCCGCCGTTCGTTCATCCCATCGGCGGTAAACACGTTGTCTTCCATCTGCCCTAAACATACAGAATTGACTTTCGTCAGTGAAGAAAACCCTCTGCCAGTCACGTCGTTGCCAACGTCGTACAGTCCCGACCCATCTCAATCGCAGACGACGATGTTGCGCTGTCAATAGCTGTCCTCTGTATGATCTAAAAGCCCTGATTCAATGAGCCCTGAGTTTCCTGGCCACTGTGACGACTAACCCTGTGACCTAAGGCATTTGTCGACAATGACGTCACTGTCAGGAAGCGATTTCGGAGGTGCAAGGTACGCAAGTACCGGTCATCATGGGGCGTGGTCACCCTGGGTCTGCCTGTTCTTGGCCTGTCAGCGGTCCGCCCTGTCTGTCTGTAATGTTGCATCAAGATGGTAACGGCAACACGGGAGCAACCGAAGGTTCGTGCAATATGGGCGTGGATGGCTCCCATCTGTACCATACCCAAGGCTCGTTCACCTTGTTCGACTGTGAGCCGTGGCATTTCTTTTGTGTGTTTTTTTATCACTGTGGATGTCTGACTTGCCGTTGCAATCGTTTTATACCCTTACCCCCACGTGCATTTGCAATTGTCCGTAGTGCACGTGTTTTTCACTTTTTCGCGTGTTATCTCGCAAACATGTAACAGATGATTAACATTTTCTGCATACACTATTGTTGTATTTAGGTTATGTGTTTTAGATAGACTTCATCGAAAAAAAATTATACTTTGTCTGAAATTTATATTTTCAGTTGGTAAAGTTTCTTTTGGCCGTCAGTTGATATATTTTGAAGATATACGACCCAGTTGAATCAAGTAGTACATAATGGCACGGGTACAGGAGGCAATCAACTGAGAGTTTTACTACAAAGTTTAAACACGTGTCTGGTGTAGAATAATAGTGACTCTTCATATGTCTCGTCCCTTCCAGAGGGCATTAGCTTGTTTTAGATGTTTTGTTCCGCAAAGAGTTTAAACTGGAAGATATAATGATAGCCCCTCTGTGAAACAACGTGTTTCTACTGTAACGAATTTATTGAAGATAAATGCCATGTTTCACTCTATCGTCTGTATATACAGATTGAAGAACTTATGTAATTACTAGATGAACTATTAGATAACTTCTTCTCAAAGCAAAGAGTAAATATTTCAGTGTTCACCAAAATTGAGTTATTACATTGTCTACATGAGCGTGTGCATTGATGAGCTTCACAGGTTATTTTCAATATTGTTCATTACAATATCCTTATACAAATACACACTCACACTGGCGTATATTTAGCTAGTCTGTCATGGGGGAGACATTCTGAGTTAATTTACATGTCAATACACGTGTCTATTCTGTATTTTCTGGCAGTGTTCAGGTATTTCCATGTGCGTTAATACTGTCAGGTGGACTATAGGCATACAATGAAAGTGAGGGGCTATTGACACAGGACGAACCGTATGAAGTGTGATTGAAAAGACATTACTGTCAGATACAAGTCGTATTGCAGTCATTAAAACGCTACCTTTAAAACGCAGACGTATTTCGAACTGATTTGACTATCAGCCAAGCCGTGTCCCACGCCCGGTGATGACACCAACATTATATAGTTGACAAAGGAGGACATATCGACATTCTTGTGAAGTTTCACTCTTTGAAATGTAGCATGTTTTACACATGCTAATACCATTCAAAAGAGTCATAATAGCGACAAAACATAAAACTTAGTTCAATCTGTGGATTATTGATTTGGAACCCTCACTGTATACTTGTGTTGTGACAACACCAACCCAGTCAAGACCCGGAGTCGTACTAAAAACTCATTGTGTTTGTGTGAACTCCATCATGGCTGTCTGTTACCGTGTTGTGCAGGGTGTCGCGTAAATACATACAGACGTGTGACAGGTTGATCTATCTATATATCTGTTACAGACCAGATGTCTGTAACATCCACCTGGTCTGTAACATCTACCAGGTCTGTAACATCCACCGGTCCTGTAACATACACCTGGTCTGTAACATATACCAGGTCTGTAACATCCACCGGTCCTGTAACATACACCTGGTCTGTAACATATACTAGGTCTGTAACATACACCGGTCCTGTAACATACACCTGGTCTGTAATATACACCAGATCATATAATCTATACATCGTCTCTAACATACATCTGCTCTCTACACCAGGTCTGCAACATTTACATGCTCTCTAACCTACACCTGGCCTGTAACATACACAGCGTCACATGTCTTCACAGCGGATACACAGCTGTAAGGCTCGAATATCGACACAGTACGTTGTGTAAGCTGATCGACACAGTACGTCGTGTAAACTGATCGACACAGTACGTCGTGTAAACTGTATGCGTGTATTCTTCTTGTATAGAACTTTCTCGATAGGCCTATATCCAGGCCGTGTGCAATTATGTATTCCATGAAATGTGTATGTGTTGTCAAGGCGTGTGGTCATTCCAGGTAAACTGTAGGAGGTGCAAGTTAGGGCTGACACTTGCCCAGTGTACCATACCAGAACTAGGAGACCGCAGACATTAGTTCTTATTCAATTGCCTTCATGTTATTAAGGAAGTCTACTGGTACTGTCGAACTGTCGTGTGTCATTAAACGACATATTGGGGTCATTCTGTCACCATGTATGCAGCATGAAGCCGAGAATCACAGACTGAAAGTCAAGTCGTCAACTGTAGTTGTGCACGTTATATCCATTTATTTAAAGTTTCACATAGGGCATGTAGGATGTTTTCTTACAGATGTTGGGGGGTTGATACGAAAGGAGGATGCTTTTGACAATCAATACAGTGTCAGGGAAGGAGGAAGTACAAACTCTGACATCAGATACACTCGGAATGTCAACTGGCTATTTGTCACAAACAACCGGAAGAATAGTGAATGTGTGAGTTATCAGTAGTCACTCTGTACATACTGTAAGTCCGAGCACAGCATTCTGGAACAGGGCACGTGTTATTATTTGACAATTCACGTAATCGAATGAGTTAATTGAAAATATATCACCAACCGGGTAAGTGATTGTGATGTTCTATATGTAAATAAAGACATTGAATTAACTACATTGGAACCCCGTTATTTCGAACTCGTTTGTGTCGAATACCTGGCAAACAATTACCGTATTTATCACTATTTTAACCTGTGAGTGTTGAACTGGGTGTGCCAAAGGCGAACTTAAAATATTTGGCACAACTTAGCACAAATATACCGGTCTTAGTACGGCGGGAAACATCAAAGAACAGTTGATGGGCCTGGATGAAATGCTAAAATCATCAGTGCATTGACTTGTTTACTATGTGATCTGATAACGGTAATGCACAATCCCGCTTGTCAGAACTACATGTTCGGCTGTTCTCTATGTAATGCTATGAAGCCTGATGTATTGAATCCCGGATAAGTCAAACTTTGTTGATTTGCCATTGTGGATGTGTGCTTGTCAGGAACTCCTCCTACCCCCCCCCCCCCCCCCCCCCCCCCCCCCCCGACCTACCAGTGTATATAGAATACAGACAAATATGTACACATTGTGGAGGTGTGCTTGTCAGGACACACACCCCCCCCCCCCCCCCCCCCCTCCCCTCCCACTTCCCCCGACCTACCAGTGCATATAGAATACAGACCGATATGAACACATTGTGGAGGTGTTCTTGTCAGGAACCCCCCTTACCCCACCTCACTTCCCCCGACCTATCAGTGCATAAAGAATATAGACCGATATTTACACATTTTAGATATGTGCTTGTCAGAAACCTCCTCTACCCAGCTAACTTCCCCCGACCTACCGGTGTATATAGAATACAGACAAATCACACAATCTATATTCATCTGATCATACATGGTCCATCACACAATCTATAATCATCTGATCATACATGATCCATCACACAATCCATATTCATCTGATCATACATGGTCCATCACACAATCTATAATCATCTGATCATACATGGTCCATCACACAATCCATATTCATCTGATCATACATGGTCCATCACACAATCCATATTCATCTGATCATACATGGTCCATCACACAATCTATAATCATCTGATCATACATGGTCCATCACACAATCTATAATCATCTGATCATACATGATCCATCACACAATCTATAATCATCTGATCATACATGATCCATCACACAATCCATATTCATCTGATCATACATGGTCCATCACACAATCCATATTCATCTTATCATACATGATCCATCACACAATCCATATTCATCTGATCATACATGGTCCATCACACAATCCATATTCATCTGATCATACATGATCCATCACACAATCCATATTCATCTGATCATACATGATCCATCACACAATCCATATTCATCTGATCATACATGATCCATCACACAATCCATATTCATCTGATCATACATGATCCATCACACAATCCATATTCATCTGATCATACATGATCCATCACACAATCCATATTCATCTGATCATACATGGTCCATCACACAATCCATATTCATCTGATCATACATGATCCATCACACAATCCATATTCATCTGATCATACATGGTCCATCACACAATCCATATTCATCTGATCATACATGGTCCATCACACAATCCATATTCATCTGATCATACATGGTCCATCACACAATCCATATTCATCTGATCATACATGGTCCATCACACAATCCATATTCATCTGATCATACATGATCCATCACACAATCCATATTCATCTGATCATACATGGTCCATCACACAATCCATATTCATCTGATCATACATGGTCCATCACACAATCCATATTCATCTGATCATACATGATCCATCACACAATCCATATTCATCTGATCATACATGGTCCATCACACAATCCATATTCATCTGATCATACATGATCCATCACACAATCTATATTCATCTGATCATACATGGTCCATCACACAATCCATATTCATCTGATCATACATGATCCATCACACAATCCATATTCATCTGATCATACATGATCCATCACACAATCCATATTCATCTGATCATACATGATCCATCACACAATCCATATTCATCTGATCATACATGATCCATCACACAATCTATATTCATCTGATCATACATGATCCATCACACAATCCATATTCATCTGATCATACATGATCCATCACACAATCCATATTCATCTGATCAAACATGATCCATCACACAATCCATATTCATCTGATCATACATGATCCATCACACAATCTATATTCATCTGATCATACATGATCCATCACACAATCCATATTCATCTGATCATACATGATCCATCACACAATCCATATTCATCTGATCATACATGGTCCATCACACAATCTATAATCATCTGATCATACATGATCCATCACACAATCCATATTCATCTGATCATACATGATCCATCACACAATCCATATTCATCTGATTATACATGGTCCATCACACAATCCATATTCATCTGATCATACATGATCCATCACACAATCCATATTCATCTGATCATACATGGTCCATCACACAATCCATATTCATCTGATCATACATGGTCCATCACACAATCTATAATCATCTGATCATACATGATCCATCACACAATCCATATTCATCTGATCATACATGATCCATCACACAATCCATATTCATCTGATCATACATGGTCCATCACACAATCCATATTCATCTGATCATACATGGTCCATCACACAATCCATATTCATCTGATCATACATGGTCCATCACACAATCTATATTCATCTGATCATACATGATCCATCACACAATCCATATTCATCTGATCATACATGATCCATCACACAATCCATATTCCTCTGATCATACATGATCCATCACACAATCCATATTCATCTGATCATACATGATCCATCACACAATCCATATTCATCTGATCATACATGATCCATCACACAATCCATATTCATCTGATCATACATGATCCATCACACAATCCATATTCATCTGATCATACATGGTCCATCACACAATCCATATTCATCTGATCATACATGATCCATCACACAATCCATATTCATCTGATCATACATGATCCATCACACAATCCATATTCATCTGATCATACATGATCCATCACACAATCCATATTCATCTGATCATACATGGTCCATCACACAATCTATATTCATCTGATCATACATGATCCATCACACAATCCATATTCATCTGATCATACATGATCCATCACACAATCCATATTCATCTGATCATACATGATCCATCACACAATCCATATTCATCTGATCATACATGATCCATCACACAATCCGTATTCATCTGATCATACATGATCCATCACACAATCCATATTCATCTGATCATACATGATCCATCACACAATCTATAATCATCTGATCATACATGATCCATCACACAATCCACATTCATCTGATCATACATGATCCATCACACAATCCATATTCATCTGATCATACATGATCCATCACACAATCTATAATCATCTGATCATACATGATCCATCACACAATCCACATTCATCTGATCATACATGGTCCATCACACAATCCATATTCATCTGATCATACATGATCCATCACACAATCCATATTCATCTGATCATACATGATCCATCACACAATCCGTATTCATCTGATCATACATGATCCATCACACAATCCATATTCATCTGATCATACATGATCCATCACACAATCTATAATCATCTGATCATACATGATCCATCACACAATCCACATTCATCTGATCATACATGATCCATCACACAATCCATATTCATCTGATCATACATGATCCATCACACAATCTATAATCATCTGATCATACATGATCAATCACACAATCCACATTCATCTGATCATACATGATCCATCACACAATCCACATTCATCTGATCATACATGCAAAGATAATACCAATACTTCTATGTGGGGCAGAAATTTGGAGATTCAGTGACGATACAAAAAATCCAATTGTATGCCTGTAAGCGTCTTTTAGGTTTAAGTTATCAACTTCAAATATGGGGGTTTTGGGCGAGGGAGGTAGAAAGGTCATCTGCATTTCAATCTCTGGCTTATAATTTTTTTTAAATAAGTCTTGTTTGACAAAATATGTTTAAAGCCTACCAAGGACATTCCCTCAGTCGCTCCCACTGAAATACGGATGACGACTGTCTGAAAGGAGTTAATTTGACATACAGAGATGTTAACTTGAAGCATCCGGGTCGTGGTATAAAACCTAACTCGGGACCCATTAGACGTGATCCTGTTATAATGAATTTATCTCACCGACATGTTACAATATGACATTGTAAAATAATTGAAATAAATTCATCAAAATTGATACACAAAAGTTGTTTAAATTGAGCGTAGGTTAACGTGTGCACCATTGACTCGGGAAAAGCTTCAAAGCGGGATCTAAGGGATTGATTCTCGGGATAAGGCGGGAAACGTCGTACTTTATGAAGAGAGCACATGAACCAATCAGATTTCATCATTCTGATCATGACATGGGGGTATGATGAAGGTTCGTATACAGCCACCACAATATACTATTATCCAACAGCCATAAGGGTTATTGTGGTGCGAACTTTTAATGCTTTCTGTCGCTTGGTTCACAGTTATTTCTTTTCACCTTGTGGCACGACAGGCGGGAAAAGAAATCTGAGATTCACTGGTTTGAGATATGCAAGGAAAGCGAAATAAACCAACGAAAGCTACATTGCATATCGGGTGATCAGGCTCGTTGACTTGGTTGGTGCATGTGAATGAATGAATGAATTTCTTTATTTCCTCCAGAGTTGAATCCTAAGATTTTACATAGGCTAATACATTATTTACAAAACATCAATGAAATTACTTGACTATATTCAATGAAAATAATGTTAAACGGTGCTATGAGTAAACAATTTACATTTACGGAGCAGGAAGGTATCTAGTAGATATACATAAGGTATTTTTTCAAATTCCATATGAAATGGCAGAAAGACAGTACGATGCTTTGCACCATACCCGTGCTCGTGGCTTTCACCGAAGGGGTAAACGTCTGAGACCTGCATCATTTCCTCCCACATTAAGTTGGCATTAAGCATTAAAGCGGCGTTAAACCCAACTCACTCACTCACTCACTCCATTATTTCGGGGATGGCAACCTTTGACATTGGCCTTTGACATCCCCAGATACGCAGACCAGAGTCTCTTCTATATGAAACATCCCGTTTTCATTTACAGTATATTTAATGCTGTAGAGGAAGATGAAAGTAGGTCAATTAACGAAAGATGTGAGTCACACCGGTCAGGGCTTATACATAAAAAACTAGATCGCAGGCTCACATAACTACACAAGTTTCACATGTAGTGTAGTTGACAGGTTTCCTAACCCAGCCATAAGGTAATTGTTAGTTTATACGTCTAATGAAGGCTACTTTCGCTCCTGATAAAGTATATAAGTTTAGCTTCGTTTGTATGTAAAGTTGAAGTTCAGTCATGTGCTTATAAGACTAATAATATTAAGTCAATGCAACCTTATTTTCATATTCATTAGAAATCCTTGCTGAAACCAGAGTGCATTGCACGATTCCGACTATGTCATAAGCATGTGTTTAAGAATCACTATGAAATGATGATGTTACCAAGTGGTCGCGAAAGGGTGAGCACATTCTGCATAACTGGTGGCACCTGTCACAAAAACATCCAAAGGCACATGAATTGTTCACCTGAAAACTATTTAGAAATATCCTCCAAAAACCCTAAAGCACTTACAAGGAGACTGACTATTGTAAAACCTCTTGTTACTCTGAATGTTTATCCAAAAGTCTAAATATGACACAGGTGGTTATTTGACAATTATTGAACGATATCAGAAAAGTGATATACCTTAAAGACATAAAACAGGTTCATTAATCAGTATCCAGCCAATAGGGTTAGGTAATGGTGAATGGGAATGGGCTATAAGAGATTTATATCACAGTAAAGGATCATGTGTGCACTATCAATCACCCCTCCCACCCCACAACGACGATATGTGATGAGTGTCATCATGTATCCACGTCTTCATGTTCCAGGTAACAGATGGCTGTTGTTGTGTACCTGACGTTTGCTTGTTTGTTTGTTGAAACACAAGGTAATCCACAACTTGACATTAAGTACGCTAATATATATTGTGTGTTTGTTTCTGTCTTCCCTCATGGTTCTTCATCTCCTTGGTGTCTGAAAATGACCCAAAGCTATTTGACAATTTGGATTAATCGATTAATCACATATAAACTATCAGAATAACATATCACCCTTCTATTTACGTTGAATGCGACAAATACAATAACGGGAAAAAACGTTCCGTTGGGGTGTGAATGTTATGTTATTGAAAATAACAAAATCATGTTTGGACATTTGTCTGATCAATGTTTCATCATAACAATTTAACTGACAATACCAAAACATGGTAACATAAGACATAGCGACACTCCTTAGAGACGGGTGGTGTACATACCGGCTGGTCCTGGTCCTGTCTTGGGAGCCATACATCTCATCGCCGTCATTTTCTATGGGGGAAAGTCTGGAGAAACAGCCAGTCATGGCAGTATAACAATGTTAGGCTGCCTCATAAAGTCTTTTACAACACGTGCAACATATTGCCGGGCATTACCCCGCTGCATCGCGACGTTACGGTATTTCATTTCAAAATAATATGACACATGACCGCGACATTGACGTTCATAGGTGCAAACACTGTCGGACTACTTCCACATTCCTGGGGAAACCCCTGGGTAATTTCTTAGGACGAATACACACGGAAGCGTTGTTTCTGATAATTTTATCTTGAGCTCTGCATTTTAGTATACATTGAGAAACGTCTGACAGTTGACTGCATGATCGTTCACGAATATCCCCGCTACGAGCCATCCTAGTGGACAAAGCGAAGAAATGCACATCCAAACTGTTGTAGTATCGACTCGATCACCTTTTAATGATCCGTCAAGTGACTGATGATGACAAACATGTCACCGCCACAGGTTCGTCAACAACGTTTATTGTGCCGGCCATGTTGACGTGTTGTACTTTATGTAAATGTATTACGACGCGTAAGTGTGACTGACGTACTAAGGTAGTTCTTAACATGCCTTTCTCATCTGATGGTGATAGTATTTAGATGCATGTTTTGTGTCAGATGTTTCTCACGGCACCTCTCTTTTTGAGGAACTATTTTATTTCGCGATACCGCTGGTTGTTGTATGGCCGTCAGTGTAAACATAAAGTCACACCTACTAAATACAATTTAGTGTAGAGCAAGGCCTACATCCTTTGAGGTAGAAAATTGTGATATAAAATTATAAGAATTGACTGAGTGAGTGCCAAACATAATGGTTGGCCCTCACGGTTTGAAGGTTCATACTCCAATGAACTCAGTGGAATGAAATGGAAGTCAATTCTAAAGTGGAGATGGGTGAACTGTGTCCTCCAAAGGCTAATGTGATAACAAATATAGAAACAACTGTGACCGACTATGTTCAGATCACTGTTGACTTCATCCTGGAAGAAATCTTTGACCTCACAAAGATACTGGGAAGTGTTTAGAAGGGTGTGTTCGTGGTCGGCATGGTGACCACTGTGATCAGCTTCATAGCCAGAAATGCATCAGCACCACGTACAGGTACACAGATGCATTTTTTTAAACAGATTAAAACACAAAACTGTATTCAAGGGAAGTAACTCCTGTCCCTTGAAAACTTGAAAATCCAACTATTGTTCACATTAACTTCAAATGAATGTTTGTTTTCAGTTTCTGCAGTACATGGTGTCACGGCGTGCGAGTGGGGCAAGTATGGACACAACTGTGAGCGACAATGTTCAGATCACTGTGAAGTTAATCCTGGCAGAAACCTTCGACACTGTCAGAAATATACTGGGGAGTGTTCAGAAGGGTGTGTTCGTGGTTGGCATGGTGACCTCTGTGATCAACTTTGTAGCCCGACCTGCATCCACAACGTGTGCAATCAATTCAACGGGGTATGTACCATGGGATGTACAGATGGATACAGAGGAATGTTCTGTGACATAACAACAGGATCACAGACACAGACAACAGGATCACAGACACAGACAACAGGTACGCAGACACGGTTCTATACACATATTGTCATAATTAGTCATTTGTTTTTAGTTTGCCTCGAAGTGCTAACAACATTATAAATATCTACAGTAATATTCTGGCAGATATTCGCGATTGATTATTATCTGTCATTGATGTTTTGAAATTCATGTGTGTCATACTGAATCCATTTCACGTTCAACAATCAGGCAACTGTTGATCAGAAGGGATGCAATGGTTAAAAGGCTAATGATTGTCCTCATTAAGTTCAATCAAACATAATTGTGATTTTGCGAAAGCAAGTAACGTCCTGAGTATGACATTTAATAACTTGTTTTCTTCAGATCCCATAGTACAGAGTGACATAATATGTGACATGGGCAAGTATGGACGAGACTGCGACCTTCCTTGTTCTGAAGACTGTGGCCTATTCCCAGAGACAAACTTTCGACCTTGTTACAAGGATACTGGCAAGTGTTTACATGGGTGTGTTCAGAGTCGGCATGGTGACCACTGTGATCGACTTTGTAGCCCGAACTGCATCAAGACCACGTGTAACCAACCCGACGGGGGATGTACCATCGGGTGTATACATGGATACGTTGGACATTTCTGTGACACAACAGGTACACAGATACAGTTCCATACACAGACTATAACAGATCTTTAGCTGTATTGAAGTTGCCTCGGAAGTGCTAACATCAGAATACAGAAATGTAGTAAAAGTCTTTGTTCATGTGTACATTTGTAAGGGTAATAGTTGAGATGACTGCAATCTGTTACGAGTTCACAGTTCAGTCTACATTTTGACCGCAAATTCTCCAATATCTCTCAGGGAATTCAAATTCTTCCTCGTTCAATTATTGTATTGCCTTTGAACTTCCTTAATGCTATTGAAGAAAGAACACATATAAACTGTGTGTTGTTTTTAGGAAAACTTGTTATTCTTTTTACGGAAGGGCTCTACTCAGCGCTAAAAAGCAATGCTGATTGCTGTTTGATTGGATTAAGGTGAGGATATGTATGATTCCAATGGGGATGGGGTTGAGGGAGTCGCTTTGATATTGAGTCTCATTTTTGGATTGGGGTCAGCAGTCATATAAATTTGGAGACGCATTAATTTCCAGATTTACAGTATTGATGGACAATCTGTAAGGACATACATAGGTCACTACTGGTTATGCTCATGAGGGTCGTGTCATCCGCGAGTAGGACTTCTTGGAAGTGATCACGTCCAAGCATAACACCTTGTTTCAAATGGTCAAGGCGGATTAATATACACAAGGAACATCCATGCGGATAAGGCACATCCTTGTCCTACAACTTCTCCGGTTTGGAACGTTCGACTTGACATATCTGACATATGAAGTAGATTCGTGATATGACTGACGTATGATATTCCAGGCTTTCGGGTATTTGATATACTTCTCAATTCTCTCTAATAGGAGAACAGTTTTTCCTCCACGGCCGTCAGAGTGATACCTCTGTAGTTTGCAGGATCCTATCTGTCCTTATTGTTTCCTTTATATATTGGAATAGCTGTTCAAGATCTCAACAGAGCAGGGCTATAGCATGTTCGTATCATCATGTTAAACAGCTGGGTAAAGTGTTTTAGAAGCAAATCTCCAGCGAAATAGATATGTTCTTTTGTGATTTGGTCCGGTCCTGGTGATTTTCTCATTTTTAACCTTTGTTTCAGTCGTTTTAGTTCGTATATTTCTATGTCTGTCTTCAGTAAAGGATCATCGTCCAGAAGTGTTTTTGTTTATCCTAGAGTCCCTTTCAGCACAGAAGTCATTGTCGAACTCCGGCCGGTCAAGATGTATTAATAAATCTGCATGGTAGTCTGCCCACAAGTTGCACACTTCTGATGGTGTATTGCAGCAGCGTTCTCTGTACTTAATGTTTGTATTTACATTCTTTGATTGTCTTTGTTTTTTTAACAACCCTGTAGAATTCAGCAATATATATAGTTTATTTCAACATATCTTTCTTTAGTCCATTGTCTCTCAGCCTATCTTTTACAACGCCAGAAGTCACATTTAGCCTGCTTGTATACGGTCGTTACCTGCACCCCGTGTCTTGTTGACAGATAGTTGTAGATGTTGAGGTACAGATACATAGTCAATTACAGAGGATTGTGTGTAACTCTTGTTTCTCCGTGTAATTAATTGTCCTTCTACTTTACCGCTGTTATAGGACGATACCATATTCGGTACAGAGAGATACTATCAGAGTAGGCGTGATCGATGCGAGTTTTGATTATTGGTTATGTCTGTGTTGAAGTCGCCGCACAGGATAGTATGACTAGTTTGAGAGAGTTCATCAATAAAGTCGAATGTTTCCTTTAATCGTTCTTGATAGGCACACACGTTCTTATTGGTTGAGTGGAGGAGTGTACAGACAACTGATATGTCAGCATAGTTGGGTCCAAATAGCCTTACAGCAACTACTCCGTCATACCCAGGAACGTAAGTCTGCATATCACTGAACGAGTCCTTTTTAACTAATATAGAAACTCCACCCTCGCCTCTGTTTCCTCTCTAGTATATGTTCTTAAGGTACTAGCGACTTTACAGTGCATCTCTGGTATTCCAAGTGCCGACAATCAGCATCAACAGTTATAGGAGCACTCTATACATGTTTATGGTTACTTATTTCCACCATCCCACCGCGGATAGCACACCCCTTCGCGGTATTTTACATCCTTTGGCCAGCAATGTTCATTTTCAAGAACTTTATGTGCTGATCCAGTGTCAATGTTGATCCGCTTTGTATATGCTGGGTACATACCGGTCCAGTGTTTCAAGAGTCTGATCATGCTCACATGGACATCTTGTTTCTTGGCGTATGCTACAATAGCATCACGAACTACATCATCAGCTTTGATGTTTGACAGTGTAAGTCTTTTTCCTGGTGGAGGCGAAGCCCCCTTGAAAACCCTCTCCTATTCACTGTCAAAGTTAATGTTTCTTTGTGAGTGAGACGTTGCCCGTAACCTTGTAATGTTTCACGACGTTTATGTTGCCCGTCCCTTGTCTGAAGCCGTGGTTCACTGTGACAGGTGTTCAGTATCATCGTCACATAATCCATCACCACTGGCGGAAGTATGGGAATTATACTCCATCGCTTTGGAATATGTTGCCTGTGTATCTATGGATGCTCCAGACTGCATACCGCCGTTTTCAGTAGTTTGGGGGGTTTTATGCATTGGAGGACTTGTTCGTGTTTCCGAGTACAATAGTCTATCTCTCTTATTCAATGAACTCATTTTCAATCAATATCACTTGTCTTACGGGAGATTGTGTCAATACTCGTTTAAAGTTGATCTCTAAAGAGGTTGACCTTTGAGTCTTTATCATTCATTTAATATACTAATATCCTGATATCACTGCGTAGTTTTAGTTCAGTGGTATGAAGTACTGCTTCACAAATATTACTGAGTGAGTGAGTATGGTTTTACGCCGCTTGTATCAATATTCGAGCAATATCAGGACGGGGACTCCAGAAATTGCACCCATGTTGGGCATCGCACCTGTGTCTTCCGGTGACGAGCGAAAGTTTTAACCACTAGGCTACCCGACCGCTCCTGCACGAATATTTCGTCACTTAGTATTTGTATGATGTCGTGACTGGTTCTTGATGTGTGAACATTACTAGCGGTTTACAAGATGCAGACTAACGGTAAAGTGTTCTCTGAGGTGCTATACAGGGAAACGAGATGTCGAGATGGTTCCCTACTATCGGGTCAATGAATCTAAAATATTCAGCATCCAAACATATTGCGTATTTTATGACATCATCCTTTCAGTAAATCAAATATGGAGTTGTATTTTTGTACCGGCCTGTGGGTGAGAAACCCATTTGAGATAACTGGTATCAAACATATGTGTGAGATCGAATTCTAGGTCCGTTATTGGCTATTCTTCCCTTGGTGATAACCTTAGGTCAAATAATGACGAACTACTTTCCTAGTTAAATTCCATCGATACGTCTCTCGTGCTTCGGTCGAATTCAATTACGTCTGTATCGAAACTCTATGGTTTTAGAGTGTTAATACATGTTCTTTTGTCATGTCTTGTTTGATTTATCATCATCGCCTTGATAATCCACAGATACGGTGGAGAATTATATCGTGCATAGTCACACTCGGTGTGGGTCGTAAGCAGTAGGCCGGATGACGTCACAAATGACCGTTGTGTTATGTATTTTTGCGCCACTGTAATCATTAGAATAGACTAAATATGGATCGATTCGATAATCTCTTATGTGATTTTAGAGTGTTTGAGAAATAGGTTACTGCACTCGTGCCTGTAAGATATCACCTACCTTACAACTCGTAGTTTCAAAACGTATTCTAACTCATTTTAACTCGTTAGATACCAGTTGAAACAACTCTTTGTAAGATAAATGATATCTGACAGACATTCGTCTCGGAACATTTTTTGGTAACCTCATATTTTAGGCACCATTGTCGTTTTTTTAATGTCTTTGTAGTTAAAAGCTCGCATGTCATTTGCCAGGCACGTTGTCGTAGAATTACATATCCTAATGTCTTTTGGGGATTCATTCTCTGTATTAATTTATCTTCTTTGTTCATGAACATTGTGTGAGTGAGTGAAACTACCGGGAGAGCAAGGTATGCTTCCACTGTTCGTGAAAACTTCTTTTCATCACCATTGTCAGTGACCTGTTTGTATCTGTCATGACATTTTACCTTGTAAGGGCCATGGAATCGGTTTGGACAGATATTAGCGATTGATTATCTGGTGTTGATGTTTTGAAATTCATGTCAGCCATAATGGATCCATTACACGTTCAACAATCAGGCAACTGTTGATCAGAAGGGATGCAATTGTTAAAAGGCTAATGATTGTCCTCATTAAGTTCAATTAAACATAATAAAGTCCTAAGTACGAAATTACAATATTTGTTTTGTTTCAGTTTCCACAGTCCAGGACGGTATAATATGTGGCAATGGCAAATATGGACAAAACTGCGACCTACCCTGTTCTGAAGTCTGTGGCCTTTTCCCAGAGACAAACCTTCGACCTTGTCACAAGGATACTGGGATGTGTTTAGAAGGGTGTGTTCATGATCGGCATGGCGACCACTGTGATCAACTTTGTAGCCAGAACTGCATTAGCACCACGTGCAACCAACGTAACGGGGGATGTACCATCGGATGTATAGAAGGATACAGTGGATATTTCTGTAAAACATCAACAGGTCCACAGATACAGACAACAGGTAAAAAAAAACAGATAAAAGAAAAATTCGATCGAGGGAAGTAACTTTTATCTCTTGATAACTTAATCCAGCTTTTGTCCACATTAACTTCAAATGAACATGTACATCTTCCTTATTATTTTTATGATGTTATGCTCGCAGGAGTACCAAATATAGAGTATTTTAGAGTATAGTTGAATTTTCTTACCTGCCTGCCGGTAAGAAACCCATTTAAGATAACTGGTATCTAACAGAGGTGTGAGATCGAATTCTAGATCCGTCGATACTTCACGATTAAAATGCCTTTTCGCAGTAAATGTGAATCTATTATTCGACTGCTCGATGCTAATAACGACCGCTGTAAAAATACTTAAACTGTTTTCTCCTTTTGTGTTCTCACAAGCTGTGTCTGTGTTGCACCGTTCCTGACCACAAGTCACTAGAGACCTATTCTAACCACGAGTCAACAAAGGGTGTTATGATCCATACCCTACAGTTCCTGTTCCAGCATGTTCCTTTTGGCTCAAGTGAATATGGTCACACACATTTCTTAGTGGTCTGCAGACTGTGATTATCGTCGGTTGTTCATCTCTTGTTAAGCCGTTTCTCTCTGCTGATGTAAAACCTCAAGTCGAGCAAATAAATAAACATACTGGTTAGGTGTGGGACACATTAGACAAACTAATTAGTCATATTGTGTGTGTTTGTTACAGGTGTGGGGCACATTAGACAAACTAATTAGTCATATTGTGTGTGTTTGTTACAGGTGAGAGGCACATTAGACAGACTAATTAGTCATATTGTGTGTGTTTGTTACAGGTGAGAGGCACATTAGACAAACTAATAAGTCATATTGTGTGTGTTTGTTACAGGTGAGAGCCACATTAGACAGACTAATTAGTCATATTGTGTGTGTTTGTTACAGGTGAGAGGCACATAAGACAAACTAATTAGTCATATTGTGTGTGTTTGTTACAGGTGAGGGGCACATAAGACAAACTAATTAGTCATATTGGGTGTGTTTGTTACAGGTGAGAGGCACATTAGACAAACTAATTAGTCATATTGTGGGTGTTTGTTACAGGTGAGAGGCACATAAAACAGACTAATTAGTCATATTGTGTGTGTTTGTTACAGGTGAGGGGCACATTAGACAAACTAATTAGTCATATTGTGTGTGTTTGTTACAGGTGAGGGGCACATTAGACAGACTAATTAGTCATATTGTGTGTGTTTGTTACAGGTGAGGGGCACATAAGACAAACTAATTAGTCATATTGTGTGTGTTTGTTACAGGCGAGAGGCACATAAAACAGACTAATTAGTCATATTGTGTGTGTTTGTTACAGGTGAGGGGCACATTAGACAAACTAATTAGTCATATTGTGTGTGTTTGTTACAGTTGAGAGGCACATAAGACAAACTAATTAGTCATATTGTGTGTGTTTGTTACAGGTGAGTGAGTGAGTTGGGTTTAACGCCGCTTTTAACAGTATTCCAGTTATATCACGGCGTGTCAGCTTAATGTGGGAGGAAAGCCCGAAGCGATGCAGGTCTCAGACGTTTACCACTTCGGTGAAACCCACGAGCACGGGTATGGTGCTGACAAACCTGGAAACATAATCGGGGCGAACCGGGATTCGAACCCACAATCATAGGTTTCTGGCGTGCCCAAGGGACGCAACTCTGCACAGCGAATCGCGGCGCTTTAGACGACTGGGCCACCCGTGCCCCCTTTGTTACAGGTGAGAGGCACATAAGACAAACTAATTAGTCATATTGTGTGTGTTTGTTACAGGTGAGGGGCACATTAGACAAACTAATTAGTCATATTGTGTGTGTTTGTTACAGTTGAGAGGCACATAAGACAAACTAATTAGTCATATTGTGTGTGTTTGTTACAGGTGAGAGGCACATAAGACAAACTAATTAGTCATATTGTCTGTGTTTGTTACAGGTGAGGGGCACATTAGACAAACTAATTAGTCATATTGTGTGTGTTTGTTACAGGTGAGAGGCACATAAGACAAACTAATTAGTCATATTGTGTGTGTTTGTTACAGGTGAGGGGCACATTAGACAAACTAATTAGTCATATTGTGTGTGTTTGTTACAGGTGAGGGGCACATAAGACAAACTAATTAGTCATATTGTGTGTGTTTGTTACAGGCGAGAGGCACATAAAACAGACTAATTAGTCATATTGTGTGTGTTTGTTACAGGTGAGGGGCACATTAGACAAACTAATTAGTCATATTGTGTGTGTTTTTTACAGGTGAGGGGCACATTAGACAAACTAATTAGTCATATTGTGTGTGTTTGTTACAGTTGAGAGGCACATAAGACAAACTAATTAGTCATATTGTGTGTGTTTGTTACAGGTGAGAAGCACATAAGACAAACTAATTAGTCATATTGTGTGTGTTTGTTACAGGTGAGGGGCACATTAGACAAACTAATTAGTCATATTGTGTGTGTTTGTTACAGGTGAGAGGCACATGAGACAAACTAATTAGTCATATTGTGTGTGTTTGTTACAGGTGAGGGGCACATTAGACAAACTAATTAGTCATATTGTGTGTGTTTGTTACAGGTGAGGGGCACATTAGACAAACTAATTAGTCATATTGTGTGTGTTTGTTACAGGTGAGGGGCACAAAAGACAGATTAATTAGTCATATTATGTGTGTTTGTTACAGGTGAGGGGCACATTAGACAAACTAATTAGTCATATTGTGTGTGTTTGTTACAGGTGAGGGGCAAATTAGACAAACTAATTAGTCATATTGTGTGTGTTTGTTACAGTTGAGAGGCACATAAGACAAACTAATTAGTCATATTGTGTGTGTTTGTTACAGGTGAGAAGCACATAAGACAAACTAATAAGTCATATTGTGTGTGTTTGTTACAGGTGAGGGGCACATTAGACAAACTAATTAGTCATATTGTGTGTGTTTGTTACAGGTGAGAGGCACATAAGACAAACTAATTAGTCATATTGTGTGTGTTTGTTACAGGTGAGGGGCACATTAGACAAACTAATTAGTCATATTGTGTGTGTTTGTTACAGGTGAGGGGCACATTAGACAAACTAATTAGTCATATTGTGTGTGTTTGTTACAGTTAAGAGGCACATAAGACAAACTAATTAGTCATATTGTGTGTGTTTGTTACAGGTGAGAGGCACATAAGACAAACTAATTAGTCATATTGTGTGTGTTTGTTACAGGTGAGGGGCACATTAGACAAACTAATTAGTCATATTGTGTGTGTTTGTTACAGGTGAGAGGCACATAGACAAACTAATTAGTCATATTGTGTGTGTGTGTTACAGGTGAGGGGCACATTAGACAAGCTAATTAGTCATATTGTGTGTGTTTGTTACAGGTGAGGGGCACATAAGACAAACTAATTAGTCATATTGTGTGTGTTTGTTACAGGTGAGAGGCACATAAAACAGACTAATTAGTCATTTTGAGTGTGTTTGTTACAGGTGAGGGGCACATTAGACAAACTAATTAGTCATATTGTGTGTGTTTGTTACAGGTGAGGGGCACATTAGACAAACTAATTAGTCATATTGTGTGTGTTTGTTACAGGTGAGGGGCACATTAGACAAACTAATCAGTCATATTATGTGTGTTTGTTACAGGTGAGGGGCACATTAGACAGACTAATTAGTCATATTCTGCGTGTTTGTTATAGGTGAGGGGCACATTAGACAAACTAATTAGTCATATTGTGTGTGTTTGTTACAGGTGAGGGGCACGTTAGACAAACAAATTAGTCATATTGTGTGTGTTTGTTACAGGTGAGGGGCACATTAGACAAACTAATTAGTCATATTGTGTGTGTTTGTTACAGGTGAGGGGCACATTAGACAAACCAATTAGTCATATTGTGTGTGTTTGTTACAGTTGAGAGGCACATAAGACAAACCAATTAGTCATATTATGTGTGTTTGTTACAGGTGAGGGGCACATTAGAGAAACTAATTAGTCATATTGTGTTGTGTTTCTTACAGGTGAGAGGCACATAAGACAGACTAATTAGTCATATTGTGTTGTGTTTGTTACAGGTGAGGGGCACATTAGACAAACTAATTAGTCATATTGTGTGTGTTTGTTACAGGTGAGGGGCACATTAGACAAACTAATTAGTCATATTGTGTGTGTTTGTTACAGGTGAGAGGCAGATAAGACAGACTAATTAGTCATATTATGTGTGTTTGTTACAGGTGAGGGGCACATTAGACAAACTAATTAGTCATATTGTGTGTGTTTGTTACAGGTGAGGGGCAAATTAGAAAAAACTAATTAGTCATATTGGGTGTGTTTGTTACAGGTGAGAGGCACATAAGACAAACTAATTAGTCATATTGTGTGTGTTTGTTACAGGTGAGAGGCACATAAAACAGACTAATTAGTCATATTGTGTGTGTTTGTTACAGGTGAGGGGCACATTAGACAAACTAATTAGTCATATTGTGTGTGTTTGTTACAGGTAAGGGGCACATTAGACAGACTAATTAGTCATATTGTGTGTGTTTGTTACAGGTGAGAGGCACATAAGACAAACTAATTAGTCATATTGTGTGTGTTTGTTACAGGTGAGGGGCACATTAGACAGACTAATTAGTCATATTCTGCGTGTTTGTTATAGGTGAGGGGCACATTAGACAAACTAATTAGTCATATTGTGCTTGTTTGTTACAGGTGAGGGGCACGTTAGACAAACAAATTAGTCATATTGTGTGTGTTTGTTACAGGTGAGGGGCACATTAGACAAACTAATTAGTCATATTGTGTGTGTTTGTTACAGGTGAGGGGCACATTAGACAAACCAATTAGTCATATTGTGTGTGTTTGTTACAGTTGAGAGGCACATAAGACAAACCAATTAGTCATATTATGTGTGTTTGTTACAGGTGAGGGGCACATTAGACAAACTAATTAGTCATATTGTGTTGTGTTTGTTACAGGTGAGAGGCACATAAGACAGACTAATTAGTCATATTGTGTTGTGTTTGTTACAAGTGAGGGGCACATTAGACAGACTAATTAGTCATATTGTGTGTGTTTGTTACAGGTGAGGGGCACATTAGACAAACTAATTAGTCATATTGTGTGTGTTTGTTACAGGTGAGAGGCACAATAGACAAACTAAGTAGTCATATTATGTGTGTTTGTTACAGGTGAGGGGCACATTAGACAAACTAATTAGTCATATTGTGTTGTGTTTGTTACAGGTGAGAGGCACATTAAACAGACTAATTAGTCATATTGTGTTGTGTTTGTTACAGGTGAGAGGCACATTAGACAGACTAATTAGTCATATTGTGTTGTGTTTGTTACAGGTGAGGGGCACATTAGACAAACTAATTAGTCATATTGTGTGTGTTTGTTACAGTTGAGAGGCACATAAGACAAACCAATTAGTCATATTGTGTGTGTTTGTTACAGGTGAGGGGCACATTAGACAAACTAATTAGTCATATTGTGTGTGTTTGTTACAGGTGAGAGGCACAATAGACAAATTAATTAGTCATATTGTGTGTGTTTGTTACAGGTTAGGGGCACATTAGACAAACTAATTAGTCATATTGTGGTGTGTTTGTTACAGGTGAGAGGCACATAAGACAGATTAATTAGTCATATTGTGTTGTGTTTGTTACAGGTGAGGGGCACATTAGACAGACTAATTAGTCATATTGTGTTGTGTTTGTTACAGGTGAGGGGCACAATAGACAAACTAATTAGTCATATTGTGTGTGTTTGTTACAGTTGAGGGGCACATAAGACAAA
Organism: Haliotis rufescens; assembly: GCF_023055435.1. NCBI lineage: Eukaryota > Metazoa > Mollusca > Gastropoda > Lepetellida > Haliotidae > Haliotis > Haliotis rufescens. The sequence goes on from NW_025964346.1 coordinate 1,787,621, forward strand.
CCAATTAGTCATAGTATGTGTGTTTGTTACAGGTGAGGGGCACATTAGACAAACTAATTAGTCATATTGTGTATGTTTGTTACAGGTGAGGGGCACATTAGACAAACTAATTAGTCATATTGTGTGTGTTTGTTACAGGTGAGAGGCACAAAAGACAAACTATTTAGTCATATTGTGTGTGTTTGTTACAGGTGAGGGGCACATTAGACAGACTAATTAGTCATATTGTGTGTGTTTGTTACAGGTGAGGGGCACATTAGACAAACTAATAAGTCATATTGTGTGTGTTTGTTACAGGTGAGGGGCACATTAGACAAACTAATTAGTCATATTGTGGTAATGTGTCATAGGTGAGGGGCACATTAGACATACTAATTAGTCATATTGTGTGTGTTTGTTACAGGTGAGGGGCACATTAGACAAACTAATTTGTCATATTGTGTGTGTTTGTTACAGGTGAGGGGCACATTAGACAAACTAATTAGTCATATTGTGTTGTGTTTGTTACAGGTGAGGGTCACATTAGACAGACTAATTAGTCATATTGTGCGTTTTTGTTATAGGTGAGGGGCACATTAGACAAACTAATAAGTCATATTGTGGGCGTTTGTTACAGGTGAGGGGCACATTAGACAAACTAATTAGTCATATTGTGGGTGTTTGTTACAGGTGAGGGGCACATTAGACAAACTAATTAGTCATATTGTGTGTGTTTGTTACAGGTGAGGGGCACATAAGACAGACTAATTAGTCATATTCTGCGTGTTTGTTACAGGTGAGGGGCACATTAGACAAACTAATTAGTCATATTGTGTGTGTTTGTTACAGGTGAGGGGCACATTAGACAAACAAATTAGTCATATTGTGTGTGTTTGTTACAGGTGAGGGGCACATTGGACAAACTAATTAGTCATATTGTGGTAATGTGTTATAGGTGAGGGGCACATTAGACAGACTAATTAGTCATATTGTGTGTGTTTGTTACAGGTGAGGGGCACATTAGACAAACTAATTAGTCATATTGTGTTGTGTTTGTTACAGGTGAGGGGCACATTAGACAAACTAGTTAGTCAAATTGTGTTGTGTTTGTTACAGGTGAGGGGCACATTAGACAGACTAATTAGTCATATTGTGCGTGTTTGTTATAGGTGAGGGGCACATTAGACAAACTAATAAGTCATATTGTGGGTGTTTGTTACAGGTGAGGGACACATTAGACAAACTAATTAGTCATATTGTGGGTGTTTGTTACAGGTGAGGGGCACATTAGACAAACTAATTAGTCATATTATGTGTGTTTGTTACAGGTGAGGGGCACATTAGACAGACTAATTAATCATATTCTGCGTGTTTGTTATAGGTGAGGGGCACATTAGACAAACTAATTAGTCATATTGTGTGTGTTTGTTACAGGTGAGGGGCACATTAGACAAACAAATTAGTCATATTGTGTGTGTTTGTTACAGGTGAGGGGCCGATAGACAAACCAATTAGTCATATTGTGTGTGTTTGTTACAGTTGAGAGGCACATAAGACAAACCAATTAGTCATATTATGTGTGTTTCTTACAGGTGAGGGGCACATTAGACAAACTAATTAGTCATATTGTGTTGTGTTTGTTACAGGTGAGAGGCACATAAGACAGACTAATTAGTCATATTGTGTTGTGTTTGTTACAGGTGAGGGGCACATTAGACAGACTAATTGGTCATATTGTGTGTGTTTGTTACAGGTGAGGGGCACATTAGACAAACTAATTAGTCATATTGTGGGTGTTTGTTAGAGGTGAGAGGCACAATAGACAAACTAATTAGTCATATTGTGTTGTGTTTGTTACAGGTGAGAGGCACATAAGACAGACTAATTAGTCATATTGTGTTGTGTTTGTTACAGGTGAGGGGCACATTAGACAGACTAATTGGTCATATTGTGTGTGTTTGTTACAGGTGAGGGGCACATTAGACAGACTAATTAGTCATATTCTGCGTGTTTGTTACAGGTGAGGGGCACATTAGACAAACTAATTAGTCATATTGTGTGTGTTTGTTACAGGTGAGGGGCACATTAGACAAACAAATTAGTCATATTGTGTGTGTTTGTTACAGGTGAGGGGCACATTAGACAAACTAATTAGTCATATTGTGGTAATGTGTTATAGGTGAGGGGCACATTAGACAGACTAATTAGTCATATTGTGTGTGTTTGTTACAGGTGAGGGGCACATTAGACAAACTAGTTAGTCAAATTGTGTTGTGTTTGTTACAGGTGAGGGGCACATTAGACAAACTAATTAGTCATATTGTGCGTGTTTGTTATAGGTGAGGGGCACATTAGACAAACTAATAAGTCATATTGTGGGTGTTTGTTACAGGTGAGGGACACATTAGACAAACTAATTAGTCATATTGTGGGTGTTTGTTACAGGTGAGGGGCACATTAGACAAACTAATTAGTCATATTGTGTGTGTTTGTTACAGGTGAGGGGCACATTAGACAGACTAATTAATCATATTCTGCGTGTTTGTTATAGGTGAGGGGCACATTAGACAAACTAATTAGTCATATTGTGTGTGTTTGTTACAGGTGAGGGGCACATTAGACAAACAAATTAGTCATATTGTGTGTGTTTGTTACAGGTGAGGGGCCGATAGACAAACCAATTAGTCATATTGTGTGTGTTTGTTACAGTTGAGAGGCACATAAGACAAACCAATTAGTCATATTATGTGTGTTTCTTACAGGTGAGGGGCACATTAGACAAACTAATTAGTCATATTGTGTTGTGTTTGTTACAGGTGAGAGGCACATAAGACAGACTAATTAGTCATATTGTGTTGTGTTTGTTACAGGTGAGGGGCACATTAGACAGACTAATTGGTCATATTGTGTTGTGTTTGTTACAGGTGAGGGGCACATTACACAGACTAATTGGTCATATTGTGTGTGTTTGTTACAGGTGAGGGGCACATTAGACAAACTAATTAGTCATATTGTGGGTGTTTGTTAGAGGTGAGAGGCACAATAGACAAACTAATTAGTCATATTGTGTTGTGTTTGTTACAGGTGAGAGGCACAATAGACAAACTAATTAGTCATATTGTGTTTGTTTGTTATAGGTGAAGGGCACATTAGACAAACTAATTAATCATATTGTGTGTGTTTGTTACAGGTGAGGGGCACATTAGACAAACTAATTAGTCATATTGTGTGTGTTTGTTACAGTTGAGAGGCACATAAGACAAACCAATTAGTCATATGATGTGTGTTTGTTACAGGTGAGGGGCACATTAGACAAACTAATTAGTCATATTGTGTGTGTTTGTTACAGGTGAGGGGCACATTAGACAAACTAATTAGTCATATTGTGTGTGTTTGTTACAGGTGAGGGGCACATAAGACAAACTAATTAGTCATATTGTGTGTGTTTGTTACAGATGAGGGGCACATAAGACAGACTAATTAGTCATATTGTGTGTGTTTGTTACAGGTGAGGGGCACATTAGACAAACTAATAAGTCATAGTGTGTGTGGTTGTTACAGGTGAGGGGCACATAAGACAAACTAATTAGTCATATTGTGGTAATGTGTTATAGGTGAGGGGCACATTAGACAGACTAATTAGTCATATTGTGTGTGTTTGTTACAGGTGAGGGGCACATTAGACAAACTAATTAGTCATATTGTGTTGTGTTTGTTACAGGTGAGGGGCACATTAGACAAACTAGTTAGTCAAATTGTGTTGTGTTTGTTACAGGTGAGGGGCACATTAGACAGACTAATTAGTCATATTGTGCGTGTTTGTTATAGGTGAGGGGCACATAAGACAAACTAATAAGTCATATTGTGGGTGTTTGTTACAGGTGAGGGGCACATTAGACAAACTAATTAGTCATATTGTGGGTGTTTGTTACAGGTGAGGGGCACATTAGACAAACCAATTAGTCATATTGTGTGTGTTTGTTACAGTTGAGAGGTACATAAGACAAACCAATTAGTCATATTATGTGTGTTTGTTACAGGTGAGGGGCACATTAGACAAACTAATTAGTCATATTGTGTGTGTTTGTTATAGGTGAGAGGCACATTAGACAAACCAATTAGTCATATTGTGTGTGTTTGTTACAGTTGAGAGGCACATAAGACAAACCAATTAGTCATATTATGTGTGTTTGTTACAGGTGAGGGGCACATTAGACAAACTAATTAGTCATATTGTGTTGTGTTTGTTACAGGTGAGAGGCACATAAGACAGACTAATTAGTCATATTGTGTTGTGTTTGTTACAGGTGAGGGGCACATTAGACAGACTAATTAGTCATATTGTGTGTGTTTGTTACAGGTGAGGGGCACATTAGACAAACTAATTAGTCATATTGTGTGTGTTTGTTACAGGTGAGGGGCACAATAGACAAACTAATTAGTCATATTGTGTTGTGTTTGTTACAGGTGAGAGGCACAATAGACAAACTAATTAGTCATATTGTGTTTGTTTGTTATAGGTGAGGGGCACATTAGACAAACTAATTAATCATATTGTGTGTGTTTGTTACAGGTGAGGGGCACATTAGACAAACTAATTAGTCATATTGTGTTGTGTTTGTTACATGTGAGGGGCACATTAGACAAACTAATTAGTCATATTGTGTGTGTTTGTTACAGGTGAGGGGCACATTAGACAAACTTATTAGTCATATTGTGTTGTGTTCGTTACAGGTGAGGGGCACATTAGACAAACTAATTAGTCATATTGTGTTGTGTTTGTTACAGGTGAGAGGCACATAAGACAGACTAATTAGTCATATTGTGTTGTGTTTGTTACAGATGAGGGGCACATTAGACAGACTCATTAGTCATATTGTGTGTGTTTGTTACAGGTGAGGGGCACATTAGTCATATTGTGTTGTGTTTGTTACAGATGAGGGGCACATTAGACAAACTAATTAGTCATATTGTGTGTGTCTGTTACAGGTGAGGGGCACATTAGACAAACTCATTAGTCATATTGTGTTGTCTTTGTTACAGGTGAGGGGCACATTAGACAAACTAATTAGTCATATTGTGTGTGTTTGTTACAGGTAAGGGACACATAAGACAGACTTATTAATCATATTGTGTGTGTTTGTTACAGGTGAGGGGCACATTAGACAGACTTATTAATCATATTGTGTTGTGTTTGTTACAGGTGAGGGGCACATTAGACAAACTAATTAGTCATATTGTGGGTGTTTGTTACAGGTGAGAGGCACATAAGACAGACTAATTAGTCATATTGTGTGTGTTTGTTACAGGTGAGAGGCACATAAGACAGACTAATTAGTCATATTGTGTTGTGTTTGTTACAGGTGAGGGGCACATAAGACAAACTAATTAGTCATATTGTGTTGTGTTTGTTACAGGTGAGGGGTACATTACACAGACTAATTAGTCCTATTGTGCGTGTTTGTTATAGGTGAGGGGCACATTAGACAAACTAATTAGTCATATTGTGTGTGTTTGTTACAGGTGAGGGGCACATTAGACAAACTTATTAGTCATATTGTGTTGTGTTTGTTACAGGTGAGGGGCACATTAGACAAACTAATTAGTCATATTGTGTTGTGTTTGTTACAGGTGAGAGGCACATAAGACAGACTCATTAGTCATATTGTGTTGTGTTTGTTACAGATGAGGGGCACATTAGACAGACCAAATTGTCATATTGTGTGTGTTTGTTACAGGTGAGAGGCACATTAGACAAACTAATAAGTCATATTGTGTGTGTTTGTTACAGGTGAGGGGCACATTAGACAAACTAATTAGTCATATTGTGTGTGTTTGTTACAGGTGAGGGGCACATTAGACAAACTAATTAGTCATATTGTGTTGTGTTCGTTACAGGTGAGAGGCACATAAGACTGATTAATTAGTCATATTGTGTTTGTTTGTTATAGGTGAGGGGCACTTTATAGAGACTAGTTTAAGGAAACATCACACAAACTAGTTAGCCATGTGACGATGATAATAATGGAAAGTAGATAAGATGAAAGAACCAGCTGGATGCCGAGGTAATAATTGCCTAAACATTTGTCCAAATATGTACAACAATGTTTACTGCAGTGTGACACTATCACTACCGACATCATTATCACAAGAGGAGAATTTTCGTTGATCGTATATACATATATGTGTCACGTAAGAAATCAGAAACAATTGATTTCATCTAGAAATTTTGTATTGATGACAAAGACCATTTGTCATTTGATTCTAAAATGTATGAGGAATTCACGGATGTATATATCGCAGCTGAGTTTGAAATATATGCGATTTACAGGCGTCTCATAACAGGCATACGTGAAATGTGATTTTGTAAACACTATATCCAATATGGAAAGAAAACTTCTGCGTTCTTGTTTGGATATTTTCCGAAACATTCTACATGATTCTAGGCTTATCGGCGACGTTTCAGAATCAGCATTGGTGATTTGATGGAAAAAAGATAGAAATATAACCATGATAAATGGTATTATTGAAATGCACTTCTTCGAGTAAACAGGGTTTAGATTTGAAAAAAAACTGTAAGTAAATAATTATCGCCGTGAATGATTAAGCATCCAGTATTGTATCAATAATGGTGAGATTTCCGATTTCCCTAATTTTCAGGGGTCACTTTCAGCAGTTTTGAATTTGGCCAAAAAGACAGTGGGTGATCACAGAAAAGAGAATTACCCACAGTATTCAAAAACTGTTTATTAGTGTATAGTAGTGTACTGCATTCTGCATTTTATTCGACTTCGAAGTAAGGGTTGATGAGGAGGTGAGTAAGGAAGAGCAATCATTAATAATGGTAAGGGGATGTTTTTCCAAATGTCAACTAAAAGATAGACGTAAATGAGCTAGTGTTACCGACTGGCCCTGTGACTGTCTTCATCATCTCATCTACCTCAGTGCAATACCAACTCATCGTGGATGGTGTTATTTGATATGCAATCAGCATGTTTGTGCATGTTTCGTGTTGCTCCTTTCCAATATATGTGGCCAGATAAAAAATACTTTTATAAACATACACACATGTGTTACTGTGTATTGATGCTGTATTAGATTATCATTGATTCTGATGCATTCAATTTATGTATATAATATTATCGATGTCATTCTAGATGTATATTTCTTAGATTCATCTTTTTATTTTATGTTTTCCAAAGCTTCGAAGACGAATGGTATCATCGTCAGAATCCCTAGTATCATTATTGGAATCCTTGCAACAACTGTGTTTTGTTTAGCGCTGAGACAGTGTGTGCTATACCGCCAACGCATTGCCGCACAAAGGTCAGTATGTGTATAGTTTAATCTGTACTTAAAGGGTGAAACAGTTGGTACAATTCAACATTGAGAGTATAGCGTCCAACAATGAAGATTCCATTGAACGTTCGCTGAACAGCAAATTATACCAGAAGCTAAAGAACAACGCGGTCTTATCAATACAGATGTAACAGTTGCGAAAAAAACGTATCATCAAAAACTGACTTCGAGGGAGGATATCGCTTAGTTATTGAAATGGCATCACAATGCACAAATGGCATCAATAATCTCTTTGCCACAGAAGCTGCTTAACTGAACCATTTACACCCAAGACAAGGGCCATTACTGTTAACAAATTGAAACAAAGTAGAACAAATCGTTTGGACATTAAATACATTTTCATTAAAATATCATATTCATGTGTGAGCGTTTTGACATCTTTGCATAGAAACGTGAGAGATTCTGTCTAGTGAATAGTGTGTCAGTGCTCCCTGAGATGGTCATGACACTGTAGATGTACACATCACCTATATACTGACCTACTGTTCCAGCTAGCTGTTTATATCCATTGCCTTTAAAGTTCAGCCTCAATCTATCATATGTCAGAAAGGTTTTAATTTCAAACATTCATGTATACACTGCATAAAACACTTACACTATATATTCCATGCTGCCACACTGTTGTCAAAGAGGATTGCCTTATGAATGATTCTGCGTTTCAAGAGGAAAACAGAGTAAATTGCATAACAAAAAGCAGAAACCTCAGTCAAAATAATACCCTTGCCATAAATAAATTAAGACACGGAGTGACAACAGTCATCCCTACCAATCACTTTACATTAAAATGGTTTCAATGTCTTTTCAGTTTACTTGGAAATAATGTTTATACACAAACCTTCTTCTCGAAATACAACGGTGAGTGAGTATGGTTTTACGCCGCTTTTAGCAATATTCCAGCAATATCAGGGCGGGGGACAGCTGGGAATCTAACCCGGGTCTTCGGCGTGACGAGCGGACGCTTTAACAACTAGGCTACCCGACCGCCCCTGAAATACAACAGAAAATACAAACGCGAATGCGGGCTACCATGTGGCATGTCACGTAATGCTGCAAAGTACTGTCCTGCAGTGTATATATCTCTGATATCGACCATAACCTTGTTTGAATTTACAATAATTCTGTTTAAATAGGGGAAGCCGACCGGAAGCTATGATGGCCAATGCTACTGGACAGGTGCCACTGCCTACACTGGAGTACCAGGGTCTACACAGATACTATGAACTACACGATGAAGACGTGGACCCGGAGTTTTCCAGGAGAAACCAACTGGAATCTGGGATGGTCACTGATACTGGACAAGTGCCTACACATGACTACCAGGTGATACAAAGGTACTATGAAATACATGATGACGATGTGGACCCAGAGCTTCCCGGGAGAAACACAAATAACCAAAACAACATGGTGGAGGAGGAGAAGGAGAAGAGGGAAAAGAAAGAGAAGAAGAAAGGGGCGGAGGAGGAGAGCGAACTAGCCACACCTGCTCTTGGTGAGTACTTCCCAGTGTCCAGTGATGTAGGAGATGGAGAAGAGAGCGAACTAGCCACACCCACTCTTGGTGTGTACTTCCCACTGTCCAGTGATGAAGGGGACGGAGAGGAGAGCGAACTAGCCACACCTGCTCTTGGTGAGTACTCCCCAGTGTCCAGTGATGTAGGGGATGGTGAAGAGAGCGAACTAGCCACACCCACTCTAGATGAGTACTTCCCACTGTCCAGTGATGTAGGAGATGGGGAGGTTGCTACATCCGGGACTTCTGCTGAAGACCACTCATCATACATTCGACCAATACGGGATGTGTTTGTTGACGACCCGACAACAGTTGTGACATATCTGTCACCAAGGGAAGACTCACAATAATTTATTCATTCTAAAGTATTTGACTCAAAGTCAACAGACTTATCAACATGTATACACCAATTTCCGTTTTAGTAAATACCTGTCCTTTCTTAGACTCATGCATATTTTCTCAAATAGTTTGCGCTACATTAAACAACTACTGGTATTGAACATATGTTCATTGTTCAGTGCTGCTTCTTATAAAAACATACCCTACATTCAGATGCTCTTTCATTGTCTTTGGGCTTAAGGCATATGATCCGAATCTCTGTGGATGTCGAGGAAACGTTGTGCTGATATGGACCTCGATAAACGCCAGATTTTACTGATTAAAACTATTTCCTCAATGTACATGGCACAGCAGTTGACAGTCACCAGTGTGTGGTCTGACTTGTCAGGAGACCAATGCAGTCATAGTTTGATGGCACGGGTATGGAGAATCTTGATCCTATCGACAGTAAAAACACGTCAGCAGTTCTCTTCTTTCGGTGTATGATACTGACATATACTTCAACTATATAGACTCTTACAATCTTGCAATGGTAGATCCTTCATGCAGAATGAATACATTCATGTATATATACTAACACGCAAAAGAAACGCAAGTCGAGTAGGCAGTATACGTGTTATTTTTATTTTTAACAGTAAAGACAAGAAATACCAATAGGGCAAGAGTGACAAAAATTTGTCTGAAGACAGTTTAATGGATTAAAAAGCCAGATGACATAATTGTTTTTTTCAAAAGTTAAGGGCTTACACAGTTTCGGGTCAAAACCCAAAATGTCACTCAATACCTGTTGTGACCACCATTAGCATTGATCACTGCCACACATCTCCTGTACATTGAGTGGATCAGACGATTTGTGAAGGCCCTAGGGATCCTCCTGCACACATCCAGAGCAGCTGTGCGTAGTTCATCGGCAGTAGTAGGGACTGGGCGCACATTGTGCAGACGCCTTTGAACCTCATCCTACAAGTGTTCGATTGGGTTCAGATCAGGGCCGAGGGCTGGCCACGGTAGAACACGGATGTTGTGTTGTTGCAGAAAGGCCATGGTAGCTCTGCTGGAAACTGTGTTGTTGATGTTGTGCAAAAAAATGGAACAACGTGGGGTCTGATCACTTGGTCGATATACCCCTGAGCAATGGCACCGTGTCATTCAACATTCAATATTCATAAAGCACATGGGTCCCAGTCTCGCATTAAGTCCAATCCCTGCCCATATCATGACGATAGGTCCACCCCATGGATCCCTTTCCACAACGTTTCTGTCAGCAAACGATCACCCCGACGCCTCCAAATTCTGACTCTTCCGTCTGCATGGGAGACACAAAAGCGACTTTCATCAAAGACGATGACACGCCTCCACTCACGATGACGCCAATTGTGATGACCCTGTGCCCACTGAAGTCGTGCTTGTCGATGCCGTGGTTGGAGAACAGGACGACGTGCTGGTCGGCAACATCTGAGGTTGTTGGAACGGAGACGTCGGATCACAGTGTCCCAGCTAAAGTGTCGATTAGGTGTTCCTATGGTCTGTCGAGCACTTTCACTTGCAGTTAGGAACGGATGTCGCTGGAGTTGACGGGTAATCTGCCGATCTTGTCGAGGTGTGGTGACCCTAGGACGACCGCTCCGAGGAAAGTCATCTGTGGTCTGTGTAGGGTGTATCGATGCAGGAGACTGTAAATTGTGGTTATGTTAACGTTGAAATGACGAGCAGGATCTCGGACAGACTCTCCAGCTTCCAAACGTCCGATAGACTGGTTAGGCGTGGCATTGTTGACAAAGGAGTGGTAGGTCCAAGAATCGGCCTAAGTTTTATACCCACTACAGTTCGTGCATTTTCGATTTCGCGAGAAATGGGTGCATGAAACCCACATATTCATTGAAATGGTGCGTTTTGGCGATTCGTTTTTTATGTTGCGTTTTTACTTGGGGCTTCCAAAATGCAACCAAAAATATCGATAACACCATAAGGCTTCACTACACGCTAAAACTCGTATCAATTTATGGTTCCGTGTTTGTTACCTATTTGCTTAAAACCACCTGCGTTTCTTTTGCATGTGAGTATATGTTCTGTCATTTACTTGTTCATTGTGTTTGGCGGAATTTAAACCTGAAGTTGACGAGCATATGGGCCAAGTATTCTTAATAACATTATTTGATCATTATCATTATAAAAACAATATCAGTGTTTCCTAGATTGCCTGTTGACAATGTAATACAACATATTTCATGTCAGACAGTTGACAATAATATAGCATATGGTCATAATAGATTGCTTGTCCTTATATAGGCAGTTGACAATAATATAGCATATGGTCATAATAGATTGTTTGTCCTAATATAGACAGTTGACAATAATATAGCATATGGTCATAATAGATTGCATGTCCTTATATAGACAGTTGACAATAAAATAGCATATGGTCATAATAGGTTGCATGTCCTTATATAGACAGTTGACAGTAATATAGCATATGGTCATAATAGGTTGCATGTCCTAATATACTCAATTGACAATAATATAGCATATGGTCATAATAGATTGCTTGTCCTTATTTAGACAGTTGACAATAATATAGCATATGGTCATAATAGACTGCATGCCCTAATATAGACAGTTGACAATAATATAGCATATGGTCATAAGAGATTGCTTGTTCTAATATAGACAGTTGACAATAATATAGCATATGGTCATAATAGATTGCATGTCCTAATATAGACAGTTGACAATAATATAGCATATGGTCATAATAGATTACATGCCCTAATATAGTCAGTTGACAATAATATAGCATATGGTCATAATAGATTGCATGTCCTAATATACACAATTGACAATAATATAGCATATGGTCATAATAGATTGCTAGTCCTAATATAGACAGTTGACAATATTATAGCATATGGTCATAATAGATTGCTTGTCCTAATATAGACAGTTGACAATAATATAGCATATGGTCATAATAGATTACATGCCCTAATATAGTCAGTTGACAATAATATAGCATATGGTCATGACAGATTGCTTATCCTAATACAGACAATTGACAATAATATAGCATATGGTCATAATAGATTGCTAGTCCTAATATAGACAGTTGAAAATAATATAGCATATGGTGATAATAGATTGCTTGTCCCTAATATAGACAGTTGACAATAATATAGCATATGGTGATAATATATTGCTTATCCTAATATAGACAATTGACAATAATATAGCATATGGTCATAATAGATTGCATGTCCTAATATAGACAGTTGACAATAATATAGCATATGGTCATAATAGATTGCTTGTCCTCATATAGACAGTTGACAATAATATAGCATATGGTCATAATAGATTGCTTGTTCTAATATAGACAGTTGACAATAATATAGTGTATGGTGATAATAGATTGCTTGTCCTAATATAGTCCGTTGACAATAATATAGCATATGGTCATAATAGATTGCATGTCCTTATATAGACAGTTGACAGTAATATAGCATATGGTCATAATAGATTGCATGTCCTAATATAGACAATTGACAATAATATAGCATATGGTGATAATAGATTGTTTGTCCTAATATAGACAGTTGACAATAATATAGCATATGGTCATAATATATTGCATGTCCTAATATAGACAGTTGACAATAATATAGCATATGGTCATAATAGATTGCTTGTCCTAATATAGACAGTTGACAATAATATAGCATATGGTCATAATACATTGCATGTGATAATATAGACAGTTGACAATAATATAGCATATGGTCATAATAGATTGCTTGTCCTAATATAGACAGTTGACAATAATATAGCATATGGTCATAATAGATTGCTTGTCCTAATATAGACAATTAACAATAATATAGCATATGGTCATAATAGATTGCTAGTCCTAATATAGACAGTTGAAAATAATATAGCATATGGTCATAAGAGATTGCTTGTCCTAATATAGACAGTTGACAATAATATAGCATATGGTCATAATAGATTGAATGTCCTAATATAGACAGTTGACAATAATATAGCATATGGTGATAATATATTGCTTATCCTAATACAGACAATTGTCAATAATATAGCATATGGTCATAATAGATTGCTTGTCCTAATATAGACAATTGACAATAATATAGCATATGGTGATAATAGATTGCTTGTCCTAATATAGACAGTTGACAATAATATAGCATATGGTCATAATATATTGCTTATCCTAATATAGACAATTGACAATAATATAGCATATGGTCATATTAGACTGCTTGTCCTAATATAGACAGTTGACAATATAATAGCATATGGTCATAATAGATTGCTTGTTCTAATATAGACAGTTTACAGTTATATAGCATATGGTGATAATAGATTGCTTGTCCTAATATAGACAGTTGACAATAATATAGCATATGGTGATAATATATTGCATGTCCTAATATAGACAGTTGACAATAATATAGCATATGGTCATAACAGATTGCATGTCCTAATATAGACAGTTGACAATAATATAGCATATGGTCATAATAGATTGCATGTCCTAATATAGACAATTGACAATAATATAGCATATGGTCATAATAGATTGTTTGTCCTTATATAGACAGTTTACAGTTATATAGCATATGGTGATAATAGATTGCTTGTCCTAATATAGACAGTTGACAATAATATAGCATATGGTCATAATATATTGCATGTCCTAATATAGACAGTTGACAATAATATAGCATATGGTCATAACAGATTGCATGTCCTAATATAGACAGTTGACAATAATATAGCATATGGTCATAATACATTGCATGTGTTAATATAGACAGTTGACAATAATATAGCATATGGTCATAATAGATTGCTTGTCCTAATATAGACAGTTGACAATATTATAGCATATGGTCATAATAGATTGCTTGTCCTAAGATAGACAATTAACAATAATATAGCATATGGTCATAATAGATTGCTTGTCCTAATATAGACAATTAACAATAATATAGCATATGGTCATAATAGATTGCTAGTCCTAATATAGACAGTTGAAAATAATATAGCATATGGTCATAAGAGATTGCTTGTCCTAATATAGACAGTTGACAATAATATAGCATATGGTCATAATAGATTGAATGTCCTAATATAGACAGTTGACAATAATATAGCATATGGTCATGACAGATTGCTTATCCTAATACAGACAATTGACAATAATATAGCATATGGTCATAATAGATTGCTTGTCCTAATATAGACAGTTGACAATAATATAGCATATGGTGTTAATAGATTGCTTGTCCTAATATAGACAGTTGACAATAATATAGCATATGGTGATAATATATTGCTTATCCTAATATAGACAATTGACAATGATATAGCATATGGTGATAATAGATTGCTTGTCCTAATATAGACAGTTGACAACAATATAGCATATGGCCAAAATAGATTGCTTGTCCTAATATAGACAGTTGACAATAATATAGCATATGGTCATAATAGATTGCATGTCCTTAAATAGACAGTTGACAATAATATAGCATATGGTCATAATAGATTGCCTGTCCTAATATAGACAGTTGACAATAATATAGCATATGGTCATAATAGATTGCTTGTCCTAATATAGACAGTTGACAATAATATAGCATATGGTCAAAATAGATTGCTTGTATTAATGTAGACAGTACAATAAGCACGCCACATCGGGATGTACGACGGGGGCACATGTGTGGGTAGTTCGGAGAGAGAGGGGGGATTGGAGCAGTCAATACAATGTGAGGGAAGGAGGAAGTACAAACTCTGAAATCAGATGCACCCGGAATGTCAATTGCCTATTTGTCACAAACAACCGGAAGACTATTGGATACATGAATGATTAATAATTGTCCTGTACTTATGCCAGGGACAGCATTTAAGAAAAAGGAGGTTTGCGATTTTACCTATTGACAATTCAAGATTGGAAATCGAGTAGGATTATTGACAAATTATCACCAAATGGGTAAATGATTGTGCTATACTTTATGTGAATAAAGAAACTAAACTAACTACAGTCCAACCACGTTATTTCGACCTCGGATGTGTCGAGTACCTTGGAAATCCTTACCATATCTATCACTATTCTAACCTGGAAGTGCTGAGTTAAGAGTTATGTTAAAATAGGAACTCAAACTATTTGACACAACTTAGCACAAAGATACTGGCCTAAGAACGGCGTGAAACATCAAAGGCTGAAACAGTTGATCGACCTGGGTGAAATGCTAATATATTAGTCACCTGATCATGTTTCGGTAATGCAGAAAAAACATTCGCGTGGGGGCGTGCGTTCGAGCGTGTGTATGTGCGTTTATATGTTATATGTATGAATGAATGATCTTCATTTCCTCCATTTATTTTCGGAGAGTGATTTACATTTCATGTTAACACAGCAGAACATTATGGAGAGAAATTGACAATACTGAATATTTACATGTCTTGAACCTGGTATGAGATCTACTGTCTATAGATAGATCATTGATCGGAGGTTCAAAGAGCTTATGTCTCGTGATACAGAAGATATGAATTCATCCGAGTAATGACACAAGTTTTACATCGTCATCTGAGCAGCCCCCAACATGTATTGTTCGAGGTGTAAAGTGCCAAATAAATACTCATAGAATGAAATATCAGTCACTGATTTGTTTCAAACGTGATCTTGTTTCGGTAATGTCACAATCCCACTTTTGAAAACAGTGTCAAGTCTGATGTGTCGAACACCGATAATACGAATAAGTAATCGGTCCTCATGAGTTCGAGGCAACGAGGTTCAACTGAATATGTTTCATTTTAGTAACCCCGATCACCTATTTGCACTTACTTGCAGAAAAAAAACATTCGTGTGCGTGTGTGCGTGCGTGCGTGCGTATGTATGTTGTATGCATGAATGCATGATCTTTAGTGCCTCCATTAATTTCGGAGAGTGATACACATTTGGAAATATGTTAACACTAAATTGACTCAATTGGCAATGTTCAGTCAGACTGGGTTCAGGCCACTTGCTCTTAGACCAATATCTCTCAGGGGATTCAAATTCTTTCTCGCCTTGGCACAAGCTATCGTGGTCGTTTCGGATTCTAAATGTGTATTGACAATGGAAGCTGCATGTATTGTGTTAGATTTCATTTCCAGTATATGGTTACCTAGTCTAAAAACATGGTTATTTGATTTTGTTTCCACCTATAAATACTAAGAGTTTTGCCATTGGCAAGCATACAATCTCAGGAGTTCTAACCACTCGTATCATGCTTGTTGACACCTCCGGAAACCACATGAGTGAACTGTTGTTGGTTCAATTATTGTATTGCCTTTGAACTTCCTTAATGCCAGTGAACGAAGTACACATATAAACTGTGTGTTGTTTTTAGGAAATCACTTATTGTTCTTTTTACGGAAGCGCTCTACTCAGCGCTTAAACATACCGCGACTTGACATATCTGACACATGCAGTAGATTCATGATATGACTGACGTATGATATTCCAGGCTTTCCCTTGCTCACCTAGGATGAATAGTTTCAGGAGTAGTGCGTTGTTCCAGATGCGATCAAATACTTTCTCAAGAAACACAGTGTTTCTTTCTGTGTAGAAAGATATGACTTCTTTGAGTATATAGGTAGCTATGTTTGCACCATGTTCTCGCCTGAAGCCACATTGTAATCTATGTGGGAAGTCGGGTCCCATATATTTGACATATCTCTCAATTCTCTCTGATAGGATCTTTTCGAACAGTTTTTCCTATACGGCCGTTAGAGTGATATCTCTGCAGTTTGCAGGATCCGATCTGTCCTATTGTTTCCTTTGTATATTGGAATGGCTGTTCAAGATCTCAACAGAGCAGGGCTATAGCATGTTTGTATCATCATGTTAAACAGCTGGGTTAAGTGTTTTAGAAGCAGTCTCCAGCGAAATAGATATGTTCTTTTGTGATTTGGTCCGGTCCTGGTGATTTTCTCATTTTTAACCTTTGTTTCAGTCGTTTCAGTTCGTATATTTCTATGTCTGTCTTAAGTATAGGATCATCGTCCAGAAGTGGTGTTGTTTATTCTAGAGTCCGTTTCAGCGCGGAAGTCGTTGTCGAACTCCAACCGGTCAAGATGTGATAATAAATCTGCATAGTAGTCTTATTGGTGGAGGCAAGGAGTGTACAGACAACCGATATGTCAGCATAGTTGGGTCTAAATAGCCTTACACCAACTACTCCGTGGTTCACTGTGACAGGTGTTCAGTATCATCGTCACATAATCCATCACCACTAGCGGGAGTATGGGAATTATACTCCATCTCTTTGGAATATGTTGCCTGTGTATCTATGGATGCTCCAGACTGCATACTACCGTTTTCAGTAGTTTGGGGGGATTTACGCATTGGAGGACTTGTTCGTGTTTCAGAGAACAATAATCTATCTCTCTTATTCAATGAACTCATTTTCCATTAATATCACTTGTCTTACAGGAGATTGTGTCGATGCTCGTTTATAGTTGATCTCTAAAGAGGCTGATCCGTGACTCATTTGATATACTAATAAGCTGATATCATGCATAGTTTTAGGTCAGTGGTATGAAGTATTGCGTCACAAATATTATTGAGTGAGTGAGTATGGTTTTACGCCGCTTGTAGCAATATTCGAGCAATATCTGGACGGGGACTCAAGAAATTGCACCCATGATGGCATCGCAGCTGTGTCTTCGGGTGACGAGCGAAAGTTTTAACCACTAGGCTACCTGACATCTCCTGCACGAATATTTCGTCGCTTAGTATTTGTATGATGTCGTGACTGGTTCTTGATGTGTGAACATTACTAGCGGTTTACAAGATGCAGACTAACGGTAAAGTGTTCCCTGAGGTGCTATACAGGGAAACCTGGGAGGCTTTATCGAGATCGTTCCCTGCTATCGGGTCAATGAATCTAAAAGTCAGTGCACTCATGAGTAATTGGAACAGTTCACATTATTAAATATCTCAGATCACATGAACCGACATTAATGTGCAAGAAGTAGTGATATTGCCGACTTTCCTGTAGTCTGTAACACTCTTCTGCGGAGTCATCAAATGCCGGTGTTTACGGAAATCGTGACAGAAACAGAGGTAATGGGAAAAATAGTGGCATCAGAAACCTTATTACAATAAAAGGATATATGTAACATAATAACTGACGAATGACAGATTAGCTTTATAAACACCGAGCATGGTCACAATTTCTTATACACCTACAGGTCAACGACGACAACTGGTAATGCATTACGTTTATTATGAGAACGTATCAGCTGGAAACCCTTTCTAACTGATGTTGCCTCGTCACCAGGATTGAATGGGTACACACCTTGTCAAATTTTGACAGCAGTTAAAATTGGAGAGAAACGTAGTGCGTTTTCAATTTTGGGCTTTGTTATCTGTAGATTTGAATCTGAATTTGGCACTGAAAGAAACTTTCCATGAAGCACATGATAATAAATGCAGCCGACAAGACCATGTCTGTACCCACAGGAACTCTCTGCCAAACACAGGGTCGATTGTACCATTCCGACTATAATTAATCACCATCAAATAGTGTTGAAACCAAGTGTCATGGCAAACTAACACAAGCTTATGGAACGGAACGTGTGTATAGTTTTTGGCGTGAATGGTAAATTGATTATCATGACGGCGTATAATGGAATTAAAAGAATATTTCATTTTGTTTCATTGTGGAGACGAAGATATTTCCAATCTAAGATAATCCACATGAGTGACCAAACAGACTGACATTTTGTTTAACTTATATCACTGCAACAACAATGTTTATATAACCGTGGCCATGTCACTGTGAAAGAGCTCCTCAAAACCGTTAACAATAGCTAACATCAAGATAGACACAATTTTTATGGAAAACAACTTCTTTAATACTATGAAAAGCGACGTTTCAGTATAGATCCTTATACCGTTGTCAACTTGTCTTCGTTGACAATTCCTGTAGAGGTTAATAACATCTTTGAACCTCTAGATAGGGAAGTCACTCCATCTCCAGCAGTTCAACGGAGAGGACCTTAATCTCTGCTAATGGAATACGATGCAATTCTAGAGGACTTCGTAATAATTTTAAATGACATTTAGCTTTTAATCTTTTAAACCATCAGCATTTCTTGACCAGAAACTTTCCCTAAAACTACTGTTAAATTTGATTTAAGACCATTCTTACCATTGCTTTTCCCCTCCAGGGGATAAAGCAACTGCATGGTCGTCTTTTATGGCGAGGCAGGGCGTCATTCACAGTCCTGTTTCTCTCAATACCCCTTCAGGCTGTTGCAGTACGTATAACATTGAATATTGTTTTACTTTGTGTTCTTTGTATGTACCACCATCCTATTCTCCTCGACAGTCTGATCTTCAGGCACTGTATGACCAGCTCCCTAAACCATTTGTCATCATGGGAGATCTGAACGGTCATTACCCTCTTTGGTGTACTAATGACACCAATACCAAAGGAAAACTAGAGGATTTTTTCTTAAATAACGATTTGTGCATTATTAATTATGGTTCTCACACGTATCTACACAACTGCAACTTAATCTTGCAACTGGATCTTACTCTCGTCTGGACTTGTCAGTTGTAGATTCAAATTAACTTAATGAATTTGAATGGTCAGTCGACGATGACCTCAGTGA
Organism: Haliotis rufescens; assembly: GCF_023055435.1. Lineage (NCBI taxonomy): Eukaryota > Metazoa > Mollusca > Gastropoda > Lepetellida > Haliotidae > Haliotis > Haliotis rufescens. The sequence goes on from NW_025964346.1 coordinate 1,807,494, forward strand.
AAATGACCATTTTCCTACGCTTTTGAAATCTGTTACACTATCTGATGTTCCTCCGTCATCATGATGGAATTTAACTAAAGCCCGTATGGCATTATATGACATTCTTTACACAAACAAACTAAAATCTGAAGTTTTTATGAATGTTTCCGACCCTATCAAATTTTTCTTTGATGAACTTAATGAATGTATTCCGAAGTCCTCACATAAATAAACTATGGTTTAACAATGATTGCAAACAAGCTAGGAAGGCACGGAAAAAGGCTGAAAAATATTTCCTTCTCCATCAAATGGTACATAATGTAAATAAATACAAAATTAAAATGCTAAAGCCCGGAGCACATTAATACAAAATAAAAGCCAATCTTGGCTAAATAATGTATCCAAGATAAATTAGCGGACGCCTATGTCGAAGGTTTGGAATATGATTCAGAAAGTCAAAGGTAAGGGTACTAAATCAAGCATACGCCATCTTAAAAATTGGGATCAATTTTCAACACATAAATTAGATGTTGCTAACAAACCTGGTGAAACACTTGGTGAACATTCTTCCTCGGCTAACTATGTCCCTAAATTTCAAAAATACCAAAAGAAGCAGGAAAAGAAACTATGCATTTTAATTTAGGTAAGGGGGAAGATTATTATGAAGTCTTTTTTCCATTCAGGAGCACTATACTACCCTTGGACAAGCTTATGACATTTACCGCAATCACCATTTATCATTTGATAAAATCTGGACGTCAGTAGAATTTCCTTCTTCATGGCATGAAGCTATAATTGTTCCCATACCTAAACCTGGACGTGATCATACTGATCCTCCCAATTATCAACCCATTTCATTGACCAGCTGTGTTTGCTAAACCATGGAACGCATGGTCAAGAATATATTAACATGGTACTTGGAATCAAATACCTTAATCACAAATATTCCAGACGTATTTCATGAAAATCACAGTACCATTGACCCTTTAGTTCAAATGTGGTAATTCGTTAAGAATGACATAATAAACAAACAACATACAGTGTCCATCTTTTTTTATTTAGAATAAGCTTGTGACACTACATGGAACACAGTAATTTAAATGATTTACCTGACTTTGGGTTGCGATGCCATTTGCCTCAATTTATATCCATTTTTTTCCAAAATTGTTTGTCATTTTATTTAGCATCAAAATCAACAGTTTATCAAAGGTTTTAAACAATTCAATTTATGGATCATTCTTTGTGGATGATTTTAATGTTTCTTGTCGTGTAAAAAACATTCATACGATTGAGAGGCAACCGCAATTGTGTTTAAATACAATCCATAAATGGTGTCTTGAAAATGGCTTTAAATGTTCCAAATCTAAAACAAACTGCATTCATTTTTGTAGAAAATGAAAACCTCACAAAGACCCAGAACTAATATTAGATAACACCCCTTTTAAAGTTGCAAAGGAAACCAATTCTTTAGGTATAATTTTTGATTATCATTTAACCTTTCTACCTTATATAAAATACTTTAAGAATAAATGCCTGAAGGCCCTAGATTTATTAAAAGTTGTTTCTAATTCTAAGTGGAGCGGGGATCAGAAAACCCTCCTCCAACTATACAGAGCTCTCATCCTTTTTAAACTTGATTACGACTCCATCATAAAGCTTCTTGCTTCAGTGGCTGGCGATCTATAGCCCTTTGTATGATGTATTGCAAGGAATGATTCCATACTTGTTTTAAATCTTTTTCTCTGATTTCTGTGTCTTGTTATTTTTCGGTCCTTCGTGGTCATTTTTTTTTTGATAAAAGTCTCGATGTATTTATTATGTGTAAGCCTTGATAGTCACGATATTGCTGAAATATTGCCGACAGTCAGCAGTCAGCAGTCCCTTAACAACAAAACGGTGTACACAACACTTGGCACTTGATCCGGTGACGAATTCTGACTATGGACCTGTTCCTTGATGCAACACATTTACAACCTGAACGAAGTCTGCACCACCCGGATGTCTTCTAGTATATAGCTTCGATCTCCTTCAGTCTATTCAACTGCGCTGACATTATTCAGGCCTACCCCGCAAAGCTCCAGTGTGAAGCCATACAATTACACTGACACAACTCGGGTGTAGCCCCGCCCACCTTCAGTGCACTTGACAGGTATTGACGCGCGTTACCCACCAGTTGAGTTTACAGTGCTGAGTGTTGTTTGATTGCTGGTGAACATGTTGGAGGGGCACAAGCGGGGGACTTGATGAGCCTGTGATTTAGGGTAAGCCGACTTTCACTTATAAGTGACAGCCATATTAAACGTGTATATATTCTGAACACACAGCCCCAAATCTGTCGCTGAAATTGTTCGTCGTTCCAAAACCACTTACTGTAGTTGCATCATGCTAACATCACGACAGATCCACGTTGACATACCGTACGGATTAATATACCAATGTGGAGGACTGAATTATTCAGGGTTTGTCGTGTTATGGCTGACATAGTATTCTTCAGGCCAGACAACGAGAAACACAGTGTGACTCATGGCGGCCATTTTGTGAACTTGAATATGACACCGGAGTGTAGGTACTTGGGAGAAGCCTGTTTATCTCACGTCGCGATATTACGGGAATGCTGCTAACCCGGGTTAAAACTCCTTGAATGGTAACACGTTTCTTCTCTATTTATGTTAGTTTGCTGTTTAACTCAGCAGTATTCCAGCTATATGACGCCGGTCTGTAAATAATCGTTGCTGGGCCAGGCAATCCAGTGATTGACATCAAGAGCATCAACAAGCTGGATGCTGAAGTTGAGTTCTAATCCGGCTCTCAACGGGTCTCTTTCTTTTAGTGATCTATTGCTTAGAACTGTTTTAGCCACATATAACTTTCCAATTATGTTCAGTGATCTATTGCTAAGAACTGTTTTAGCAACATATAACTTTCTACTTATGTTCAGTGATCTATTGCTAAGAACTGTTTTAGCAACATATAACTTTCTACTTATGTTCAGTGATATATTGCTAAGAACTGTTTTAGCAACATATAACTTTCTACTGATGTTCAGGGATCTATTGCTAAGAATTGTTTTAGCAACATACAAGTCTTCGGTATAATCTTAACAATTGGATGACAACGTGTGATTGATATTTATTTTTTCAGAAGCTGTTGACGATATGCTTGAAATGCTTGGATGGTCGTTGCTGATCACATTGCGTAAGTGCACAGGGTACCACTACATTAACTGCTATGTTTACCCTTGCAGTTAACTAAATGTATATACTTCTTTTAAATGACATGGCAAAGCTACAGCACACATGAAAACAAAGTTGACTTTTGGCTTTCAACCTTTTTATTCGATCAGTTCCAAGCTTCGATACAGATGCAAGTTTCTTTTTTTACCAAGCACGTGTGCGACACCTCGGTAGAACAATGTCACACAGCTGATACAGGAATGATCACTGACAGAAGAGGAAATCCGTTAATTATCACTGTCTTCATACATGTATATATATATACACAGAACTCATCCAGGCTCAGTATGCGGCGACAACTGGGTAGGACAAGATCATCTAGCTGATACAGGAATGATCACTGACAGAATAGGAAATCCGTTATTTATCACTGTCTTCATACATGTATATATATATACACAGAACTCATCCAGGCTCAGTATGCGGCGACAACTGGGTAGGACAAGATCATCTAGCTGATACAGGAATGATCACTGACAGAATAGGAAATCCGTTATTTATCACTGTCTTCATACATGTATATATATATACACAGAACTCATCCAGGCTCAGTATGCGGCGACAACTGGGTAGGACAAGATCATCTAGCTGATACAGGAATGATCACTGACAGAATAGGAAATCCGTTATTTATCACTGTCTTCATACATGTATATATATATACACAGAACTCATCCAGGCTCAGTATGCGGCGACAACTGGGTAGGACAAGATCATCTAGCTGATACAGGAATGAAAGATGGGAGACGTCTAAATCCATAATTCAACCCTGTCTCCATACGATTGTTTTGTGTTACTCGACTGAGGTCGACCTGTCTTATATGTATGCCTCGAACAGTGGAACTTGGTAACCATCAGTAAACCAGGTTCATACTCAGAGTGATGAATGTGAGTGAGTGACTTTGGTTTAACACTGTTTTGAACGACTTGTTATCTTAATGTGGGAGGCAATACCTACGTGGAGCAGGTCTTCGGTGTTTAGTACTGAGGTGAAACCAACGGACACGATGTGGTGCTGACAAACCTGGACACATGATCAGTGTGAATCTGGGGAACCCATGCAACGTGTCTTAACTCCTTAGATGGCTGGGGCCTCCATGACCCCGATCTATTCACTACTGACAGATATTATCACTAACCCAGTCACGCAAGCTTCAAACACGTCGGCAATCAGGTAGACATGTATCTTATTTCACTTCTGTTTTCAGTTTCTGCAGTACAGGGTGTCCCGGTGTGCGAGTGGGGCAAGTATGGACCCAACTGTGACCGACTTTGTTCAGATCACTGTGGACCTCATCCTGCCAGACACCTTCGACGCTGTGACAAATATACTGGGGAGTGTTTACATGGGTGTGTTCGTGGTCGGCATGGTGACCTCTGTGATCAACTTTGTAGCCCGAACTGCATCAAGACCACGTGTAACCAACCCAACGGGGGATGTACCATCGGGTGTATAGATGGATACAGTGGATATTTCTGTATCAGAACAGCAGGTACGCAAATACAGACAACAGGTACACAGACACAGGCAACAGGTACACAGATACAGACAACAGGTACACTGATACAGACAGCAGGTAGACAGATACAGACAGCAGGTAGACAGATACAGACAACAGGTACACAAATACAGACAACAGGTACACAGACACAGACAACAGGTACACTGATACAGACAACAGGTACACAGATACAGCCAACAGGTGCACTGATACAGACAACAGGTACACAGATACAGACAACAGGTACACAGATACAGACAACAGGTACACAGACACAGACAACAGGTACACAGATACAGACAACAGGTACACTGATACAGACAACAGGTACACTGATACAGACAACTGGTACACAGATACAGACAACAGGTACACTGATACAGACAACAGGTACACAGACACAGACAACAGGTACACAGATACAGACAACAGGTACACAGATACAGACAACAGGTACACAGATACAGACAACAGGTACACAGATACAGACAACAGTTACACTGATACAGACAACAGGTACACTGATACAGACAACAGGTACACAGATACAGACAACAGGTACACAGATACAGACAACAGGTACACTGATACAGACAACAGGTACACAGACACAGACAACAGGTACACTGATACAGACAACAGGTACACAGATACAGACAACAGGTACACAGACACAGACAACAGGGGCACAGATACAGACAACAGGTGCACTGATACAGACAACAGGTACACAGACACAGACAACAGGTACACTGATACAGACAACAGGTACACAGATACAGACAACAGGTGCACTGATACAGACAACAGGTACACAGATACAGACAACAGGTTTACACATACAGACAACAGGTACACTGATACAGACAACAGGTACACTGATACAGACAACAGGTACACAGATACAGACAACAGGTACACAGATACAGACAACAGGTACACTGATACAGACAACAGGTACATTGATACAGACAACAGGTACACAGAAACAGACAACAGGTACACAGACACAGACAACAGGTACACAGATACAGACAACAGGTACACAGATACAGACAACAGGTACACAGACACAGACAACAGGTACACTGATACAGACAACAGGTACACAGATACAGACAACAGGTGCACTGATACAGACAACAGGTACACAGATACAGACAACAGGTACACTGATACAGACAACAGGTACACAGATACAGACAACAGGTACACAGATACAGACAACAGGTACACTGATACAGACAACAGGTACATTGATACAGACAACAGGTACACAGATACAGACAAAGGGTACACAGATACAGACAACAGGTACACTGATACAGACAACAGGTACACAGATACAGACAAAAGGTACACAGATACAGACAACAGGTACACTGATACAGACAACAGGTACACAGATACAGACAACAGGTACACAGATACAGACAACAGGTACACTGATACAGACAACAGGTACACAGATACAGACAACAGGTACACAGATACAGACAACAGGTACACAGATACAGACAACAGGTTTACACATACAGAAATCAGGTGCACAGATACAGACAACAGGTAGACAGATACAGACAACAGGTAGACAGATACAGACAACAGGTAGACAGATACAGACAACAGGTACACTGATACAGACAACAGGTACACTGATACAGACAACAGGTACACTGATACAGACAACAGGTTTACACATACAGACAACAGGTGCACAGATACAGACAACAGGTAGACAGATACAGACAACAGGTACACAGATACAGACAACAGGTAGACAGATACAGACAACAGGTGCACAGATACAGACAACAGGTAGACAGATACAGACAACAGGTACACAGATACAGACAACAGGTACACTGATACAGACAACAGGTACACTGATACAGACAACAGGTACACTGATACAGACAACAGGTTTACACATACAGACAACAGGTGCACAGATACAGACAACAGGTAGACAGATACAGACAACAGGTAGACAGATACAGACAACAGGTACACAGATACAGACAACAGGTACACTGATACAGACAACAGGTACACAGATACAGACAACAGGTTTACACATACAGACAACAGGTTTACACATACAGACAACAGGGGCACAGATACAGACAACAGGTGCACTGATACAGACAACAGGTACACTGATACAGACAACAGGTGCACAGATACAGACAACAGGTACACATATACAGACAACAGGTACACAGATACAGACAACAGGTACACTGATACAGACAACAGGTACATTGATACAGACAACAGGTACACAAATACAGACAACAGGTACACAGACACAGACAACAGGTACACAGATACAGACAACAGGTACACTGATACAGACAACAGGTACACATATACAGACAACAGGTACACTGATACAGACAACAGGTACACAGATACAGACAACAGGTACACTGATACAGACAACAGGTACACAGACACAGACAACAGGTACACTGATACAGACAACAGGTGCACAGATACAGACAACAGGTACACAGATACAGACAACAGGTACACTGATACAGACAACAGGTGCACAGATACAGACAACAGGTACACAGATACAGACAACAGGTACACTGATACAGACAACAGGTACACAGACACAGACAACAGGTACACTGATACAGACAACAGGTGCACAGATACAGACAACAGGTACACAGATACAGACAACAGGTACACAGATACAGACAACAGGTACACAGATACAGACAACAGGTGCACAGATACAGACAACAGGTAGACAGATACAGACAACAGGTAGACAGATACAGACAACAGGTACACAGATACAGACAACAGGTACACTGATACAGACAACAGGTACACAGATACAGACAACAGGTTTACACATACAGACAACAGGTTTACACATACAGACAACAGGGGCACAGATACAGACAACAGGTGCACTGATACAGACAACAGGTACACTGATACAGACAACAGGTGCACAGATACAGACAACAGGTACACATATACAGACAACAGGTACACAGATACAGACAACAGGTACACTGATACAGACAACAGGTACATTGATACAGACAACAGGTACACAAATACAGACAACAGGTACACAGACACAGACAACAGGTACACAGATACAGACAACAGGTACACTGATACAGACAACAGGTACACATATACAGACAACAGGTACACTGATACAGACAACAGGTACACAGATACAGACAACAGGTACACTGATACAGACAACAGGTACACAGACACAGACAACAGGTACACTGATACAGACAACAGGTGCACAGATACAGACAACAGGTACACAGATACAGACAACAGGTACACTGATACAGACAACAGGTGCACAGATACAGACAACAGGTACACAGATACAGACAACAGGTACACTGATACAGACAACAGCTACACAGACACAGACAACAGGTACACTGATACAGACAACAGGTGCACAGATACAGACAACAGGTACACAGATACAGACAACAGGTACACTGATACAGACAACAGGTACACAGATACAGACAACAGGTAGACAGATACAGACAACAGGTACACAGACACAGACAACAGGTACACAGATACAGACAACAGTTACACATATACAGACAACAGGTACACAGATACAGACAACAGGTACACAGATACAGACAACAGGTACACAGATACAGACAACAGGTACACAGATACAGACAACAGGTACACTGATACAGACAACAGGTACACTGATACAGACAACAGGTTTACACATACAGACAACAGGTGCACAGATACAGACAACAGGTAGACAGATACAGACAACAGGTACACAGATACAGACAACAGGTACACAGATACAGACAACAGGTACACTGATACAGACAACAGGTACACAGATACAGACAACAGGTTTACACATACAGACAACAGGTTTACACATACAGACAACAGGTGCAAAGATACAGACAACAGGTAGACAGATACAGACAACAGGTACACTGATACAGACAACAGGTACACAGATACAGACAACAGGTACACTGATACAGACAACAGGTACACATATACAGACAACAGGTACACTGATACAGACAACAGGTACACAGATACAGACAACAGGTACACAGAAACAGACAACAGGTAGACAGATACAGACAGCAGGTAGACAGATACTGACAACAGGTACACAAATACAGACAACAGGTGCACAGATACAGACAACAGGTAGACAGATACAGACAACAGGTAGACAGATACAGACAACAGGTACACAGATACAGACAACAGGTAGACAGATACAGCCAACAGGTTCACAGAAACAGACAATATGTACACAGATACAGACAACAGGTACACTGATACAGACAACAGGCACACAGATACGGACAACAGGTAGACAGATACTGACAACAGGTACACAGATACAGACAACAGGTACACTGATACAGACAACAGGTACACAGACAACAGGTACACTGATACAGACAACAGGTGCACAGATACAGACAACAGGTACACAGATACAGACAACAGGTACACTGATACAGACAACAGGTACACAGATACAGACAACAGGTACACAGACACAGACAACAGGTACACAGATACAGAAAACAGGTACACTGATAAAGACAACAGGTACACAGATACAGACAACAGGTACACTGATACAGACAACAGGTACACTGATACAGACAACAGGTACACTGATACAGACAACAGGGGCACAGATACAGACAACAGGTACACAGATACAGACAACAGGTACACAGATACAGACAACAGGTACACTGATACAGACAACAGGGGCACAGGTACAGACAACAGGTACACAGATACAGACATCAGGTACACTGATACAGACAACAGGTACACAAATACAGACAACAGGTACACAAAAAAGACAACAGGTAGACAGATACAGACAACAGGTACACAGACACAGACAACAGGTACACAGATACAGACAACAGGTAGACGGATACAGACAACAGGTACACTGATACAGACAACATGTACACTGATACAGACAACAGGTACACAGATACAGACAACAGGTACACAGATACAGACAACAGGTTTACACATACAGACAACAGGTTTACACATATAGACAACAGGTGCACAGATACAGACAACAGGTAGACAGATACAGACAACAGGTACACTGATACAGACAACAAGTACACTGATACAGACAACAGGTACACAGATACAGACAACAGGTACACAGATACAGACAACAGGTGCACTGATACAGACAATAGGTACACAGATACAGACAACAGGTACACTGATACAGACAACAGGTACACTGATACAGACAACAGGTACACTGATACAGACAACAGGTACACAGATACAGACAACAGGGGCACAGATACAGACAACAGGTACACTGATACAGACAACAGGTACACAAATACAGACAACAGGTACACTGATACAGACAACAGGTACACTGATACAGACAACAGGTACACTGATACAGACAACAGGTACACTGATACAGACAACAGGTACACAGATACAGACAACAGGTACACAGATACAGACAACAGGTAGACAGATACAGACAACAGGTACACTGATACAGACAACATGTACACAAATACAGACAACAGGTACACTGATACAGACAACAGGTACACAAATACAGACAACAGGTACACTGATACAGACAACAGGTACACTGATACAGACAACAGGGGCACAGATACAGACAACAGGTACACTGATACAGACAACAGGTACACAAATACAGACAACAGGTACACAAATACAGACAACAGTTACACATATACAGACAACAGGTACACAAATACAGACAACAGGTACACAAATACAGACAACAGTTACACATATACAGACAACAGGTACACAGATACAGACAACAGGTACACAAATACAGACAACAGGTACACAAATACAGACAACAGTTACACATATACAGACAACAGATACACAGATACAGACAACAGGTACACAAATACAGACAACAGTTACACATATACAGACAACAGGTACACAGATACAGCCAACAGGTACACAAATACAGACAACAGTTACACATATACAGACAACAGTTACACATATACAGACAACAGGTACACATATACAGACAACAGGTTCACAGATACAGACAACAGTTACACAGATACATACAGCAGGTACACAGATACAGACAACAGGTACACAGATACAGACAACAGTTACACATATACAGACAACAGGTACACTGATACAGACAACAGGTACACAAATACAGACAACAGGTAGACAGATACATACAGCAGGTACACAGATACAGACTTTGAGTAGAGAATTCTGTTTGCTACAGATGAGGGATACATTACAAAGATTATAACGTCATGTCATGTGTTTGTTACAAGCGGTGAGGGGGCAAAGTAGCCATGTTGTATTTGTTGGTGGCAGGTGAGGGGAACATTAGAGACACTAATTACTAATTGTGTGTTTGTTGGTGGCAGGTGAGGGGAACATCAAACACACTAATTACTAATTTTGTGTTTGTTGGTGGCAGGTGAGGGGAACATCAAACACACTAATTACTAATTTTGTGTTTGTTGGTGGCAGGTGAGGGGAACATTAGACACACTAATTACTAATTGTGTGTTTGTTGGTGGCAGGTGAGGGGAACATCAAACACACTAATTACTAATTTTGTGTTTGTTGGTGGCAGGTGAGGGGAACATCAAACACACTAATTACTAATTTTGTGTTTGTTGGTGGCAGGTGAGGGGAACATTAGACACACTAATTACTAATTGTGTGTTTGTTGGTGGCAGGTGAGGGGAACATCAAACACACTAATTACTAATTTTGTGTTTGTTGGTGGCAGGTGAGGGGAACATCAAACACACTAATTACTAATTTTGTGTTTGTTGGTGGCAGGTGAGGGGAACATTAGACACACTAATAACTAATTGTGTGTTTGTTGGTGGCAGGTGAGGGGAACATCAAACACACTAATTACTAATTTTGTGTTTGTTGGTGGCAGGTGAGGGGAACATTAGAGACACTAATTACTAATTGTGTGTTTGTTGGTGGCAGGTGAGGGGAACATTGGACACACTAATTACTAATTGTGTGTTTGTTGGTGGCAGGTGAGGGGAACATTAGAGACACTAATTACTAATTGTGTGTTTGTTGGTGGCAGGTGAGGGGAACATCAAACACACTAATTACTAATTGTGTGTTTGTTGGTGGCAGGTGAGGGGAACATTAGACACACTAATTACTAATTGTGTGTTTGTTGGTGGCAGGTGAGGGGAACATTAGACACACTAATTACTAATTGTGTGTTTGTTGGTGGCAGGTGAGGGGAACATCAAACACACTAATTACTAATTTTGTGTTTGTTGGTGGCAGGTGAGGGGAACATTAGACACACTAATTACTAATTGTGTGTTTGTTGGTGGCAGGTGAGGGGAACATCAAACACACTAATTACTAATTTTGTGTTTGTTGGTGGCAGGTGAGGGGAACATTAGAGACACTAATTACTAATTGTGTGTTTGTTGGTGGCAGGTGAGGGGAACATTGGACACACTAATTACTAAATGTGTGTTTGTTGGTGGCAGGTGAGGGGAACATTAGAGACACTAATTACTAATTGTGTGTTTGTTGGTGGCAGGTGAGGGGAACATCAAACACACTAATTACTAATTTTGTGTTTGTTGGTGGCAGGTGAGGGGAACATTAGACACACTAATTACTAATTGTGTGTTTGTTGGTGGCAGGTGAGGGGAACATCAAACACACTAATTACTAATTTTGTGTTTGTTGGTGGCAGGTGAGGGGAACATCAAACACACTAATTACTAATTGTGTGTTTGTTGGTGGCAGGTGAGGGGAACATTAGAGACACTAATTACTAATTTTGTGTTTGTTGGTGGCAGGTGAGGGGAACATTAGACAAACTAATCACTAATTTTGTATTTGTTTGTGGCAGGTGAGGGACACATGCAGTTTATGTGGATGGTACATGTTGCCATCGTTATCTTTTCGACGGTTTTGTGCTGGAAGAGGTGAGTTTACTTTGTTTGGGTCGGGTTCTAATCTCACACTACTTCACCATTTACTTTATGATCAACTGATTTTGTTCAGCGTAGTTTTGACGTAGTTTCCATGGGTAAAATGTTGTACTAGAAGATTTTAGTTTTCCGAATACACAGCTATTATTCTAAATTGAACATGTTATGATCCTTATCAGAAATGGCAATTGTGTTCCAGCCTTAATTCAACACAAGACATGGTTTTACTGCGAAATGTGAATATGTATTTGTGTGGAGTCACCGGCAGGAGTTGGGGAATACGAGGAAATGTCAAGCAGGTGCCCTGTGTATTAATAACCACATCTCTTTTGCAGTCGACGATGTAGAAGAATGTTTGACATAGGGTTTACACAGCTTATCAGAAGGTAATTCTCATGAAGACTCGTTCTTTAAAGCATGCGGTAGTATCTTCTCTAAATGATTGATAGTAATGTTGCTTAAGAGGTGGGTGATTGAGTTAGATTTAACACTGCTTTGGGCAGTAGTTCAGTCATATCACGACGTGTCAGCTTGATGTGGGAGGAAAGCCGGAAGGGATGCAGGTCACAGACGTTTACTACTTTGGTGACACCCACAAGTAGTTGGTAGCAGGACTCTGGAACCGGTTCCGGTTGCGTGCGCATCCAAGATGGCGGCGGGAAGGTGGGAAGCAGGACGGCAGGAAGGCGGGGAGGTGGTTGCGATTGCGTGTGAAGATGATAGATCACTGAGACGAGCTGATACACAGTCGATGACCCAGCAACTTTGTTACTTGGTTGATGTTACATCGCTGAAGGATCTTGCAACAAAATTCAACAAATCACGTCATGAGTATTATGACGTGATTGTAAACGTTGAGGTACAAGGTCTCATTCCACAAGGCGATTGTATTGTAGCACAATGACAGTCGTTCGTCTAAACTAAAGTTGTGAGTGGTGATCACCTTACCGCTGTCCACAACTGCTTCTCTCCGTGATCCAAGGCCAACTGAACCATGCTCATGATGATCACCTCACATATCACCATGATCTGAACAAAATAGACGACTTCGCGGCGGGGTAACGTCATCCCAAAACAAGACCAAGGGGAGTGTCGACTCTGTGGATGGCATGGGGCAGCAGCAACAGCAAGGGGAGGTTTATTGCTTTACACACATATGATGCGATGGGGTGGCGTTTCCAACGCCCCGGGGCAGTGCATCTGCTCCATACATGATTTCACAAAGGAACTTTTTCCTGATCCCGTGGGTTCCGCAATGAACATCGTAAAACGGTGTCATAGGGTCAAAGCGGAGGTCATGACCTCTTCCTCCTCACCATGCGACGTCATCCTCCTGTGTTCAGGGGGTGACGTGTCTCTTGCAGATGAATTTCGTCAAAACTGGATGGCAACACTCAACAGTAGTACCCGATATATGATGTATAAAGAATATAAAACACTGTTTGAACCTAAAGGATATTTGAGCATTTACTATGGCAAACACGTACGCAGTGGGTTTTTTAAATTAAGATGTAACGTTTTACGTTTACGACAGAACGAGGGTAGATGGCAATCTATTGAATCATGTTTACGTACATATGTACATATGTGTATGTGTCCTGTTTGCAATATGTCTTTTGAAGATGAATATCATGTGTTGCTACTGCTACCGCTGCTGCTGTTGTTTCTGCGGCTGCTGCTGCGGCTGCTGTGGGTGCTGCTGCTGCTTTTGCTGCTACTGAGGGCAGTGTTGTTGTGGATTAGGGTTCAGTCCGCCGTGTTGTTTTTTTGTTTTTTAGGATCTGGTAGAGTGGATGGTTCAGCCTGTTTCCGTTGCTTGTTTCCCTTTTCCACACGTAGTCCCACGTGAGGCATCCAAATGGCATACCCCGGAGGCAATGTTGATCTGATGGGGGTAATGCAAGCTGATTTTCTCCCCCTCCTTCCCAGGCCGTTGCCCCAGTATCAGTCCTTTCATGGTGTCAAAGTTGAGACATTGTTGGTTTCTGTAATTCAAGGTGAACCCTCGCACTTTGCAGGTCATGCGCGTTCCATCGGGTCTTGGGGTCATTAACTCATAGGCCTAGTTTGGGGGACCTCCTGACACAAACGTCTTGATGATGTTTCCGTTCAGTTCGTCTGTAAACTCACCCGACGAATGACCCAGTTCTGGACTGCTTTCGTGGGATAGATGAATGAAAAAGACGCTGTACAATGCCTTGATTTCACTCCAACCACGTTTTTCAGATGGTGGTCACCTGATCCTAGCCTGTTGGGATCTGCTACGTGTACTAAGGTCACAACCATGGTGGCATCGATGTTAAGGGCTTGGTTTGACTGTTTGACTTTTTGCATGGCATGTAAGATATCTAGGCCATGGAGATCTTCAATGCAACGAAATGGAATCCGTATGGCAGTGTCCAAAGCGGGGTGTTTGATACCTAGACCAATACGATCGCCCTTCTGGCCTGAGATCTGTTGAGAGAAATCCTCATCCTTAAGTTCCACAACATGATCGTAGCGCAAAGGTGATCGCCACTCACATACTTTAACTTAGACGAACGACTGTCATTGTACTACCATACGATCGCCTTGTGGAACGAGACCTTGCACCTTTAAATTCACGTCATAATACCTGATGGCGTGATTTGTTGAATTTTGTTGCAATATCCTGCGGCGATGTGACGTCAACCTAGCAACAAAGTGTGGGACTGTGTATAAGCTCGTCACGGTGATCTATCATTTCCACACGCAATCGACACACACACTGCACACCCTCCCCTCCTCCTCCCTCCCTCCCTCCCTTCTCCCGCCTTCCGCCTTCCCTCCTCACTCCCTCTTCCCTCCTCACTCCCTCTTCCCTCCTCCTCCCTTCTCCCGCCTTCCGCCTTCCCTCCTCACTCCCTCTTCCCTCCTCACTCCCTCTTCCCTCCTCCTCCCTTCTCCCGCCTTCCGCCTTCCCTCCTCCTCCCTCCTGCCGCCTTCCGCCTTTCTGCCTTCCCGCCTTTCCTCCGCCGCCATCTTGGATGCGCCGAGCCGCCATCTATGAGGCGCGCGCCTCCCGGAACCGTAAGTGCCGCCATCTTTGATGCGCACGCAACCGGAACCGAAAGTGCCGCCATCTTGGAGGCGCACGCAACCGGAACCGTAAGTGCCGCCATCTTTGATGCGCACGCAACCGGAACCGAAAGTGCCCAGTTCCAGAGTCCTGCTACCAACTACTCCCACAAACACAGTTATGGTGCTGACAAACCTAGAATCTTAGTCACAGTGATGTGGGATTATACGACCATAGGTTTTCGACATTCCTGAGGGACACTACTTTGCCACGCGGAAAGGGTGCAATTCTGCATAACAAACTGTAACGTCTACGACGGCAGAGCTGACCGTGTCCTCGTATTACTTATAAACACATCAGTATTGCAGTTGTCTTACCGCCTCTTTTACTCTTTTTCAGGAATCCAAGGTCTTGTAAGTGATATTTTACTTTTCATATTTTACTTGAAGCATACTTAGACACACACAATATACATGTATGCACCTAATCTAATCTAATCTGGTGAACTGTTTGGAATGTGGACGTTCTTGTTTCACATTTTACGACTGCCTCTGTACTATTGCCAGAACCAGCATGTGATGACAATGTCTGGTTACTTGTCTGGGAATCGAGCAAAGGGAGTTCATTATTTCGCAGAATATTTAATTTGGTATTTTCAATCATTCATCTATCTCTGACTGCAACGTAATCCACCATTAAGTCAGCCTTCCTCCAGGACAGTCAGGTGCATCAACACAATAATCTTCAACATAAAAGTTGTTGCAATGAGTTAAACTATATGACGTAGGTGCAACCTCACAGCCTTCACGCCACAAGACATTGTTATATTATACATTCATATACCGTACTGCAGCCAAGGACATCTAGAACACGTTATATGAATATGGCGGGAACATGCGTATCTCAATAAAATTTGAAAGTGTTTTATATTATACTTAAATGGTGGGAGCAAGTGTTCTCAATTGAAATAGTAAAGTCTCGTTTGCATCTCCCTGGCATAATGCCAGAAAAAGAAACTACTTCAGTCCGTTCAACGAATATGAAATTCATAGATGCTACACATAAATACACACATTACAGCCGTACTAAGTCGACGACTCAAAGACACCGGGCAGACCGGGCAGACATCAGACAGGCCTCTAACAGGCAGATCCAGTGTACCTACGCCCAATGGAGACCTGCACGTGCATATCCCGGATCGCTTCCTGACAGTGACGCCATCAGTGACGTATAGGAAGATGCAGATGGGAGCCACCCATTCCAACATTGCTAGAACCGTTGGTAGCTCCCGTGTTGAAGTAACTAACTGATGCAACGGTACAGACAGACCAGGCAGACATCAAACAGGCCAAGAACAGACAGACCCAGGGTAACCACGCACAATAGAGACCGGCACTTGCCTATTTGCATCACCCGAGTCGGTTCCTGACAGTGACATCATCAGCGACGAATGCTACTCAGCTACTAAAGGCTGAAGGAATTAGGGCTTACAGACCTTACAGAGGAAAGTGCAACCTCGTCGTCAGAGACGACCGGACTGTACGTCGTTGGCGGCGACGTGAGTGGGAGAGGATCTTCGTCACTGATAAAAAAGCCTCTTATGGCTGTTTAGAGATGATGGAAGACAGAATGTTTAACGGGAGAACTAACGGTGGCATGTTTCGTTCAGGATGTCGCCCGTATTGTGGACGTGGTGTTATGGTGTGGGGAAGAATTAGTCGTCATTAACAGGGGGGAAAAATACCACCAAGATACGGACCCCAAAAGTCTCTTCCTCTAAACAATCACACCGAAAGGTGTTTTACCAACACACAGGCACACTCCAGGTAACACAGTAAGGTACGAATAAGACAGGCATCCAATAAGCCTCAGTTGCAACTACACACACAGCAGACATTATGACAGGCACCCCGGGTCCCTATTACTGCCACACATACATTTATTTAGGCTGTGTCGCCGTTAGCTGTTCCCACATGCATGGATCCTAGAAGGGACATTGTGGCATTGTTGCGTTGTTGCGTTGTTTTGCTTGCAAAAACAAGCAAAATTTATTAAAATTAAGGTCAAAATGTGTCCCTATGTGTCATCACATTGATAATATTGCGTTGTCTAGTTTCCCTTTTTCATTAATTTTACATCTGAGCATGTGTAGTACAAGTGTGGAAATAGTTTTACTACTTTACAAACTCCGGGGGCATGGGTTCCAGTGGTTCTGAAACATGAGTTACTTGTCTTAAAATGAAAACAAACATTTGATCGTTTCTTTCGAATATATTCATAATTATATCGATATTGTGGGTGTAATTTACATACGCCAACGTGCTGTCACTCTTTGCATGTCTGTTTCATTGTGTCCTGGTGTCCAAAAACTTCTCAAACTGATGAGGAGATTGGTTGGTCCAGTCGGTGTTGGCGGCGCAATTCGCTGTACAGAGTTGCGTCCCCTAGATGTAACAGAAAACTATGATCGTGGGTTCGAATCACAGCACCATACACATGTACTCTTTCGGGTTTTCCTCCCGCTTTAATATTTACGATTAACCAATCACTGAACTACCTGATATTTATACCTCTGCTACAAACATGTTTAAATCTTATTCATGAGTGAACATTATAAGGGGCAAAACCTGTGTCGAATGGCAGCAATTTAGTATTTACAAAGCTTATAATAGACTCTATTGTTTCCAGACTACTATATTCTCCCTTTCAGCCTCGAGTGACCCGAGTCAGGATCTGAGTCGGAGTCGGAGGGAACCACGGCTTTCCACTTCTTCACACGGTAGGTGGGGAACCCAGCCGGCAGAGAGCTCACTCCTCAACCCCTCCCTCAGACAGTGTATTCAGTTAACTACCTGATGTAAAGCAATGTAATAATAAATATCATATTATCTATAATTTCAAACAGCAATTGAAATGACAGTGTCTGACTATAAAGCTCAGTCCAACAAACGTTAACACTCTCCAGCCATACCCAGAATATTGTTACAACTAGAGGATTTAGAAGAGAGCATTAAAACAAATGTCACGTGAATATATTATTCTAAGTTAATTACATAAACCATTTCCCACATTGTATATTGTTGTCATCCACACAGGAAGTGGTTCATCATGTATCGATGTTCCTGTCACGTATCAACACTTCCAGGTGTGAACACAGTAGATGTATGACAAAGATGTCTGGATGTGTACAGAGTTTACTTTGTGTTACAGCGGCTCCATCACAAGCAGACCGCGACCTCTTCCGCGCCAGCGGGGCCGGAGACCTGGAGAAGGTGAAGCGGATCCTGTTTAAGGGTGATGTCAACATCAACTGTAGAGTCGTGACCTGGACACCGGTGATGTTGGCAGCATACAGCGGACACAGAGAAGTGGTGGTGCTCCTTGTGATTAAAGGAGCCGATGTGTCACTGGTGGACGTTGACCGTAACAACATCCTTCACTTGGCCAGTTGGGGTGGAGACATGGAAACGGTGAAGTTTATCTTGTCACTGAACGTGGTGGACATCAACGCCATGAACGGCTACGAGCAGACAGCGGCCGGCTGGGCCAGACACTGGGGACACCAACACGTGGTGAGACTGCTGGAGTCCCGCGGCGGTCGGCCGGGTCAGACACTGGGGACACCAACACGTGGTGAGACTGCTGGCGTCCCGCGGCGGGGGGCCGGGCCAGACACTGGGGACACCAACACGTGGTGAGACTGCTGGAGTCCCGCGGCGGGGGGCCGGGCCAGACACTGGGGACACCAACACGTGGTGAGACTGCTGGAGTCCCGCGGCGGGGGGCCGGGCCAGACACTGGGGACACCAACACGTGGTGAGACTGCTGGAGTCCCGCGGCGGTCGGCCGGGTCAGACACTGGGGACACCAACACGTGGTGTGACTGCTGGCGTCCCGCGGCGGGGGGCCGGGCCAGACACTGGGGACACCAACACGTGGTGAGACTGCTGGAGTCCCGCGGCGGGGGGCCGGGCCAGACACTTGGGACATCAACACGTGGTGAGACTGCTGGCGTCCCGCGGCGGAGGGGCCGGGCCAGACACTGGGGACATCAACACGTGGTGAGACAACTGGAGTCACGCGGCGGCCGGCCGGGCCAGACACTGGGGACATCAACACGTGGTGAGACTGCTGGAGTCCCGCGGCGGCCGGCCGGGCCAGACACTGGGGACATCAACACGTGGTGAGACTGCTGGAGTCCCGCGGCGGCCGGCCGGGCCAGACACTGGGGACATCAACACGTGGTGAGACTGCTGGAGTCCCGCGGCGGCCGGCCGGGCCAGACACTGGGGACATCAACACGTGGTGAGACTGCTGGAGTCACGCGGCGGCCGGCCGGGCCAGACACTGGGGACATCAACACGTGGTGAGACTGCTGGAGTCCCGCGGCGGCCGGCCGGGCCAGACACTGGGGACATCAACACGTGGTGAGACTGCTGGAGTCCCGCGGGGGCCGCTGCCAGACACTGGAGACATCAACACGTGGTGAGACTGCTGGAGTCCCGCGGGGGCCGCTGCCAGACACTGGGGACATCAACACGTGGTGAGACTGCTGGAGTCCCGCGGCGGCCGCTGCCAGACACTGGGGACATCAACACGTGGTGAGACTGCTGGCGTCCCGCAGGGGCCGCTGCCAGACACTGGGGACATCAACACGTGGTGAGACTGCTGGAGTCCCGCGGGGGCCGCTGCCAGACACTGGGGACATCAACACGTGGTGAGACTGCTGGAGTCACGCGGCGGTCGGCCGGGCCAGACACTGGGGACATCAACACGTGGTGAGACTGCTGGAGTCCCGCGGCGGCCGGCCGGGCCAGACACTGGGGACATCAACACGTGGTGAGACTGCTGGAGTCACGCGGCGGTCGGTGCCAGACACTGGGGACATCAACACGTGGTGAGACTGCTGGAGTCCCGCGGGGGCCGCTGCCAGACACTGGGGACATCAACACGTGGTGAGACTGCTGGAGTCCCGCGGCGGCCGCTGCCAGACACTGGGGACATCAACACGTGGTGAGACTGCTGGCGTCCCGCAGGGGCCGCTGCCAGACACTGGGGACATCAACACGTGGTGAGACTGCTGGAGTCCCGCGGGGGCCGCTGCCAGACACTGGGGACATCAACACGTGGTGAGACTGCTGGAGTCACGCGGCGGTCGGTGCCAGACACTGGGGACATCAACACGTGGTGAGACTGCTGGAGTCCCGCGGCGGCCGGCCGGGTCAGACACTGTGGACATCAACACGTGGTGAGACAACTGGAGTCACGCGGCGGCCGCTGCCAGACACTAGAGACATCAACACTAGGTGAGACTGCTGGACACGCGGCGGCCGGCCGGGCCAGACACTAGAGACATCAACACGTGATGAGACTGCTGCTGTCCCGCGGCGGCCGGTGAAGTCAGTGTAGTGTTTGTGTAGACGGTGAAGGAGGACGGAGTTACGGGGTGACGTGCTGTGCCGTTCACGTCGTCGTGTTATGTGTATAAAGCCCCACCCACCCTCAGTTTTGAAAGTAACTGGTAATGTAAACACAACCGAGTGTCGAGAGAAGCTTTTTGAAAAACCGTACGAAAACAAGATCACCAAAGATTGTCAAACTTGAATGACAAACCTTGGACACCAGAAATGGCTCCATATCTAGAGATGAGTCAATAAATTTTCTGTCGTGTTACCATAAAATATCGAATCGGTCGTGTTTGAGTGTCTGCTTCATGCACAGTGGGCGGAGCTTATTTAGGGTTGCGCTATCAATAGCAAAGCACGTGGCCATGTGTACATGTGACACATTCGATGCATTTGTGGTCAAGTGTATAGTGGTGTATATATTTACGGTAGAACAGCAGCGCAACAACAGTTTCGGTAAATTAAAAGTACGATACATAAATACGAAATCGACGTCAGTTACATAAGTTTTAGCAACAAGATTTCTTCATCTCAATCAGAAAATGGCATATAGCTGGGTAGTTAAGGCTAAAATGTTTAGTTTTGGTCACTTGCATTCAACAGTTACACCACACAATAATGAGACTAAAAACTAAAGACTGAACAAAAAAAGAAACGTCAGGTTTTATTTTAACTACTATTTTAAATTATCATGATGATGTAAACTATGATCAAGTGTATAGTACACAGTGTTGTGAGTAGATATCAACACAAATCGGTCACTGAAACATTATCAAACCCGTGTTGGGCCTCAGTCTGCATCAATCAGAGTGAGTGAGTGAGTTGGGTTTAACGCCGCTTTTAACAATATTCCAGTTATATCGCGGCGTGTCAGCTTAATGTGGTAGGAAAGCCCGAAGTGATGCAGGTCTGAGACGTTTACCACTTCAGTGAAACCCACGAGCACGGGTATGGTGCTGACAAACCTAGAAACATAATCGGGGCGAACCGGGATTCGAACCCACAATTATAGGTTTCTGGCGAACCCAAGGGATGCAACTCTGCACAGCGAATCACGGCGCCTTAGACGACTGGGTCACCCGTGCCCCGCATCAATCAGAGCTCATCCGGGTCTCGTTGACGTCACATATGTCTGGGTTTCATTCCACTCTGCCAACAAGGCATCGTCAAGTTCCCGGATGTTCTGGGGCTTTTCTGACATCGTTGCACACGTCTGTCCAAGGGGAGCCCCACAAATGTTCAGTCTGGACTTTGGTCTGGCCAAGACAAGACATCCGTTAACCTGCAGGAAATCTCGTGTTGTGCGTGCGGTGTGACTTGTGACGTTGTCACGTTGAAGCGTCACGTCGGCGTTGGCGTTGAAGTCAGGGACAACCTGCTGAGCAAGAATCCCGTCCCTGCAGCGCCACGCATTCAGATTTCCACGAATAGAAACAAGAGCTGCCGGCCTCAACGCGTGTGGATGTGTCACTTTAGTTCTTTTATGAGTGCTTCATTTAATTCTCTACTTTCTTTGGTTTGTCCGGGTTCAGTAAGTGCAAGGCCAAGCACGTGGATGTAAATAGAATAGGAAATGAACTTGTGTACAGGGCCCATACAATCTGGAGTGAGTGAGTATGGTTTTACGCCGCTTTTAGCAATATTCCAGGAATATCACAGCGGGGGACACCAGAAATTGTACCCATGTCGGGATTCGAACCCGTGTCCGGCGTGACGAGCGAACGCTTTAACCACTAGGCTAACCCACTGCCCCATACAATGTGTAAGTATTAACACAATATATAAGTAAAAACATCTTAATCATAACCAGCCATTCTATAACAAATGTAAATGGTGTAAAAGGGTATAATTCTTGATGAAAATGTTGAAGTGTGTATCACAGGAAAGCAATGTTGTTATGATAATAACATGTACTTACTACCTTAGTAACAAGTTGCAATATTTCACATTTGTTTTTATTATAGCTTGTACCTGTCAACATTAAGCCTTACAATTGAGGGGCCAGTAAAAGAATTGGAAGAAAATACATAATATCGGTCACAAGACTCAAGATTGAATCAAGAATGTATGAATCATGAATGTATGAATCAAGAATGTATGAATCAATCTATGCTGATGTCTAAAATATACCATTCACGACAGTGTACAGAATTATGTGTCAATGGCCAAAGTGTATCACCTACAGGAACTATGCGTATCCGTCTGCAATTCCAGCCCAAACCATTACACATCCAGCTCCTCCAAAATGATCTCTCTCAGGAACACAAGCGTCAGCATAACGTTCATCCCTGTACGCCCGATGTCGACTGTCAAATCTGGAGAGTGAAAAACAGGATTCGTCACTAAAGAGCACCCCCTGCCATCCACGTCGAGACCAACGCAGATGAGCACGAGCCCACTCTCGACGTTGACGTCGATGACGTTGTGCTAAAACTAGCCCAACGTATGACCATATTGTCGCAGCCGATTCTGTGGTTCCTTGAGAGGTCTGTGCAGTAACAGTTGCTGTGAGGAACGGATTGCGTAAATGTGACGTCACAATGAAACCGTCTGGAGCTGGTGTTGTCACACGTGGACGTCTACGTCTCGGACGACCAGTGGCTACTCCAGCTGCATTGTAACGCCTCCTCGGACGTTGTACTGACCTCATGGACGCACCAACTAGTCTGCATGCGTGCAACATTCCGATGGCTCTGTCAAAATTCTTGGATAATTCTCAATTTACTGTGCGGGTTTGATACCCGACCACGCTTGTCTTATCTTTCAACTACGTTACTGCAGAGAAAAAAATAGAAATATAGTTCAATTAAATCATTTTAGAAATCAGACGTTTTTTGGTTTGGTTCTATGTATAATTAAACATATTTACTACTGGTGTTCAGGAAGAAGCCTTACTTGAAACACAAGAAGTTGAGCCAATATTTCTTAGCTTGACAAGAATATATGAATATGTCACGTGTGTCCACATAACAATGCACATAATCAACTGATAAATAAGTATATAAATAAACAAGATGTTTGACCTCCATTCGGCCTGTCTAGATAACATTGCACTTCCGATAAAGACAAATCCAATACGCATACTAGTATTCTAAGACAATATTAATAATGGATTTATTTTTCTTTCACATAATTCACACACAAAACGGAGTTTAATCATGAGATCCACTTGTGTCCCATGTATTTTATGGTCGGTGGATTTGGAAACACTTGGCGAACAAGTTTCAATACACAATCTGGCATCACTTCCCATCTCATCCCACATGTGCTCGATTGGTGAGAGATCAGGGGAGCGAGCCGTCCAGGGGATGACATTCACGTTGTTCTGTTGAAGAGAATCCTGAACAAGTCGAGCAATATGAGGCCGGGCGTTGTCATGTTGAAAGGTAATGCCTTGGCCATGACGACGCAAAAACGGTAGAACAACAGGGCTGAGGATCTCGTCGCAATAGCGCTGACCGTTGAGATTTCCCTCTACCACTTAAACGGGTCCTCTGTCTTGCTGTAATCCCTACCCATACCATAACGCTGCCGCCCCCGAAACGATCTTCTTCCATGACACAATGATGGACGTAACGTTCACTTCGACGTCGGTACACTCGAATCCGTCCATCGCTGTGGCTGAGGTGAAAACGAGACTCGTCAGCTTGGTGTGTTGGCTAATTTAGATTAATTCATTATCCTAGCTTACATGTAGCTTCAAGCTGGCAACGTGAGTTCGTTCCTACACGCGGCGCTAATTGAAATCCGACAAAGTGCCCCCCGTAAAGTGCATTACTCCCTCACTCAAATAGATGCGTGTTGAATAATGTGACAATGTGATGGTGTTATTGTCAGTGGATGGGAAATCCCCGCGACGTTATAGGGAAACACATCACTATTTCTATCTCAAATAAAACGTCACTGGGAAACACATCACTATTTCTATCTCAAATAAAACGTCACTGGGAAACACAGCACTATTTCTATCTCAAATAAGACGTCACTGGGAAACACATCTCCAACACAAATCAGTTCTCCGTCAGTTACGATAGGTATCGTAGTTGTACGATCTGCGACAGGTTTATGATAGTTTCGAAAATCAATCTTATATCAAACTTACGATCTCTTCATCTTTGAACGTAAGTTGTTAAGATAGATCGTAGCCAAGATCGTTTCGAAAATCTAGACCCACCATCCGCCATCTTGCCTTGACACAGCCTACTCCTGAAGGTCCCGCATCGTTGAATTCCAACATTTCTTAACAAATATATAGGTCGAGATGTACACCAACGAAACAATTTAGATTTCCGAGGTGAACTAACATGGTTACACCGAAGTGGTAAACGTCTCAGACCTGCATCACTTCGGGCTTTCCTCCCACATTAAGCTGATACGCCGTGATATAGGACACAGGCTGGACGCAGTCGTAAGCATAAACGATCACACAAATATATATCTCTAATAATATACAGTAAACTACGGTTATAAAGAACACGCTTATAACGAACTGACGGATATAACGAACCCACTTTTTGGTCCCGACTACTTGCTGTAGTCATGCTGTATATGTACTTATAACGAACTAGAATTAGAAGTCCCGTTGAGTTCGTTATAACCGTAGTTTACTGTAGTTATCCTTGACTTTGATAGTACCTGGCAGTTAGTTTCATTGTGGGTGGTTAGATGTTGTCGACAGACCCGCACAGCCTCCTGTGTTATTAGGGTGAGGTGAAATGGGGCTTATCGTCGCGTCCTAGATTATTACACTTATATAGCGACGTGCATGTACGTGTGTGTGTGTGTGTGGCTGCTTGTACTAGTCCGGGCTGATTCCGATTTATAGTGCTAGCCCACTGAGATACCATGCCGCAGTTTAACATGAATACCCCACTCAGACACAGTATACTGACTCCGAGCCGACCAGTCCTTGTTTTAGCCCATTAATGCCGAGCGCCAGACAGGGTAAAAACAAGTACCATCTCTTAACGTCTTTTGGTATGACGCGGCCGGGGATCGAACCCCGGACCTTCCGCTCTCCAGGCGGACCCTCTACCACAAGACCACGGAGGCGGTCTTGTGTTATTAAGAGCTAATATTAGGTAACTAACGGCATCTACATAAGGCCTGGGTCTCGATATATACGGAGTCCAGTGGCAGATACTTCACTCTGCCACGAGTACAGACTTAAAGGGACTCAGCAGCCTTCTCTCTGTTTTAAGGTGATAGCCAAGTAATCAGCTCTACCAAATTAATTGTGACGTACGTAGCAAACGGGACCATGCCAACACAGGCAAAATTATATAAAATATTTACATACCTGTGCTAATTACACACACACACACACACACACACACACACACACACACACACGCCCACGCCCACACCTGAAGGAAATTCGTCACGTTGTTTCTTTATTCAAGAGTGAAAATATAAGCATTTGTTTTTTTATCGTTTTATCACAAACAACAAGAAAGTTTTTGTATCGGACGTGTACGTTATACATAAGTGCATAATTCTAATATAAATATGTAGGGGATAGTGGGAAATAACTTAAAGTTTCTGAAATATTGTAAGAAATATAAGTTTCCAGTAATAGTTGTATGATAATAATGAACGAATTGTCACGTGACGTGGAAGGGGTGGCACAACACGTGGCGGGGGGAGACACTACTCGAAATAACGAGAAAAAACTTGAAATTTCGAGATGAAAGTTGAGTTAGCAGGATCGGGACTCTAAGTTTCGAGTTTTTGACATAGTTTTGAATTACGAGAAAGCAATCAAAATTATGAAATTATATTAAATAGGACGAGAAAAAATCGACATTTCGAAAAAATACACAAGTAATTGAAATAATATGAAATTTCGATTTAATATAAACTTATGCTCCAAAGTGGCACCATTGGCTGTCGATGCTGTCAGATGGACAATCCCCTCGGCCCAGGGTATGCATTTCCTGGTGTTAAAGGATTACGTCCGACGTGATCACCACAATCATGTGGTATTTGTTCACTATAGGAAACATCAAGTATTCTAAGTTATCCATACTATCTATAAGTGAAATATTATTTAAACAAATCTAAATAGTATATTTTACTGGACTTATGCAAGGGAGATGGAAAGAATACATTTTCTCACTATTTAAGGAATTGTTTTGACGAGACTGACCACCCGATCCCTTTAGTCGCGTCTTAGGAGCCTGGACAAGCACGCCACGGAACCAGTGCGGGGAAACTAATTTAAATATGTGTCAGGTATTTCGTGTTCGTCCAACTTCCAAATGCCTATCAAAGACTTCATTTTGGAAGCCACATATTGAAAAAGTACATTCTAGTTCAGCACACGGTACAAGTAACACACCCTACTCCTCCCTTATCTCGTTACCTTAGCTTTGATGAACTAGAATGTACTTTTTCAATATGTGGCTTCCAAAATGAAGTCTTTCCTACACTGTAAAAAATGGGTGTTTAGATCGTTTAGGTAACTAAACGGATTTTGTTTAGAAACAAATCGTTTACGTTTAATATCTAAACAATTTCCATTTAGTCGCCTTACTCGGTACTGTTTAGATATTAAACATTTACTTTTTAATACACATATAAAGCAAATATTAAAAGGAAGCCTTAAAGAACTTTTTTTCAAATTAACAAAGTATTAATAATAGAGGAAATACTATGGATATAGTTGTCGGAAATATAACCTGTTCACTGAATTCTTTACGATTTTACTCTTTCTTTGGTGATTTAAGTAACAGATAGATCCCAGTATAAAAACATACTCTCAGTGACCATACAAATAACCCAACACATATCTTAACATACTGTGGACTTCTACAACTGCATTTTCTATTGTGTAGCTGTTATAAAATTAGTTTGAATTTATAACGCCACCATTCTAAACGAAGTGTATTTAGTTTGATTAAACATGCATGTTTAGTTTCTAAGCGTCATAGTTTAGTTTCTATATGTAAATGAACATAGTGGTTTAGTTTCTAAACACATACCGTTTATATTTACAAAATATCCCAGAAGTTATTATATTAAAGAAACAAGTGGTACTGTCTCTATTTTAACAAAAACTAATGTGAATAAATAGTTTTGGACACATTCGTCATGTATGATTTAAAGGCTCATCACCTGTTTAGTTTCTAAACGACTAATGTGTAGATTAAGAGTTATCCCGCCTGTGACCTTGCCCTTTCGACGCGTCCTTTTACCCTTGACGGAGACGCCATCTTACACCACAGTGAGGATCTTCCAGGTGATTTTTTCTATTTTCTATTTTGGCAGTTAAAACATATATTTGGTCAACATCTAAGGCAATAAATTGAATCAGTACGATGTAGGGATATGTAGAATGAAGATTTACATACATTTTTATTGTAAATACAATGCATTTGGAGTTGATTAAGAAAGCAGCGGTGTTGCTACTTGTGGATTTTTTTCTTCTCTGGTGGGGTGCATGGTCTTGTAGGTCTATCACAGAATAACTTGTTTTTGCCTGTCCTAATTCTTATGTTATGGAAAGAATGGATAATTTTACTTGTTCAATGTGTTTCTAGGCCACATGTAATCCTTTAAACTATGAACATCGCCCTTGTCCGATATCACAAACATGACCGAAACTTTGTTGTGACATGCACTGCAGCATCTTGCTCGTATTCTACATCTATTATTTCATATATTGCAGATTTTCATGGAGATCAAATTAATGAAAAGTGGGGAAATTTGGAGGTCAGTGGAAAAATCAACAAATGATTTATTCAACGCCGTGAAGGAAGTCATGCCCCCCCACTGACGAAGCTGATGTAAGACTAAAACATATTATTTCAGATTAGCAAAATTACTAAAACTTTATATTGGAAATGATCACTATTCATTTTAATTATTGTACGTCCATTTAGAAATAATTTCATGCTTTGACTTTTGCAGGAACTAATGGAAGATATTGAAGCTCTTCGCGATCGCTATATGGTGAGGGAAACAGGATATGACAGGGGCCGAGGAGCGAAAAGCACCTCTATATTGGAAAAAATCAAAGGTGTCTTTTACTCTTTTACCGTCTTTTGTCTATTCTATTTCATTTTACAATGATTAGACATTTTCGGCATGTAAGGAGTTATTTGTAAGACTTGATTAAAGGTAATTGCTGGGGGCGGTAGTATTTTTTTTAGATCAGTGCGTGTATTGATTAAGGTTATTCTTTTCTTTATTAGATCTATACTGATGTATAAATGTCACGAAAAAAATAATAGAAATATTAAGTATGATGATATTATTATTATTATTATTATCATTATTATCACGCATATATGTTGGTTGCAGGAGTTGCCGAGGAAGCCGAGAAAACAAAGTTGCCAGTAGGGCCGATGCTTCGGATCTTTGTAAAGGACAACCGGATAACTGAGGCAATCATACACGCCGACGGGGTAAACCTTCCTGTCATAAGGAACTTCAGGAGGGCAGTGGTCCAGCTGCTGGCCATATACTATGTAGCTTGGCTGGATTACCCGAGGCAGTATGCACAGATGTTAGGCGTTATGAAAGAACTCTTTTTCAAGGAAACCTTTGGTTCCAAAACCAAAAATTGTGTTCACTTCTTGAAGAAAGTTGAAGCATGCACGATTGACGTGATTAGAATGACATGTTTCCTGATGGCAAAATAAAATGTTTAATTCTACATTTCTTTTGTTAAAAATGTGTATATCCCAGTTATGTACTTTTAATAGGTATGAAGACATCATATGATATTGATTCTAGCTTAATTCAGTTATACAGGCTAAACGCTAAACGCGTTTTAAAAGTGGAGACATTTCAGCGTTTAGTTTTCTAAACGCATAGCGTTTAATACAAGGTGTTTAGTAACTAAACATGCATATTTAGAAACCTAAACGTTGGTGTTTAGAAACTAACAAGTAGTGTTCAGAAACAAAACGCTAAACGCGTTTTAAAAGTGGAGACATTTTGCCGTTTAGTTTACCGTTTAATCGCTAAACAATCGTTTTTTCTGTGTAGTGAGCATTCCAACATCGGGGGCTGTCGGTTAAAACCATACTCACTCACTCACTCCAACATCCGGCCGACGTCGGTTGTAAACCCGCCGGATGCCGAATTCTTTTTTCTGACACACATTTTCATAAGATCTGAAAAGTGAACGTTGTGCGAGAATTGCGCTCACGCGGTACTGGATCTACCTCCGGCTATAAACTTACGCAGAGATGTAGAATATTAAATTTCCCATCCAATGGTGTAAATTTAACTGCAAATATTAAACCGGTTTGAATAAAAAAGACACCCATAAGTGTTGTCCGAGAATTTATTCTGAGTTGAAAAACAGCAAATTTCGTACACCGAAAATGTACTGTGCGAAGATGCTTTTCAATTAGCAGCTTTACGGAAACTGTGAGCGAACAAAATACTGCCTAATATCTGAACGACATAAATATATATTAAATGGATTCATATGCTTATGTATAACGTTATAATTCAATACATAAAATAGCCTGCCGTAAATGACGAAAACTGATTTACAACGTACAACGAAAAGGGAGCATAACTCCGCTATGTTTAGCACTAGTTTATTGTAACTCAAGTCTCTTGGTGAGAATTAGCTGTTGACAATGACAATATATTTTCGTGGTGTTTTGTTCACGAGGAACCAAACTATTCCAACACAAATATCGATATTGAAACTGTATACGTTTATAGTATAAAAAACCCATAAGGAATGATGAAATCGTACTTCATAAAACAGGAAGTAACAGCGAAATGGATGGCCCTAACTCACCTATAACTCAAGTCTCATAACCGGTATACGTGAAACGTGATTTTCTAAACACTATCCAATATGGCGGAAAGTTTGTGTTCGGATCTGCGTATTTTCCAAAACATTCTAAACAAGTCTAGGGTTATCGGCGACGTTTTGGAATGATCACTGGTGATTTGATAAAAGACCGTGATCACTAATATGCTATTTTTGAAATTCATTTTCCCCAGTAAATGTCCGAAATTTAAATTTCAAAACATGTGGTAAATAACGCCGTTATTGATTTAATAATGTGTACAAAATGGCGACATTTACGATGTACCAGTCCTAATTTTTAGAGGTCATGTTCAATAGTTTTGCTTTGCCTGAATTGCCAGTGGATGATATCGCAGAACAGGGAATTTCCCACAGTATTTAAAACTGTTAAGTGTATTTGTACATGTGTGCCTGATGTATGCTGAATTCTATTTGACTTCAAAGTGAGGGTTGAGTGAGTGAGTGAGTGTATATGGTTTTACGCCGCTTTTAGCAATATTCCAGCAATATCACGGCGGGGGACACCAGAAATGGGCTTCACACATTGTACCCATGTCGGGAATCGAACCCGGGTCTTCGGCGTGACGAGCGAACGCTTTAACCACTAGTCTACCCGACCGCCCCAAGTGAGGGTTGAAGAGGATGGACATATCTAGTAGGCCACAACAGCAATCGACCGCCGTCGGCAATATCGGCCTCGGCATTGGCTAAATCATCTGCTGGGCCGATCGATGCTCGTGATAGACACTGTCCAATGAGTGACACAAAACATTTACAATTTGGTTATTGATACAATGATTCTGTGAAAACTCAAAATGTTAACTAATATTTAAATTTGAAATCAAATAGCACATTCACTGGTCATTTTGGCGGCACATAAAAAAAACAGACTGTGAGAGAAAAATACGGACTGGATTCGTCAGATCTTACAGTTCTTTTAACATATTAAAACATACTGGCAAAAGTTCAATGTCTCAGTAGTACTCAGTAGGTTTTCGATCGTTGGTCCAAGGTTTTCGAAACATTATTCAAGGGAAGCTACTCTTGCAATAGTGGGCGCTGTTGCTCACGCGCGGTTCAAGCAGACGACGCAAAAGGCTATCGCTGCACTTGGATAACATATTTTGATTTGACATAGTCGTAAGTGGTAAGTGCCTACATAGCTGATTTGTTTATGGTTTGTTCAGCTCATTTTCAAAACTTACACTTGAAAAAAGAAACTTTTCATTCAAAATTCGATGTTTTGAATGCGATATTTGCATCAACGATGTTACGATCTATCGATGTGTGCCAAGCTGTACCTACCGAAGATGCCTGCATTTTATGTAAAATCGCTATCTGAAATTTTCTTACAGGTCGATTCCATGCTTTCAAATAGGTTTTTGTTTCCTTGTGGTCTGTGACTATATTTGTCGTAAAAGGCGACTAACGTGATGTGGGTGGTCAGGCTCGCTGACTTGGTTGATGCATGTCATCGTATCCCAACTGTGTGGATCCATGCTCATGATGTCAATCACTGGATTGTCTGGTCCAGACTCGATTATTTGCAGACCGCCGTCATATAGCTGGAATATTGCCGAGTGCGGTGTTAAACAAAAACAAACAAAACAAACAACTTTTCATAGCTCCATCTTCTCCGTAGCTGAGACTGACTGTCACCAGTATGTAGAGAGTCCTCAAAGTGATTTGTTTGTTTGTTGTTTAACGCTGCAAAAAAACTACTTGCTACAGCTATCTACTTAACCAAACCTGGAATTTCAAAGAGCAAACTAAATACTCATTGTTTCAATGATGAGATATTGAATAGGTTTAAATTAC
Source organism: Haliotis rufescens (assembly GCF_023055435.1). Taxonomy (NCBI): domain Eukaryota; kingdom Metazoa; phylum Mollusca; class Gastropoda; order Lepetellida; family Haliotidae; genus Haliotis; species Haliotis rufescens. The sequence continues at coordinate 1,840,291 of NW_025964346.1, forward strand.
TGAAGGTGGGACAGGAACTGAAGGAAATACATCATGGACAAGCACATATATATATTCCACTCCAGTGCTCAGTGAGATTTCTGGTTCCTGAAACACAGATAGGTCTGGTATGGGGCATGTGAGAGTGTGAGTTATCTCCCTTTGACCACATGCCCAGAAGAACAAAATGTCCATCAGTATTAAACCCCATTTTATTATAATAAATATGAATGTACTCCAATGATGTTGTAGACATTTCAAGCATGTGAAGGTACATATACAGAGAAATCATGTAAAAAATCAATTCTCATGATCACAGTACATCACACACCATTAACAGTTATACCACAGTATCCTCATCTATACCACAGTATTCTCATCGCACAGTTATACCACAGTATCCTTATCGCACAGTTATACCAGTCTCCTCATCACACAGTTATACCATAGTCTCCTTGTCACACAGTTATACCACAGTCTCCTTGTCACACAGTCATACCAGTCTCATCACACTTACACCACTGTATCCTCACCACACAGCTATACCACAGTCTCCTCATCACACAGTCACACCACAGTTTGTCAGTACCATACCTGTGCTCGTGGGTTTCACTGACGTGGTAAACGTCTGCGACCTGTCTCCTAATCACACAGTTATACCACAGTCTCCTCACCACAGTTATACCACAGTCTCATCACAGTTATACCACAGTCTCCTCACCACAGTTATACCACAGTTTCCTAATCACACAGTTATACCAGTCTCATCACCACAGTCTCCTCATCACAGTTATACCACAGTCTCCTCATCACAGTTATACCACAGTCTCCTCATCACAGTTATACCACAGTCTCCTCATCACAGTTATACCAGTTTCCTAATCACACAGTTATACCACAGTCTCATCACAGTTATACCACAGTCTCATCACCACAGTTATACCACAGTTTCCTAATCACACAGTTATACCAGTCTCATCACCACAGTTATACCACAGTCTCCTCATCACAGTTATACTACAGTCTCCTCATCACAGTTATACCACAGTCTCCTCATCACAGTTATACCAGTTTCCTAATCATACAGTTATACCACAGTCTCATCACAGTTATACCACAGTCTCATCACCACAGTTTCCTCATCACACAGTTATACCACAGTCTCCTAATCACACAGTTATACCACAGTCTCATCAAACAGGTATACCACAGTCTCCTCATCACAGTTATACCACAGTCTCCTCATCACAGTTATACCACAGTCTCATCACAGTTATACTACAGTCTTCTCATCATAGTTATACCACATTCTCCTCATCACACAGTTATACCACCGTCCCCTCATCACACAGTTTTCTCCCACAATTATGCCAAAGTTTCCTAATCACACAGTTATACCAGTCTCCTCATCACACAGTTTCCTCCCACACATAACATATACTCCCATATACACAGAAAACATCACACAGGCATACAGTCACAGACACAACACAACAGGGAACTACTCACACAAGAACACAGCGAACAACACCCCATCTTCCTTCACAAACAGGTAGGAAGCAGTGTGTCCATTGTAACACAGAAATGATGAATAGAAAAAATGATTAGTTGCTTTATCATTCTAAAACTTAACAAAATAAATAATACAAATCAACAAGTTGTGCAGTAAATAACATAATGCAACCATCGAGTCAGATGAAAAAAATGAGGTCAGTACCATTCACGCAGCGACGGTGTGACTATATCGGAGTAACACACAAACTCTCCTATTGCTCCTTGAAGTTAATGACCCACATGACTGACGTAGGGGTGTACACAGTCAGTATACACCAATCACTGTGGCCAATATTAACACCACAACCCTCCATCTTGATAGTAGCCACACTCACAGCCAACATGTATATAGCTCTTACAATCCTCCATCTTGATAGTGACCACACTCACAGCCAACATGTATATAGCTCTCATAACCCTCCATCTTGATAGTGGCCACACTCACAGCCAACATGTATATAGCTCTCACAATCCTCCATCTTGATAGTGGCCACACTCACAGCCAACATGTATATAGCTCTTACAACCCTCCATCTTGATAGTGACCACACTCACAGCCAACATGTATATAGCTCTCACAATCCCCCATCTTGATAGTGGCCACACTCACAGCCAACATGTATATAGCCCTTGCAACCCTCCATCTTGATAGTGACCACACTCACAGCCAACATGTATATAGCTCTCACAACCCTCCATCTTGATAGTGGCCACACTCACAGCCAACATGTATATAGCTCTTACAATCCTCCATCTTGATAGTGGCCACACTCACAGCCAACATGTATATAGCTCTTACAATCCTCCATCTTGATAGTGGCCACACTCACAGCCAACATGTATATAGCTCTTACAATCCTCCATCTTGATAGTGGCCACACTCACAGCCAACATGTATGTAGCTCTCACAACCCTCTATCTTGATAGTGGCCACACTCACAGCCAACATGTATATAGCTCTCACAACCCTCCATCTTGATAGTGGCCACACTCACAGCCAACATGTATATAGCTCTTACAATCCTCCATCTTGATAGTGACCACACTCACAGCCAACATGTATATAGCTCTTACAATCCTCCATCTTGATAGTGACCACACTCACAGCCAACATGTATGTAGCTCTCACAATCCACCATCTTGATACTGGCCACACTCACAGCCAACAAGTATATAGCTCTCACAACCCTCCATCTTGATAGTGGCCACACTCACATCCAACAAGTATATAGCTCTCACAACCCTCCATCTTGATAGTGGCCACACTCACATCCAACATGTATATAGCTCTCACAACCCTCCATCTTGATAGTGACCACACTCACAGCCAACATGTATATAGCTCTAACAATCCACCATCTTGATAGTGGCCACACTCACAGCCAACATGTATATAGCTCTCACAACCCTCCATCTTGATAGTGACCACACTCACAGCCAACATGTATATAGCTCTTACAACCCTCCATCTTGATAGTGGCCACACTCACAGCCAACATGTATATAGCTCTTACAATCCTTCATCAAGATAGTGGCCACACTCACATCCAACATGTATGTAGCTCTCACAACCCACCATCTTGATAGTGGTCACACTCACAGCCAACATGTATATAGCTCTTACAATCCTCCATCTTGATAGTGACCACACTCACAGCCAACAAGTATATAGCTCTTACAATCCTCCATCTTGATAGTGGCCACACTCACAGCCAACATGTATGTAGCTCTCACAACCCTCTATCTTGATAGTGGCCACACTCACAGCCAACATGTATATAGCTCTCACAACCCTCCATCTTGATAGTGGCCACACTCACAGCCAACATGTATATAGCTCTTACAATCCTCCATCTTGATAGTGACCACACTCACAGCCAACATGTATATAGCTCTTACAATCCTCCATCTTGATAGTGACCACACTCACAGCCAACATGTATGTAGCTCTCACAATCCACCATCTTGATACTGGCCACACTCACAGCCAACAAGTATATAGCTCTCACAACCCTCCATCTTGATAGTGGCCACACTCACATCCAACAAGTATATAGCTCTCACAACCCTCCATCTTGATAGTGGCCACACTCACATCCAACATGTATATAGCTCTCACAACCCTCCATCTTGATAGTGACCACACTCACAGCCAACATGTATATAGCTCTAACAATCCACCATCTTGATAGTGGCCACACTCACAGCCAACATGTATATAGCTCTCACAACCCTCCATCTTGATAGTGACCACACTCACAGCCAACATGTATATAGCTCTTACAACCCTCCATCTTGATAGTGGCCACACTCACAGCCAACATGTATATAGCTCTCCAATCCTTCATCAAGATAGTGGCCACACTCACAGCCAACATGTATATAGCTCTTACAATCCTCCATCTTGATTGTGGCCACACTCACAGCCAACATGTATATAGCTCTCACAATCCCCCATCTTGATAGTGGCCACACTCACAGCCAACATGTATATAGCTCTTACAATCCTCCATCAAGATAGTGGCCACACTCACAGCCAACATGTATATAGCTCTCACAATCCTCCATCTTGATAGTGGCCACACTCACAGCCAACATGTATATAGCTCTCACAATCCCCCATCTTGATAGTGGCCACACTCACAGCCAACATGTATATAGCTCTTACAATCCTCCATCAAGATAGTGGCCACACTCACAGCCAACATGTATATAGCTATCACAATCCTCCATCTTGATTGTGGCCACACTCACAGCCAACATGTATATAGCTCTCACAATCCCCCATCTTGATTGTGGCCACACTCACAGCCAACATGTATATAGCTATCACAATCCCCCATCTTGATAGTGGCCACACTCACAGCCAACATGTATATAGCTCTTACAATCCTCCATCAAGATAGTGGCCACACTCACAGCCAACATGTATATAGCTCTTACAATCCTCCATCTTGATAGTGACCACACTCACAGCCAACATGTATATAGCTCTTACAATCCTCCATCTTGATAGTGACCACACTCACAGCCAACATGTATGTAGCTCTCACAATCCACCATCTTGATACTGGCCACACTCACAGCCAACAAGTATATAGCTCTCACAACCCTCCATCTTGATAGTGGCCACACTCACATCCAACAAGTATATAGCTCTCACAACCCTCCATCTTGATAGTGGCCACACTCACATCCAACATGTATATAGCTCTCACAACCCTCCATCTTGATAGTGACCACACTCACAGCCAACATGTATATAGCTCTAACAATCCACCATCTTGATAGTGGCCACACTCACAGCCAACATGTATATAGCTCTCACAACCCTCCATCTTGATAGTGACCACACTCACAGCCAACATGTATATAGCTCTTACAACCCTCCATCTTGATAGTGGCCACACTCACAGCCAACATGTATATAGCTCTTACAATCCTTCATCAAGATAGTGGCCACACTCACATCCAACATGTATGTAGCTCTCACAACCCACCATCTTGATAGTGGTCACACTCACAGCCAACATGTATATAGCTCTTACAATCCTCCATCTTGATAGTGACCACACTCACAGCCAACAAGTATATAGCTCTTACAATCCTCCATCTTGATAGTGGCCACACTCACAGCCAACATGTATGTAGCTCTCACAACCCTCTATCTTGATAGTGGCCACACTCACAGCCAACATGTATATAGCTCTCACAACCCTCCATCTTGATAGTGGCCACACTCACAGCCAACATGTATATAGCTCTTACAATCCTCCATCTTGATAGTGACCACACTCACAGCCAACATGTATATAGCTCTTACAATCCTCCATCTTGATAGTGACCACACTCACAGCCAACATGTATGTAGCTCTCACAATCCACCATCTTGATACTGGCCACACTCACAGCCAACAAGTATATAGCTCTCACAACCCTCCATCTTGATAGTGGCCACACTCACATCCAACAAGTATATAGCTCTCACAACCCTCCATCTTGATAGTGGCCACACTCACATCCAACATGTATATAGCTCTCACAACCCTCCATCTTGATAGTGACCACACTCACAGCCAACATGTATATAGCTCTAACAATCCACCATCTTGATAGTGGCCACACTCACAGCCAACATGTATATAGCTCTCACAACCCTCCATCTTGATAGTGACCACACTCACAGCCAACATGTATATAGCTCTTACAACCCTCCATCTTGATAGTGGCCACACTCACAGCCAACATGTATATAGCTCTCCAATCCTTCATCAAGATAGTGGCCACACTCACAGCCAACATGTATATAGCTCTTACAATCCTCCATCTTGATTGTGGCCACACTCACAGCCAACATGTATATAGCTCTCACAATCCCCCATCTTGATAGTGGCCACACTCACAGCCAACATGTATATAGCTCTTACAATCCTCCATCAAGATAGTGGCCACACTCACAGCCAACATGTATATAGCTCTCACAATCCTCCATCTTGATAGTGGCCACACTCACAGCCAACATGTATATAGCTCTCACAATCCCCCATCTTGATAGTGGCCACACTCACAGCCAACATGTATATAGCTCTTACAATCCTCCATCAAGATAGTGGCCACACTCACAGCCAACATGTATATAGCTATCACAATCCTCCATCTTGATTGTGGCCACACTCACAGCCAACATGTATATAGCTCTCACAATCCCCCATCTTGATTGTGGCCACACTCACAGCCAACATGTATATAGCTATCACAATCCCCCATCTTGATAGTGGCCACACTCACAGCCAACATGTATATAGCTCTTACAATCCTCCATCAAGATAGTGGCCACACTCACAGCCAACATGTATATAGCTCTTACAATCCTCCATCTTGATAGTGACCACACTCACAGCCAACATGTATATAGCTCTTACAATCCTCCATCTTGATAGTGGCCACACTCACAGCCAACATGTATATAGCTCTTACAATCCTCCATCTTGATAGTGACCACACTCACAGCCAACATGTATATAGCTCTCACAATCCCCCATCTTGATAGTGACCACACTCACAGCCAACATGTATATAGCTATCACAATCCTCCATCTTGATTGTGGCCACACTCACAGCCAACATGTATATAGCTCTCCAATCCTTCATCAAGATAGTGGCCACACTCACATCCAACATGTATATAGCTCTCACAACCCACCATCTTGATAGTGGCCACACTCACAGCCAACATGTATATAGCTCTCACAATCCCCCATCTTGATTGTGGCCAAATGAGTCATCATTGTCTCCAACAAACACATCGCTCTCACAACTCTCTACCAACTCTATGGATGACATTGTTGAATCTGGCTGTTTTCAACACATAGACGTCTCTTACAGCTCTCTACCCATGTTCCACTGCGGTGGATCACATGGTTGACTCTCTGGCCGAGTCATCATTTGTCTCTGACACACAGACATCTCTCACAACTTTCTACCCATGATGCACTGCGGTGGATCATATTGTTGACTCTCTGGCCGAGTCATCATTGTCTCTGACACACAGACATCTCTCACAACTTTCTACCCATGATGCACTGCGGTGGATCACATGGTTGACTCTCTGGCCGAGTCATCATTGTCTCTGACACACAGACATCTCTCACAACTTTCTACCCATGATGCACTGCGGTGGATCATATTGTTGACACTACCCATGATGCACTTTGTGGATTATATTTTGGAATCTGTCAGAGTCATTGTTGTCTCTCACAAGAATATCAATCTCACAACTCTCTTCCCATTGGGTGGATCACATTGTTGAATCTGGCTGTTATTATTGTCTCCAACACAAAGACATCACTCACAACTCTCTACCCAGGTTGCACTGCGGTGGATCATGTTGTTGACTCTGGCCGAGTTGTCATATTCTCAAACACATAGACGTCTCTGGCCAAGTCATCATATCTTCAAACACATAGACGTCTCTGGCCAAGTCATCATATCTTCAAACACATAGACGTCTCTCACAACTCTCTTCCCAGGATGCACTGCAGTGGATCATATTGTTGACTCTCTGGCGGAGTCATCGTTGTCTCCAACATACACACCACTCTCACAACTCTCTAACCAGGATGCACTGCGGTGAATCTCCTTCTCCTGATCGTGGGGATCGTCAGACATCCCTGTCATTGTGTTACTGAACTGATAAATCCTTGCTCGGGGCAAGTGCCCTGACACAATGAGGTAGTCCTTCACAGTCCTTGCTGTCACTTGACACACAATTCGTGCACACAATAACACAATCACAATATATGCAGTCATAAACACAAGGTGCCTTGACATTTCCAGAAGGGGAGACAACTCTGTTATAACCAAACTCTTTAACTTTAGGATGTCCAAGTCTGGAAAAGAAGACACAAAGTAAATAAGTGCTTCAGCAAAAATGCATGATATCAAACATGAGTTAACTATGACAACCTTGAGAGGTGGGGTTCAGATATTCCTGTCAAGACTCGCGTTGATGCATTGATGTCATATATTTACTGTATATGTGTTGCCCTTCACTGGTAGAGGTGAGATAATTTATTACATATTTACTGTATATGTCTTGACCGTCAATGGCAGAGGTGAGATAATTTATTACATATTTACCTGTATATGTGTTGACCTTCAGTGGTAGAGGTGAGATAATTTATTACATATTTACTGTATATGTCTTGACCGTCAATGGCAGAGGTGAGATAATTTATTACATATTTACCTGTATATGTGTTGACCTTCAGTGGCAGGAAGTTGCAGGATGACAGCGGCTGTTGATGTGGAGTATTGAGGAAGGTGAGGTTGCAGGTTACAGCATTAGAGCTGTTGCACAAGTTGGATAACATCGACGTCAGAACAGACATCTGCAACACAGTCACATAATTTCTGAACATTTTACCAACCATGTACATCATTCATCATCTCAAACTGAAACATCTTTGTAGGTTCCTGGTGAATGTAAGAGTGTCACCTACCTGAGTCTCCCATGTATGGAACAGCAACACATTGGTTGTCTCTACGTCGTAGTCCACCGACACCTTCAGCTCCTGCAGAATGGTGTTCATCATATCAGCTACAGTAGACACATGACTATTCACAGTCTGAGCCTGCCATTCCAGCTCAGACATGAGGAGATCTGAGCCAACCAGTGAGTGGAAGTTGTCGGCACAGAGCCAGGAGTCCACGACGTACATGATGCAGCATACAAAGAGGATGACAGCGGCGGTGTACAGGAATCGCCACAGCAGCTTCGACATGAGGGCGCGGTGCAGCCAACACATACAGGCCATAATGTCCTGCACCATCCAAATGTCCTCAAGCTTCTCTCTGGAAGTCTTCGGCTTTGTGGCCAACTTTTGAGCCCAAATGTCTCGCAAAATATCTTCCTTTGAACGTGGATATGACTGACAGAAGTACACATTGAGTTCATTGTCCTGGTTCACGTTGTCATTGTGTGAGAGAACATAGGGATGCTCCAAAGCATCAAACTGTCGGGGGGGATTCTGACCCGTCTTCGTCTCAAGGACTTTTCTGGCTGCCTCGTCCTGCGGAATGAGCTCTTCGCATCCTTGATTGGCCTCCTGAACTTGTGTGTACAACCATGCAAGACGGAACACCCACAGGAAAATGTCCATCAGTAGAAACAAAGTCATGGCGATGTACAATATAGAGTTCAACTTCATGTCTATTGTCTCCACACTACTTGTGGTTCTGTTTTTGCCATCAACGTGTCCCTTGTCTGGAGTGTCCAGAGTCCTCTTCATGACCACATACTTGTAGGCTTGCAGGCTGCTGTTGCTGACTTGGATGGAGGGGACACTGTTCGCCTGGACTGAGTTGATGTTGGTGGCAATCAACGACTGGAAAGAAGGAACTAGTGACTCCAATCTGAAAGAAAAGTATTCATACAAATCATTTTCCAAATTTCAATAAATCTTGAACAACTATGTGTGTTATGGCCATAAATAGGTTTCAATGTGACATGCAGGAACAAACTGGGGGGACAAGTGAAGTTTCAGCTTCACTGGTCCAGTGCTTCTATGCTGATAACAACAGTGCAAGAATCCGTTTTGAGAGAACTTAAGAATATGGTCTAAACAGTTAAAGAGAAGAAATAATGAAAAGCGGAGTCCCACTTCTAACTGAACACATTCCAAGTTTCATTTTGGTCATAAACAGTTTTATCAATACATTGGCAATAGTGAAACTCAAATTTAAATATCTTGAATAAAATGCAATTTTATCATGAGATAGTTTCAGCTTTATTAATTGGGTTCAAGGCGAAGATGTTTATGACTGACGATGATGATGTTAGGATTATGAAGACAAACAGTCGGTGACAAAAAAACAGGCTATGACATTTCAGTCAGTAGCTATAAATGGGCATCAAGAACATCGTACCTGTTGGCCAGTGTCTCCTGGCCCTGCAGCAGGGCATCAGCTTTGTCCATCTGTAGCCAGGCCATGAACTTCTGCAGGTGAGATGCAGACATGGGGCTGACGTCTTCCCCGCTCTTGGTCTGCCCCAGAAACATGTCCCGGGGGAAGTCCAGCCACCCATTCCTGGATACTTCTTCCAGCTCACTGTAATACTTCTCAGTCAATCGATGGAAATGCTTTTGAACACTGTTATTACATTCTTTTATAAACATTTGTATTTTTTCTATGTGCCTTTCAGCATTTACTTCAGCGACGTTGTCAGACAGATACTGGAGGGATCCATTCTGGACATAGATGACCTGCAGCTGCTTGTTCAGCAGATTCACTTGCTGACTCAGCACATCCGAGTTCTCCCTGTTGAGGTGTTCCATGCAGGCATCTTTCCGCTGCCGGAACAATTTCTTTAAATAACGGATTTCTGTTTTTTCAAAGGTTTTAAGTTCATTCATTGACATGCTGACTTCCTGATGGAGCTTCTCTGTCAGGTTGGACACTCTTGTGAAATTGGATAATGCTGTGAGATGTGAGAAGTAAAGAATTCCAAAAGCCACAGAGAATGTGAACACGATGGAATACGTGATGTAGAGGAGGATGAAGGCGAACACAACGGTTCTGGAGGCCACTGCCCTGGAAGAGGAGGTGCTGTAGATCTTGTCCGGGACCTTCACAGCATCAGCATTATTCAGCAGCACTGACTCCGTTTTCACCAGCTCCTCTGCTGAATGTCTCGATCTCAGGTGGACACAGACATACACAACAAACACAACCAGGATGGTGACGAGTGACAATGTGACGGTGACGATGACTGGGAGCCAGATGGAGGAGTGGGAGGGGGCTGCCTGTGCTCGGCTGGCCTGATGCAGGTCCACTGTTGCCATAGAGATGGGTTGTGGAAGGACCATGGAGGAGAGGACAACACGGTGGGAAGTGACTGAGTCATTGAGAAGCACCATGAAGATGTCGGGGAGCTGAGGCTGTGAGCTGGACACATTAAACTGGACATGGAATTGGGGCCGGTCAGTGATGAGGACATCAAAGTAGCCGATACAGCGAGTCATCATCTTGTCAAATATCTGAACTCCAACCACACCTGGGTATCCAATCAAGGAACCTGAAGCAGAAGTTAATTACAGTTCCTTAATTGAAGCAGAAGTTAATTAAGGTTCCTGAATAGAAGCCAAAGATAATTACGGTTCATGAATTGAAGCAGAAGTTTATTACAGTTCCTGAATTGAAGCAGAAGTTATTTACGGTTCCTGTATAGAAGCCAAAGTTAATTACGGTTCATGAATTGAAGCAGAAGTTTATTCCTGTTCCTGAATTGAAGCAGAAGTTATTTACAGTCCCTGTATAGAAGCCAAAGTTAATTCTGATTCATGAATTGAAGCAGAAGTTACTTATGGTTGCTGAATTAATAACTGGGATTTAATAGCCTATGAAAGCCCATGAATCAGAACTTGATTTGATTACAGTAGGAGCTGATTTGTTTTCAGAGAAGAAAACTTGACAATGATATTAATCCAGGCGTCTACAGAAACTAAAACCTAACCCAAACAATTTGTCAACTTTTGAATACTTGAGAAAGGCAATGTGAGCAGAAAACCCTGACTACCTGTGATGTTGATAGCCCAAGCCTGTTGCTGTGGAGACCAGGTGATGGCAGTCTGGAGGGCGGAGGGCACCAGGATGGAGCCAGTCAGCTGAGACTGGAAGCTGGACAGAACCGACTGACTCTCTGCAGATGAAGGAAATATCACATGATAGGTTCATGTCATATGTGCCAACAAAAAAACACTTGTCAAGAGTCAGCATCCTTCAACAACTAATCTCGAAAGAAGATATGAAGCATTTAGCACTAACAGGCAGCATTTGGCAGTTGATCTCTACTGGAGACACAGATCGGGATGAACTTACTGTTGACAAAGAGTCTGATGAGGGGTGAGCGGTCCGTGCGATACATCTGGTAATGCATCTCCTCCTTTTCCTTCAGGATCTTGGCTGCAACACGGACAGAGTTTGACTTGTACAGTGTCTGGTTGGGATGCACACGTGACAGATTCTTCTCACAGCCTCCATTCATCCAGGTGACAGAGCTATAGCGGAAGGGCACATCAAACTGGATGTAGGTGTACATCTGGGTTCCAAAGTCCTTTTTGGAGTTGTGGGGGCGGCTGGTGAAGTCGGAAGGGGACTTAAGGGGGTGCAGCGACAGTTCCCCCATCTCCTTCACGATGTCTGCATGGTTGGCAATCACGATCATCTCGTCCTCAAAGTCAAACCAGGTGTTGTGCTGCACATTGAGGAAGTCGAGGTGTGTGGACATCTGCCGATGTGACTGCAGGGTATCCACGTTGATGGTGAAGTTTCGCTGCTCGATGTGGTAGTTGAGGGAGGGAATGCGGACTTGGTAGTTGATGTTGTAGAGAATAGACGGTTTCTTGTACTTCACGTGACACATGTATCGCTTGTACATCTTCTCAAACACTGGGGACAAGGTGAACATGTAAACCTCGCCTGCAAGAACACATATCAACAGGATTACCAGACAGGTACATGCTCTCTTGTCTTACTTGACGGCTGATGACTGACTAGTCACATGAAATAGCAAATGTGTTGTAAACTGTTTAATGATTCACTTGTTGAAACAGCACAGTGGCTGAATTGCTAACATCTTATGATTGACATGTAACTTTAAACACATTATGAAAGACTTGTTAATTGAACAACTTATGATTGACTTGATAACTTAAACAGCATAATTGTTACTTAGACTAGACTCCAAGTCCAAGGTATATACCATGTGACTGAGAGACAAGATTCCCAAGTCCTTGATATATTCCACATGACAGAGACTAGACTCCCAAGTCCAAGGTATATACCATGTGACTGAGAGACAAGATTCCCAAGTCCTTGATATATTCCACATGACAGAGACTAGACTCACGAGTCCTTGGTATATTCCATGTGACTGAGAGACAAGATTCCCAAGTCCTTGATATATTCCACATGACAGAGACTAGACTCCCAAGTCCAAGGTATATACCATGTGACTGAGAGACAAGATTCCCAAGTCCTTGATATATTCCACATGACAGAGACTAGACTCACGAGTCCTTGGTATATACCATGTGACTGAGAGACAAGATTCCCAAGTCCTTGATATATTCCACATGACAGACTAGACTCCCAAGTCCAAGGTATATACCATGTGACTGAGAGACAAGATTCCCAAGTCCTTGATATATTCCACATGACAGACACTAGACTCACGAGTCCTTGGTATATTCCATGTGACTGAGAGACAAGATTCCCAAGTCCTTGATATATTCCACATGACAGAGACTAGACTCACGAGTCCTTGGTATATACCATGTGACTGAGAGACAAGATTCCCAAGTCCTTGATATATTCCACATGACAGAGACTAGACTCCCAAGTCCAAGGTATATACCATGTGACTGAGAGACAAGATTCCCAAGTCCTTGATATATTCCACATGACAGAGACTAGACTCACGAGTCCTTGGTATATTCCACATCACTGAACCCATGAAGATCTGGGTTAGAATTGGTCTTCAGCAACCCATGCTTGTCAAGAGGCAACTAACGGGAACTGGTGGTCAGGCTTTTTGACTTGGTTGATGCATGTCATTATATCCCAATTGTGTGGATCAATGCTTATGATATCAATCACTGGATTGTCTGGTCCAGACTTGATTATTTACAGACTGCCGTCATATAGCTGGAATATTGTGGATTGCGGCGTTAAACATAAATTATTTTTTTTAAATCCACAAAATCCACATGACAGAGATTAGGCTCCCAAGTTCTTTGTATATATTACACATGACTGAGAGACTAGACAGCCAAGTCCTTGGCATATATTCCACATGACTGAGAGACTAGACAGCCAAGTCCTTGGTATATATTCCACATGACTGAGAGACTAGATAGCCAAGTCCTTGGTATATATTACACATGACTGAGAGACTAGACAGCCAAGTCCTTGGTATATATTACACATGACAGAACGTACCCTTGGCACACTCGACACCAGCGAGAGGACAGGAAGAGCTGAAAGCCTGGTTACATGTGGGCATCTTGTAACATTCAATGTTGCAGCACTCCGGTACACCTGTTGAGTTACCTGAAACAGATTGCAGATGATGAGTGAGTGCAGACACTGCAGCCAGTAGAGCCACACTTTGTACACAACTCTTGCACCTCACACTGTGCACTCCCGCCATGCTTACCACTCTTGATGCAGGAATCTCTCTGTAAACACTTCTGACACTCTTCCTGATTAAACTTGCAGTCTTCTGAGGGGAATCTCATGGGCTCCTTGGCCGGGTTGGGCATCCCGAAGATGAGGGAGAGCGGTGTATTGTCAGTGCACACAACACTGTTATGGGTGTCACGGAGCTCCGTCAGGTTCTGCCGCCGGTTGATCTGTGGAACACAGGGCAAATGTATATTCCATGTTGATAAATATATATTTGATGTTTAGGTGATCTGTATGCCATGTTTAAGTGACTTGTATGCCATGTTTAAGTGACAAGTATGTCATGTTAATATGACTTGTATGCCATGTTTAAGTGACAAGTATGTCATGTTCATATGACTTGTATGCCATGTTTAAGTGACAAGTATGTCTTGTTTATATGACTTGTATGCCATGTTTAAGTGACAAGTATGTCATGTTTATATGACTTGTATGCCATGTTTAAGTGACCTGTATGTCATGTTTATATGACTTGTATGCCATGTTTAAGTGACAAGTATGTCATGTTCATATGACTTGTATGCCATGTTTAAGTGACATTTATTAAATGTTTATGTTATTAGTATGTCATGTTTATGTATTCTGTATTTCACGTTATGTGTATGTCATATTATGAAATATGTATGAAATATGTATGAAGTGTCACATATGTCATGTTAATGTGGTGTGCATGTCATGTTAAACTGGATGGTATGTCACATTGAAGTGATATGTATGTCATGTTAATGTGATCTGTATGCCATGTTTATGTGATTTGTATGCCATTTTAAAGTGACAGCAACATTCCAAATATATGATGACAGTCTGTAAATAATCGAGTCTAGACCAGACAATCCAGTGATTGACATAATGAGCATCAAACAAAGCAATTGGGATTCAATTACATGCATCAACGAAGTCAGCGAGTCCGACCACTCGATCCCAATATGTCATGTTTATGTTATTTGTCATGGATATTCAATCTGTATGTCATGTTTATGAAATATGTACGTCATGTTTCTGTGACCTGTGTCATGTTCATAAGATCTGTATGTCATGTGTGTGTGACTTGTTTGTCATGTTAAAGTGAGATGTATACATTGATAAGTAAAGTGACAGCATCAAGAGCAGATCAGTGTAGGGATGTCAAGGGAATTATCTACTGCAACATTGGGATCGATTTAGATCCACAGTAAACTCCAACTGAAGCCAGTGTGTTCCTTCACCTCATACTTGTGGCAGGGCATGTTGATGTAGCGGCGGAGGTGGGACTGGCCATCTTTGTAGCCGGGTGGACAGCGGATAGAGTGGTCCTTGGACGAACAAGTCACGGACTTCGCTGCAGTGATGCGGTGGCGGAAGATGTGCAGATAGAGGCTGTAGAAGTCCGGCATTGGGTCTCTGAAACAGTAATTGAAGGAACTTAGGGGCCAACAATTTCATATTCAAAGTGGGGTAGGGGGGGGCCTTGGATTTTATCCAAGATATAAATAGTTCCCGAAAATTTGTGAAGAAAAAAAATGTTTCATGTAACTGGAAAACAATTTGTCTACCACAAATATGAGAATTTCTTATTTAATTCAATGTTTTTATACTTACATGACGCTACACCTATAGCACTGTGTAGCGTCAGGTAAAGTAAAAACCTACATTTTGCAACGTGTTTTTGAAAATAAAATCTTGCTCATTTCTAGCTTGTTCTTACCGACAGTAACTTTTTTCTGTATCCTGAAACTTCTCTTTCAGAGTAGATGAGATGTTTTTGTTCATGTGGAAGTAGGCATTGTCATCAACATGGTCAATGTCCACATACTCAGGCACCAGGTACACATCCGAGATGCCAATCTTGATCTTCAGGCCTGACGTGCGCCTCCACACGTAGTCCATGCTCTGCTGATTGTTGGTCACATACATCGGCGTCTCCAGCTCCTCCATGTCCCGCAGCCGCTCCATGAACACATTTGACGACGAGGTAACATTGATCAATGTTCCATCTGGAAAACAGTCATATTTATAACATATTCGATGATGACGTCTTGTTGATCAAAGTGCCATCTGGAAAAGTCATATTAAAACATATTTCGATGATGACCTCTCGTTGATCAAAGTGCCATCTGTAAAACAGTCGTATTCATAACACATTTGACGACGAGGTCAGGTTGCCCAACGTTCCGTCTTTTAAAACAGTCATATTTATAACACATTCACCAAGGAGGTTAAGGTGATCAAAATGAGACTTGTACTACTGGAACGTGGGAGTAACAAAAGTGTGAGACTTCTGGAACAGTGGAGTAACACACATGTGAGACTTCTACTGGAAGTATGGAGTATAACACACGTGTGAGACTTGTACTGGAACGTTGGAGTAACACACACATGTGAGACTTCTATTGGAACGTTGGAGTAACACATGTGTGAGACTTCTTCTGGAACGTTGGAGTAACACACGTGTGAGACTTGTACTACTCACCATCCTGCAGCTGTGTGTAGTTCATGGGCAGGATGCCAACAGGAAATGCCACTTCTGAAACAGACAACAGCATCACTCAATACAACCATTTGCGGGGGTTGTGTCGGGGTTGGGTGGAGATTTGGGATGGACTTGGGGAAGATGGACTTACCAACACAGATGGTGTCTTGTGTTGTCGGGGTTGGATAAAGTTAAGGGATGACTTGGGGAAGATGGACTTACCAACACAGATGGTGTCTTGTGTCATCGGTTGTCAGGGTTGGGTGGAGATTTGGGTGGGACTTGGGGAAAATGGACTTACCAACACAGATGGTGTCTTGTGTCATCTGTTGTCAGGGTTGGGTGGAGATTTGGGTGGGACTTGGGGAAAATGGACTTACCAACACAGATGGTGTCTTGTGTCATCGGTTGTCAGGGTTGGGTGGAGATTTGGGTGGGACTTGGGGAAAATGGACTTACCAACACAGATGGTGTCTTGTGTCATCGGTTGTCGGGTTGGGTGGAGATTTGGGATGGACTTCGGGAAGATGGACTTACCAACACAGATGGTGTCTTGTGTTGTTGGTTGTCGGGGTTGGATGGAGTTAAGGGATGGACTTGGGGAAGATGGACTTACCAACACAGATGGTGTCTTGTGTCATCGGTTGTCGGGGTTGGATGGAGTTAAGGGATGGACTTGGGGAAGATGGACTAACCAACATAGATGGTGTCTTGTTGTCGGGGTTGGGTGGAGTTAAGAGATGGACTTGGGGAAAATGGACTTACCAACACAGATGGAGTCTTGTGTCATCGGTTGTCGGGGTTGGGTGGAGATTTGGGATGGACTTGGGGAAGATGGACTAACCAACATAGCTGGTGTCTTGTGTCATCGGTTGTCGGGGTTGGGTGGAGATTTGGGATGGACTTGGGGAAGATGGACTTACCAACACAGATGGTGTCTTGTGTCATCGGTTGTCGGGGTTGGTTGGAGATTTGGGATGGACTTGGGGAAAATGGACTTACCAACACAGATGGTGTCTTGTGTCATCGGTTGTCAGGGTTGGGTGGAGATTTGGGATGGACTTGGGGAAGATGGACTTACCAACACAGATGGTGTCTTGTGTCATCGGTTGTCGGGGTTGGGTGGAGATTTGGGATGGACTTGGGGAAGATGGACTTACCAACACAGATGGTGTCTTGTGTCATCGGTTGTCGGGGTTGGGTGGAGATTTGGGATGGACTTGGGGAAGATGGACTAACCAACATAGATGGTGTCTTGTGTCATCGGTTGTCGGGGTTTGGTGGAGATTTGGGATGGACTTGGGGAAGATGGACTTACCAACACAGATGGTGTCTTGTGTCATCGGTTGTCGGGGTTGGGTGGAGATTTGGGATGGACTTGGGGAAGATGGACTTACCAACACAGATGGTGTCTTGTGTCATCGGTTGTCGGGGTTGGG
The DNA here is from genome assembly GCF_023055435.1 of Haliotis rufescens. NCBI lineage: Eukaryota > Metazoa > Mollusca > Gastropoda > Lepetellida > Haliotidae > Haliotis > Haliotis rufescens. Next base: position 1,858,459 of record NW_025964346.1, read on the forward strand.
TGGAGATTTGGGATGGACTTGGGGAAGATGGACTTACCAACACAGATGGTGTCTTGTGTCATCGGTTGTCGGGGTTGGTGGAGATTTGGGATGGACTTGGGAAAGATCGACTTACCAACACAGATGGTGTCTTGTGTCATTGTACAAGGAGCAGCTTCATATGTAGATCCACGGCAAACATGACACTCTGGAAGAAAAAACTGAAGCTCATGGCCCTGCAGTCTATGGCAATCTGTGAACACAGTGTTGAGCCATGTATAATGATAATGTTTCTGTTTCTGTTCCCCTGAATGGAAAGACTTACTGTAACTTACATCTTGTCATAATGGATGAATGATGTGACAGTGGAAAGACTTACTGTAACTTACATCTTGTCATAATGGATGAATGATGTGACAGTTGGAAAGACTTACTGTAACTCACATCTTGTCATGATGGATGGAAGATGTGACAGTGGAAAGACTTACTGTAACTCACATCTTGTCATCATGGATGAATGATGTGACAGTGGAAAGACTTACTGTAACTTACATCTTGTCATGATGGATGGATGATGTGACAGTGGAAAGACTTACTGTAACTCACATCTTGTCATCATGGATGAATGATGTGACAGTGGAAAGACTTACTGTAACTCACATCTTGTCATGATGGATGGATGATGTGACAGTGGAAAGACTTACTGTAACTCACATTTTGTCATAATGGATGAATGATGTGACAGTGGAAAGACTTACTGTAACTTACATCTTGTCATCATGGATGAATGATGTGACAGTGGAAAGACTTACTGTAACTCACATCTTGTCATCATGGATGAATGATGTGACAGTGGAAAGACTTACTGTAACTTACATCTTGTCATCATGGATGAATGATGTGACAGTGGAAAGACTTACTGTAACTTACATCTTGTCATCATGGATGAATGATGTGACAGTGGAAAGACTTACTGTAACTTACATCTTGTCACCATGGATGAATGATGTGACAGTGGAAAGACTTACTGTAACTCACATCTTGTCATCATGGATGAATGATGTGACAGTGGAAAGACTTACTGTAACTTACATCTTGTCATCATGGATGAATGATGTGACAGTGGAAAGACTTACTGTAACTCACATCTTGTCATCATGGATGAATGATGTGACAGTGGAAAGACTTACTGTAACTTACGTCTTGTCATCATGGATGATTGATGTGACAGTGGAAAGACTTACTGTAACTTACATCTTGTCATCATGGATGAATGATGTGACAGTTGGAAAGACTTACTGTAACTTACGTCTTGTCATCATGGATGAATGATGTGACAGTGGAAAGACTTACTGTAACTTACATCTTGTCATCATGGATGAATGATGTGACAGTGGAAAGACTTACTGTAACTCACATCTTGCATGATGGATGAATGATGTGACAGTGGAAAGACTTACTGTAACTTACATCTTGTCATAATGGATGGATGATGTGACAGTGGAAAGACTTACTGTAACTCACATCTTGTCATCATGGATGAATGATGTGACAGTGGAAAGACTTACTGTAACTCACATCTTGTCACCATGGATGAATGATGTGACAGTGGAAAGACTTACTGTAACTCACATCTTGTCATCATGGATGAATGATGTGACAGTGGAAAGACTTACTGTAACTCACATCTTGTCACCATGGATGAATGATGTGACAGTGGAAAGACTTACTGTAACTTACATCTTGTCATGATGGATGAATGATGTGACAGTGGAAAGACTTACTGTAACTCACATCTTGTCATCATGGATGAATGATGTGACAGTGGAAAGACTTACTGTAACTCACATCTTGTCATCATGGATGAATGATGTGACAGTGGAAAGACTTACTGTAACTCACATCTTGTCATCATGGATGAATGATGTGACAGTGGAAAGACTTACTGTAACTTACATCTTGTCATCATGGATGAATGATGTGACAGTGGAAAGACTTACTGTAACTCACATTTTGTCATAATGGATGAATGATGTGACAGTGGAAAGACTTACTGTAACTCACATTTTGTCATAATGGATGAATGATGTGACAGTGGAAAGACTTACTGTAACTTACATCTTGTCATCATGGATGAATGATGTGACAGTGGAAAGACTTACTGTAACTCACATCTTGTCATCATGGATGAATGATGTGACAGTGGAAAGACTTACTGTAACTCACATCTTGTCATAATGGATGGATGATGTGACAGTGGAAAGACTTACTGTAACTCACATCTTGTCATAATGGATGGATGATGTGACAGTGGAAAGACTTACTGTAACTTACGTCTTGTCATGATGGATGGATGATGTGACAGTGGAAAGACTTACTGTAACTCACATCTTGTCATAATGGATGGATGATGTGACAGTGGAAAGACTTACTGTAACTTACATCTTGTCATGATGGATGAATGATGTGACAGTGGAAAGACTCACTGTAACTTACATCTTGTCATGATGGATGAATGATGTGACAGTGGAAAGACTTACTGTAACTTACATCTTGTCATGATGGATGAATGATGTGACAGTGGAAAGACTTACTGTAACTTACATCTTGTCATCATGGATGAATGATGTGACAGTGGAAAGACTTACTGTAACTTACATCTTGTCATGATGGATGAATGATGTGACAGTGGAAAGACTTACTGTAACTTACATCTTGTCATCATGGATGAATGATGTGACAGTGGAAAGACTTACTGTAACTTTCATCTTGTCATCATGGATGAATGATGTGACAGTGGAAAGACTTACTGTAACTCACATCTTGTCACCATGGATGAATGATGTGACAGTGGAAAGACTTACTGTAACTCACATCTTGTCACCATGGATGAATGATGTGACAGTGGAAAGGCTTACTGTAACTTACATCTTGTCACCATGGATGAATGATGTGACAGTGGAAAGACTTACTGTAACTTACATCTTGTCATCATGGATGGATGATGTGACAGTGGAAAGACTTACTGTAACTTACATCTTGTCATCATGGATGAATGATGTGACAGTGGAAAGACTTACTGTAACTTACATCTTGTCATGATGGATGGATGATGTGACAGTGGAAAGACTTACTGTAACTTACATCTTGTCATCATGGATGAATGATGTGACAGTGGAAAGACTTACTGTAACTCACATCTTGTCATCATGGATGAATGATGTGACAGTGGAAAGACTTACTGTAACTTACATCTTGTCACCATGGATGAATGATGTGACAGTGGAAAGACTTACTGTAACTCACATCTTGTCATCATGGATGAATGATGTGATAGTGGAAAGACTTACTGTAACTCACATCTTGTCATGATGGATGAATGATGTGACAGTGGAAAGACTTACTGTAACTCACATCTTGTCATCATGGATGAATGATGTGACAGTGGAAAGACTTACTGTAACTTACATCTTGTCATGATGGATGAATGATGTGACAGTGGAAAGACTTACTGTAACTCACATCTTGTCATCATGGATGAATGATGTGACAGTGGAAAGACTTACTGTAACTCACATCTTGTCATCATGGATGAATGATGTGACAGTGGAAAGACTTACTGTAACTTACATCTTGTCATCATGGATGAATGATGTGACAGTGGAAAGACTTACTGTAACTTACATCTTGTCATCATGGATGAATGATGTGACAGTGGAAAGACTTACTGTAACTTACATCTTGTCATCATGGATGAATGATGTGACAGTGGAAAGACTTACTGTAACTCACATCTTGTCACCATGGATGAATGATGTGACAGTGGAAAGACTTACTGTAACTCACATCTTGTCATGATGGATGGATGATGTGACAGTGGAAAGACTTACTGTAACTTACATCTTGTCATCATGGATGAATGATGTGACAGTGGAAAGACTTACTGTAACTTACATCTTGTCACCATGGATGAATGATGTGACAGTGGAAAGACTTACTGTAACTTACATCTTGTCATCATGGATGAATGATGTGACAGTGGAAAGACTTACTGTAACTCACATCTTGTCATAATGGATGAATGATGTGACAGTGGAAAGACTCACTTTTACATTTGACATCTCGTGAAGCGGAGCAAGCACCTGACATGTAGTGGCCAGCTGGGCAGGAGGTGCTGCAGGCTGAAGCAGAAAATTGTCCTGTAATGCTTGACAGAGAAAAGTACCCTGTAATGATTGAAATGCACATAAGACAAAAATATATTATTGAGTGATTGACAAAGAAAAGTATTGTGTAATGACTAATACAGAAATGGATAATAAATAATCAGTATCTATTAATTGTTATATTAATACCACCAGACATAAACTACGGAAGTACCTTGACATCTCTGTCCACTGACATAAAATCCTCGCTTGCAGCGACACGTTACATATCCTTCTGCAGCCTCACACCGAGCAAATGTCGTGCAACTCAACAAGTCATCATGACAATTCTCAAAATCTGCAAACGAATGGAAACAAAATAATCTATCAATGTTTCCAGTGTCCAGTAAGTGCAGCACAAAAATAACCTAACAATGTGTCTGTTTTTTAGATCATTGTCAAACTGGAAGAATGATAAATAATAAGAATTGTAATTAATGCTCACATAGAAAAGAAAATATCCGAAATTTTCTTTATTGACATGAATGAATTACAGAAAACAGTGTTGCAACTCCATGTGTAAATTTACTTGCTAGGCTTTCGCCACATGTATGAGAGCCATAAAGATCCAGGTCAGAATAGGTCTTCAGCAACCAATTCTTGCCGTCACAGGCAACTATGCTTGTCGTAAGAGGTGACTGGTGGTCAGGTTCGCTGACTTGGTTGATGCATGTCATCATATCCCAATTGCATACATCGATACTCAATTATGATGTCAATCACTGGATTATCTGGTCCAGACTTCAGACTGTAATATTGCTGAGTGTGACAGGCAAACAAACAACCCATATGTACAACATTAAGAATGTTGTGAATTGTATCACAACCAAAGTAACACATAGCCCATCTCACCAAGAATCTGTAACCGAGAGACGAGGGACAATGTGGTACTGTTGATGATGAAGTCGGACAACTCGGGCTTGTCAGAATACATTCGGACATGTCCTGAAACATGACACATTTATTGGAATACATTTGTAATGCCGATATAGACACTCATCTTGAAACAATGGGTGGAATATAAGCCATTGTACAACACTTTGAGGACAACACAACACACATTATGTAGTTTATAAACTGACACATTCAAGTTACCTTCCTCATTAATGCGGAAGCTAGGATGTGGACAGACTTACGTATCAGAGTAGAAGATGGCACCCCCACATTCAGGATGCTCTTTTGTGAAGGCGGGATGAAGGTACAAACGCAGAGCACGGTCAGCACCGACAACGTGAGCAACAGGTAAACAGGAAGTGACCCCTGACACAGGACATTGGTGGAGGCGGTGCAGGATATACATGACGTGAACATCGGTTGGGCAGCAGAGACGGCATGATGAGCAGGACCATCTTCCGCTTCCGCTTCATCCTGCACATGAAGATGCCGAGTTATTGAGTTACCGTAAGTATCGAGGATCTATATATCTCCCATCACAGTTACCATAATGTCCTGAAGTACTGAGGATCTATATATCTCCCATCAAAGTTACCGTAATGTCCTGAAGTATTGAGGATCTATATATCTCCCTTCGCAATAACCATAATGTCCTGAAGTATTGAGGATCTATATATCTCCCTTCGCAGTTACTGTAATGTCCTGAAGTATTGAGGATCTATATATCTCCCATCACAGTTACCGTAATGTCCTGAAGTATTGAGGATCTATATATCTCCCTTTGCAGTTACCATAATGTCCTGAAGTATTGAGGATCTATATATCTCCCTTCCCAGTTACCGTAATGTCCTGAAGTATTGAGGATCTATATATCTCCCTTCGCAGTTACTGTAATGTCCTGAAGTATTGAGGATCTATATATCTCCCTTTGCAGTTACCTTATGTCCTGAAGTATTGAGGATCTATATATCTCCCTTCGCAGTTACCGTAATGTCCTGAAGTATTGAGGATCTATATATCTCCCTTCGCAGTAACTGTAATGTCCTGAAGTATTGAGGATCTATATATCTCCCTTCGCAGTTACTGTAATGTCCTGAAGTATTGAGGATCTATATATCTCCCTTCGCAGTTACTGTAATGTCCTGAAGTGTTGAGGATCTATATATCTCCCTTCGCAGTAACTGTAATGTCCTGAAGTATTGAGGATCTATATATCTCCCTTCGCAGTTACTGTAATGTCTTGAAGTATTGAGGATCTATATATCTCCCTTCACAGTTACTGTTATGTCCTGAAGTATTGAGGATCTATATATCTCCCATTACAGTTACCGTAATGTCCTGAAGTATTGAGATCTATATATCTCCCATCACAGTTACTGTAATGCCCTGAAGGATTGAGGATCTATATATCTCCCTTCGCAGTTACTGTAATGTCCTGAAGTATTGGGGATCTATATATCTCCCTTCGCAGTTACCGTCCTGAAGTATTGAGATCTATATATCTCCCTTCGCAGTTACTGTAATGTCCTGAAGTATTGAGGATCTATATATCTCCCATTACAGTTACCGTAATGTCCTGAAGTATTGAGGATCTATATATCTCCCTTCGCAGTTACCGTCCTGAAGTATTGAGATCTATATATCTCCCATCACAGTCACCGTAATGTCCTGAAGTATTGAGGATCTATATATCTCCCATGACAGTTACCTTAATGTCCTGAAGTATTGAGGATCTATATATCTCCCTTCACAGTTACCGTAATGTCCTGAAGTATTGAGGATCTATATATCTCCCTTCGCAGTTACCGTAATGTCCTGAAGTATTGAGGATCTATATATCTCCCTTCACAGTTACCTTAATGTCCTGAAGTATTGAGGATCTATATATCTCACATCACAGTTACTGTAATGTCCTGAAGTATTGAGGATCTATATATCTCCCTTCGCAGTTACTGTAATGTCCTGAAGTATTGAAGATCTATATATCTCCCTTCGCAGTTACCTTTTGTCCTGAAGTATTGAGGATCTATATATCTCCCTTCGCAGTTACCGTAATGTCCTGAAGTGTTGAGGATCTATATATCTCCCTTCACAGTAACCGTAACATCCTGAAGTATTGAGGATCTATAGATCTCCCTTCGCAGTTACCGTAATGTCCTGAAGTGTTGAGGATCTATATATCTCCCTTCACAGTAACCGTAACGTCCTGAAGTATTGAGGATCTATATATCTCCCTTCGCAGTTACCATAATGTCCTGAAGTGTTGAGGATCTATATATCTCCCTTCACAGTTACCGTAACGTCCTGAAGTATTGAGGATCTATATATCTCCCTTCGCAGTTACTGTAATGTCCTGAAGTGTTGAGGATCTATATATCTCCTTTCACAGTTACCATAATGTCCTGAAGAATTGAAGATCTATATATCTCCCTTCGCAGTTACCTTAGTTCCTGAAGTATTGAGGATCTATATATCTCCCTTCGCAGTTACCATAATGTCCTGAAGTATTGAGGATCTATATATCTCCCTTCACAGTTACCGTAACGTCCTGAAGTATTGAGGATCTATATATCTCCCTTCGCAGTTACTGTAATGTCCTGAAGTGTTGAGGATCTATATATCTCCCTTCGCAGTTACCATAATGTCCTGAAGTATTGAAGATCTATATATCTCACATCACAGTTACCTGATGTCCTGAAGTATTGAGGATCTATATATCTATCATCACAGTTACCGTAATGTCCTGAAGTATTGAGGATCTATATATCTCCCATCACAGTAACCGTAATGTCCTGAACTATTGAGGATCTTAAATCTCATATCACAGTTACCGTAATGTCCTGAAGTATTGAGGATCTATATATCTCCCATCACAGTAACCGTAATGTCCTGAACTATTGAGGATCTTAAATCTCCCATCACAGTTACCGTTATGTCCTGAAGTATTGAGGATCTATATATCTCCCATTACAGTTACCATAATGTCCTGAAGTATTGAGAATCTATATATCTCCAGTCACAGTTACCGTAATGTCCTGAAGTATTGAGGATCTATATATCTCCCATTACAGTTACCGTAATGTCCTGAAGTATTGAGATCTATATATCTCCCATCACAGTTACCGTAATGCCCTGAAGTATTGAGGATCTATATATCTCCCATCACAGTTACCGTAATGTCCTGAACTATTGAGGATCTATATATCTCCCTTCGCAGTTACCATAATGTCCTGAAGTATTGAGGATCTATATATCTCACATCACAGTTACCTGATGTCCTGAAGTATTGAGGATCTATATATCTATCATCACAGTTACCATAATGTCCTGAAGTATTGAGGATCTATATATCTCATTTCACAGTTACCGTAATGTCCTGAAGTATTGAGGATCTATATATCTCCCTTCACAGTTACTGTAATGTCCTGAAGTATTGAGGATCTATATATCTCCCTTCGCAGTTACTGTAATGTCCTGAAGTATTGAGGATCTATATATCTCCCTTCGCAGTTACTGTAATTTCCTGAAGTATTGGGGATCTATATATCTCCCTTCGCAGTTACCGTCCTGAAGTATTGAGATCTATATATCACTCTTCGCAGTTACTGTAATGTCCTGAAGTATTGAGGATCTATATATCTCCCATTACAGTTACCGTAATGTCCTGAAGTATTGAGGATCTATATATCTCCCTTCGCAGTTACCGTCCTGAAGTATTGAGATCTATATATCTCCCATCACAGTCACCTTAATGTCCTGAAGTATTGAGGATCTATATATCTCCCATGACAGTTACCTTAATGTCCTGAAGTATTGAGGATCTATATATCTCCCATCACAGTTACCATAATGTCCTGAAGTATTGAGGATCTATATATCTCCCTTCGCAGTTACCGTAATGTCCTGAAGTATTGATGATCTATTTATCTCCCATCACAGTTACCGTAATGTCCTGAAGTATTGAGGATCTATATATCTCACATCACAGTTACCGTCATGTCCTGAAGTATTGAGGATCTATATATCTCCCTTTGCAGTTATCGTAATGTCCTGAAGTATTGAGGATCTATATATCTCCCTTCGCAGTTTCTGTAATGTCCTGAAGTATTGAAGATCTATATATCTCCCTTCGCAGTTACCTTTTGTCCTGAAGTATTGAGGATCTATATATCTCCCTTCGCAGTTACCGTAATGTCCTGAAGTGTTGAGGATCTATATATCTCCCTTCACAGTAACCGTAACATCCTGAAGTATTGAGGATCTATAGATCTCTCTTCGCAGTTACTGTAATGTCCTGAAGTATTGAGGATCTATATATCTCCCTTCGCAGTTACTGTAATGTCCTGAAGTGTTGAGGATCTATATATCTCCCTTCGCAGTTACCATAATGTCCTGAAGTATTGAAGATCTATATATCTCACATCACAGTTACCATAATGTCCTGAAGTATTGAGGATCTATATATCTATCATCACAGTTACCATAATGTCCTGAAGTATTGAGATCTATATATCTCCCATCACAGTTACCGTAATGTCCTGAAGTATTGAGGATCTATATATCTCCCATCACAGTAACCGTAATGTCCTGAACTATTGAGGATCTTAAATCTCATATCACAGTTACCGTAATGTCCTGAAGTATTGAGGATCTATATATCTCCCATCACAGTAACCGTAATGTCCTGAACTATTGAGGATCTTAAATCTCCCATCACAGTTACCGTTATGTCCTGAAGTATTGAGGATCTATATATCTCCCATTACAGTTACCATAATGTCCTGAAGTATTGAGAATCTATATATCTCCAGTCACAGTTACCGTAATGTCCTGAAGTATTGAGGATCTATATATCTCCCATTACAGTTACCGTAATGTCCTGAAGTATTGAGATCTATATATCTCCCATCACAGTTACCGTAATGCCCTGAAGTATTGAGGATCTATATATCTCCCATCACAGTTACCGTAATGTCCTGAACTATTGAGGATCTATATATCTCCCTTCGCAGTTACCATAATGTCCTGAAGTATTGAGGATCTATATATCTCACATCACAGTTACCTGATGTCCTGAAGTATTGAGGATCTATATATCTATCATCACAGTTACCATAATGTCCTGAAGTATTGAGGATCTATATATCTCCCTTCACAGTTACCGTAATGTCCTGAAGTATTGAGGATCTATATATCTCCCTTCACAGTTACTGTAATGTCCTGAAGTATTGAGGATCTATATATCTCCCTTCGCAGTTACTGTAATGTCCTGAAGTATTGAGGATCTATATATCTCCCTTCGCAGTTACTGTAATTTCCTGAAGTATTGGGGATCTATATATCTCCCTTCGCAGTTACCGTCCTGAAGTATTGAGATCTATATATCACTCTTCGCAGTTACTGTAATGTCCTGAAGTATTGAGGATCTATATATCTCCCATTACAGTTACCGTAATGTCCTGAAGTATTGAGGATCTATATATCTCCCTTCGCAGTTACCGTCCTGAAGTATTGAGATCTATATATCTCCCATCACAGTTACCGTAATGTCCTGAAGTATTGAGGATCTATATATCTCCCATCACAGTAACCGTAATGTCCTGAACTATTGAGGATCTTAAATCTCATATCACAGTTACCGTAATGTCCTGAAGTATTGAGGATCTATATATCTCCCATCACAGTAACCGTAATGTCCTGAACTATTGAGGATCTTAAATCTCCCATCACAGTTACCGTTATGTCCTGAAGTATTGAGGATCTATATATCTCCCATTACAGTTACCATAATGTCCTGAAGTATTGAGAATCTATATATCTCCAGTCACAGTTACCGTAATGTCCTGAAGTATTGAGGATCTATATATCTCCCATTACAGTTACCGTAATGTCCTGAAGTATTGAGATCTATATATCTCCCATCACAGTTACCGTAATGCCCTGAAGTATTGAGGATCTATATATCTCCCATCACAGTTACCGTAATGTCCTGAACTATTGAGGATCTATATATCTCCCTTCGCAGTTACCATAATGTCCTGAAGTATTGAGGATCTATATATCTCACATCACAGTTACCTGATGTCCTGAAGTATTGAGGATCTATATATCTATCATCACAGTTACCATAATGTCCTGAAGTATTGAGGATCTATATATCTCCCTTCACAGTTACCGTAATGTCCTGAAGTATTGAGGATCTATATATCTCCCTTCACAGTTACTGTAATGTCCTGAAGTATTGAGGATCTATATATCTCCCTTCGCAGTTACTGTAATGTCCTGAAGTATTGAGGATCTATATATCTCCCTTCGCAGTTACTGTAATTTCCTGAAGTATTGGGGATCTATATATCTCCCTTCGCAGTTACCGTCCTGAAGTATTGAGATCTATATATCACTCTTCGCAGTTACTGTAATGTCCTGAAGTATTGAGGATCTATATATCTCCCATTACAGTTACCGTAATGTCCTGAAGTATTGAGGATCTATATATCTCCCTTCGCAGTTACCGTCCTGAAGTATTGAGATCTATATATCTCCCATCACAGTCACCGTAATGTCCTGAAGTATTGAGGATCTATATATCTCCCATGACAGTTACCTTAATGTCCTGAAGTATTGAGGATCTATATATCTCCCTTCACAGTTACCGTAATGTCCTGAAGTATTGAGGATCTATATATCTCCCTTCGCAGTTACCGTAATGTCCTGAAGTATTGAGGATCTATTTATCTCCCATCACAGTTACCTTAATGTCCTGAAGTATTGAGGATCTATATATCTCACATCACAGTTACCGTAATGTCCTGAAGTATTGAGGATCTATATATCTCCCTTTGCAGTTATCGTAATGTCCTGAAGTATTGAGGATCTATATATCTCCCTTCGCAGTTACTGTAATGTCCTGAAGTATTGAGGATCTATATATCTCCCTTCGCAGTTACCTTTTGTCCTGAAGTATTGAGGATCTATATATCTCCCTTCGCAGTTACCGTAATGTCCTGAAGTGTTGAGGATCTATATATCTCCCTTCACAGTAACCGTAACATCCTGAAGTATTGAGGATCTATAGATCTCCCTTCGCAGTTACCGTAATGTCCTGAAGTGTTGAGGATCTATATATCTCCCTTCACAGTTACTGTAACATCCTGAAGTATTGAGGATCTATATATCTCCCTTCACAGTTACCATAATGTCCTGAAGTGTTGAGGATCTATATATCTATCATCACAGTTACCGTAACGTCCTGAAGTATTGAGGATCTATATATCTCCCTTCGCAGTTACCGTAATGTCCTGAAGTGTTGAGGATCTATATATCTCCCATCACAGTTACCTTAATGTCCTGAAGTATTGAGGATCTATATATCTCACATCACAGTTACCGTAATGTCCTGAAGTATTGAGGATCTATATATCTCCCTTTGCAGTTATCGTAATGTCCTGAAGTATTGAGGATCTATATATCTCCCTTCGCAGTTACTGTAATGTCCTGAAGTATTGAGGATCTATATATCTCCCTTTGCAGTTACCTTTTGTCCTGAAGTATTGAGGATCTATATATCTCCCTTCGCAGTTACCGTAATGTCCTGAAGTGTTGAGGATCTACATATCTCCCTTCACAGTAACCGTAACATCCTGAAGTATTGAGGATCTATAGATCTCCCTTCGCAGTTACCGTAATGTCCTGAAGTGTTGAGGATCTATATATCTCCCTTCACAGTTACCGTAACGTCCTGAAGTATTGAGGATCTATATATCTCCCTTCGCAGTTACCATAATGTCCTGAAGTGTTGAGGATCTATATATCTCCCTTCACAGTTACCGTAACGTCCTGAAGTATTGAGGATCTATATATCTCCCTTCGCAGTTACCGTAATGTCCTGAAGTGTTGAGGATCTATATATCTCCCTTCGCAGTTACCATAATGTCCTGAAGAATTGAAGATCTATATATCTCCCTTCGCAGTTACCTTATGTCCTGAAGTATTGAGGATCTATATATCTCCCTTCGCAGTTACCATAATGTCCTGAAGTATTGAAGATCTATATATCTCACATCACAGTTACCGTAACGTCCTGAAGTATTGAGGATCTATAGATCTCCCTTCGCAGTTACCATGATGTCCTGAAGTGTTGAGGATCTATATATCTCCCTTCGCAGTTACCATAATGTCCTGAAGTATTGAGGATCTATATATCTCACATCACAGTTACCTGATGTCCTGAAGTATTGAGGATCTATATATCTATCATCACAGTTACCATAATGTCCTGAAGTATTGAGATCTATATATCTCCCATCACAGTTACCGTAATGTCCTGAAGTATTGAGGATCTATATATCTCCCATCACAGTAACCGTAATGTCCTGAACTATTGAGGATCTTAAATCTCACATCACAGTTACCGTAATGTCCTGAAGTGTTGAGGATCTATATATCTCCCTTCACAGTTACCGTAACGTCCTGAAGTATTGAGGATCTATATATCTCCCTTCGCAGTTACCATAATGTCCTGAAGTGTTGAGGATCTATATATCTCCCTTCACAGTTACCGTAACGTCCTGAAGTATTGAGGATCTATATATCTCCCTTCGCAGTTACCGTAATGTCCTGAAGTGTTGAGGATCTATATATCTCCCTTCGCAGTTACCATAATGTCCTGAAGAATTGAAGATCTATATATCTCCCTTCGCAGTTACCTTATGTCCTGAAGTATTGAGGATCTATATATCTCCCTTCGCAGTTACCATAATGTCCTGAAGTATTGAAGATCTATATATCTCCCATCACAGTTACCGTAACGTCCTGAAGTATTGAGGATCTATAGATCTCCCTTCGCAGTTACCATGATGTCCTGAAGTGTTGAGGATCTATATATCTCCCTTCGCAGTTACCATAATGTCCTGAAGTATTGAAGATCTATATATCTCCCATCACAGTTACCGTAACGTCCTGAAGTATTGAGGATCTATAGATCTCCCTTCGCAGTTACCATAATGTCCTGAAGTATTGAGGATCTATATATCTCACATCACAGTTACCTGATGTCCTGAAGTATTGAGGATCTATATATCTATCATCACAGTTACCATAATGTCCTGAAGTATTGAGATCTATATATCTCCCATCACAGTTACCGTAATGTCCTGAAGTATTGAGGATCTATATATCTCCCATCACAGTAACCGTAATGTCCTGAACTATTGAGGATCTTAAATCTCACATCACAGTTACCGTAATGTCCTGAAGTATTGAGGATCTATATATCTCCCATCACAGTAACCGTGATGTCCTGAACTATTGAGGATCTTAAATCTCCCATCACAGTTACCGTTATGTCCTGAAGTATTGAGGATCTATATATCTCCCATTACAGTTACCGTAATGTCCTGAAGTATTGAGGATCTATATATCTCCCATTACAGTTACAGTAATGTCCTGAAGTATTGAGATCTATATATCTCCCATCACAGTTACTGTAATGCCCTGAAGGATTGCGGATCTATATATCTCCCATCACAGTTACCGTAATGTCCTGAACTATTGAGGATCTTAAATCTCCCATCACAGTTACCGTTATGTCCTGAAGTATTGAGGATCTATATATCTCCCATTACAGTTACCATAATGTCCTGAAGTATTGAAAATCTATATATCTCCAGTCACAGTTACCTTAATGTCCTGAAGTATTGAGGATCTATATATCTCCCATTACAGTTACCGTAATGTCCTGAAGTATTGAGATCTATATATCTCCCATCACAGTTACCGTAATGCCCTGAAGTATTGAGGATCTATATATCTCCCATCACAGTTACCGTAATGTCCTGAACTATTGAGGATCTATATATCTCCCTTCGCAGTTCCCATAATGTCCTGAAGTATTGAGGATCTATATATCTCACATCACAGTTACCTGATGTCCTGAAGTATTGAGGATCTATATATCTATCATCACAGTTACCATAATGTCCTGAAGTATTGAGGATCTATATATCTCCCTTCACAGTTACCGTAATGTCCTTAAGTATTGAGGATCTATATATCTCCCTTCACAGTTACTGTAATGTCCTGAAGTATTGAGGATCTATATATCTCCCTTCACAGTTACTGTAATGTCCTGAAGTATTGAGGATCTATATATCTCCCTTCGCAGTTACTGTAATGTCCTGAAGTATTGAGGATCTATATATCTCCCTTCGCAGTTACTGTAATTTCCTGAAGTATTGGGGATCTATATATCTCCCTTCGCAGTTACCGTCCTGAAGTATTGAGATCTATATATCACTCTTTGCAGTTATTGTAATGTCCTGAAGTATTGAGGATCTATATATCTCCCATTACAGTTACCGTAATGTCCTGAAGTATTGAGGATCTATATATCTCCCTTCGCAGTTACCGTCCTGAAGTATTGAGATCTATATATCTCCCATCACAGTCACCGTAATGTCCTGAAGTATTGAGGATCTATATATCTCCCATGACAGTTACCTTAATGTCCTGAAGTATTGAGGATCTATATATCTCCCTTCACAGTTACCGTAATGTCCTGAAGTATTGAGGATCTATATATCTCCCTTCGCAGTTACCGTAATGTCCTGAAGTATTGAGGATCTATTTATCTCCCATCACAGTTACCTTAATGTCCTGAAGTATTGAGGATCTATATATCTCACATCACAGTTACCGTAATGTCCTGAAGTATTGAGGATCTATATATCTCCCTTTGCAGTTATCTTAATGTCCTGAAGTATTGAGGATCTATATATCTCCCTTCGCAGTTACTGTAATGTCCTGAAGTATTGAGGATCTATATATCTCCCTTCGCAGTTACCTTTTGTCCTGAAGTATTGAGGATCTATATATCTCCCTTCGCAGTTACCGTAATGTCCTGAAGTGTTGAGGATCTATATATCTCCCTTCACAGTAACCGTAACATCCTGAAGTATTGAGGATCTATATATCTCCCTTCGCAGTTACCATAATGTCCTGAAGTGTTGAGGATCTATATATCTATCATCACAGTTACCGTAACGTCCTGAAGTATTGAGGATCTATATATCTCCCTTCGCAGTTACCTTAATGTCCTGAAGTATTGAGGATCTATATATCTCACATCACAGTTACCGTAATGTCCTGAAGTATTGAGGATCTATATATCTCCCTTTGCAGTTATCGTAATGTCCTGAAGTATTGAGGATCTATATATCTCCCTTCGCAGTTACTGTAATGTCCTGAAGTATTGAGGATCTATATATCTCCCTTCGCAGTTACTGTAATGTCCTGAAGTATTGAAGATCTATATATCTCCCTTCGCAGTTACCTTTTGTCCTGAAGTATTGAGGATCTATATATCTCCCTTCGCAGTTACCGTAATGTCCTGAAGTGTTGAGGATCTATATATCTCCCTTCACAGTAACCGTAACATCCTGAAGTATTGAGGATCTATAGATCTCCCTTCGCAGTTACCGTAATGTCCTGGAGTGTTGAGGATCTATATATCTCCCTTCACAGTAACCGTAACGTCCTGAAGTATTGAGGATCTATATATCTCCCTTCGCAGTTACCATAATATCCTGAAGTGTTGAGGATCTATATATCTCCCTTCACAGTTACCGTAACGTCCTGAAGTATTGAGGATCTATATACCTCCCTTCGCAGTTATTGTAATGTCCTGAAGTGTTGAGGATCTATATATCTCCCTTCACAGTTACCGTAACGTCCTGAAGTATTGAGGATCTATATATCTCCCTTCGCAGTTACCGTAATGTCCTGAAGTGTTGAGGATCTATATATCTCCCTTCACAGTTACCATAATGTCCTGAAGAATTGAAGATCTATATATCTCCCTTCGCAGTTACCTTATGTCCTGAAGTATTGAGGATCTATATATCTCCCTTCGCAGTTACCATAATGTCCTGAAGTATTGAAGATCTATATATCTCCCTTCACAGTTACCGTAACGTCCTGAAGTATTGAGGATCTATATATCTCCCTTCGCAGTTACTGTAATGTCCTGAAGTGTTGAGGATCTATATATCTCCCTTCGCAGTTACCATAATGTCCTGAAGTATTGAAGATCTATATATCTCACATCACAGTTACCTGATGTCCTGAAGTATTGAGGATCTATATATCTATCATCACAGTTACCATAATGTCCTGAAGTATTGAGATCTATATATCTCCCATCACAGTTACCGTAATGTCCTGAAGTATTGAGGATCTATATATCTCCCATCACAGTAACCGTAATGTCCTGAACTATTGAGGATCTTAAATCTCATATCACAGTTACCGTAATGTCCTGAAGTATTGAGGATCTATATATCTCCCATCACAGTAACCGTAATGTCCTGAACTATTGAGGATCTTAAATCTCCCATCACAGTTACCGTTATGTCCTGAAGTATTGAGGATCTATATATCTCCCATTACAGTTACCATAATGTCCTGAAGTATTGAGAATCTATATATCTCCAGTCACAGTTACCGTAATGTCCTGAAGTATTGAGGATCTATATATCTCCCATTACAGTTACCGTAATGTCCTGAAGTATTGAGATCTATATATCTCCCATCACAGTTACCGTAATGCCCTGAAGTATTGAGGATCTATATATCTCCCATCACAGTTACCGTAATGTCCTGAACTATTGAGGATCTATATATCTCCCTTCGCAGTTACCATAATGTCCTGAAGTATTGAGGATCTATATATCTCACATCACAGTTACCTGATGTCCTGAAGTATTGAGGATCTATATATCTATCATCACAGTTACCATAATGTCCTGAAGTATTGAGGATCTATATATCTCCCTTCACAGTTACCGTAATGTCCTGAAGTATTGAGGATCTATATATCTCCCTTCACAGTTACTGTAATGTCCTGAAGTATTGAGGATCTATATATCTCCCTTCGCAGTTACTGTAATGTCCTGAAGTATTGAGGATCTATATATCTCCCTTCGCAGTTACTGTAATTTCCTGAAGTATTGGGGATCTATATATCTCCCTTCGCAGTTACCGTCCTGAAGTATTGAGATCTATATATCACTCTTCGCAGTTACTGTAATATCCTGAAGTATTGAGGATCTATATATCTCCCATTACAGTTACCGTAATGTCCTGAAGTATTGAGGATCTATATATCTCCCTTCGCAGTTACCGTCCTGAAGTATTGAGATCTATATATCTCCCATCACAGTCACCGTAATGTCCTGAACTATTGAGGATCTTAAATCTCATATCACAGTTACCGTAATGTCCTGAAGTATTGAGGATCTATATATCTCCCATCACAGTAACCGTAATGTCCTGAACTATTGAGGATCTTAAATCTCCCATCACAGTTACCGTTATGTCCTGAAGTATTGAGGATCTATATATCTCCCATTACAGTTACCATAATGTCCTGAAGTATTGAGAATCTATATATCTCCAGTCACAGTTACCGTAATGTCCTGAAGTATTGAGGATCTATATATCTCCCATTACAGTTACCGTAATGTCCTGAAGTATTGAGATCTATATATCTCCCATCACAGTTACCGTAATGCCCTGAAGTATTGAGGATCTATATATCTCCCATCACAGTTACCGTAATGTCCTGAACTATTGAGGATCTATATATCTCCCTTCGCAGTTACCATAATGTCCTGAAGTATTGAGGATCTATATATCTCACATCACAGTTACCTGATGTCCTGAAGTATTGAGGATCTATATATCTATCATCACAGTTACCATAATGTCCTGAAGTATTGAGGATCTATATATCTCCCTTCACAGTTACCGTAATGTCCTGAAGTATTGAGGATCTATATATCTCCCTTCACAGTTACTGTAATGTCCTGAAGTATTGAGGATCTATATATCTCCCTTCGCAGTTACTGTAATGTCCTGAAGTATTGAGGATCTATATATCTCCCTTCGCAGTTACTGTAATTTTCTGAAGTATTGGGGATCTATATATCTCCCTTCGCAGTTACCGTCCTGAAGTATTGAGATCTATATATCACTCTTCGCAGTTACTGTAATATCCTGAAGTATTGAGGATCTATATATCTCCCATTACAGTTACCGTAATGTCCTGAAGTATTGAGGATCTATATATCTCCCTTCGCAGTTACCGTCCTGAAGTATTGAGATCTATATATCTCCCATCACAGTCACCGTAATGTCCTGAAGTATTGAGGATCTATATATCTCCCATGACAGTTACCTTAATGTCCTGAAGTATTGAGGATCTATATATCTCCCTTCACAGTTACCGTAATGTCCTGAAGTATTGAGGATCTATATATCTCCCTTCGCAGTTACCATAATGTCCTGAAGTATTGAGGATCTATTTATCTCCCATCACAGTTACCTTAATGTCCTGAAGTATTGAGGATCTATATATCTCACATCACAGTTACCGTAATGTCCTGAAGTATTGAGGATCTATATATCTCCCTTTGCAGTTATCGTAATGTCCTGAAGTATTGAGGATCTATATATCTCCCTTCGCAGTTACTGTAATGTCCTGAAGTATTGAGGATCTATATATCTCCCTTCGCAGTTACCTTTTGTCCTGAAGTATTGAGGATCTATATATCTCCCTTCGCAGTTACCGTAATGTCCTGAAGTGTTGAGGATCTATATATCTCCCTTCACAGTAACCGTAACATCCTGAAGTATTGAGGATCTATAGATCTCCCTTCGCAGTTACCGTAATGTCCTGAAGTGTTGAGGATCTATATATCTCCCTTCACAGTTACTGTAACATCCTGAAGTATTGAGGATCTATATATCTCCCTTCGCAGTTACCATAATGTCCTGAAGTGTTGAGGATCTATATATCTATCATCACAGTTACCGTAACGTCCTGAAGTATTGAGGATCTATATATCTCCCTTCGCAGTTACCGTAATGTCCTGAAGTGTTGAGGATCTATATATCTCCCATCACAGTTACCTTAATGTCCTGAAGTATTGAGGATCTATATATCTCACATCACAGTTACCGTAATGTCCTGAAGTATTGAGGATCTATATATCTCCCTTTGCAGTTATCGTAATGTCCTGAAGTATTGAGGATCTATATATCTCCCTTCGCAGTTACTGTAATGTCCTGAAGTATTGAGGATCTATATATCTCCCTTTGCAGTTACCTTTTGTCCTGAAGTATTGAGGATCTATATATCTCCCTTCGCAGTTACCGTAATGTCCTGAAGTGTTGAGGATCTACATATCTCCCTTCACAGTAACCGTAACATCCTGAAGTATTGAGGATCTATAGATCTCCCTTCGCAGTTACCGTAATGTCCTGAAGTGTTGAGGATCTATATATCTCCCTTCACAGTTACCGTAACGTCCTGAAGTATTGAGGATCTATATATCTCCCTTCGCAGTTACCATAATGTCCTGAAGTGTTGAGGATCTATATATCTCCCTTCACAGTTACCGTAACGTCCTGAAGTATTGAGGATCTATATATCTCCCTTCGCAGTTACCGTAATGTCCTGAAGTGTTGAGGATCTATATATCTCCCTTCGCAGTTACCATAATGTCCTGAAGAATTGAAGATCTATATATCTCCCTTCGCAGTTACCTTATGTCCTGAAGTATTGAGGATCTATATATCTCCCTTCGCAGTTACCATAATGTCCTGAAGTATTGAAGATCTATATATCTCCCATCACAGTTACCGTAACGTCCTGAAGTATTGAGGATCTATAGATCTCCCTTCGCAGTTACCATAATGTCCTGAAGTGTTGAGGATCTATATATCTCCCTTCGCAGTTACCATAATGTCCTGAAGTATTGAGGATCTATATATCTCACATCACAGTTACCTGATGTCCTGAAGTATTGAGGATCTATATATCTATCATCACAGTTACCATAATGTCCTGAAGTATTGAGATCTATATATCTCCCATCACAGTTACCGTAATGTCCTGAAGTATTGAGGATCTATATATCTCCCATCACAGTAACCGTAATGTCCTGAACTATTGAGGATCTTAAATCTCACATCACAGTTACCGTAATGTCCTGAAGTATTGAGGATCTATATATCTCCCATCACAGTAACCGTGATGTCCTGAACTATTGAGGATCTTAAATCTCCCATCACAGTTACCGTTATGTCCTGAAGTATTGAGGATCTATATATCTCCCATTACAGTTACCGTAATGTCCTGAAGTATTGAGGATCTATATATCTCCCATTACAGTTACAGTAATGTCCTGAAGTATTGAGATCTATATATCTCCCATCACAGTTACTGTAATGCCCTGAAGGATTGCGGATCTATATATCTCCCATCACAGTTACCGTAATGTCCTGAACTATTGAGGATCTTAAATCTCCCATCACAGTTACCGTTATGTCCTGAAGTATTGAGGATCTATATATCTCCCATTACAGTTACCATAATGTCCTGAAGTATTGAAAATCTATATATCTCCAGTCACAGTTACCTTAATGTCCTGAAGTATTGAGGATCTATATATCTCCCATTACAGTTACCGTAATGTCCTGAAGTATTGAGATCTATATATCTCCCATCACAGTTACCGTAATGCCCTGAAGTATTGAGGATCTATATATCTCCCATCACAGTTACCGTAATGTCCTGAACTATTGAGGATCTATATATCTCCCTTCGCAGTTCCCATAATGTCCTGAAGTATTGAGGATCTATATATCTCACATCACAGTTACCTGATGTCCTGAAGTATTGAGGATCTATATATCTATCATCACAGTTACCATAATGTCCTGAAGTATTGAGGATCTATATATCTCCCTTCACAGTTACCGTAATGTCCTTAAGTATTGAGGATCTATATATCTCCCTTCACAGTTACTGTAATGTCCTGAAGTATTGAGGATCTATATATCTCCCTTCACAGTTACTGTAATGTCCTGAAGTATTGAGGATCTATATATCTCCCTTCGCAGTTACTGTAATGTCCTGAAGTATTGAGGATCTATATATCTCCCTTCGCAGTTACTGTAATTTCCTGAAGTATTGGGGATCTATATATCTCCCTTCGCAGTTACCGTCCTGAAGTATTGAGATCTATATATCACTCTTCGCAGTTACTGTAATGTCCTGAAGTATTGAGGATCTATATATCTCCCTTCGCAGTTACCGTCCTGAAGTATTGAGATCTATATATCTCCCATCACAGTCACCGTAATGTCCTGAAGTATTGAGGATCTATATATCTCCCATGACAGTTACCTTAATGTCCTGAAGTATTGAGGATCTATATATCTCCCTTCACAGTTACCGTAATGTCCTGAAGTATTGAGGATCTATATATCTCCCTTCGCAGTTACCGTAATGTCCTGAAGTATTGAGGATCTATTTATCTCCCATCACAGTTACCTTAATGTCCTGAAGTATTGAGGATCTATATATCTCACATCACAGTTACCGTAATGTCCTGAAGTATTGAGGATCTATATATCTCCCTTTGCAGTTATCGTAATGTCCTGAAGTATTGAGGATCTATATATCTCCCTTCGCAGTTACTGTAATGTCCTGAAGTATTGAGGATCTATATATCTCCCTTCGCAGTTACCTTTTGTCCTGAAGTATTGAGGATCTATATATCTCCCTTCGCAGTTACCGTAATGTCCTGAAGTGTTGAGGATCTATATATCTCCCTTCACAGTAACCGTAACATCCTGAAGTATTGAGGATCTATATATCTCCCTTCGCAGTTACCATAATGTCCTGAAGTGTTGAGGATCTATATATCTATCATCACAGTTACCGTAACGTCCTGAAGTATTGAGGATCTATATATCTCCCTTCGCAGTTACCTTAATGTCCTGAAGTATTGAGGATCTATATATCTCCCATCACAGTTACTGTAATGTCCTGAAGTATTGAGGATCTATATATCTCCCTTTGCAGTTATCGTAATGTCCTGAAGTATTGAGGATCTATATATCTCCCTTCGCAGTTACTGTAATGTCCTGAAGTATTGAGGATCTATATATCTCCCTTTGCAGTTACCTT
The DNA here is from genome assembly GCF_023055435.1 of Haliotis rufescens. Lineage (NCBI taxonomy): Eukaryota > Metazoa > Mollusca > Gastropoda > Lepetellida > Haliotidae > Haliotis > Haliotis rufescens. Next base: position 1,881,571 of record NW_025964346.1, read on the forward strand.
TTGTCCTGAAGTATTGAGGATCTATATATCTCCCTTCGCAGTTACCGTAATGTCCTGAAGTGTTGAGCATCTACATATCTCCCTTCACAGTAACTGTAACATCCTGAAGTATTGAGGATCTATAGATCTCCCTTCGCAGTTACCGTAATGTCCTGAAGTGTTGAGGATCTATATATCTCCCTTCACAGTTACCGTAACGTCCTGAAGTATTGAGGATCTATATATCTCCCTTCGCAGTTACCATAATGTCCTGAAGTGTTGAGGATCTATATATCTCCCTTCACAGTTACCGTAACGTCCTGAAGTATTGAGGATCTATATATCTCCCTTCGCAGTTACCGTAATGTCCTGAAGTGTTGAGGATCTATATATCTCCCTTCGCAGTTACCATAATGTCCTGAAGAATTGAAGATCTATATATCTCCCTTCGCAGTTACCTTATGTCCTGAAGTATTGAGGATCTATATATCTCCCTTCGCAGTTACCATAATGTCCTGAAGTATTGAAGATCTATATATCTCCCATCACAGTTACCGTAACGTCCTGAAGTATTGAGGATCTATAGATCTCCCTTCGCAGTTACCATAATGTCCTGAAGTGTTGAGGATCTATATATCTCCCTTCGCAGTTATCGTAATGTCCTGAAGTATTGAGGATCTATATATCTCACATCACAGTTACCTGATGTCCTGAAGTATTGAGGATCTATATATCTATCATCACAGTTACCATAATGTCCTGAAGTATTGAGATCTATATATCTCCCATCACAGTTACCGTAATGTCCTGAAGTATTGAGGATCTATATATCTCCCATCACAGTAACCGTAATGTCCTGAACTATTGAGGATCTTAAATCTCACATCACAGTTACCGTTATGTCCTGAAGTATTGAGGATCTATATATCTCCCATTACAGTTACCGTAATGTCCTGAAGTATTGAGGATCTATATATCTCCCATTACAGTTACAGTAATGTCCTGAAGTATTGAGATCTATATATCTCCCATCACAGTTACTGTAATGCCCTGAAGGATTGCGGATCTATATATCTCCCATCACAGTTACCGTAATGTCCTGAACTATTGAGGATCTTAAATCTCCCATCACAGTTACCGTTATGTCCTGAAGTATTGAGGATCTATATATCTCCCATTACAGTTACCATAATGTCCTGAAGTATTGAAAATCTATATATCTCCAGTCACAGTTACCTTAATGTCCTGAAGTATTGAGGATCTATATATCTCCCATTACAGTTACCGTAATGTCCTGAAGTATTGAGATCTATATATCTCCCATCACAGTTACCGTAATGCCCTGAAGTATTGAGGATCTATATATCTCCCATCACAGTTACCGTAATGTCCTGAACTATTGAGGATCTATATATCTCCCTTCGCAGTTGCCATAATGTCCTGAAGTATTGAGGATCTATATATCTCACATCACAGTTACCTGATGTCCTGAAGTATTGAGGATCTATATATCTATCATCACAGTTACCATAATGTCCTGAAGTATTGAGGATCTATATATCTCCCTTCACAGTTACCGTAATGTCCTTAAGTATTGAGGATCTATATATCTCCCTTCACAGTTACTGTAATGTCCTGAAGTATTGAGGATCTATCTCCCTTCGCAGTTACCGTAATGTCCTCAAGTGTTGAGGATCTATATATCTCCCTTCACAGTAACCGTAAGATCCTGAAGTATTGAGGATCTATAGATCTCCCTTCGCAGTTACCGTAATGTCCTGAAGTGTTGAGGATCTATATATCTCCCTTCACAGTTACCGTAACGTCCTGAAGTATTGAGGATCTATATATCTCCCTTCGCAGTTACCTTATGTCCTGAAGTATTGAGGATCTATATATCTCCCTTCGCAGTTACCATAATGTCCTGAAGTATTGAAGATCTATATATCTCCCATCACAGTTACCGTAACGTCCTGAAGTATTGAGGATCTATATATCTCCCTTCACAGTAACCGTAACATCCTGAAGTATTGAGGATCTATATATCTCCCTTCGCAGTTACCATAATGTCCTGAAGTGTTGAGGATCTATATATCTATCATCACAGTTACCGTAACGTCCTGAAGTATTGAGGATCTATATATCTCCCTTCGCAGTTACTGTAATGTCCTGAAGTGTTGAGGATCTATATATCTCCCATCACAGTTACCTTAATGTCCTGAAGTATTGAGGATCTATATATCTCACATCACAGTTACCGTAATGTCCTGAAGTATTGAGGATCTATATATCTCCCTTTGCAGTTATCGTAATGTCCTGAAGTATTGAGGATCTATATATCTCCCTTCGCAGTTACTGTAATGTCCTGAAGTATTGAGGATCTATATATCTCCCTTTGCAGTTACCTTTTGTCCTGAAGTATTGAGGATCTATATATCTCCCTTCGCAGTTACCGTAATGTCCTGAAGTGTTGAGGATCTACATATCTCCCTTCACAGTAACCGTAACATCCTGAAGTATTGAGGATCTATATATCTCCCTTCGCAGTTACCGTAATGTCCTGAAGTGTTGAGGATCTATATATCTCCCTTCACAGTTACCGTAACGTCCTGAAGTATTGAGGATCTATATATCTCCCTTCGCAGTTACCATAATGTCCTGAAGTGTTGAGGATCTATATATCTCCCTTCACAGTTACCGTAACGTCCTGAAGTATTGAGGATCTATATATCTCCCTTCGCAGTTACCGTAATGTCCTGAAGTGTTGAGGATCTATATATCTCCCTTCGCAGTTACCATAATGTCTTGAAGAATTGAAGATCTATATATCTCCCTTCGCAGTTACCTTATGTCCTGAAGTATTGAGGATCTATATATCTCCCTTCGCAGTTACCATAATGTCCTGAAGTATTGAAGATCTATATATCTCCCATCACAGTTACCGTAACGTCCTGAAGTATTGAGGATCTATAGATCTCCCTTCGCAGTTACCATAATGTCCTGAAGTGTTGAGGATCTATATATCTCCCTTCGCAGTTACCATAATGTCCTGAAGTATTGAGGATCTATATATCTCACATCACAGTTACCTGATGTCCTGAAGTATTGAGGATCTATATATCTATCATCACAGTTACCATAATGTCCTGAAGTATTGAGATCTATATATCTCCCATCACAGTTACCGTAATGTCCTGAAGTATTGAGGATCTATATATCTCCCATCACAGTAACCGTAATGTCCTGAACTATTGAGGATCTTAAATCTCACATCACAGTTACCGTAATGTCCTGAAGTATTGAGGATCTATATATCTCCCATCACAGTAACCGTGATGTCCTGAACTATTGAGGATCTTAAATCTCCCATCACAGTTACCGTTATGTCCTGAAGTATTGAGGATCTATATATCTCCCATTACAGTTACCGTAATGTCCTGAAGTATTGAGGATCTATATATCTCCCATTACAGTTACAGTAATGTCCTGAAGTATTGAGATCTATATATCTCCCATCACAGTTACTGTAATGCCCTGAAGGATTGCGGATCTATATATCTCCCATCACAGTTACCGTAATGTCCTGAACTATTGAGGATCTTAAATCTCCCATCACAGTTACCGTTATGTCCTGAAGTATTGAGGATCTATATATCTCCCATTACAGTTACCATAATGTCCTGAAGTATTGAAAATCTATATATCTCCAGTCACAGTTACCTTAATGTCCTGAAGTATTGAGGATCTATATATCTCCCATTACAGTTACCGTAATGTCCTGAAGTATTGAGATCTATATATCTCCCATCACAGTTACCGTAATGCCCTGAAGTATTGAGGATCTATATATCTCCCATCACAGTTACCGTAATGTCCTGAACTATTGAGGATCTATATATCTCCCTTCGCAGTTGCCATAATGTCCTGAAGTATTGAGGATCTATATATCTCACATCACAGTTAACTGATGTCCTGAAGTATTGAGGATCTATATATCTATCATCACAGTTACCATAATGTCCTGAAGTATTGAGGATCTATATATCTCCCTTCACAGTTACCGTAATGTCCTTAAGTATTGAGGATCTATATATCTCCCTTCACAGTTACTGTAATGTCCTGAAGTATTGAGGATCTATATATCTCCCTTCGCAGTTACCGTAATGTCCTGAAGTGTTGAGGATCTATATATCTCCCTTCACAGTAACCGTAAGATCCTGAAGTATTGAGGATCTATAGATCTCCCTTCGCAGTTACCGTAATGTCCTGAAGTGTTGAGGATCTATATATCTCCCTTCACAGTTACCGTAACATCCTGAAGTATTGAGGATCTATATATCTCCCTTCGCAGTTACCTGATGTCCTGAAGTATTGAGGATCTATATATCTCCCTTCGCAGTTACCATAATGTCCTGAAGTATTGAAGATCTATATATCTCCCATCACAGTTACCGTAACGTCCTGAAGTATTGAGGATCTATAGATCTCCCTCCGCAGTTACCATAATGTCCTGAAGTGTTGAGGATCTATATATCTCCCTTCGCAGTTACCATAATGTCCTGAAGTATTGAGGATCTATATATCTCACATCACAGTTACCTGATGTCCTGAAGTATTGAGGATCTATATATCTATCATCACAGTTACCATAATGTCCTGAAGTATTGAGATCTATATATCTCCCATCACAGTTACCGTAATGTCCTGAAGTATTGAGGATCTATATATCTCCCATCACAGTAACCGTAATGTCCTGAACTATTGAGGATCTTAAATCTCACATCACAGTTACCGTAATGTCCTGAAGTATTTAGGATCTATATATCTCCCATCACAGTAACCGTGATGTCCTGAACTATTGAGGATCTTAAATCTCCCATCACAGTTACCGTTATGTCCTGAAGTATTGAGGATCTATATATCTCCCATTACAGTTACCATAATGTCCTGAAGTATTGAGAATCTATATATCTCCAGTCACAGTTACCGTAATGTCCTGAAGTATTGAGGATCTATATATCTCCCATTACAGTTACTGTAATGTCCTGAAGTATTGAGATCTATATATCTCCCATCACAGTTACCGTAATGCCCTGAAGGATTGAGGATCTATATATCTCTCTTCACAGTAACCGTAATGTCCTGAAGTATTGAGGATCTATATATCTCCCATCACAGTTACCTTAATGTCCTGAAGTATTGAGGATCTATATATCTCACATCACAATTACCGTAATGTCCTGAAGTATTGAAGATCTATATATCTCACATCACAGTTACCGTAATGTCCTGAAGTATTGAGGATCTATATATCTCCCATCACAGTTACCGTAATGTCCTGAAGTATTGAAGATCTATATATCTCACATCACAGTTACCGTAATGTCCTGAAGTATTGAGGATCTATATATCTCACATCACAGTTACCGTAATGTCCTGAAGTATTGAGGATCTATATATCTCCCATCACAGTTACTGTAATGTCCTGGAGTATTGAGGATCTATATATCTCCCATCACAGTTACCGTAATGTTCTGAAGTATTGAGGATCTATATATCTCCCATCACAGTTACCGTAATGTCCTGAAGTGTTGAATATATTGATTTACATTTAGTTGCAGACCTTTGAACAAAACACTTATATTTGTGTCAGGTTGAGTCATCAGTTCTTTCCTTTGTACACCTAGCTGAGAATGAAGATCATCGGGGTTTTTTTCATTTCTAAGTAAAAACACATCAGGTATGTCTCTTAACAATTATTCCTTTCTGAGTTGTTTTTTGTGTGGACCATGTACAGCTGACAAGGGTTTTTCTGTATTTCGCCGAGGCATGTAAAATTGGGGCAGAGCAACAACAGATGTATATTCATCTGTCTTCTTGGGACTAATATGTTTTTCTCATGGAACATTAAGATTTTGCATTCCTTTCTGGTAATTTGAGGGAGGAATGATAACATGCTGATGTGAGAGACTTTTTGTGAGAGACTGCTTCATGATGGCAGCCACTGCCTCAAGGGTGGGAATCACTCGGTAAGAACTGCAGCTATATACAAGTGTTATCTGCGAGTGCCATGGTGTGACTACAAGTGGGAATGTTTTCTGTAGCTTTTAGAAAGCATGGTGTGATTTTGTTAGTATTAATATGCCTACAAACTTGATTCGAATTCTTTGAAAAGTTGAGATCTACATTTACCTGAAAACCAAACATTTAAACGTGATGACAGTGAGAGATGAAGATGAACCTCCCTGGCTAGGTGGACATCACAATAAAACAGTTCACAGTTCTACAAAGCAGCCCACTACATTAATTGCAAAGCACATCATACATATTGGCCAAGCAGCTCTACCCATCTACCAAGCAGTTCTACCCATCTACCAAGCAGTTCCAAATATCTACCAAGCACCCACAATGAATGGCAGGTTGTCCCACACCGCTTGCAATGACGATGGTGATGGTGATGGTGCTGTGGCTACATGCAGTGCCTGTCTGTCAGTGGCGCCATCTGTCTGGAGGGACACCTCACTACATGCAGCTCCCTAGGACAGAGTCAGGTGTCACATGTCAGGTGTGCGTGCTATAGCTAATGCTTCAGGTAAACAACACATCATAAAGAAAACAGTACACAGAGCAAGAGTAGTCACAATAACAAACCAACATGACGCCACAGTAGGTGAATACTCTGTCCTACTCTACTGCATATTTCCATGGCCTGTACACACTGATATTACATACAATTAATGAGTGAATGAAAATCCTTCAAGGACTGATGAAACACGACACACAACAGGAAAGAAACTGCAGCCTGGTTCAAGACTTCAGTCTGATCCCAGCATCTGCACATGAAGATGTGTTAGTGGATGATGACTTACTTGTTCCTGTGTCGCTGTGTCCTGATCCTGTGTCATGCTGTGGTGTTCCTGTGGGGAGAACACAGGGCTGTGGAGTGAGGCATGCCCTAGCCAGCTCCTGGAAGGTCCAACCTGAAACACAAAACAAAGATCTGGTCCAACTGAAGCTTTGTTCAAGGTTACACTCCGGACATCTGCACGGTCTGTACATTTGGTCCAGTGGTTATCCAAATGAGTAAAACTCCATGTGTTGAAGAACAACTGTTGAACACACTGAGACACAAGTATATAACTGAGAAAACATTGTGTCCTGGGATGTTCAATTTTGAACACAAAGGGTACACACACAAGTATATGTCTGTAGCGTGATGGACACCTTTGAACAGACTCACACACACATAAGGCCGAGACATCAAAAGTGTGCCTGACCTTAGACACTGAAAGCATGAGAACACAGGGCTATCCCGGGATGTCAACAACATTTTTCCCAATGTTCAGACTGACAGGAAGATGACATGTTGAAGAAAGATGTCAATTCTAATCTCACCTAATTCCACTAATTCCACACCAGACCAAAGAGTGTCAAATTCCTGATGCCTGATCAGTGGGGAGTGTAGAAAATCTAATAAACATTTAATAACAGGGTGACAAGCAACATTCCCTGGGCCACTCCCCTCCCCCTCACAGATTACACTGCACAAAGGACACATTCGTTCTCTTGTGGGCAGCCAGAGGTAGGAGAAGAAGTAGTATTTATAGGCTTTTGATGCAGTCATGGTAGACTGGCCATGTAGTACAGCACTGTTGTTGTACACTGAGGACATTGCTGGGTGGTTGTGTAGAGGTACGACAGTCGGGCAACAGAGGTCTAGGTGTCAGGTAACAGGTCTGAGTGTAATGTTACAGAGGTACAACAGTCGGGCAACAGAGGTCTAGGTGTCAGGTAACAGAGGTACGACAGTCGGGCAACAGAGGTCTAGGTGTCAGGTAACAGAGGTACGACAGTCGGGCAACAGAGGTCTAGGTGTCAGGTAACAGAGGTACGACAGTCGGGCAACAGAGGTCTAGGTGTCAGGTAACAGAGGTACGACAGTCGGGCAACAGAGGTCTAGGTGTCAGGTAACAGAGGTACAACAGTCGGGCAACAGAGGTCTAGGTGCCAGGTAACAGAGGTACGACAGTCGGGCAACAGAGGTCTAGGTGTCAGGTAACAGAGGTACAACAGTCAGGCAACACAGGTCTGAGTGTCAGGTAACAGAGGTACAACAGTTGGGCAACAGAGGTCTGGGTGTCAGGTAACAGAGGTCGGAGTGTCATGTTAGCAACAGATGTCAAACAAAAGATTTTAAGCTTCGACCTTTTTTCACCATCCTTCTGTTTTCAGTCAGCTTCGCACCACTTTTTCATATCAGGCATCGCCTGCTGCTTAATGCCCTGTCTCTGTCTCCATTGGCTACTGCCTCCTCCACTGGTATGATTAGAATCCCTAGACGCAGTTCAGCAAGATACTTGATGCATCATCTCTCATCAGCTGATCAAGTCATACCAATTCTGTCAGTGTCTCAAGTGGCACAGAGACAAAACCATATTGAATTTCTCCAATTCTCAGAATGTCTGCGTATGCATGGCCACCAGGGGTACAATACTCACTACGGCACCCAAACAAATGTTGTTTAAAGTGCAATAGTTGATGATTGTATCGTTTCAGTGCAAGGGTTGATTGTTAAATTGTTTCAGTGCAATAGTTGATTGTTAAATTGTTTCAGCGCAATAGCTGATTGTTAAATTGTTTACAGTGTAATAGTTGATTGTTTAATTGTTTCAGTGGAACATTTGAATGTAAAATTGTTTAGACTGCAATAGTTGGGTGCAACAAAACACTGAACCACAGCTGTTTTCATCAAAGTCTCTTCTTCCTGTCTTGTAGCTGTTCAGAACAAACCCACATCCTTTGTTAATCCTCTCAGACAGTTTGCTTTCTACATCGGAGAGATGAAGACAGTTGCTCAGAAAGAGCTGACAATTAGACGAGGCTTTCAAGACAATCTTATTTCACTGCAATGGCCATCTTGAACATCAACGCTTAGAAACAGACCCAGGTTCGCTTACTTTCATCTTCACAATAAAGTTTTTATGCCCCTCATCTTGTGTCATATTCCGAGTAATGGACAACCGTATTCAGAAACAGCACTGTCCCTGGGATTGACAGACTAGTGGTGAACAGTGTCAGTATGGTTGACCCTAACACATGGTTGACCCTAACACATGGTGGACCCTAACACATGGTGGATCCTAACACACGGTGGACCCTTACACACGGTGGACCCTAACACACAGTGGACCCTAACACACGTCGAAACCTAACACACGGTGGACCCTAACACACGATGGACCCTAACACATGGTGGACACTAACACATGATGGACCCTAACACACGATGGACCCTAACACATGGTGGACACTAACACATGATGGACCCTAACACACGGTGGACCCTCATACACGTCTGACCCTCACACACGTCGGACCCTCACACACGGTGGACCCTAACACATGATGGACCCTAACACATGATGGACCCTAACACATGATGGACCCTAACACACGGTGGAGCCTAACACACGGTGGACCCTAACACACGGTGGACCCTAACACACGGTGGACCCTAACACACGGTGGACCCTAACACAAGGTGGACCCTAACACACGGTGGACCCTAACACAAGGTGGACCCTAACACACGGTGGACCCTAACACATGGTGGAGCCTAACACATGGTGGACCCTAACATGTGGTTGAGCCTAACACATGGTGGAGCCTAACCCACGGTGGACCCTAACACATGGTGGACCCTAACACATGGTGGACCCTAACATGTGGTTGAGCCTAACACATGGTGGACCCTAACACAGGGTTGACCCTAACACACGGTGGACCCTAACATCTGGTGGACCCTAACATGTGGTTGAGCCTAACACATGGTGGACCCTAACATGTGGTTGAGCCTAACACATGGTGGAGCCTAACCCACGGTGGACCCTAACACATGGTGGACCCTAACACAAGGTGGACCCTAACACAAGGTGGACCCTAACACACGGTGGACCCTAACACACGGTGGACCCTAACGTCTGGTGGACCCTAACATGGGGTTGAGCCTAACACATGGTGGACCCTAACACATGGTGGACCCTAACACGTGGTGGAGCCTAACACACGGTGGAGCCTAACACATGGTGGAGCCTAACACATGGTGGAACCTAACAGATGGTGGACCCTAACACACGGTGGACCCTAACACATGGTGGAGCCTAACCCACGGTGGACCCTAACCCACTGTGGAGCCTAACACGTAGTGGAGCCTAACACATGGTGGACCCTAACACATGGTGGAGCCTAACACACGGTGGAGCCTAACACACGGTGGAGCCTAACACATGGTGGACCCTAACACATGGTGGACCGTAACACTTAGTGGAGCCTAACACATGGTGGAGCCTAACACATGGTGGACCCTAACACATGGTGGACCGTAACACTTGGTGGAGCCTAACACGTGGTGGACCCTAACACATGGTGGAGCCTAACACATGTTGGACCTTAACACACAGTGGACCCTCACACATGGTGGACCTTAACACATGGTGGACCCTAACACACAGTGGACCCTCACACATGGTGGACCTTAACACACAGTGGACCCTCACACATGATGGACCCTATCACAAAGTGGACCCACACATGGTGGTCCCTAACACATGATGGACCCAAACACAGGGTGGACCCTTCTGTGTATGAGGAGTGATTTTGAAAATTATGCTGGACGGACCAGTGTTTGCAGGACAGAAATGTAAGGCTTTCACATCCCACACATATTCAAGTCTAGTGGAGCAGATCCGCCCTCTCTTTGACAACCGCGGGAGTGCTGCCACCGTGCTGGACACATGTGTGGGATTATACAAGTTTGCTGCATTGATCAAAATCAATGTGAGCACTTAGGCAGCCATCACTGAATCCAGCCAAGTAAAACTCCTCATCGCTTACATGACTAGCACCTCATTTCAGATTCTTACACCTCATTACATCACAACATATGCTTCCTAAACCCACAAGCAGAAAACTGATGGACAGAAAGGCGTTCCTTGAACTTTGACGTATCAGTTAGAGCCACATTTCTGAAGACTGACATGTCTTTGAACAGCCCTCAATCATTCCACTTGAGAATCATACACAAGTTTTCTGCAAGTGTGAACACGCAATAGTTGGTTACGAGAAACACTCATCTAGCCCACCCAAGTCTCACAATAAATGGCTGCAATCTGTGCCAATCACGGACACCCAATCAGTTCTCTCACCATCACACAGAAAGCAGAAACCGTATAATATTATTACAGTTAAGGATGTAGAGCACAGTTGAATGGGAAGCAAATCTGAAATCAGCTCCAAATTATAGGGCACCTGCTGCAATAAATGTGTGAACTAAACATTCAGGGCACCTGTACTCATGAACGTGTTCATGAAATACTCAGGGCACCTGCTGAAATGAAGGTCTACATCAGAAATACAAGGGAGGTAAGCTCAACAGCCTGTCTTGCTGAAGGTCCCTCTCATGTACTTGGTATGATCTGCTAGCACTGCCCCACCCTGACAGATTGGCGTAATGGTCAATTACCTAACATTAGGTCCATGCTGATGCTATTCCTGTTTGCTAACAACCCACCGCCATGCAAATCACCTTGTTAATGTGTGAGTGGTTTCAGCATAGACGGGCACTGCTGTCGACAACACACAACATGAATAGTATTGTCCCACAGTCTCAAACCAGATCCAATATTTGTCATTGGAAGAACAATCCTTCACACATAAATCATTGCGAAAATCCAAAAAAAGACCCTATTAGATATCTTGGGCATTTCATTGAGCCCTGATGTATATAAATAATGCCTTTCTGACCAGTGGAACACATGTGTACTCTTGATCGAGTTGATAATACCTGTAGCATCCCACACCATGGTCAACCTCGGACCCCCTGAGCTTGTGTGATGTGAATATTGGTGTGTTGATTGATACTGTAAGGCAACCCTTCATCTGGGATACTTTAGTGCAATGTAAGTTGTGCTTATTCACCAGGTAAACAAATCGCTGTTTAAGATTCAAATAAGCACTGATTGTCTGCCACTGGTCAAACAGCGCAAGAAGGAATTGCCCCTAATTCCACAAACAAATCCATCTTGAAGCTGATAGGATTTCCAAATAAACCCTTCTCCTCCAGAAATGGCACACTGCTCAATAATTTAGTCTGGAGTTATGTTTTTGACAAGTCTATGTCTGCTATTCCTAATTCTGGACCAATAAATTTGGTAGTGGTATTATGTCCAACCAGCGGGCACAATGACCAATATAACAATACCCCAGGATCAATACCATCGTGCCGGTGCCACGGACTGCGTCAGTCCTCTCCGTGCTTGTGTCCGGTATGTCACCAGGGAAGGCAAAGAAGTAATTTAAACTCCCATCAAGCCTTCCCCCAATAGTATCACCTATGCTTGATATGGCGTGTGTGACCACAAATTTCAATTAGCATCTGACACTCCTCCACTGTGGGGCAATCCTCCAACTGTCCTCAGACATGCGTTGTTCACTGTGGGGCAATCCTCCAACTGTCCTCAGACATGCGTCCTCCACTGTGGGGCAATCCTCCAACTGTCCTCAGACATGCGTCCTCCACTGTGGGGCAATCCTCCAACTGTCCTCAGACATGCGTCCTCCATTGTGGGGCAATCCTCAAACTGTCCTCAGACATGCGTCCTCCACTGTGGGGCAGTCCTCCAACTGTCCTCAGACATGCGTCCTCCACTGTGGTGCAATCCTCCAACTGTCCTCAGACATGCGTCCTCCACTGTGGGGCAATCCTCCAACTGTCCTCAGACATGCGTCCTCCACTGTGGGGCAATCCTCCAACTGTCCTCAGACATGCGTCCTCCATTGTGGGGCAATCCTCCAACTGTCCTCAGACATGCGTCCTCCATTGTGGGGCAATCCTCCAACTGTCCTCAGACATGCGTCCTCCACTGTGGTGCAATCCTCCAACTGTCCTCAGACATGCGTCTTCCACTGTGGGGCAATCCTCCAACTGTCCTCAGACATGCGTCCTCCATTGTGGGGCAATCCTCCAACTGTCCTCAGACATGCGTCCTCCACTGTGGGGCAATCCTCCAACTGTCCTCAGACATGCGTCCTCCACTGTGGGGCAATCCTCCAACTGTCCTCAGACATGCGTCCTCCACTGTGGGGCAATCCTCCAACTGTCCTCAGACATGCGTCCTCCACTGTGGTGCAATCCTCCATCTGTCCTCAGACATGCGTCCTCCACTGTGGTGCAATCCTCCAACTGTCCTCAGACATGCGTCCTCCACTGTGGGGCAATCCTCCAACTGTCCTCAGACATGCGTCCTCCACTGTGGGGCAATCCTCCAACTGTCCTCAGACATGCGTCCTCCACTGTGGGGCAATCCTCCATCTGTCCTCAGACATGCGTCCTCCACTGTGGGGCAATCCTCCATCTGTCCTCAGACATGTGTCCTCCACTGTGGTGCAATCCTCCAACTGTCCTCAGACATGCGTCTTCCACTGTGGAGCAATCCTCCAACTGTCCTCAGACATGCGTCTGTATTGTGGAAAATCGTATGGAAAGTAGACTTCAACCAGTGCATTTCAATCTTAACAGAGAAATTATCCATTTACCTTAAAATAATTTTTTTCACCTTCGAAAAAAGGAAAATAACTTTCTGCTGCTTATTTCTTAGCCAGCCTGAACTGATGACAGTCGATAGTCGGATCTGGGGGACCACTTTTACAAGCAGGAGCCTGCTGCACTTATGACTGTTTTACCAATGCATTTTTTTTAGGTCATGCTGTGTCTGTATGTCAAATTGCTGGAAACAGAAGAGAGTGTTTGACAGGAACTAGGTAACATAAAGTTATACCAGGTGGCACAGTGGTCTAGGGTGATTGCACATTGGTCTAGGGTGGTGGCACAGTGATCTAGGGGGTGGCACAGTGGTCTACGATGGTGGGGCACAGTGGTCTAGGGTGGTGGCACAGTGGTCTAGGGTGGTGGCACAGTGATCTAGGGTGGTGGCACAGTGATCTAGGGGGTGGCACAGTGATCTAGGGTAGTGGCACAGTCGTCTACGGTGGTGGCACAGTGGTCTAGGATGGTGGCAAAGTGGTCTAGGGTGGTGGCACAATGATCTAGGGTGGTGGCACAATGATCTAGGGTGGTGGCACAATGATCTAGGGTGGCGGCACAGTTATCTAGGGGTTGCACAGTGGTCTAGGATGGTGGCACAGTGATCTAGGGGGTGGCACAGTGGTCTAGGATGGTGGCACAGTGATCTAGGGGGTGGCACAGTGGTCTACGGTGGTGGCACAGTGATCTAGGGGGTGGCACAGTGATCTAGGATGGTGGCACAGTGGTCTAGGATGGTGGCACAGTGGTCTACGGTGGAGGCACAGTGGTCTACGGTGGTGGCACAGTGATCTAGGGGGTGGCACAGTGGTCTAGGATGGTGGCACAGTGATCTAGGGGTGGCACAGTGGTCTACGGTGGTGGCACAGTGATCTAGGCGGTGGCACAGTGGTCTACGGTGGTGGCACAGTGATCTAGGATGGTGGCACAGTGGTCTAGGATGGTGGCACAGTGGTCTACGGTGGAGGCACAGTGGTCTTCGGTGGTGGCACAGTGATCTAGGGGGTGGCACAGTGGTCTAGGATGGTGGCACAGTGATCTAGGGGTGGCACAGTGGTCTACGGTGGTGGCACAGTGATCTAGGCGGTGGCACAGTGGTCTACGGTGGTGGCACAGTGGTCTAGGATGGTGGCACAGTGATCTAGGATGGTGGCACAGTGATCTAAGGTGGTGGCACAGTGATCTAGGGGGTGGCACAGTGGTCTACAGTGGTGGCACAGTGGTCTAGGATGGTGGCACAGTGATCTAGGATGGTGGCACAGTGATCTAGGGTGGTGGCACAGTGATCTAGGGGGTGGCACAGTATTGCCCAACACAGTTTAGTATTCCCCAACATTGTTCAGTATTCCCCAACACAGTTCAGTATTCCCCAACACAGTTCAGTATTCCCTGACACAGTTCAGTATTCCCTGACACAGTTCAGTATTCCCTGACACTGTTCAGTATTCCCTAACACAGTTCAGTATTCCCTAACACAGTTCAGTATTCCCCAACACAGTTCAGTATTCCCCAACACAGTTCAGTATTCCCTAACACAGTTCAGTATTCCCCAACACAGTTCAGTATTCCCCAACACAGTTCAGTATTAACCAGGTCAGGGGAGCTGTTTACAAAAAGATAGTTGTATTTCCCAAAGAGTTAAGAATTCCTGGGGGAATCTGTTTACAAGAACTCTTCTCTCATCTCCACGTCCCCAAGGGCTCAGCACACAACAATCAGTCGTGGAAAATAAATATGACAAGTATTGGCCTGGTCCCATACTCTGGCCCCAATTACCTCGGTGTTACAAGTATCTAATGAACAATGTCATCTACATAAAAGCGCTGGCTTGTTTGCCATGCCTAGAGGCTGCATCATCCAATATTGATGAAAGTTCATCCTGAGACTGGTAGCTCCCAACTGGGGGCGATGCTTGTGTTCCCAGGCGGGTGTTGCCGGTGCCAGACAAAATCCCCCTCAGCCCCTGATTTCTGAGAGACCCATCGGAACAACACAATCTCGAGCTATTTATAGCCACATGACATGGTGATCACCGCCTGTCATAGCCTGGTCATGTGACACTGTCTTCACTGTCAGATATATAGCCTGTCACAGCCAGGTCATGTGACACTGTCTTCAATGTCAGATGTTTAGCTTGTCACAGCCAGGTCATGTGACACTGTCTTCAATGTCAGATGTATAGCCTGTCACAGCCAGGTCATGTGACACTATCTCACTGTCAGATGTATAGCCTGTCACAGCCAGGTCTTGTGACACTGTCTTCACTGTCAGATGTATAGCCTGTCACAGCCAGGTCTTGTGACACTGTCTTCACTGTCAGATGTATAGCCTGTCACAGCCAGGTCTTGTGACACTGTCTTCACTGTCAGATGTATAGCCTGTCACAGCCAGGTCTTGTGACACTGTCTTCACTGTCAGATATATAGCCTGTCACAGCCAGGTCATGTGACACTGTCTTCAATGTCAGATGTTTAGCTTGTCACAGCCAGGTCATGTGACACTGTCTTCAATGTCAGATGTATAGCCTGTCACAGCCAGGTCATGTGACACTATCTCACTGTCAGATGTATAGCCTGTCACAGCCAGGTCTTGTGACACTGTCTTCACTGTCAGATGTATAGCCTGTCACAGCCAGGTCTTGTGACACTGTCTTCACTGTCAGATGTATAGCCTGTCACAGCCAGGTCATGTGACACTATCTCACTGTCAGATGTATAGCCTGTCACAGCCAGGTCTTGTGACACTGTCTTCACTGTCAGATGTATAGCCTGTCACAGCCAGGTCTTGTGACACTGTCTTCACTGTCAGATGTATAGCCTGTCACAGCTAGGTCATGTGACACTATCTCACTGTCAGATGTATAGCCTGTCACAGCCAGGTCTTGTGACACTATCTCACTGTCAGATGTATAGCCTGTCACAGCCAGGTCATGTGACACTATCTCACTGTCAGATGTATAGCCTGTCACAGCCAGGTCATGTGACACTGTCTTCAATGTCAGATGTATAGCCTGTCACAGCTAGGTCATGTGACACTGTCTTCAACGTCAGATGTATAGCCTGTCACAGCTAGGTCATGTGACACTATCTCACTGTCAGATGTATAGCCTGTCACAACCAGGTCATGTGACACTATCTCACTGTCAGATGTATAGCCTGTCACAGCCAGGTCTTGTGACACTGTCTTCACTGTCAGATGTATGGCCTGTCACAACCAGGTCATGATACTGTCTTCAATGTCAGATGTATAGCCTGTCACAGCCAGGTCATGTGACACTGTCTTCACTGTCAGATGTATAGCCTGTCACAGCTAGGTCATGTGACACTGTCTTCACTGTCAGATGTATAGCCTGTCACAGCTAGGTCATGTGACACTGTCTTCACTGTCAGATGTATGGCCTGTCACAGCCAGGTCTTGTGACACTGTCTTCACTGTCAGATGTATAGCCTGTCACAGCTAGGTCATGTGACACTGTCTTCACTGTCAGATGTATAGCCTGTCACAGCTAGGTCATGTGACACTATCTCACTGTCAGATGTATAGCCTGTCACAGCCAGGTCTTGTGACACTGTCTTCAACGTCAGATGTATAGCCTGTCACAGCTAGGTCATGTGACACTGTCTTCAACGTCAGATGTATAGCCTGTCACAGCCAGGTCATGTGACACTATCTCACTGTCAGATGTATAGCCTGTCACAGCCAGGTCTTGTGACACTGTCTTCACTGTCAGATGTATGGCCTGTCACAACCAGGTCATGATACTGTCTTCAATGTCAGATGTATAGCCTGTCACAGTCAGGTCATGTGACACTGTCTTCACTGTCAGATGCGTCGCCTCACAGCCACGTCATACTGTCCGTATGTACCACTGGCTTACTGAGACAAACCTACATGACCTGAGATCAGTGCGAGAACAGGACTTCCTCTCCAACAATGTGGCTGATGCTTAACTTGATGTTACAATTTCTAGTTATAAAATCATTATGTCTAAAAAGAGTCTCTTGCAAAAATTTGCAGTTTTTACGTTGCCTCCACTTTGCTGTTGTTAGCCGCTAGTCCACTCTGTGTGCTACTAATATTCAGCTACCCACTCACTCACTTCACAAGTGCCATTGTCGATCAATATTGCACCATTCTCAATATTTTCCAAACCCTCGAAATCACTTCTACATGTTATTTCTCCCTCCTTCCCAGGACAAGTTGTACAACTGTGAGTTTCCTGTGCTTCTGCCTGTCACACCATTCATTAGACAACCTCACTCATCACGCAGCCAACCTCCGGAGAGAATTGATGACATCCTTCACTGACAAACCAGCTTCTACCACATAACACCCAGTTCTTCACTGCTACAGAAGCTTGTTCATACACCACATAACACCCAGTTCTCCACTGCTAGAGAAATTTGTTGATACACCACATAACACCCAGTTCTCCACTGCTTGAGAAGCTTGTTGATACACAACATAACACCCAGTTCTCCACTGCTAGAGAAGCTTGTTGATATACCACATGACACCCAGTTCTCCACTGCTAGAGAAGCTTGTTGATACACCACATAACACCCAGTTCTCCACTCCTAGAGACGCTTGTTAATACATCACATAACACCCAGTTCTCCACTGCTAGAGAAGCTTGTTGATACACCACATAACACCCAGTTCTCCACTCCTAGAGACGCTTGTTGATACACAACATAACACCCAGTTCTCCACTGTTAGAGAAGCTTGTTGATACACAACATAACACCCAGTTCTCCACTGCTAGAGAAGCTTGTTGATACACCACATAACACCCAGTTCTCCACTGCTAGAGACGCTTGTTAATACATCACATGACACCCAGTTCTCCACTGCTAGAGACGCTTGTTGATACACCACGTAACACCCAGTTCTCCACTGCTAGAGAAGCTTGTTGATACACCACATAACACCCAGTTCTCCACTCCTAGAGACGCTTGTTGATACACCACATAACACCCAGTTTGCCACTGCTAGAGAAGCTTGTTGATACACCACATAACACCCAGTTCTTCACTGCTACAGAAGCTTGTTGATACATCACATAACACCCAGTTCTCCACTGCTAGAGAAGCTTGTTGATACACCACATAACACCCAGTTCTCCACTCCTAGAGACGCTTGTTGATACACCACATAACACCCAGTTCTCCACTGCTAGAGAAGCTTGTTGATACACCACATCACACCCAGTTCTCCACTGCTAGAGAAGCTTGTTGATACACCACATAACACCCAGTTCTCCACTGCTAGAGACGCTTGTTAATACATCACATAACACCCAGTTCTCCACTGCTAGAGAAGCTTGTTGATACACCACATAACACCCAGTTCTCCACTCCTAGAGACGCTTGTTAATACATCACATAACACCCAGTTCTCCACTGCTAGAGAAGCTTGTTGATACACCACATGACACCCAGTTCTCCACTGTTAGAGAAGCTTGTTGATACACCACATAACACCCAGTTCTCCACTGCTAGAGAAGCTTGTTGATACACCACATCACACCCAGTTCTCCACTGCTAGAGAAGCTTGTTGATACACAACATAACACCCAGTTCTCCACTGTTAGAGAAGCTTGTTGATACACCACATAACACCCAGTTCT
Source organism: Haliotis rufescens (assembly GCF_023055435.1). Classification (NCBI taxonomy): domain Eukaryota; kingdom Metazoa; phylum Mollusca; class Gastropoda; order Lepetellida; family Haliotidae; genus Haliotis; species Haliotis rufescens. The sequence goes on from NW_025964346.1 coordinate 1,900,779, forward strand.
CCACTGTTAGAGAAGCTTGTTGATACACCACATCACACCCAGTTCTCCACTCCTAGAGACGCTTGTTAATACACCACATAACACCCAGTTCTCCACTGTTAGAGAAGCTTGTTGATACTCCACATCACACCCAGTTCTCCACTGCTAGAGAAGCTTGTTGATACACAACATAACACCCAGTTCTCCACTGTTAGAGAAGCTTGTTGATACACCACATAACACCCAGTTCTCCACTGTTAGAGAAGCTTGTTGATACACCACATAACACCCAGTTCTCCACTGCTAGAGAAGCTTGTTGATATACCACATAACACCCAGTTCTCCACTCCTAGAGACGCTTGTTGATACACCACATAACACCCAGTTCTCCACTGTTAGAGAAGCTTGTTGATACACCACATAACACCCAGTTCTCCACTGTTAGAGAAGCTTGTTGATACACCACATAACACCCAGTTCTCCACTGCTAGAGAAGCTTGTTGATACACCACATAACACCCAGTTCTCCACTGCTAGAGAAGCTTGTTGATACACCACATAACACCCAGTTCTCCACTGCTAGAGAAGCTTGTTGATACACCACATAACACCCAGTTCTCCACTGCTAGAGAAGCTTGTTGATACACCACATAACACCCAGTTCTCCACTGCTAGAGAAGCTTGTTGATACACCACATAACACCCAGTTCTCCACTGCTAGAGAAGCTTGTTGATACACCACATAACACCCAGTTCTCCACTGTTAGAGAAGCTTGTTGATACACCACATCACACCCAGTTCTCCACTCCTAGAGACGCTTGTTAATACATCACATAACACCCAGTTCTCCACTGTTAGAGAAGCTTGTTGATACACCACATAACACCCAGTTCTCCACTGTTAGAGAATCTTGTTGATACACCACATAACATCCAGTCCAGTTGAGAAACTTGTTGATATACCACATAACATCCAGTCCTTTATTGTATGAGAAACTTGTTGATATACCACATAACATCCAGTCCTTTATTGTATGAGAAACTTGTTGATATACCACATAACATCCAGTCCTTTATTGTTTGAGAAACTTGTTGATATACCACATAACATCCAGTTCTCCACTGTTAGAGAATCTTGTTGATATACCACATAACATCCAGTCCAGTTGAGAAACTTGTTGATATATCACACAACATCCAGTCCTTTATTGCTTGAGAAACTTGTTGATATACCACATTACATCCAGTCCTTTATTGCTTGAGAAACTTGTTGATATACCACATAACACCCAGTCCTTTATTGCTTGAGAAACTTGTTGATATACCACAAAACATCCAGTCCAGTTGAGATGCTTGTTGATATACCACATAACATCCAGTCCAGTTCAGATGCTTATTAACATACCACAAAACATCCAGTCCTTTATTGTTAGAGACGCTGGTTGATATACCACATAACATCCAGTCCTTTATTGTTTGAGAAGTTTGTTGATATACCACATAACATCCAGTCCTGTATTGCTTGAGAAACTTGTTGATATACCAAATAACATCCAGTCCTTTATTGTTTGAGAAGTTTGTTGATATACCACATAACATCCAGTCCTGTATTGCTTGAGAAACTTGTTGATATACCACATAACATCCAGTCCTTCACTGTTTGAGAAACTTGTTGATATACCACATAACATCCAGTCCTTTATTGCTTCAGAAAGTTGTTGATATACCACATAACATTCAGTCCAGAAGAGAATCTTGTTGATATACCACATAACATCCAGTCCAGTTGAGAATCTTGTTGATATACCACATAACATCCAGTCCAGTTGAGAAACTTGTTGATATACCACATAACATCCAGTCCTTTATTGTATGAGAAACTTGTTGATATACCACATAACATTCAGTCCTTTATTGTTTGAGAAACTTGTTGATATGCCACATAACATCCAGTCCTTTATTGCTTGAGAAACTTGTTGATATACCACATAACATCCAGTTCTTTATTGTTTGAGAAACTTGTTGATATACCACATAACATCCAGTCCATCAGTGTTAGAAAAACTTGGTTAGAGAAGCTGGTTAATATACCAGTCCAGTTGAGATGCTTGTTGATATACCACATAACATCCAGTCCAGTAGAGAGGCTTGCTGTCATGTTTTCACATGGTTGTCACACTTATTTACATATTACAAAGCACCTGACCAAGTGTCACGCTTGTTTACATATTAAGAAGCACCCGACCATGTGTCACACTTGTTATCATATTACAAAGCCTCTGACCACGTGTCATGCTTGTTTACATATTACGAAGCCTCTGACCACGTGTCACGCTTGTTTACATATTACGAAGCACCTGACGTGTCACGCTTGTTTACATATTATGAAGCACCTGACGTGTCACGCTTGTTTACATATTACGAAGCCTATGACCACGTGTCACGCTTGTTTACATATTAAGAAGCACCTGACCATGTGTCACGCTTGTTATCATATTACAAAGCACCTGACCATGCGTCACGCTTGTTTACATATTACAAAGCCTCTGACCACGTGTCACGCTTGTTTACATATTACGAAGCACCTGACGTGTCACGCTTGTTTACATATTATGAAGCACCTGACGTGTCACGCTTGTTTACATATTACGAAGCCTATGACCACGTGTCACGCTTGTTTACATATTAAGAAGCACCTGACCATGTGTCACGCTTGTTATCATATTACAAAGCACCTGACCATGCGTCACGCTTGTTTACATATTATGAAGCACCTGACTGCATGTCATGCTTGTTTACATATTACGAAGCACCCGACCATGTGTCACACTTGTTTACAAATTACAAAGCACCTGACCACGTGTCACGCTTGTTTACATATTACGAAGCACCTGACCACGTGTCATGCTTGTTTACATATTACGAAGCACCTGACCACCTGTCACGCTTGTTTACCTATTAAGAAGCCTCTGACCACGTGTCACTCTTGTTTACATATTACGAAGCACCTGACCATGTGTCACGCTTGTTTACCTATTAAGAAGCCTCTGACCACGTGTCACTCTTGTTTACATATTACGAAGCACCTGACCACCTGTCACGCTTGTTTACCTATTAAGAAGCCTCTGACCACGTGTCACTCTTGTTTACATATTACGAAGCACCTGACCACGTGTCATGCTTGTTTACATATTACGAAGCACCTGACCACCTGTCACGCTTGTTTACCTATTAAGAAGCCTCTGACCACGTGTCACTCTTGTTTACATATTACGAAGCACCTGACCATGTGTCACGCTTGTTTACATATTACGAAGCACCTGACCACGTGTCACTCTTGTTTACATATTACGAAGCACCTGAACACGTGTCACGCTTGTTTACATATTACGAAGCCTCTGACCACGTGTCACACTTGTTTACATATTACGAAGCACCTGACGTGTCACCCTTGTTTACATATTATGAAGCACCTGACTGCATGTCACGCTTGTTTACATATTACGAAGCCTCTGACCACGTGTCACGCTTGTGTACATATTAAGAAGCACCTGACCATGTGTCACGCTTATTATCATATTACGAAGCACATGACCATGTGTCATGCTTGTTTACATATTACGAAGCACCTGACCACGTGTCACGCTTGTTTACATATCATGAAGGATCGGATTCTAGCCCTTGCCATATCCCGGAGAAGGAGAGGGTGAGTAAGACGACCCGTGCCTCCCCCCCGAGAAGGAGAGAGTGAGTAGGACGACCTGTGCCTCCCCCTGGAGGAGTGAGTGAGTAAGACGACCGTGTCTCTACCCGGAGAAGGAGAGAGTGAGTAAGATGACCGTGTCTCTCCCCGGAGAAGGAGAGAGTGAGTAGGACGACCGTGCCTCCCCCCGGAGAAGGAGAGAGTGAGTAAGACGACCGTGCCTCCCCCCGGAGAAGGAGTGAGTGAGTAAGACGACCGTGCCTCCTCCCGGAGAAGGAGAGAGTGATTAAGATGACCTTGTCTCCCCCCGGAGAAGGAGAGAGTGAGTAAGACGACCGTGCCTCCCCCCGGAGAAGGAAGTACAAGAGCGGCAGGATAATGGAGAAGACGGACTCCCCTGTTACAGCTGCCATCACATCTTGTGGAGCAAAGATGAATGAATCTCGATAACTTCTGATAACGTGAGATACGAACCAATGGGAGATCAGTGATGGACAGAATCCTGCAGCCAACCTTCATGCATCTGTTGACAAGTGCGATGCACAACTCAACAGAAATTCTGCCACTAATGGCACTGATAACAGAACATAAGTGAATCCCTCCAGTGAAACTATCACGTTGACACATCTTTGACCTGTTAGCTAACCTTGCACAGGACAAGATCCAAGCGACATAGCACCAAATTTGACGTGTTAGCTAACCTTGCACAGGGTTAGATCCAAGTGACACTGTGTCAAGTTTGAACACTTAGCTTACCTTGCACAGGGCAGGATCCAAGTGCCAAACATGACCTATTAGCTAACCTTGCACAGAATTAGGATTAAGTCCGGAGTTACCTAACAGAACAAACTTGACACTGTGATCACCAGACATAAACTGAAAACATCACAATTCCCTGCACCTGACTAAAACCTTCACATGTTTCTTTATTCCAATCTCCTATCATGTGAAGTGAGTGAGTGATTGTGGTTTTACTGCGCTTGTAGCAATATTCCAGCAATATTACGACAAAGGGACACTAGAAATGGGCTTAACACATTATACACGTCGGGAATGGAACCTGGGTCTTCAGCGTGACAGGCGAACGCTTTAACCACAAGGCTACCCCACCCCCCACTACCATGTGGAAGGTTACCTGTTGAATGTAAGAACCAGTAATTCAACACAAAAGTTTAAAACACTAATAAATCAAAATCATCCCAAGGCCCCACCATACTTCTCATAGATAGAAAAACAAAATAGTTGCGTTGCTGTCTGGAATATTACCTCACTTGAACCATTCAGCTGGATACAGAAGTAAGTCCATGTTGTCTGACAGCTGTGTTGTCAGTAATATAGCCTTACTTGAACCATTCAGCTGGATACAGAAGTTAGTCCATGTTGTCTGACAGCTGTGTTGTAAGTAATATTACCTTACTTGAACCATTCAGCTGGATACAGAAGTAAGTCCATGTTGTCTGACAGCTGTGTTGTCAGTAATTTAGCCTTACTTGAACCATTCAGCTGGATACTAAGAAACTAGTGATGTGTAACTGTATGCGTTGCATGTATGGATTAATGTGACTGCTCAAACTAGGAAATAATTAATATGCAGCCGTATGCTATTCTATGTACAGTATATATAATGTTATATATTTTATTACAGGGTGATTGATCAATTGTGATTGATAATGGAATAAATGTCACCTCAACAAACACAACCGCAGCTTGTCATTTTTCATAATGAACCACCCCTGCTTACCTGATATACTCTCATATAACTGATACATTCTGATATACCTAATATACCTGATATACTCTGATATAAAATATTTTAAATGACGCTTTGACATGAAGGGTATGTACAATACCCTCATCATAAACATACATGTACAATACCCTCCTCATAAACATACATGTACAATACCCTCCTCATAAACATACATGTACAATACCCTCCTCATAAACATACATGTACAATACCCTCCTCATAAACATACAAGTACAATACCCTCCTCATAAACATACATGTACAATACCCTCCTCATAAACATACAAGTACAATACCCTCATTATAAACATACATGTACAATACCCTCCTCATAAACATACAAGTACAATACCCTCCTCATAAACATACATGTACAATACCCTCCTCATAAACATACAAGTACAATACCCTCCTCATAAACATACATGTACAATACCCTCACAATAAACATACATGTACAATACCCTCCTCATAAACATACATGTACAATACCCTCCTCATAAACATACATGTACAATACCCTCACCATAAACATACATGTACAATACCCTCCTCATAAACATACATGTACAATACCCTCATTATAAACATACATGTACAATACCCTCCTCATAAACATACATGTACAATACCCTCCTCATAAACATACAAGTACAATACCCTCCTCATAAACATACATGTACAATACCCTCATTATAAACATACATGTACAATACCCTCCTCATAAACATACATGTACAATACCCTCCTCATAAACATACAAGTACAATACCCTCATCATAAACATACATGTACAATACCCTCATCATTAACATACAAGTACAATACCCTCATTATAAACATACATGTACAATACCCTCATCATAAACATACATGTACAATACCCTCCTCATAAACATACAAGTACAATACCCTCCTCATAAACATACATGTACAATACCCTCCTCATAAACATACATGTACAATACCCTCCTCATAAACATACATGTACAATACCCTCACCATAAACATACAAGTACAATACCCTCCTCATAAACATACAAGTACAATACCCTCCTCATAAACATACATGTACAATACCCTCCTCATAAACATACAAGTACAATACCCTCCTCATAAACATACATGTACAATACCCTCCTCATAAACATACATGTACAATACCCTCCTCATAAACATACATGTACAATACCCTCCTCATAAACATACATGTACAATACTCTCCTCATAAACATACATGTACAATACCCTCCTCATAAACATACATGTACAATACCCTCCTCATAAACATACATGTACAATACCCTCCTCATAAACATACATGTACAATACCCTCCTCATAAACATACATGTACAATACCCTCCTCATAAACATACATGTACAATACCCTCCTCATAAACATACAAGTACAATACCCTCCTCATAAACATACATGTACAATACCCTCCTCATAAACATACATGTACAATACCCACCTCATAAACATACATGTACAATACCCTCATCATAAACATACATGTACAATACCCTCATCATAAACATACAAGTACAATACCCTCCTCATAAACATACATGTACAATACCCTCCTCATAAACATACATGTACAATACCCTCCTCATAAACATACATGTACAATACCCTCCTCATAAACATACATGTACAATACCCTCCTCATAAACATACAAGTACAATACCCTCATTATAAACATACATGTACAATACCCTCCTCATAAACATACATGTACAATACCCTCCTCATAAACATACAAGTACAATACCCTCCTTATAAACATACATGTACAATACCCTCCTCATAAACATACATGTACAATACCCTCCTCATTAACACACAAGTACAATACCCTCATTATAAACATACATGTACAATACCTTCCTCATAAACATACATGTACAATACCCTCACCATAAACATACAAGTACAATACCCTCCTCATAAACATACAAGTACAATACCCTCATCATAAACATACATGTACAATACCCTCCTCATAAACATACAAGTACAATACCCTCCTCATAAACATACATGTACAATACCCTCACCATAAACATACAAGTACAATACCCTCCTCATAAACATACAAGTACAATACCCTCCTCATAAACATACAAGTACAATACCCTCCTCATAAACATACAAGTACAATACCCTCCTCATAAACATACAAGTACAATACCCTCATCATTAACATACATGTGCAATACCCTCACCATAAACATACATGTACAATACCCTCCTCATAAACATACAAGTACAATACCCTCCTCATAAACATACATGTACAATACCCTCACCATAAACATACATGTACAATACCCTCCTCATAAACATACAAGTACAATACCCTCCTCATAAACATACATGTACAATACCCTCCTCATAAACATACATGTACAATACCCTCCTCATAAACATACATGTACAATACCCTCCTCATAAACATACATGTACAATACCCTCCTCATAAACATACATGTACAATACCCTCACCATAAACATACATGTACAATACCCTCCTCATAAACATACATGTACAATACCCTCCTCATAAACATACAAGTACAATACCCTCCTCATAAACATACATGTACAATACCCTCACAATAAACATACATGTACAATACCCTCCTCATAAACATACATGTACAATACCCTCCTCATAAACATACATGTACAATACCCTCCTCATAAATATACATGTACAATACCCTCACCATAAACATACATGTACAATACCCTCCTCATAAACATACATGTACATTACCCTCATTATAAACATACATGTACAATACCCTCCTCATAAACATACATGTACAATACCCTCCTCATAAACATACATGTACAATACCCTCCTCATAAACATACATGTACAATACCCTCATTATAAACATACATGTACAATACCCTCCTCATAAACATACATGTACAATACCCTCCTCATAAACATACATGTACAATACCCTCCTCATAAACATACATGTACAATACCCTCCTCATAAACATACATGTACAATACCCTCCTCATAAACATACATGTACAATACCCTCATTATAAACATACATGTACAATACCCTCCTCATAAACATACATGTACAATACCCTCCTCATAAACATACATGTACAATACCCTCCTCATAAACATACATGTACAATACCCTCCTCATAAACATACATGTACAATACCCTCCTCATAAACATACATGTACAATACCCTCCTCATAAACATACATGTACAATACCCTCCTCATAAACATACATGTACAATACCCTCCTCATTAACATACATGTACAATACCCTCACCATAAACATACATGTACAATACCCTCCTCATAAACATACATGTACAATACCCTCCTCATAAACATACATGTACAATACCCTCACCATAAACATACATGTACAATACCCTCATTATAAACATACATGTACAATACCCTCCTCATAAACATACAAGTACAATACCCTCCTCATAAACATACATGTACAATACCCTCACCATAAACATACATGTACAATACCCTCATTATAAACATACATGTACAATACCCTCCTCATAAACATACAAGTACAATACCCTCCTCATAAACATACAAGTACAATACCCTCCTCATAAACATACATGTACAATACCCTCATCATAAACATACATGTACAATACCCTCCTCATAAACATACAAGTACAATACCCTCCTCATAAACATACATGTACAATACCCTCACCATAAACATACAAGTACAATACCCTCATCATTAACATACATGTGCAATACCCTCACCATAAACATACAAGTACAATACCCTCCTCATAAACATACATGTACAATACCCTCATTATAAACATACATGTACAATACCCTCCTCATAAACATACATGTACAATACCCTCCTCATAAACATACAAGTACAATACCCTCCTCATAAACATACATGTACAATACCCTCCTCATAAACATACATGTACAATACCCTCCTCATAAACATACATGTACAATACCCTCCTCATAAACATACATGTACAATACCCTCCTCATAAACATACATGTACAATACCCTCCTCATAAACATACATGTACAATACCCTCCTCATAAACATACATGTACAATACCCTCATCATAAACATACATGTACAATACCCTCCTCATAAACATACATGTACAATACCCTCCTCATAAACATACATGTACAATACCCTCCTCATAAATATACATGTACAATACCCTCCTCATAAACATACATGTACAATACCCTCATCATAAACATACATGTACAATACCCTCCTCATAAACATACAAGTACAATACCCTCCTCATAAACATACATGTACAATACCCTCCTCATAAACATACAAGTACAATACCCTCCTCATAAACATACATGTACAATACCCTCCTCATAAACATACATGTACAATACCCTCCTCATAAACATACAAGTACAATACCCTCCTCATAAACATACATGTACAATACCCTCCTCATAAACATACAAGTACAATACCCTCCTCATAAACATACATGTACAATACCCTCCTCATAAACATACATGTACAATACCCTCCTCATAAACATACATGTACAATACCCTCCTCATAAACATACATGTACAATACCCTCCTCATAAACATACAAGTACAATACCCTCCTCATAAACATACATGTACAATACCCTCCTCATAAACATACATGTACAATACCCTCACCATAAATATACATGTACAATACCCTCCTCATAAACATACAAGTACAATACCCTCATTATAAACATACATGTACAATACCCTCCTCATAAACATACATGTACAATACCCTCCTCATAAACATACATGTACAATACCCTCCTCATAAACATACATGTACAATACCCTCCTCATAAACATACATGTACAATACCCTCACCATAAATATACATGTACAATACCCTCCTCATAAACATACAAGTACAATACCCTCATTATAAACATACATGTACAATACCCTCCTCATAAACATACAAGTACAATACCCTCATTATAAACATACATGTACAATACCCTCCTCATAAACATACATGTACAATACCCTCATCATAAACATACAAGTACAATACCCTCCTCATAAACATACATGTACAATACCCTCCTCATAAACATACATGTACAATACCCTCCTCATAAACATACATGTACAATACCCTCCTCATAAACATACATGTACAATACCCTCCTCATAAACATACATGTACAATACCCTCATCATAAACATACAAGTACAATACCCTCCTCATAAACATACATGTACAATACCCTCATCATAAACATACAAGTACAATACCCTCCTCATAAACATACATGTACAATACCCTCCTCATAAACATACATGTACAATACCCTCCTCATAAACATACATGTTCAATATATTTGCCTTATTGACACATACAGTGATTCAATTTCATAAAGAACAGATTTCTATAAAATGGATCTACACAAGCAGAATTCAATCAGAACACTATTTCCTCCAAGCGTCCTTTATACAGTGAACAGCATATTTGTTGCCCATATGTCATCGTTATTCACCGATGTGGTTCTCAAGTTCAAAACGCTTGTGCCCATCAACTGTTGCAATTTATGAGGGAACAGTGATGTGATTTCTGCCGCTCAGTGAGGGTGGCGGGAAGTCTGTGCGGGGGGAAGATAAGATAGATAAATAGCTGCGGTGGAATTGCCCTCATCCACAATCAAAGGCAACATTGCTGATAAAACCCGGCTTGAATTACCACATATGGAGAACAAATTTCTCCTGTAAATACACCTCTTGTGTGATAAGCTCCTCTTTGTGATAAAACTCACCAACAACCAGGTGCTGATCCAACTTCAGGATGCAGGGAAGTTAAGTGAAGGGTAGACTTAGTGGGCAGGTACCACAGCAGACTAAGTGAGCAGACTTAGTGAGGAGCTACCACAGCAGACTAAGTGAGCAGACTTAGTGAGGAGCTACCACAGCAGACTAAGTGAGCAGCTACCACAGCAGACTAAGTGAGCAGCTACCACAGCAGACTAAGTGAGCAGCTACCACAGCAGACTAAGTGAGCAGCTACCACAGCAGACTAAGTGAGCAGACTAAGTGAGCAGCTACCACAGCAGACTCAGTGAGCAGACTTAGTGAGCAGCTACCACAGCAGACTAAGTGAGCAGCTACCACAGCAGACTAAGTGAGCAGCTACCACAGCAGACTAAGTGAGCAGCTACCACAGCAGACTAAGTGAGCAGACTTAGTGAGCAGCTACCACAGCAGACTTAGTGAGCAGCTACCACAGCAGACTTAGTGAGCAGCTACCACAGCAGACTTAGTGAGCAGCTACCACAGCAGACTAAGTGAGCAGCTACCACAGCAGACTAAGTGAGCAGCTACCACAGCAGACTAAGTGAGCAGCTACCACAGCAGACTCAGTGAGCAGCTACCACAGCAGACTCAGTGAGCAGCTACCACAGCAGACTAAGTGAGCAGCTACCACAGCAGACTAAGTGAGCAGACTTAGTGAGCAGCTACCACAGCAGACTAAGTGAGCAGCTACCACAGCAGACTTAGTGAGCAGCTACCACAGCAGACTAAGTGAGCAGACTTAGTGAGCAGCTACCACAGCAGACTAAGTGAGCAGACTTAGTGAGCAGCTACCACAGCAGACTTAGTGAGCAGCTACCACAGCAGACTAAGTGAGCAGACTTAGTGAGCAGCTACCACAGCAGACTAAGTGAGCAGCTACCACAGCAGACTTAGTGAGCAGCTACCACAGCAGACTAAGTGAGCAGACTTAGTGAGCAGCTACCACAGCAGACTAAGTGAGCAGACTTAGTGAGCAGCTACCACAGCAGACTTAGTGAGCAGCTACCACAGCAGACTAAGTGAGCAGCTACCACAGCAGACTAAGTGAGCAGCTACCACAGCAGACTTAGTGAGCAGACTTAGTGAGCAGCTACCACAGCAGACTAAGTGAGCAGCTACCACAGCAGACTAAGTGAGCAGCTACCACAGCAGACTAAGTGAGCAGCTACCACAGCAGACTAAGTGAGCAGACTTAGTGAGCAGCTACCACAGCAGACTAAGTGAGCAGCTACCACAGCAGACTAAGTGAGCAGACTAAGTGAGCAGCTACCACAGCAGACTAAGTGAGCAGACTTAGTGAGCAGGTACCTCAGCAGACTAAGTGAGCAGGTACCACAGCAGACTTAGTGAGCAGGTACCACAGCGGACTTAGTGAGCAGCAACCACAGCAGACTTAGTGAGCAGCTACCACAGCAGACTAAGTGAGCAGCTACCACAGCAGACTAAGTAAGCAGACTAAGTGAGCAGCTACCACAGCAGACTTAGTGAGCAGACTTAGTGAGCAGCTACCACAGCAGACTAAGTGAGCAGCTACCACAGCAGACTCAGTGAGCAGCTACCACAGCAGACTAAGTGAGCAGCTACCACAGCAGACTAAGTGAGCAGCTACCACAGCAGACTAAGTAAGCAGACTAAGTGAGCAGCTACCACAGCAGACTTAGTGAGCAGACTTAGTGAGCAGCTACCACAGCAGACTAAGTGAGCAGCTACCACAGCAGACTAAGTGAGCAGCTACCACAGCAGACTCAGTGAGCAGCTACCACAGCAGACTAAGTGAGCAGACTTAGTGAGCAGCTACCACAGCAGACTAAGTGAGCAGCTACCACAGCAGACTAAGTGAGCAGACTTAGTGGGCAGCTACCACAGCAGACTAAGTGAGCAGCTACCACAGCAGACTAAGTGAGCAGCTACCACAGCAGACTAAGTGAGCAGACTTAGTGAGCAGCTACCACAGCAGACTAAGTGAGCAGCTACCACAGCAGACTAAGTGAGCAGACTAAGTGAGCAGCTACCACAGCAGACTAAGTGAGCAGCTACCACAGCAGACTAAGTGAGCAGACTAAGTGAGCAGCTACCACAGCAGACTAAGTGAGCAGCTACCACAGCAGACTAAGTGAGCAGACTTAGTGGGCAGCTACCACAGCAGACTAAGTGAGCAGCTACCACAGCAGACTAAGTGAGCAGCTACCACAGCAGACTAAGTGAGCAGACTTAGTGAGCAGCTACCACAGCAGACTAAGTGAGCAGCTACCACAGCAGACTAAGTGAGCAGACTAAGTGAGCAGCTACCACAGCAGACTAAGTGAGCAGACTTAGTGAGCAGGTACCTCAGCAGACTAAGTGAGCAGGTACCACAGCAGACTTAGTGAGCAGGTACCACAGCGGACTTAGTGAGCAGCAACCACAGCAGACTTAGTGAGCAGCTACCACAGTAGACTTAGTGAGCAGCTACCACAGCAGACTTAGTGAGCAGGTACCACAGCGGACTTAGTGAGCAGCTACCACAGCAGACTTAGTGAGCAGTTACCACAGCAGACTTAGTGAGCAGCTACCACAGCTGACTTAGTGAGCAGCTACCACAGCAGATGAAGTGGGCAGGTACCACAGCAGACTAAGTGAGCAGGTACCACAGCAGACTAAGTAAGCAGGTACCACAGCAGACTTAGTGAGCAGTTACCACAGCAGACTTAGTGAGCAGCTACCACAGCTGACTTAGTGAGCAGCTACCACAGCAGACGAAGTGGGTAGGTACCACAGCAGACTTAGTGAGCAGGTACCACAGCAGACTAAGTAAGCAGGTACCACAGCAGACTTAGTGAGCAGCTACCACAGCAGACTTAGTGAGCAGGTACCACAGCGGACTTAGTGAGCAGACTTAACGAACAGCTACCATAGCAGACTTAGTGAGCAGGTACCACAGCAGACTTAGTGAGCAGACTTAGTGAGCAGGTACCACAGCAGACTTAGTGAGCAGCTGCTTGTACCACAGTTGACTTCATGTGAAACCGCTGTCAGAAAATAAAGCATAAAGTTACAAGGCAAGAAGACAGATTTTGCTCTTTCGGATGACATATGTGAAGGAATGTCCATAAAAAAGTTACTGATATTCAAAAACGTTATTGCTTAAATCTGACAAATTAATCAATTACTTAAAACATTCAGTATACATGTAGGACACCTCACATTCTGACTTGAAAATGAAAATATCATTCTGTGTAAATCGCGCAAAATTGTCCAATTAAAAAAAATCAATGAACTTAAAAAATTGGTCAATAACAGGCGTCATGCAAGACTGCAGAAAATCTATAGAGAATGTAGAAACTGACAACCCCTCTCGTATCACCAGCCAAATGGCTGTCTAAATCATGTAAAAACAGATCAACTTAAAGCATTATTCAAACGCCTATACAAGAACCCCAGAAGCTGCCCATACCAACCAGTGCAAAACACACTGACAGCATTGGCAGAGTCCACACATCACAAGCAATAACCATTCCACATTAATACTGGACAACACTGGATGTGGCACAGAACAGGAGTAATCATTGGAGGCTGGTCACATCACCCTGTTCTCCTAGGTACGTGTCCATCAGAATACATTCTCCTGTACAGTAGAACTCTGTCTACAGTGTCAGTAAGTGTCCATCAGAATACATTCTCCTGTACAGTAGAACTCTGTCTACAGTGTCAGTAAGTGTCCATCAGAATACATTCTCCTGTAAAGTAGAACTTTGTCTACAGTGTAAGTAAGTGTCTATCAGAATACATTCTCTTGAACAGTAGAACTCTGTCTACAGTGTAAGTAAGTGTCTATCAGAATACATTCTCCTGTACAGATGAACTCTGTCTACAGTGTAAGTAAGTGTCTATCAGAATACATTCTCTTGTACAGTAGAACTCTGTCTACAGTGTAAGTAAGTGTCTATCAGAATACATTCTCCTGTACAGTGGAACTCTGTCTACAGTGTAAGTAAGTGTCTATCAGAATACATTCTCTTGAACAGTAGAACTCTGTCTACAGTGTAAGTAAGTGTCTATCAGAATACATTCTCCTGTACAGTGGAACTCTGTCTACAGTGACAGTAAGTGTCTATCAGAATACATTCTCTTGAACAGTAGAACTCTGTCTACAGTGTAAGTAAGTGTCTATCAGAATACATTCTCTTGAACAGTAGAATCCTGTCTACAGTTTAAGTAAGGATCTATCAGAATATATTCTCTTGAACAATAAAATTGTCCACTGCTACCGAACCATGGCGTTCATGGCTGGTTGTATCACCATGGATACCAGTCATTCCGACATCACATGCACAACCTGCACACGGCCTTCGTATTCAGGAAATGCTTCCCTATGAATGTCTTTTATTCCTGTTGGTCTCCCACAGGTGGACAATTATGTTTGGAGACCGTGTCTGTGACAACAATGGCCTCCCCACAGAACTACCGTACCCCCTGTCTGTGACAACAATGGCCTCCGTAGAGAACTGCCGTCCCCCTCCATTTCCCTCTGATGGGGACCGTGTCTGTGACAACAATGGCCTCCCTCCAGAACTACCGTCCCCTCTCCGTCGTCGCTGCGCCACACAGCAGCCAGCAGACAGCAGGCGGATATTCTACACAATATATCATTCCATAGAGCTTCATTAACAACTCAGATCCAATTTTCGCACAAAATAACTCAGGATTAAGACAACGTTATGGATACAAGAAAACCAATCAACACTGTGCCTGCATTAACGGATATTACCAATATATCAAGAAGACTGGACACCGAAACATATCAAATCAGTTATGAATAAAAGTGCTGAGATGTATGGTATGCTGGAAGTATCTAGTCACTGCCCGTGTACTTCAAGTCAGGTGTTCTCAGACTAAAGTGGTATCCAGACAAAATCCCACACGGACAATACCCCACACGGACATAACCACACATGGACCTTACCTCACATGGACAATACCCCAAATGGACAAAACCCCTCACGGATAAAATCCCACACGGACAATACCCCAAACGGAAAATACCCCACATGGACAAAATCCCACACGGACAATACCCCACATGGACAATACCCCACATGGACAAAACCCTATATGGACAAGTCGCCACATGGACAATACCCCACACGGACAATACCCCACACGGACAATACCCCACACGGACAATACCCCACACGGACAATACCCCACATGGACAATACCCCACACGGACGAAATCCCACACGGACAATACCCCGCACAGACAATACCCCACATGAAAATACCCCACATGGACAATACCCCACATGACAATACCCCACAAGACAATACCCCACACTGACAATACCCCACATGGACAATACCCCACACGGACGAAATCCCACACGGACAATACCCCACACGGACAATACCCCACATGAAAATACCCCACATGGACAATACCCCACATGACAATACCCCACAAGACAATACCCCACACAGACAATACCCAACACAGACAATACCCCATATCCCTACAGGTTATATTAAATTGTATATGAAAAATAAAAAATGTATCATATTACTGTTGTTATAATTCATACTGATGCCATAGAGATTTTAGTTTTATTGATATGTATGCAACAGTAGTTCTTGTTAAGGGAAGTCTATTCTCCACTTCCAACGAGGAACTGACCATTTCCTGTAGACTATTGATAATAAAACAACATCACTCATTTCTTATTGTTGGACGTCTTTCCTTCATTACTTGTAGTCACTAAATGGTCCGAATGGCCTGCTCAAAGTAGTATATTCAAGCCAGGAACTGTCGATTTCCTGTGTCCTCATATTGTAATTCATATCCAATTCCCTCAATCAAGAACGTTTATTTGTCAGCAAAACAACCTGTATCCGATTACTTGATATGCATAACACCTGTCACTGAAGTAGAAACAAATCAGTAGATCCTCTCTCTAACACATGGCTGCCATCATCAATGCTTCTCTCTAACACATGGCCGCCATCATCAATGCTTCTCTCTAACACATGGCCGCCATCACCAATGCCTCTCTCTAACACATGGCCGCCATCATCAATGCTTCTCTCTAACACATGGCCGCCATCACCAATGCCTCTCTCTAACACATGGCCGCCATCATCAATGCTTCTCTCTAACACATGGCTGCCATAATCAATGCCTCTCTCTAACACACGGCCGCCATCATCAATGCCTCTCTCTAACACATGGCCGCCATCATCAATGCCTCTCTCTAACACACGGCCGCCATCATCAATGCCTCTCTCTAACACACGGCCGCCATCATCAATGCCTCTCTCTAACACATGGCCGCCATTATCAATGCCTCTCTCTAACACAGATAGATAGATAAGTGTGGGGTATTGTCCTATAGATAAGGGGTGGGGTATTGTCCGATAGATAAGGTGTGGGGAATTGTCCTGTAGATAAGGTGTGGGGTATTGTCCTATAGATAAGTTGTGGGGTATTGTCCTATAGATAAGTTATGGGGTATTGTCCTATAGATAAGGTGTGGGGCATTGTGCTATAGATAAGGTGTGGGGAATTGTCCTATAGATAAGGTGTGGGGTATTGTCCTGTAGATAAGGTGTGGGGTATTGTCCTGTAGATAAGGTGTGGGGTATTGTCCTATAGACAAGGTGTGGGGTATTGTCCTATAGATAAGGTGTGGGGTATTGTCCTGTAGATAAGGTGTGGGGTTTTGTCCTGTAGATAAGTTGTGGGGTATTGTCCTATAGATAAGGTGTGGGGTATTGTCCTGTAGATGAGGTGTGGGGTATTGTCCTGTAGATAAGGTGTGGGGTATTGTCCTGTAGATAAGGTGTGGGGTATTGTCATAGATAAGGTGTGGGGTATTGTCCTATATATAAGTTGTGGGGTATTGTCCTATAGATAAGGTGTGGGGTATTGTCCCGTAGATAAGGTGTGGGGTATTGTCCTATAGATAAGGTGTGGGGTATTGTCCTATAGATAAGGTGTGGGGTATTGTCCCGTAGATAAGGTGTGGGGTATTGTCCTATAGATAAGGCGTGGGGTATTGTCATAGATAAGGTGTGGGGTATTGCCCTATAGATAAGTTGTGGGGTATTGTGCTATAGATAAGTTATGGGGTATTGTCCTATAGATAAGGTGTGGGATATTGTGCTATAGATAAGTTATGGGGTATTGTCCTATAGATAAGGTGTGGGATATTGTCCTATAGATAAGTTGTGGGGTATTGTCCTGTAGATAAGGTGTGGGGTATTGTCCTATAGATAAGGTGTGGGGTATTGTCCTGTAGATAAGGTGTGGGGTATTGTCCTGTAGATAAGGTGTGGGGTATTGTCCGATAGATAAGGTGTGGGGAATTGTCCTGTAGATAAGGTGTGGGGTATTGTCCTATAGATAAGTTGTGGGGTATTGTCCTATAGATAAGTTATGGGGTATTGTCCTATAGATAAGGTGTGGGGTATTGTGCTATAGATAAGGTGTGGGGTATTGTCCTGTAGACAAGGTGCAGGGTATTGTCCTGTAGATAAGTTGTGGGGTATTGTGCTATAGATAAGGTGTGGGGTATTGTCCTGTAGATAAGGTGTGGGGTATTGTCCTGTAGATAAGGTGTGGGGTATTGTCCTATAGATAAGGTGTGGCGTATTGTGCTATAGATACTGTGTGGGGTATTGTCCTGTAGATAAGGTGTGGTGTATTGTCCTATAGATAAGGTGTGGTGTATTGTCCTATAGATTAGGTGTGGGGTATTGTCCTGTAGATAAGGTGTGGGGTATTGTCCTGTAGATAAGTTATGGGGTATTGTCCTGTAGATAAGTTGTGGGGTATTGTCCTATAGACAAGGTGTGGGGTATTGTCCTATAGATAAGGTGTGGGGTATTGTCCTGTAGATAAGTTGTGGGGTATTATCCTGTAGATAAGGTGTGGGGTTTTGTCCTGTAGATAAGTTGTGGGGTATTGTCCTGTAGATAAGTTGTGGGGTATTGTCCTGTAGATGAGGTGTGGGGTATTGTCCTGTAGATAAGGTGTGGGGTATTGTCCTGTAGATAAGGTGTGGGGTATTGTCATAGATAAGGTGTGGGGTATTGTCCTATATATAAGTTGTGGGGTATTGTCCTATAGATAAGGTGTGGGGTATTGTCCCGTAGATAAGGTGTGGGGTTTTGTCCTATAGATAAGGCGTGGGGTATTGTCATAGATAAGGTGTGGGGTATTGTCCTATAGATAAGTTGTGGGGTATTGTGCTATAGATAAGTTATGGGGTATTGTCCTATAGATAAGGTGTGGGATATTGTGCTATAGATAAGTTATGGGGTATTGTCCTATAGATAAGGTGTGGGGTATTGTCCTGTAGATAAGGTGTGGGGTATTGTCCTATAGATAAGGTGTGGGGTATTGTCCTATAGATAAGTTATGGGGTATTGTCCTATAGATAAGGTGTGGGGTATTGTGCTATAGATAAGGTGTGGGGTATTGTCCTGTAGACAAGGTGCGGGGTATTGTCCTGTAGATAAGTTGTGGGGTATTGTGCTATAGATAAGGTGTGGGGTATTGTCCTGTAGATAAGGTGTGGGGTATTGTCCTATAGATAAGGTGTGGCGTATTGTGCTATAGATACTGTGTGGGGTATTGTCCTGTAGATAAGGTGTGGTGTATTGTCCTATAGATAAGGTGTGGTGTATTGCCCTATAGATAAGTTGTGGGGTATTGTGCTATAGATTAGGTGTGGGGTATTGTCCTGTAGATAAGGTGTGGGGTATTGTCCTGTAGATAAGTTATGGGGTATTGTCCTGTAGATAAGTTGTGGGGTATTGTCCTATAGACAAGGTGTGGGGTATTGTCCTATAGATAAGGTGTGGGGTATTGTCCTGTAGATAAGTTGGAGGGTATTATCCTGTAGATAAGGTGTGGGGTTTTGTCCTGTAGATAAGTTGTGGGGTATTGTCCTGTAGATAAGTTGTGGGGTATTGTCCTGTAGATGAGGTGTGGGGTATTGTCCTGTAGATAAGGTGTGGGGTATTGTCCTGTAGATAAGGTGTGGGGTATTGTCATAGATAAGGTGTGGGGTATTGTCCTATATATAAGTTGTGGGGTATTGTCCTATAGATAAGGTGTGGGGTATTGTCCCATAGATAAGGTGTGGGGTTTTGTCCTATAGATAAGGCGTGGGGTATTGTCATAGATAAGGTGTGGGGTATTGTCCTATAGATAAGTTGTGGGGTATTGTGCTATAGATAAGTTATGGGGTATTGTCCTATAGATAAGGTGTGGGATATTGTGCTATAGATAAGTTATGGGGTATTGTCCTATAGATAAGGTGTGGGGTATTGTCCTGTAGATAAGGTCTGGGGTATTGTCCTATAGATAAGGTGTGGGGTATTGTCCTGTAGATAAGGTGTGGGGTATTGTCCGATAGATAAGGTGTCGGGAATTGTCCTGTAGATAAGGTGTGGGGTATTGTCCTATAGATAAGTTGTGGGGTATTGTCCTATAGATAAGTTATGGGGTATTGTCCTATAGATAAGGTGTGGGATATTGTGCTATAGATAAGTTATGGGGTATTGTCCTATAGATAAGGTGTGGGGTATTGTCCTGTAGATAAGGTGTGGGGTATTGTCCTATAGATAAGGTGTGGGGTATTGTCCTGTAGATAAGGTGTGGGGTATTGTCCGATAGATAAGGTGTCGGGAATTGTCCTGTAGATAAGGTGTGGGGTATTGTCCTATAGATAAGTTGTGGGGTATTGTCCTATAGATAAGTAATGGGGTATTGTCCTATAGATAAGGTGTGGGGTATTGTGCTATAGATAAGGTGTGGGGTATTGTCCTGTAGACAAGGTGCAGGGTATTGTCCTGTAGATAAGTTGTGGGGTATTGTGCTATAGATAAGGTGTGGGGTATTGTCCTGTAGATAAGGTGTGGGGTATTGTCCTATAGACAAGGTGCGGGGTATTGTCCTGATGATAAGGTGTGGGGTATTGTCCTATAGATAAGGTGTGGGGTATTGTCCTGTAGATAAGGTGTGGGGTATTGTGCTATAGATAAGGTGTGGGGTATTGTCCGATAGATAAGGTGTGGGGTATTGTCCTGTAGGTAAGGTGTGGGGTATTGTCATAGATAAGGTTTTGGTATTGTCCTGTAGATATGGTGTGGGGTATTGTCCTATAGATAAGGTGTGGCGTATTGTGCTATAGATACTGTGTGGGGTATTGTCCTGTAGATAAGGTGTGGTGTATTGTCCTATAGATAAGGTGTGGTGTATTGCCCTAAAGATAAGTTGTGGGGTATTGTGCTATAGATTAGGTGTGGGGTATTGTCCTGTAGATAAGGTGTGGGGTATTGTCCTGTAGATAAGTTATGGGGTATTGTCCTGTAGATAAGTTGTGGGGTATTGACCTTTTGATACGGTGTGGGGTATTGTCCGATAGATAAGGTGTGGGGTATTGTCCTATAGATAAGGTGTGGGGTATTGTCTGATAGATAAGGTGTGGGGTATTGTCCGATAGATAAGGTTTTGGGTATTGTCCTATAGATAAGGTGTGGGGTATTGTCCTATAGATAAGGTGTGGGGTATTGTCCTATAGATAAGTTGTGGGGTATTGTCATAGATAAGGTGTGGGGTATTGTCCTATAGATAAGGTATGGGGTATTGTCATAGATAAGGTGTGGGGTATTGTCTGATAAGGTTTAGGATATTGTGCTCTAAGGTGTGAGGTAGACTAACTGTTTGTGAGAGAACATAAAGAATTAAAGTCATTCGTGTCAAAGGTTTATTCCTGCTACACCATCACTTGGATACATGAAATTGTGTTTGTGTTTGCTTCATGCGACTCATAGCACATCATACATGTGTTTTACCTTCTACCGAGTTTCTTCATGTTTCCAACTGTGTTGGACCGCAGGTAAAACTAAGGGGAGGTAATTCTCAAAAATTACCGAAAAACATAAATTGCTATTCAGTAGCAGCTTAAATTAAAACGAAAAATGATTCCACATCTTGTCAAAAACTAACACTTAGTCAATGAAAACATGTCTTTAAAATAATTATATATTTTTTTCTTTGAAAGAACCTCCTTTCCTCTTCTGCTGCTGTCACATGTGGAATCAAGCAAACTAGACTTGCCTTAGCTTTTAGTAAAAAAAACAAAAACCTAAAAAATATGAACTCCACAGTCATGGTGCAGGACTTAGTATGGTGCAGGACTTGGTGCGGTGTATTGTGCAGTGGGGAAATAACATGTTTTGTATTGTCCGTGTGGGGTTATGTCCATGTGGGGTTTTGTCCATGTGGTGTTATGTCCATGTGGGGTTATGTCCATGTGGGGTTATGTCCATGTGGGGTTATGTCCATGTGGGGTTTTGTCCATGTGGTGTTATGTCCATGTGGTGTTATGTCCATGTGGTGTTATGTCTGTGTGGTGTTATGTCCATGTGGGGTTATGTCCATGTGGAGTTATGTCTGTGTGGTGTTATGTCTGTGTGGTGTTATGTCCATGTGGTGTTATGTCCATGTGGTGTTATGTCTGTGTGGTGTTATGTCCATGTGGTGTTATGTCCATGTGGTGTTATGTCTGTGTGGTGTTATGTCCATGTGGTGTTATGTCCGTGTGGTGTTATGTCCGTGTGGTGTTATGTCTGTGTGGTGTTATGTCCATGTGGTGTTATGTCTGTGTGGTGTTATGTCCGTGTGGTGTTTTGTCCATGTGGGGTTATGTCCATGTAGGCTATTGTCCATGTGGGGTTATGTCCATGTGGTGTTATGTCTGTGTGGTGTTATGTCCATGTGGTGTTATGTCCATGTGGTGTTATGTCCGTGTGGTGTTATGTCCGTGTGGTGTTATGTCCATGTGGGGTTTTGTCCATGTAGGCTATTGTCTGTGTGGGTTTCATCTATGTGAGGTTTTGTCCGTGTGGTGTTATGTCCGTGTGGTGTTATGTCCATGTGGGGTTTTGTCCATGTAGGCTATTGTCTGTGTGGGTTTCATCTATGTGGTGTTATGTCCATGTGGGGTTTTGTCCATGTAGGCTATTGTCTGTGTGGGTTTCATCTATGTGGTGTTATGTCCATGTGGGGTTTTGTCCATGTAGGCTATTGTCTGTGTGGGTTTCATCTATGTGGGGTTTTGTCTGTGTGGTGTTATGTCCGTGTGGTGTTATGTCCATGTGGGGTTTTGTCCATGTAGGCTATTGTCTGTGTGGGTTTCATCTATGTGGGGTTTTGTCTGTGTGGTGTTATGTCCGTGTGGTGTTATGTCCATGTGGGGTTTTGTCCATGTAGGCTATTGTCTGTGTGGGTTTCATCTGTGTGGGGTATTGTCCGTGTTGGGTTTTGTCCTTGTGGTGTTATGTCCATGTGGGGTTTTGTCCATGTAGGCTATTGTCTGTGTGGGTTTCATCTATGTGGGGTTTGTCTGTGTGGTGTTATGTCCGTGTGGTGTTATTTCCATGTGGGGTTTTGTCCATGTAGGCTATTGTCCGTGTTGGTTTAATCTGTGTGGGGTATTGTCCGTGTTGGGTTTTGTCCGTGTGGTTTTATGTCCATGTGGGGTTTTGTCCATGTAGGCTATTGTCTGTGTGGGTTTCATCTATGTGGTGTTATGTCCATGTGGGGTTTTGTCCATGTAGGCTATTGTCTGTGTGGGTTTCATCTGTGTGGGGTTTTGTCCGTGTGGTGTTATGTCCGTGTGGTGTTATGTCCATGTGGGGTTTTGTCCATGTAGGCTATTGTCTGTGTGGGTTTCATCTGTGTGGGGTTTTGTCTGTGTGGGGTTTTGTCCGTGTGGTGTTATGTCCATGTGGGGTTTTGTCCATGTAGGCTGTTGTCCGTGTTGGTTTAATCTGTGTGGGGTATTGTCCGTGTTGGGTTTTGTCCGTGTGAGGTCTTGTCCATGTGGGGTATTTATTGTCGTGTGGGTTTTGTCCGAGTTGGGTATTGTCTGTGTGGGGTATTGTCTGTGTGTGGTATTGTCCATGCGGGCTATTGTCATGTGGGGTATTGTCCATATGGGGTATTGTCTTGGAGGTATTGTCCATATGGGGTATTGTCATGTGGGGGTATTGTCCGTGTTGGTTTTGTCTGTGTGTGGTATTGTCCATTCGGGGTTTTGCTATGAGGGGTTTTGTCATGTGGGGTATTGTCATGTGGGGTATTGTCCAAATTGGGTATTGTCCGTGTGGATGTTGTCAGGTGAGATATTGTCATGTGGGGAATTGTCATGTTGGGGATTGTCCATGCAGGGTATTGTCATGTGGGGTATTGTCCATGTGGGGTATTGTCCGTGTGGATGTTGTCAGGTGAGATATTGTCATGTGAGGTATTGTCATGTTGGGTTTTGTCCGAGTGGGGTATTGTCATGTGGGATATTGTCCATGAGGGGTATTGTCATGTGGGGTATTGTCATACGGGGTATTGTCTATGGGGGGTTTTGTCATGTGGGGTATTGTGGTGTGGGGTATTGTCCATGTAGGCTATTGTCTGTGTGGGTTTCATCTGTGTGGGATTTTGTCCGTGTGGGGTTTTGTCTGTGTGGGGTTATGTCCATGTGGGGTTTGTCCATGTAGGCTGTTGTGGGGTATTGTCATGTGGGTATTGTTTTGTTGGGTATTGTCATGTTGGTATTGTCATGTGGGGTATTGTCATGTGGGGTATTGTGGTGTGGGGTATTGTCATGTGGGTATTGTCACGTGGGGTATTGTCTTGTCTTGTGGGTATTGTCTTGTCTTGTGGGTATCGTTATGTTGGGTATTGTCATGTGGGTATTGTCACGTGGGGTATTGTCTTGTCTTGTGGGTATCGTTTGTGGGGTATTGTCATGTGGGTATTGTCACGTGGGGTATTGTCTTGTCTTGTGGGTATTGTTTTGTGGGGTATTGTCATGTTGGTATTGTCACGTGGGGTAACCCTGTGTCATGCACTCAATCCTATAGTCATGGTAGTGCCTATCTGACTGTATGGAATTGTAATACAGGGACTTGAAGAGTGCAAATGCATTGAGAAAATCCATTTAGATTTTTTATGTAAACTTCCTTTGAAAAAGAGCACTCCATCAAATATGATATACGGGGAGCTTGGCAGAAACCCCCTTTATATCCTCCTATATGCAAGCAAGATGTCATTTCAGGCCCATATCGCATCAGGAAAAGCAACTAAACTCTCCTATACCTTGTAGAAACCGGTATTAGATGACACTGATGCTGAGAGTAATGGGAATAAATGGTTATTGTCAATTGAATCTATATTTATTAAGCCTGAATTGATGTTTATATGGCATACCCATTGTTTTGACTCACTAACATGTAGAGTGTCAAATAGATTACAATATGGTCATCGGACACGTTGGAATCATCAAAAGCTGTAACTTATAAAATATTTTAATCAGAACTTGAAACTGAAGAATATTTGGATACATTTTGTAAAAAACTCTGATTCTCACTCATTCAGTTTACAACATCATCTCACAGACATGCAGTGGAAGTTTTGTATGTTGGTTGTTGTTTAACGCCACACTCAGCAATATTCAAGCTATATGACGGCGGTCTGTAAATAATTGAATCTGGACCAGACAAACCAGTGATTGACAACATGGGCATCGATCCATGCAATTGGGATCGATGGCATGCATCAACCAAGTCAGCAAGCCTGACCACCCGATCCCGTTTGTCGCCTCTTACGACAAGCATAGTCGCCATGGGTTGCTGAAGACCTATCCTACCCCGGATCTTCATGGGGGGAGAAAAGCATGGGTTGCTGAAGACCTATTCCACCCCGGATATTCACAGGGGGAGACAAGTATGGGTTGCTGAAGACCTATTCTACCCCAGATCTTTCTGGGAAGAGGGTCGTTGGAGCTCTTGTAGTGCCATTTATTGCCAGATAATGTTATTAATGTGATATTAGAGACTTTGGTGATGAATTCCATGAAGTGTTCCATTGTAACTATTTTGAAAGCTGTAGATTTGATTAGTAACAAAGATATTATTACAATAGGTCGAATGTGTTAAAATTCCACTGTTTGTTTAATGGTTCAAAGTTTGTTAAACAAATTATCTGAGTTTTGTTCAATCAAGACTCAAACATGCACGACCTTTGGGTTAAAACAATATGTACACTGTGTTACTGTAAATTGTTGTAAATTGTAAATAATCTGCCCTGAGGCCAAGTTACTTTGATATAATATGTAATATCTTCATATGCTAATGTCTGTGGGATCTGTGAAGACCGGGGGTAGAATAGGTCTTCAGCAACCCATGTTTGTCGCTCCCTGTGAAGATCTGGGATAGAATAGGTCTTCTGAGCAACCCATGCTTGTCTCACCCCGTGAGGATCTGGGGAAGAATATGTCTTCAGCAACCCATGGCGACTATGCTTGTCGTAAGAGGTGACAAACGGTATCGGGTGGTCAGGCTCGCTGACTTGGTTGATGCGTGTCATTTTATCCCAGTTGCATAGATTGATGCTCATGATGTCATCACTTGATTGTCTGGTTCAAACTTGATTATTTATACAGACCGCCGTCATATAGGTGGAATATCGCTGAGCACGGCATTAACAACAAACAAACACAGTCTGTGGCCAAAAACGTAAATAAAGTTGCACATTTTTAATCCAATATTAGGTTGAGGACATGTCTGGCACGTGTTTGAAATAGTCGGGTCTGACTGGGCCAAATGAGGATGATCATGTGGCCCCTTTAACCCTCCCCTCCTCGTCAGTAGTCCCTGCACTGCAAGTCATGGGGAGTGCTGTGTGGCCCCTTTAACCCTCTCCTCCTTGTCAGTAGTCCCTGCACTGTAAGTCGTGAGGAGTACAAGTGCCTGAGTTCATGTCAGGCTGACTCGCAACAAGCCTGGTAATGGTGAGTGATACTCAATTGATACTGGACTTTCCCAGTGATACATGGCACAAAGATTAACTTCCAACCAGCCCTACAAATCATCTAATCAACTAGAAAACTAAATCAATGGGCCCGAAGCTTCAGACAAGCATAATTAAATTGTATCTGTGAGAAGGTTCTTGTAGGCCAATATCGTATTTCAAGGAGTTCAACAACGATGAGTGCTGGTTAAACTGATGTCAAATCTCACAATGCCATTTACTGTACTGATCCTAAATCAGTTCACCTGCAGCTAAAGAAAACCTATGCAAAAACTTCCCCTTTGCGGTGAGTTACATGTACAAAGCCATCTCCTTCCTTGCAGTGGAGATCAAGGCCAGACTGGGATGTTCATGTGTTGTGGACGAGCTGATTGAGCTGCCCGAGATGTGAGAGCTGCAAGAGCTGTGAGAACTGCGAGATCTGTGACAACTTCAGACTTCAAGACTTCAGACAAGTGAAGACTTCAGACAAGTGTTGCCATGTCCTACAGTTGGAGGTAGAGGTGTGAAGACTTCAGACAAGTGTCGCTATGTCCTACAGTTGGAGGTAGAGGGGTGAAGACTTCAGACAAGTGTCGCTATGTCCTACAGTTGGAGGTAGAGGGGTGAAGACTTCAGACAAGTGTCGCCATGTCCTACAGTTGGAGGTAGAGGTGTGAAGACTTCAGACAAGTGTTGCCCAGTGAATCAGTCAAGGGGTGTTGTTTCAGGATGTATATAAGTCTATGTGAAATATGGATGTTGCTTCACTGCAGAACTTCGGCTAACAATCTTCAGCAGTACTTCATATGAAACCTGAGCTAATTGTGGACACAAGCTAGACTGAGTGGACAGAATTACAGATCACCCCTGACAATCTGACAGATTAGGCAGGACTCCACACCAGCTTAAAACCACACAAGCTTTCAACAGAATTAGCATCTGTCATATCACCCTCATACATCACATGGTAGAGGTAGTTCCCAAGTAATATTGTTATACACTGATATGTACATGATAAGTGTTGTCTAATCTGCTTAGCTTTAATGCTACACAATGTACAATGATAGGGAAGAATACTGGCTCCATATATGTTACACATTGTCTGTTTCATAAAACATAATACAGAAGATGTGTCCCTTGGGACCAAGCTGCCTTCATCTCAGACTCACTGGTGGCAGGGAAATCATTGCATGAAGTATACAACACCGGCTCCCTGATGGGGCGGATGGATGCTGGTTTATATCCAAGGTAGTCAACAGGATGGATGTATATCTCCTGGGTAGTGTTTGTTTGTTTGTTGTTCAACGATGCAATCAGCAATATTCCAGCTATGTGATTCCCGGCTGTAAATCATCGATTCTGGACCAGACAATCCAGTGATTGACATCATGAGCATCGATCCACGCAGTTGGGATATGATGACATGCATCAACCAAGTCAGTGAGCCTGACGACCTGATAGTGTTAATTGCCTCTGAAGACAAGCACAGTCGCCTTTTACGGCAAGCATGGGTTGCTGAAGACCTGTTCTGCCCCGGATCTTCCCGGGTCTCCCAGGTAGTCATCAGGATGGATGTATGGTGGTTTATGCACCTGTCATTGTGGGGGATGGGGTGTCAGGGGGGTGTCAGGGGGGTGTCGGGGGGGTGTCGGGGGGTGTCACTTACTTGTCACTCTGTGTGTGTGTGTGTGGGGGGGGGGGGTTGAGAGGGTGACAAGAGGTGTTACTGTGTGCGAGGGTGGAGTGTCACAGTGTGTGTGGGGAGGGGGCGACAGGTGAGGGGTGGGGGTCGGGGTAGTGGGATATCACTGTGTGGGTTCAGGGAGGTGTGGAGGGGGCGACAGGTGAGGGGTGGGGTCAGGGTAGTGGGGTATCACTGTGTGGGGTAAGGGGGCTTGGGAGGGGAGGACAGGTGAGGGGTTGGGTTCAGGGTATTGGGGTATCACTGTGTGGTGTCAGGGGGGTGAGGAGGGGGAGACAGGTGAGGGGTGGGGGTCGGGTTAGTGGAGTATCACTGTGTGGGTTCAAGGGGATGGGGAGGGGGCGACAGGTGAGGGGTGGGGGTCGGGGTAGTGGGTATCACTGTGTGGGGTCAGGGGGGTGGGGAGGGGGAGACAGGTGAGGGGTGGGGGTCGGGGTATTGGGGTATCACGGGTGAGGGGACAAGGGGTCCAGGAGAGGGTCTGATACAGAAATAGTCAATGAATTATGACAACATGATCACTGTTTGCAAATCAGCAATGACAATTAGCATCTCTGAGTCGTGTAATTATGAATTAGACACTTCTTCTTCTACTTGCTAACTTCCAGGTACTTTGTCTCCTGATCAACTAGTCCTAATCCAATTGTTTGTCCGCACGTCTTTCATGTCAACTCTGCGAGGAAGGAATGTGTGATTATTTATGTGCGAACATCCTGACAAGCATTTGAATAACTGATTAAGTTGTGATTAACGGCTTTAATTCTGCATCCTACATTCCCGGCACAGCTTGACTGTCAGGCCAACTGACGGCGGTGGCCGGCACACCATCAGCTAATTGCTCCCTATCATGTTATCTCGTCCTGAACGCGGCTCTGCTAAATATCACTGCATGTAGCCATGAATAGTGCAGCACAAACACCTGATCAGTGATGCTACTGATTTTATTGACTGAATTATTAACACCACTTCCCTGTAATCATTTTCTGGGGGAAAAAACAGTCCAGTAATAGCATACACAAACAATTATTCCTGAAACAGTTAGCTTGCTACAGGGGATAAGTAAAGCTATTGCTCATTTAAAGTTACACATGTGTTGGGAGTGATATGGTTTTATTATATCTATGTGTGAAAGGTTGTGGTTTTACTACATTTGTGTGTGGTTGGCTGTGGTTTTACTACATTTGTGTGTGGTTGGCTGTGGTTTTATTACATTTGTGTGTGGAGGGTTGTGGTTTTACTACATCTGTGTGTAGAGGGTTGTGGTTATATTACATCTGTGTGTGGAGAGTTATGGTTTTACTACATATGTGGTTGGAGGGTTGTGGTTTTACTACATCTGTGTGTGGAGAGTTATGGTTTTACTACATATGTGGTTGGAGGGTTCTGGTTTTACTACATCTGTGTGTGGAGGGTTGTGGTTTTACTACATCTGTGTGTGGAGGGTTCTGGTTTTATTACATCTGTGCGTGGAGGGTTGTGGTTTTACTACATCTGTGTGTAGAGGGTTGTGGTTTTACTACATCTGTGTGTGGAGGGTTCTGGTTTTATTACATCTGTGCGTGGAGGGTTGTGGTTTTACTACATCTGTGTGTGGAGGGTTGTGGTTTTACTACATCTGTGTGTGGAGGGTTCTGGTTTTATTACATCTGTGCATGGAGGGTTGTGGTTTTACTACATCTGTGTGTAGAGGGTTGTGGTTTTACTACATCTGTGTGTAGAGGGTTGTGGTTATATTACATCTGTGTGTGGAGAGTTATGGTTTTACTACATATGTGGTTGGAGGGTTCTGGTTTTACTACATCTGTGTGTGGAGGGTTTGGTTTTATTACATCTGTGTGTTGAGGGCTGTGGTTTTATTACATCTGTGTGTAGAGGGTTGTGGTTTTATTACATCTGTGTGTGGAGGGCTGTGATTTTATTACATCTATGTGTGGAGGGTTCTGGTTTTATTACATCTGTGTGTGGAGGGTTCTGGTTTTATTACATCTGTGCGTGGAGGGTTGTGGTTTTACTACATCTGTGTGTAGAGGGTTGTGGTTTTATTACATCTGTGTGTGGAGGGCTGTGATTTTATTACATCTGTGTGTGGAGGGTTCTGGTTTTATTACATCTGTGTGTGGAGGGTTCTGGTTTTATTACATCTGTGCGTGGAGGGTTGTGGTTTTACTACATCTGTGTGTGGAGGGTTGTGGTTTTACTACATCTGTGTGTGGAGGGTTGTGGTCTTATTACATCTGTGTGTGGAGGACCGTGGTTTAACAGCATCTCACGCCAAGCTTTGTCACCTTTTAAGGCACAAATGGTTTGCAGAAAACCTATTCTTCCCGGGTCTTCATGGGTCTATGAAATATGTAGGCCAAAGACAATGAACAATGCAAGTTGGTGAAATTTATACACAGTTTTGAACACAAAGATATTGACAAAGATATCCATGATAGATTTTCTGTTCTGATACACATAAGTACCTGAATGTGTGTGAATAACACACGAGAACAGCAGGCCAGTCAAGTGGCCTGGAAGATACCAGTCCTGGCTAACATTTACCAACGTTATGATTGCTAATAAAGATCTAAGACTATGTAAGACACATTTACTTTGCTGATTTGTCGCATTAAATGAGAGGTGTGATGTCATCAAAGCTGCAGACTTGACAGAGCACACGTTCGGCCTGTCAACGTCGGGTTCCTGTGAACAACTGTACATGTGTCAGAACAGCCAGTCGTCATTCAGAATATTGGTCAAGATGAAAAGGAAGCGTAAAACAGTGTGAACTCCTTAATTTGACAAACATTCCTATTTTGTGATCAGGTTTCACAGTCTCATGTATTTTTGGAGAGTTAATTGCGACCTGCAAGAATAACATGGAGACCTGGGTGTCTCAACACAGCTGTTCATTCACGGAAGTGAGTGAGTGAGTCAGTGAGTCAGTGAGTGGGTGGTTGAGTGGGTTGAGTGAGTGAGTGAGTGAGTGAGTGATTGAGTGGGTGGGTGGAGTGAGTGAGTGAGTGAGTGAGTGAGTGAGTGAATTAGTGAGTGAGTGAGTGAGTGAGTGAATTAGTGAGTGAGTGAATGAGTATGATTTTACACTGCTTTTGGCAACATTCCATCAATATCATAGCAGGCTTCACACATTGTACCTCTGTCGGCAATCGAACCCCGGTCTCCAGTGTGATGAGCAGATGCTTTAATCACTTGACTGATGACATTGTGTGATATTTTTAGAACATTTCGAATGGAAAGAAAATTGACAAGCCTGCTTTTGAAACAAAGTGATATATGTTTACAGCGATACAGGATATGAAGTCAGCGAGCCTGACCACCCAATCCGGTTAGTCGCCTCTTACGACAAGCACAGTCACCTTTTACGGCAAGCTTCGGTTGCTTAAGACCTATTCTACCCTGGATCTTCACGGGTCGGATTCGAATGAAAATTATGGTATGTAAAATCATAAATATATCAAAATAATGTATTTTACTGGACTAATTTTTCTGCCTGTTCAGTTACTCTGTGCTCACATCAAACAACCATGTGATCTGGCGTCAGCTGACAGTGGATGAGTGCACGATATTGTTGATCCCCAAATGGAGAAAGCATGTGTTTACCTTTACAACATAACCACTGAGGTAGCACAGGAAAATCTTATTCTCCTTCAAACAATGACCTTCAACACCAAAGTGAAAAAAAATACTGAATGATCACTTAAATCCTGCTACAGAACAATGAAGGGAAACATTATTCATTATTTTATGAACATATGATGAACACTCAACACTTGATGAACTCTCAACACTTAATGAACTCTCAACACTTGATGAGTGAGTTGAGTTGAGTTTAACGCTGCTTTTAACAGTATTCCAGTCATATCACGGCATGTCAGCTTATTGTGGGAGGAAAGCCCGAAGTGATGCGTGTCTCAAAAGTTTACCACTTCTGTGAAACCCACGAGCACGGGTATGTTGCTGACAAACCTAGAAACATAATCCTAGCAAACCGGGATTCGAATCCACAATCATAGGTTTCTGGCGTGCCCAAGGGACGCAACTCTGCACAGCAAATCGCGGCGCCTTAGACGACTGGGCTACCCCTGCCCTCAACTGAACAAGTGACAATCACATATATCACTGCACTCATGAACAATTCCCGCAATAGTCGACAATACCAAGATAGACAGGAATATTTATCCTTTGGTTTTCCCTTTCAGTGGTCAATGCTCACTACCCTATACAGGTAATAAAAACATATTTAGAAACACGGTGGAATCGGATATTTACAGGATTGGGAATCCCCTTGAAGAGAGGGGGAGTTATATTCCATATGGGGCCAATCTCCATTTTTTATCCATAAAAGTATTAAATTTCAATTAAACATGTTCCCCAGTTTATTCACGGACAGATGGGAGGTTCATACTTTGAATGCCTGAGGCTCTATGGGAACATCTTCACATCTCACATGACCCAATAGTTTGTTTCAGCTTCCAGTGGTCAATGCCCAGTATCCAATACCGGTAACAAATACATATTTGTTTGCAACTCGAAGTTCCAAGAAATGCGACATGACTGACTGGTTGAAGATGAAGATGCTGTCAAATACACTTTTATATTTAATCAAAGCATAAAACATTTACCCAGAGATTCATAGATCAATTCTGAAGGAACCAGCTGACTTTATACTTTTGTCCAAATGACATTGCAGCGATTTTGATTGAGTAAAAGTTTTAAGTATTAGTTTGAGCATGAAATATCCATTAAAATTGTAATATTATCGCCACACCTGTGATGAATGTATGCAAACTTAAGAGTTTGCTGTGGTTCAATACCAGTTTTGCACGAACACCTGTGCATGTTCCAGGAATGCCAAAATTGCCCCCATTTTCAATATGGGGTAAGCAAAACATTTTCAATCTATGATATCTTGAGGAAAATTCTTCAAACCTATATAGTTGTATATTATAATAGTGAGTGAGTGAGTGAGTGAGTGAGTGAGTTTAGTTTTACACAGTTTTTAGCAATATTCCAGCAATAGCAATTCAATGTCGTCAATGGAACTATGGTCCTCGCCATGACGAGTGAATGCTTTCACCACTAGGCTACCACACCGCCCCTTACAATACAGAATGTGATGCTGTCAATCTGAACATATTGTTTGTTCTTACTTCAAATCCAGCAGTTATTGATGTGTCACTGCATGTTTCCTGTGTCCTGATCAACAACAGACGTGACAGCAGTTATTGATGTGTCACTACATGTTACCTGTGTCCTGATCAACAACAGACGTGACAGCAGTTATTGATGTGTCACTGCATGTTACCTGTGTCCTGATCAACAACAGACGTGACAGCAGTTATTGATGTGTCACTGCATGTTACCTGTGTCCTGATCAACAACAGACGTGACAACAGTTATTGATGTGTCACTGCATGTTACCTGTGTCCTGATCAACAACAGACGTGACAGCAGGCAAAGGGTTAAGCTGGATTCATTGCATAAACACAAACATTTAGAAAAATGTTAATCTGTGCGAGCACCTCACTAACAGGAGTACATATTGAGTTACTCCAAAAGCTTCCAGTTAACCGGGCCGTCACACTTCTAGTAAATCTCTACATTATTAGTCTGATTGATCAAAGATTTATTGGTGCGTACAGCACATCGGTATTCCGATACATACTGCCAGTGTGCATGC
The DNA here is from genome assembly GCF_023055435.1 of Haliotis rufescens. Lineage (NCBI taxonomy): Eukaryota > Metazoa > Mollusca > Gastropoda > Lepetellida > Haliotidae > Haliotis > Haliotis rufescens. The sequence goes on from NW_025964346.1 coordinate 1,935,316, forward strand.
ACATTAATTATTCAGGTTGAAGTTGTAATATCATTGATGATCCATTTAGGATTGATTCAATAAAACCAATCTGCTTTTGAAGAATGAACTTTTCCCATGTGGAGCTTTTTGACTAATAGCTTTCGAACAGGTCCATAGACTGGAACGTGGAGACAGAGATTGTAACATCATAACACCATCAATATTTCATTCCGATGTCTGGTCCGACACAGGCCTACACTTACAGGAAACACTGGAAAAATATACCTCTACACAGACACCTGCAGGAGATATAAGTAACAAAATACCTCTACACAGACACAATACAGGCACGACACCTGCAGGAGATATAAGTAACAATATACCTCTACACAGACACGATACAGGCACGACACCTGCAGGAGATATAAGTAACAATATACCTCTACACAGACACGATACAGGCACGACACCTGCAGGAGATATAAGTAACAATATACCTCTACACAGACACAATACAGGCACGACACCTGCAGGAGATATAAGTAACAATATACCTCTACACAGACACAATACAGGCACGACACCTGCAGGAGATATAAGTAACAATATATCACCACACCTGCCGGAAATATAAGTAACAATATATCTCTACACAGAAACAATACAGGCACGACACCTGCAGGAGATATAAGTAACAATATATCTTACATCTGCAGGTGATATAAGTAACAATATATCGCTACACCTGCAGGAGCTATATAGAAACAATATATCACTACACTACACCTGCAGGAGATATAAGTGGCAATATATCACTACACTACACCTGCAGGAGATATAAGTGGCAATATATCACTACACTACACCTGGAGGAGATATAAGTGGCAATATATCACTACATGTGCAGGTGATGTAAGTAACAATATATCACTATACCAGCAGGAGATGTAAGTAACAATATATCACTACACTACACCTGCAGGAGATATAAGTGGCAATATATCACTACACGTGCAGGTGATATAAGTAACAATATATCGCTATACCAGCAGGAGATGTAAGTAACAATATATCACTACACTACACCTGCAGGTGATATAAGTAACAATATATCACTATACCAGCAGGAGATGTAAGTAACAATATATCACTATACCAGCAGGAGATGTACCGTATTTTCTTGAGTATAGTGCGCACCCATGTATAATGCGCACCCCCCTCTAGCGGGTTCAATATTTTGGAAAAAAAGAAATTTGAATATTATGCGCAGAAAAAAAATTACACCGTACCCTTTCAGCGAAGTCCGGCAAACGAACGGGTGATGAGAAACTTTGTCAGTACAAATTCGAAATTTGAGATAAAGAATCACCAGACATGTTTATTTACCGTTTAAATAGTATTTATTGTTCTGCTAGGCATTGTTTAATATCTAGGGATTAAGATTACCTTGTGTATTTTCTCGTAAACTAAGCTGGAAACAGCAATCAGCTGTATACACGTTTTCTTGGAATCGACCGGTGATTTGGTCAAGACACACCCAATGATATAACTTTATAGGATTTTTAATGCAAGGATCGGCAACAATCGTATCTGAAACTATTTTTTTTATCAGGAATAATATATTCCATTATTTTCTTAATTATATGTAGCCTTTACTAAACATATTTAAAATAATAATAACCCTAAGCGAAGCAGCTGATCGCTATTCCCGGGTATTATTTTTTACATGGAACCAGTCTGACCAGTCACCGTCAAGGCTCATGCGCACGTGATCGCGAGAATTTCATGTTGACATAGAATCGTCAAACAAAAACAAATATTTCTTTTAACGAGTCAAAGCATGTCATTTATGATATATGTATCCATTCTCTGTCAACTAAAATTCGTTTCAAGGCGTCAATAGCGGTATTCTGACCGTGGTTGCTGTTAATAACGGTGAGTTGTGCGATCTTCTGATCGCTTCACACACGATTTCGCCGAAATTAATAAAAACAATATTAAAAGGAATTTTGAATGAAATAAGCAGGTGATATAAGTAACAATATATCACTATACCAGCAGGAGATGTAAGTAACAATATATCACTATACCAGCAGGAGATGTAAGTAACAATATATCACTATACCAGCAGGAGATGTAAGTAACAATATATCACTACACTACACCTGCAGGTGATATAAGTAACAATATATCACTATGTTTCCACATGATTTGAATAAATAAACTGGTAAATATTCTGCAGGGCCATCTTGCAGTGAAACATCCTGGTTTAACACTCGAGTGTATTTGTTGTAAATCAACTTGCAAAGTGTTAAGAATACTGTGACTGGCACTGAAAGGGTTAAGCTGAGTTCAATACTTGTGTGTGTAAACAGTAATCGGCCCAAGCGATGTACATTCTACATGTGAGAGATTTAATGATTGGCAGAAGTACTCACCAAACAAGCTTTGTCACCAGCACCCTGCAACACACAAAACAACTTTATTAATATTTTTGCAAAAAATCATTTCATCTTCATTATGAGCGAAACAAACAATTCAATGGGATGTATACAACTCAAAGGGTGACAGCTGTGTGAACACGTGGCCTGTCAACTGCTCTGTGTCCTGCACTGCCCCCCCCCCTCCCTGCAGCTATGCCCCCCCCGTGGGCTGCCCTGACCCAGCGAGCTGTAATCCCGCTGCACTAATGGATGTGATTCTTCATCAGCACAGCAACATGCAGGCATATTGGATGTTGTGCTATCTTTGATGTCCAGAGTGGCCATTTGCCCAGCTTTATTCACTGCAATAACTGTCAATTATCAGACACTATTTGTTTGCAGGAAAACTCAGATTTCATTTTTTGTCAGCCATGATGGAATGGAAAAGAGACAGCGTCATTCTCCCGGAAGGTGGAGCGTTTGAAGCAAGAAGGAAATTGGCCAGCAGGGGACATTTATGAGTCCTCCAGTCCCGAGCCCACAAGACTTCAGTGGAAATTACTCGTACAGCCCCTTCAAAGCCTGTTATTGAATTTCAATGAAACAACCGTCTTAAACTCATTTTTTAATTAATATGAAATACAGTTAAGAGAGGCTGTAGTGAGTATACATCCCACTACTGCATCAATATGACCCTTCTCTTGGACAGGCTACACCGTACTGCATCAATATGACCCTTATCTTGAACAGACTACACCGTACTGCATCAATATGACCCTTACCTTCAACAGACTACGCTGTCATGCATCAATATGACCCTTACCTTCAACAGACTACGCTGTCATGCATCAATATGACCTTTACCTTCAACAGACTACGCTGTCATGCATCAATATGACCCTTATCTTGAACAGACTACACCGTACTGCATCAATATGACCCTTATCTTGAACAGACTACACTGTCCTGCATTAATATGACCCTTACCTTCAACAGACTACGCTGTACTGCATCAATATGACCCTTCTCCTGAACAGACTACGCCGTACTGCATTAATATGACCCTTATCTTCAACAGACTACGCCGTACTGCATCAATATGACCCTTCTCCTGAACAGACTACGCCGTACTGCATCAATATGACCCTTCTCCTGAACAGACTACGCTGTCCTGCGTCAATATGACCCTTACCTTCAACAGACTACGCTGTCATGCATCAATATGACCCTTACCTTCAACAGACTACGCTGTCCTGCATTAATATGACCCTTACCTTCAACAGACTACGCTGTCATACATCAATATGACCCTTATCTTGGACAGACTACGCCGTACTGCATCAATATGACCCTTACCTTCAACAGACTACGCCGTACTGCATCAATATGACCCTTCTCCTGAACAGACTACGCCGTACTGCATCAATATGACCCTTCTCCTGAACAGACTACGCTGTCCTGCGTCAATATGACCCTTACCTTCGACAGACTATGCCGTACTGCATCAATATGACCCTTGTCTTGAACAGACTACACCGTACTGCATCAATATGACCCTTCTCTTGAACAGACAACGCCATACTGCATCAATATGACCCTTCTCTTGGACAGACTACGCCGTACTGCATCAATATGACCCTTATCTTGAACAGACTACGCCGTACTGCATCAATATGACCCTTCTCTTGAACAGACTACGCCGTACTGCATCAATATGACCCTTATCTTGAACAGACTATGCCGTATTGCATCAATATGACCCTTCTCTTAAAACAGACTACGCCATACTGCATCAATATGACCCTTCTCTTGGACAGACTACGCTGTACTGCATCAATATGACCCTTCTCTTGGACAGACTACGCTATACTGCATCAATATGACCCTTCTCTTGGACAGACTACGCTGTACTGCATCAATATGACACTTATCTTGGACAGACTACGCTGTACTGCATCAATATGACCCTTCTCTTGGACAGACTACGCTGTACTGCATCAATATGACCCTTATCTTGGACAGACTACGCCGTACTGCATCAATATGACCCTTCTCTTGGACAGACTACGCTATACTGCATCAATATGACCCTTATCTTGGACAGACTACGCTATACTGCATCAATATGACCCTTCTCTTGGACAGACTACGCTATACTGCATCAATATGACCCTTATCTTGGACAGACTACGCTATACTGCATCAACATGACCCTTCTCTTGGACAGACTACACTATACTGCATCAATATGACCCTTCTCTTGGACAGACTACGCTATACTGCATCAATATGACCCTTATCTTGGACAGACTACGCTGTACTGCATCAATATGACCCTTATCCTGAACAGACTACAGCCAACTGCAACCACTGACCACTGAACAGGCTATACAGTAACAGAGGCAGCAGGAAGAGAGTGGTTCAAGGTTTTTCTGTATCAATGAGAAAACCATCAATTTGTTCTTTGTATAAAAAGATCTTTACATTGTAGGAAGCCATTATTATCATGTGATGTGTAGCTGACTTTTTTACCACCCCACTTTGAACTTGAAACTTTTTATTCGTCTCCCATCAAACAAAGAGTAAATGAGTGATCACAGCATAATGGCACCGGTCAGCGCCACCTGATCACCACAAGCAAAGAGATCGTGGTCATGTGACCTGCAGGCTCCATCTCTTCATTGGGTGATAAAACAGTGCTATCTTCCTCAGTACATTAGATGATAAAACAGTGCTATCTTCCTCAGTATGTTAGATGATAAAACAGTGCTATCTTCCTCAGTACATTAGATGATAAAACAGTGCTATCTTCCTCAGTATATTGGGTGATAAAACAGTGCTATCTTCCTCAGTACATTAGGTGATAAAACAGTGCTATCTTCCTCAGTACATTAGATGATAAAACAGTGCTATCTTCCTCAGCATGTTAGATGATAAAACAGTGCTATCTTCCTCAGTACATTAGATGATAAAACAGTGCTATCTTCCTCAGTACATTGGGTGATAAAACAGTGCTATCTTCCTCAGTACATTAGGTTATAAAACAGTGCTATCTTCCTCAGTACATTATATGATCAAACAGTGCTATCTTCCTCAGCATGTTAGATGATAAAACAGTGCTATCTTCCTCAGTACATTAGATGATAAAACAGTGCTATGTTCCTCAGTACATTGGGTGATAAAACAGTGCTATCTTCCTCAGTACATTAGGTGATAAAACAGTGCTATCTTCCTCAGTACATTAGATGATAAAACAGTGCTATCTTCCTCGGTACATTAGATGATAAAACAGTGCTATCTTCCTCAGTATGTTAGATGATAAAACAGTGCTATCTTCCTCAGTACATTAGATGATAAAACAGTGCTATCTTCCTCAGTACGTTAGATGATAAAACAGTGCTATCTTCCTCAGTACATTAGATGATCAAACAGTGCTATCTTCCTCAGTACATTAGATGATAAAACAGTGCTATCTTCCTCAGTACATTAGATGATAAAACAGTGCTATCTTCCTCAGTACATTAGATGATTAAACAGTGCTATCTTCCTCAGTACATTAGATGATAAAACAGTGCTATCTTCCTCAGTACATTAGGTGATAAAACAGTGCTATCTTCCTCAGTACAGTAGGTGATAAAACAGTGCTATCTTCCTCAGTATGTTAGATGATAAAACAGTGCTATCTTCCTCAGTACATTAGATGATAAAACAGTGCTATGTTCCTCAGTACATTGGGTGATAAAACAGTGCTATCTTCCTCAGTACATTAGGTGATAAAACAGTGCTATCTTCCTCAGTACATTAGATGGTAAAACAGCGCTATCTTCCTCAGTACATTAGGTGATAAAACAGCGCTATCTTCCTCAGTACATTAGATGATAAAACAGTGCTATCTTCCTCAGTATGTTAGATGATAAAACAGTGCTATCTTCCTCAGTACATTAGATGATAAAACAGTGCTATCTTCCTCAGTACATTGGGTGATAAAACAGTGCTATCTTCCTCAGTACATTAGGTGATAAAACAGTGCTATCTTCCTCAGTACATTAGGTGATAAAACAGTGCTATCTTCCTCAGTATGTTAGATGATAAAACAGTGCTATCTTCCTCAGTACATTAGATGATAAAACAGTGCTATCTTCCTCAGTACGTTAGATGATAAAACAGTGCTATCTTCCTCAGTACATTAGATGATCAAACAGTGCTATCTTCCTCAGTACATTAGATGATAAAACAGTGCTATCTTCCTCAGTACATTAGATGATAAAACAGTGCTATCTTCCTCAGTACATTAGATGATAAAACAGTGCTATCTTCCTCAGTACATTAGATGATAAAACAGTGCTATCTTCCTCAGTACATTAGATGATAAAACAGTGCTATCTTCCTCAGTACATTAGGTGATAAAACAGTGCTATCTTCCTCAGTACATTAGATGATAAAACAGTGCTATCTTCCTCAGTATGTTAGATGATAAAACAGTGCTATCTTCCTCAGTACATTAGATGATAAAACAGTGCTATCTTCCTCAGTACATTAGGTGATAAAACAGTGCTATCTTCCTCAGTACATTAGGTGATAAAACAGTGCTATCTTCCTCAGTACATTAGGTGATAAAACAGTGCTATCTTCCTCAGTATGTTAGATGATAAAACAGTGCTATCTTCCTCAGTACATTAGATGATAAAACAGTGCTATCTTCCTCAGTACATTAGATGATAAAACAGTGCTATCTTCCTCAGTACATTGGATGATAAAACAGTGCTATCTTCCTCAGTGCTATCAGATGTGAGAACTGACTATCTGATGTGAGGTGAGGTGAAGTTGGGTTTAACGTCGCGTCCAAGATTATTGCAGTTATATAGCGACGTGCATGCACGTGTATGTGTGTGTGTGGCTGCTTGTACTAGTCCGGACTGATGCCGATTTATAGTGCTAGCTCACTGAGATACCATGCCGCAGTTTAACATGAATACCCCACTCAGACACAGTATACTGACTCCGAGCCGACCAGTCCTTGTTTTAGCCCCTTAATGCCGAGCGCCAGACAGGGTAACAACAAGTACAATCTTTTAACGTCTTTTTGTATGACGCGGCCCGGGATCGAACCCTGGACCTTCCGCTCTCCGGGCGGACGCTCTACCACAAGACCACGGAGGCGGTCCTCTGATGTGAGAACTGACTATCAGATGTGAGACCTATGAGATGTAAGAACTATCAGATGTGAGAACTACTAGATGTGATTATCTATCAGATGTGAGAACTATCAGATGTGAGAACTGACTACCAGATGTGAGAACTATCAGATGTGAGAACTATCAGATGTGAGAACTGACTACCAGATGTGAGAACTGACTACCAGATGTGAGAACTATCAGATGTGAGAACTGACTACCAGATGTGAGAACTGACTACCAGATGTGAGAACTGATAATCAGATGTGAGAACTGACTACCAGATGTGAGAACTGATAATCAGATGTGAGAACTGACTACCAGATGTGAGAACTGACTATCAGATGTGAGAACAATCAGAAGTGAAAACTGACTATCAGATGTGAGAACTGACTATCAGATGTGAAAACTGACTACCAGATGTGAGAACTGACTATTAGATGTGAGAACAATCAGATGTGAGAACTGACTACCAGATGTGAGAACTGACTACCAGATGTGAGAACTATCAGATGTGAGAACTGACTACCAGATGTGAGAACTGACTACCAGATGTGAGAACTGACTACCAGATGTGAGAACTATCATGTGTGTAAACTGACCCACAGGTGTGAGAACTGACTATCAGAAGTGAGAACTATCAGATGTGAGAACTGACTACCAGATGTGAGAACTGACTACCAGATGTGAGAACTGACTACCAGATGTGAGAACTATCAGATGTGAGAACTATCAGATGTGAGAACTGACTACCAGATGTGAGAACTGAGTACCAGATGTGAGAACTGACTACCAGATGTGAGAACTATCAGATGTGAGAACTGACTACCAGATGTGAGAACTGATAATCAGATGTGATAACTATCAGATGTGAGAACTGACTACCAGATGTGAGAACTGACTATCAGATATGAGAACTGACTACCAGATGTGAGAACTGACTACCAGATGTGAAAACTGTCAGATGTGAGAGGTGACCCACATGTGTGAGAACTGACTATCAGATGTGATAACTATCAGATGTGAGAACTGACTACCAGATGTGAGAACTGACTACCAGATGTGAGAACTGACTACCAGATGTGAGAACTATCAGATGTAAGAACTGACTACCAGATGAGAGAACTGACTACCAGATGTGATAACTATCAGATGTGAGAACTGACTTTCAGATGTGAGAACTATCAAATGTGAGAACTGAGTACCAGATGTGAGAACTGACTACCAGATGTGAGAACTGACTACCAGATGTGAGAACTGAGTACAAGATGTGAGAACTATCAGATTTGAGAACTGACTACCAGATGTGAGAACTGAGTACCAGATGTGAGAACTACCAGATGTGAGAACTGAGTACCAGATGTGAGAACTGAGTACCAGATGTGAGAACGGAGTATCAGATGTGAGAACTGACTACCAGATGTGAGAACTGAGTACCAGATGTGAGAACTACCAGATGTGAGAACTGAGTACCAGATGTGAGAACTGACTACCATATGTGAGAACTGAGTACCAGATGTGAGAACTGAGTACCAGATGTGAGAACTGAGGACCAGATGTGAGAACAGAGTACCAGATGTGAGAACTGAGTACCAGATGTGAGGACTGAGTATCAGATGTGAGAACTGACTACCAGATGTGAGAACTGAGTACCAGATGTGAGAACTGACTACCAGATGTGAGGACTGAGTATCAGATGTGAGAACTGACTACCAGATGTGAGAACTGACTACCAGATGTGAGAACTGAGTACCAGATGTGAGAACTGACTACCAGATGTGAGGACTGAGTACCAGATGTGAGAACTGAGTAGCAGATGTGAGAACTGAGTTCCAGATGTGAGAACTGAGTAGCAGATGTGAGAACTGAGTATCAGATGTGAGAACTGAATACCAGATGTGAGAACTGAGTACCAGATGTGAGAACGGAGTATCAGATGTGAGAACTGACTACCAGATGTGAGAACTGAGTACCAGATGTGAGAACTGAGGACCAGATGTGAGAACGGAGTACCAGATGTGAGAACTGAGTACCAGAAGTGAGGACTGAGTACCAGATGTGAGAACTGAGTACCAGATGTGAGAACTGAGTACCAGATGTGAGAACTGAGTACCAGATGTGAGGACTGAGTATCAGATGTGAGAACTGACTACCAGATGGGAGAACTGAGGACCAGATGTGAGAACTGAGTACCAGATGTGAGAACTGAGTATCAGATGTGAGAACTGAGTATCAAATGTGAGAACTGAGTACCAGATGTGAGAACTGAGTACCAGATGTGAGAACGGAGTATCAGATGTGAGAACTGACTACCAGATGTGAGAACTGACTATCAGATATGAGAACTGACTACCAGATGTGAGAACTGACTACCAGATGTGAAAACTGTCAGATGTGAGAAGTGACCCACATGTGTGAGAACTGACTATCAGATGTGATAACTATCAGATGTGAGAACTGACTACCAGATGTGAGAACTGACTACCGGATGTGAGAACTAACTACCAGATGTGAGAACTATCAGATGTAAGAACTGACTACCAGATGAGAGAACTGACTACCAGATGTGATAACTATCAGATGTGAGAACTGACTTTCAGATGTGAGAACTATCAAATGTGAGAACTGAGTACCAGATGTGAGAACTGACTACCAGATGTGAGAACTGACTACCAGATGTGAGAACTGAGTACCAGATGTGAGAACTATCAGATTTGAGAACTGACTACCAGGTGTGAGAACTGAGTACCAGATGTGAGAACTACCAGATGTGAGAACTGAGTACCAGATGTGAGAACTGAGTACCAGATGTGAGAACGGAGTATCAGATGTGAGAACTGACTACCAGATGTGAGAACTGAGTACCAGATGTGAGAACTACCAGATGTGAGAACTGAGTACCAGATGTGAGAACTGAATACCAGATGTGAGAACTGAGTACCAGATGTGAGAACTGACTACCAGATGTGAGAACTGAGTACCAGATGTGAGAACTGAGTACCAGATGTGAGAACTGAGGACCAGATGTGAGAACAGAGTACCAGATGTGAGAACTGAGTACCAGATGTGAGGACTGAGTATCAGATGTGAGAACTGACTACCAGATGTGAGAACTGACTACCAGATGTGAGAACTGAGTACCAGATGTGAGAACTGACTACCAGATGTGAGGACTGAGTATCAGATGTGAGAACTGACTACCAGATGTGAGAACTGACTACCAGATGTGAGAACTGACTACCAGATGTGAGAACTGACTACCAGATGTGAGGACTGAGTACCAGATGTGAGAACTGAGTAGCAGATGTGAGAACTGAGTTCCAGATGTGAGAACTGAGTAGCAGATGTGAGAACTGAGTATCAGATGTGAGAACTGAATACCAGATGTGAGAACTGAGTACCAGATGTGAGAACGGAGTATCAGATGTGAGAACTGACTACCAGATGTGAGAACTGAGTACCAGATGTGAGAACTGAGGACCAGATGTGAGAACGGAGTACCAGATGTGAGAACTGAGTACCAGAAGTGAGGACTGAGTACCAGATGTGAGAACTGAGTACCAGATGTGAGAACTGAGTACCAGATGTGAGAACTGAGTACCAGATGTGAGGACTGAGTATCAGATGTGAGAACTGACTACCAGATGGGAGAACTGAGGACCAGATGTGAGAACTGAGTACCAGATGTGAGAACTGAGTATCAGATGTGAGAACTGAGTATCAAATGTGAGAACTGAGTACCAGATGTGTGAACTGAGTACCAGATGTGAGAACTGAGTATCAGATGTGAGAACTGAGTATCAGATGTGAGAACTGAGTATCAGATGTGAGAACTGAGTACCAGATGTGAGAACTGAGTATCAGATGTGAGAACTGAGTATCAGATGTGAGAACTGAGGACCAGATGTGAGAACTACCAGATGTGAGAACTGACTACCAGATGTGAGAACTGACTACCAGATGTGAGAACTGAGTACCAGATGTGAGAACTGAGTACCAGATGTGTGAACTGACTACCAGATGTGAGAACTGAGTACCAGATGTGAGAACTATCAGATGTGGGGACAGGTTGCCTGTTGCTGTCGGCTGCCCACAATCACCAGGAGGTGGGTACATGGATTTTGAAATGTCATTAACTTGTTGCCTGGTAGAAGCAGCGAGCCCACACTGCTGTCTGCTTGATGTTACGCCCGGCCTGATGGTGTCACAAGCCCTTGATTGCAGCCCGGCAATAGACATAGGCTTGAAGTGGGTGTCCCTCCTCTCACTGATCCGGGCTGCTAACTACGTGCTCCAGGATGAGCAAGCAGTGAGCTGGCATCAAAGCATACTGTCCTCTTCCTCCCTTCATCTTACTATGACAGCCGCAATTAGATTAGCATCATCTCCCCACCATCTGAAGCAGGCCGACAGACATGCTGGATACTGATATCATTGAAACAGTTTGATGTCATCCACCACAACATCGGAACAGACAGAGGCCAGGTGAGATTAAGGCCTGCTTCAAACCAGAGCTTCACTTAACATTTCAGTGGAAGCACTCAGTGGAAGCACTCAGCGCATGACTCCCAACACCCTCTAATAAATCTGTTGTGTGAATCTGCTTCAAGAACATACACATTGTACATGTACATATTGTCATACAGACCATCACTGACTGTCATACAGGCCGACCCACACAACAATCACTGACTGTCATACAGGCCGACCCACACAACAATCACTGACTGTCATACAGGCCGACCCACACAACAATCACTGACTGTCATACAGGCCGACCCACACAACAATCACTGACTGTCATACAGGCCGACCCACACAACAATCACTGACTGTCATACAGGTCGACCCACACAACAATCACTGACTGTCATACAGGCCGACCCACACAACAATCACTGACTGTCATACAGGCCGACCCACACAACAATCACTGACTGTCATACAGGCCGACCCACACAACAATCACTGACTGTCATACAGGCCGACCCACACAACAATCACTGACTGTCATACAGGTCGACCCACACAACAATCACTGACTGTCATACAGGCCGACCCACACAACAATCACTGACTGTCATACAGGCCGACCCACACAACAATCACTGACTGTCATACAGGCCGACCCACACAACAATCACTGACTGTCATACAGGCCGACCCACACAACAATCACTGACTGTCATACAGGCCGACCCACACAACAATCACTGACTGTCATACAGGCCGACCCACACAACAATCACTGACTGTCATACAGGCCGACCCACACAACAATCACTGACTGTCATACAGGCCGACCCACACAACAATCACTGACTGTCATACAGGCCGACCCACACAACAATCACTGACTGTCATACAGGTCGACCCACACAACAATCACTGACTGTCATACAGGTCGACCCACACAACAATCACTGACTGTCATACAGGCCGACCCACACAACAATCACTGACTGTCATACAGGCCGACCCACACAACAATCACTGACTGTCATACAGGCCGACCCACACAACAATCACTGACTGTCATACAGGCCGACCCACACAACAATCACTGACTGTCATACAGGTCGACCCACACAACAATCACTGACTGTCATACAGGTCGACCCACACAACAATCACTGACTGTCATACAGGCCGACCCACACAACAATCACTGACTGTCATACAGGCAGACCCACACAACAATCACTGACTGTCATACAGGCTGACCCACACAACAATCACTGACTGTCATACAGGCCGACCCACACAACAATCACTGACTGTCATACAGGCCGACCCACACAACAATCACTGACTGTCATACAGGCCGACCCACACACCAATCACTGACTGTCATACAGGCCGACCCACACAACAATCACTGACTGTCATACAGGCCGACCCACACAACAATCACTGACTGTCATACAGGCCGACCCACACAACAATCACTGACTGTCATACAGGCCGACCCACACAACAATCACTGACTGTCATACAGGCCGACCCACACAACAATCACTGACTGTCATACAGGCCGACCCACACAACAATCACTGACTGTCATACAGGCCGACCCACACAACAATCACTGACTGTCATACAGGCCGACCCACACAACAATCACTGACTGTCATACAGGCCGACCCACACAACAATCACTGACTGTCATACAGGCCGACCCACACAACAATCACTGACTGTCATACAGGCCGACCCACACAACAATCACTGACTGTCATACAGGCCGACCCACACAACAATCACTGACTGTCATACAGGCCGACCCACACAACAATCACTGACTGTCATACAGGCCGACCCACACAACAATCACTGACTGTCATACAGGCCGACCCACACAACAATCACTGACTGTCATACAGGCCGACCCACACAACAATCACTGACTGTCATACAGGCCGACCCACACAACAATCACTGACTGTCATACAGGCCGACCCACACAACAATCACTGACTGTCATACAGGCCGACCCACACAACAATCACTGACTGTCATACAGGCCGACCCACACAACAATCACTGACTGTCATACAGGCCGACCCACACAACAATCACTGACTGTCATACAGGCCGACCCACACAACAATCACTGACTGTCATACAGGCAGACCCACACAACAATCACTGACTGTCATACAGGCTGACCCACACAACAATCACTGACTGTCATACAGGCCGACCCACACAACAATCACTGACTGTCATACAGGCCGACCCACACAACAATCACTGACTGTCATACAGGCTGACCCACACAACAATCACTGACTGTCATACAGGCCGACCCACACAACAATCACTGACTGTCATACAGGCTGACCCACACAACAATCACTGACTGTCATACAGGCCGACCCACACAACAATCACTGACTGTCATACAGGCTGACCCACACAACAATCACTGACTGTCATACAGGCCGACCCACACAACAATCACTGACTGTCATACAGGCTGACCCACACAACAATCACTGACTGTCATACAGGCCGACCCACACAACAATCACTGACTGTCATACAGGCTGACCCACACAACAATCACTGACTGTCATACAGGCCGACCCACACAACAATCACTGACTGTCATACAGGCTGACCCACACAACAATCACTGACTGTCATACAGGCCGACCCACACAACAATCACTGACTGTCATACAGGCTGACCCACACAACAATCACTGACTGTCATACAGGCCGACCCACACAACAATCACTGACTGTCATACAGGCTGACCCACACAACAATCACTGTAAGAGGTCTGTGTCCCCACAGCCAGCCCACACATGAGGACGTGCCTAAAATGTCTGTGTGGTAGTGTGCACCTAAATGACTTGATGATTGCTGCTAATTAAAAGATGCTGGTCACAGTTGCTGGGAGTTATGAGGTTGCCTCCAATGGGGATTTTATGATGTAGAAGGATGAATCCAAACCGGATGGGTGGTTGTCAGACCCGACACCTCCTCCTGACCAGCGTCCACTTCTCCTGACCAGCGTCCACTTCTCCTGACCAGCGTCCACTTCTCCTGACCAGCGTCCACTTCTCCTGACCAGCGTCCACTTGCTGGCAGCACCATTGATTCCCAGCAACGAGATGAGCCGTGGTTTAATGAAGACAGAGATGCCATTGGGCAAATAAACTCCTCACATTTCTGTGCTAAGGGCAATAAAATCATGACAAATAGAGCCACAACCATCATCCCCCAACAGGCAGGAGGTTGTTTACACGGGCAGTAAATATTGGCCATCCAGTTACAAACACGGGGGATGTCAGATTCTACCCTATAAAATATTGACAATTTGGAGATGCACAGTGACCAATATGATAGCTGGTAATGAGATATGTTTGTATGTTTGTTGTTTAACACCGCACTCGACAATATTCCAGCTATTGCGGCGGTCTGTAAGTAATTGAGTCTGAACCAGACATTCCAGTGAGCATCTGTCTATGCAATTGGGATACGATGACATGCATCAACTAAGTCAGTGAGACTGACCACCCGATCCCGTTAGTCGCCTCCTACGACAAGCATAGTTGCCTTCATGGGTTGCTGAAGACCTCTTCTAGCCTGGATCTTCTAGGGCTGCTGGTGAGGAGAGCAATGACAGCTCTCCTCCTCACAGGATCGGGTGGTCAGGCTTGCTGACTTTGTTTATGCATGTCATTGAATCCCAACTGCGTGGATCGATGCTCGTGATATCAATCACTGGATGGTCTGGTCCCGACTCGATTATTTACAGACCGCCATCATATAGCTGGAATATTCCTGAGTTTGGCGTTAAACAACAAACAAACAAATCCTGAGTCTGATCAATCTGAGAAGACATTGCATACATACAGTAAGGACACCTGGTGTTCAAGGTCAACATTTCCTGTCCTGCAAGTTGCCAATCGACAGTCAAAGTCAAGGTCACGACACAGTTGGCCAGACAACATTTCAATGGACTTCGAAATATGGGGTTGAAAAATTCTTCTCCGTTTCGCTATCAATATTTGTGCAGACATAAAGACTATTTTCGGTACATAGATCAAGCATGACTCCGCTGTCATATTTCCAGTTCTGCCAGGTAAATTACGCCTGTATTTCGGTAATTTGCTGTTATTTTTAGGTAATAGGGTAGCATGTTGCGTACGTAGCCACATGTAAAGTCTGTGATGTGTTTGCCAAATGTTTCCTGTTCCCAGGTGGGCCACACATTCCCATGCATTGAGCTAGTTCAGGCAGACAGATCACCACGAAGAGCGATTGGGCAAGGGTCAAGAAGTGAAGCAGTTGTTTCATGATGAACACTGCAAGTTTTTCAGATCGATGGTGCTGTGGGCATGGAAGCCGAACATCTCTCTTGTTCTTGAAGAATCACTTGCAGCCTGATGAATGTTCCAGCTCCAATGAAGATACAAAACGTTGCCACGTTTTTTGGACATAAAAGCATTTTTTGTATGACAGAAAGTTGCTTTCTGCAGTTTTACATGTAGCAGCATGAAGTAGGAAAGTCCAACATTTGTATGTCAAACAGCTGTATTGTTTGACAGGCATTTCTAAGACGTTGACGGATGACAAAGTAGACAAAAGTCTATGGATAACTTCATTATTATGCTGTAATAGCGATCGTTCAGGATAGATCCTTACACTGTTGTCAAGCAAGGCCTCTTAGTCTTACAGAGTAAGGATCTATAACAGAACATAGCAAATATTTGTACATGAGTATATTTTCTTCTGGATTGAAAATGTAAAATTTGCAGCAGTTTTGTTTTTTTACTAACATATATGTGGTTAATTAAACATGCTTAAAAAAATGTTGGTATATTTCAAGTTCATTCTTGATTGCAGTTAGATGGATTGTACATGTTTGTATTAAAAGAAATGTGTGATTTTCTGACTGGTTGCTGCATTTTATCCCCCAGTGTTCTGTGTAAGTCATGTTGCTGGAGAGAGGTGTTTATCCCCCAGTGTTCTGTGTAAGTCATGTTCCTGGAGAGAGGTGTTTATCCCCCAGTGTTCTCTGTAAGTCATGTTGCTGGAGAGAGGTGTTTATCCCCCAATGTTCTGTGTAAGTCATGTTGCTGGAGAGAGGTGTTTATCCCCTAGTGTTCTGTGTAAGTCATGTTGCTGGAGAGGTGTTTATCCCCCAGTGTTCTGTGTAAGTCATGTTCCTGGAGAGAGGTGTTTATCCCCCAGTGTTCTGTGTAAGTCATGTTGCTGGAGAGAGGTGTTTATCCCCTAGTGTTCTGTATAAGTCATGTTGCTGGAGAGGTGTTTATCCCCCAGTGTTCTGTGTAAGTCATGTTGCTGGAGAGAGGTGTTTATCGCCCAGTGTTCTGTGTAAGTCATGTTCCTGGAAAGAGGTGTTTATCCAACAGTGTCACTTGATGTCAAACTCAGGTTGACAACGACAAGACTAACCATCCCATGTCTCCTATTTTTTTATGTTATGTATTTCGTGAACAACATGAAGAAATAATGTTTTTTTTCTTGAAGTTGTCTTGAAAAGGTCAAAGTGGAGAACATGACAAACTAACTCCCAGTGCTCCACATCCCGAGGGCAGATACGCAGCGTCTCCTGGCGGCAGATGACGGGTGCATGTTAAAGATGTCTCCAAGACTCACTATCCTGGCGGATATCCTGCAAGTAGTAGACTACAATACTTGGAGTGCATCAATCTCCAGCACCCACATGCATCCCCCTCATCGTCCCCCCACACACCAGTAATGGATCAAACAGGAAATTGTATATGCTATAATTGGAACAGCAAAAAGTACACCAATCTTTTTTCAGATCAAGCGAAGTTGAAATGGGGCCCGTGTTATAAGTCTGCTGCGGAGAGAGAGTCGATGCCCCGGGGTTCTCCCCCCTCAGCCAACGTGATCATTATAACTCCACACCTCCTTCAGTAGGGGACAGAAGCTCCCCCCCCTCCTCCCCCCCCTACACACCTCCCAGCCAACATGATCATTATAACTCCACACCTCCTTCAGTTGGGGACAGAAGCTTCCCCCCCCCCCCCCTCCCCCCCCGCCTCTCAGCCAACATGATCATTATAACTCCACACCTTCAGTAGGGGACAGAAGCTCCCCCCCCCCTCAGGTGGAATGTCAGTGTGGAAGCAGTAGCACCATGGCTTGTCAGTGTGGAAGCAGTAGCACCATGGCTTGTCAGTGTGGAAGCAGTAGCACCATGGCTTGTCAGTGTGGAAGCAGTAGCACCATGGCTTGTCAGTGTGGAAGCAGTAGCACCATGGCTTGTCAGTGTGGAAGCAGTAGCACCATGGCTTGTCAGTGTGGAAGCAGTAGCACCATGGCTTGTCAGTGTGGAAGCAGTAGCACCATGGCTTGTCAGTGTGGAAGCAGTAGCACCATGGCTTGGATCTGTACAGGGGACATGGGCATGCTTGCACTGAATCGATTCATATCTCATGTGTGTCTTTCCTTGTGGGAAATGTACCTTTCAGTGCTGTCCTTAAGAAATGTATCATATCAGGCATGTTGTCATTGAGAAATGAGAACTGTTCTCTTCAAGGTTGTGGCATTGACAAAAAGGGACTGTACTGTTCCAGGCTGTCTCTCTGGGATGGTCAGCTTTCTTGAGAAATGGAAAGATTGCTTGAGAGTCAGTTTCACCAAATCAACACAATTAAAGTCTTTAAAGAAGTAAGTGCCTAACCAGCATACTGTTCTTCAGGGATCACAATTAGTCGTGCGACAACCCACCGATCAAGACTCTGTGATCGTGCGGTATTGTGAGGGTATATTCCCTGTTTGTGAGATTAATAGGCCCCCCTCCTACAATCAGCAGAGCGCCGGGGCCCGGGGGGCTCTTCAAGGCACCTATCCAATACTTTTGTCTCAGCATAAACACACAGCCGCCATCTTTGATTTAAGCCTGATTGCACTGATGAAAATAGATCGTCTTGAGGGATTCATTAAACTGTCATGTAGAGTTTGCTTGCCTCCTAGGAGAGTCCACAGCCAGCGTCTCCCAGTTGAAAGGTTGGATTCCGACTGAATGTACAGATGTACAACAAAGTTGTTCCACAGTCTGGGGAGACTCACTACCACAAACCTGCTGGGGACATTCAGCAAGTTGGAGTTTTACTGGGAGACCGGGCTCAAGTCTAGTCTACAGTCAGCAGGATTCATCAAAGATTGAAGGTCAATAAAACATATGCCTTATCAGACATTCTCACATTGAAAGACTTTAGTTCCCATGGCAACAGATGCAGTTATTATATACTTCTTCAACACATTTGAATGATGAGACAAAATATTACATTAATTATTGACACTGCAGCCACTTAGTCTTGTGTCAAGGTCATTGTCAGCCATTGTCACGATACAAGAGTTCGGACAATAATCAAATCGTGGATTGGGATTGGAGACGACTGTCTCCGCCAACTGTGAGCTCCATCTTGTCCACCTGCTACATCTCGCCCTGACAACTTCTCTGCCAAGGAAGCTGATTGTGCATTTCATCTTCCATCTCAAAAGGACACCAAATGAACCGAAAAGTTGTAGAAATTCAATTTTATCATTCCTGATTTGTTTCTCTGCCAATTTGAGAGAGATTGGATCAACAGTCACGAAATGCTAGAGTCCATTAATTTGTGCAGGCAAGTGGGGCCCTTCTAAATGAGTAATGATGGCTTGCACCGGCAGTATTAAGACAGAGTAAGAAATGATTCCCTAAAAGTGGACAAAAAACATGGTCCTAATCACACAAGCAATGAAGAACTAACCAGTGCTTAGAATTGTTAATGCTGGCCTATTGGAAAGAAATGATTGGGACTGAGATTGAATGGCTTGCAATGTTCAGCAAAAACACTTAAAGGCTTAGAATAACCCGACCAAGTTCTACAAAAACACTCTTCCTGTTTCCACTGAACACATGGGCCAGTGCTTCATCACATCACATCAGTTGATAATCTGCAGTTATGTCAAT
This sequence comes from Haliotis rufescens, assembly GCF_023055435.1. NCBI lineage: Eukaryota > Metazoa > Mollusca > Gastropoda > Lepetellida > Haliotidae > Haliotis > Haliotis rufescens. Next base: position 1,955,341 of record NW_025964346.1, read on the forward strand.
GTGTCATCAGAATAAACCTTTGTTTCCCCCTACAGCGACGAGAACTACGACAGCGACGGGAACTGCTACAACGACGGGAACTGCACCAAGACACTCCACATACATGGAGATACCATCACACAGTCACTTGGCCAGTAAATATGGAGTGACCATCACACAGTCACTTGGCCAGTAAATATGGAGATACCATCACACAGTCACTTGGCCAGTAAATATGGAGATACCATCACACAGTCACTTGGCCAGTAAATATGGAGATACCATCACACAGTCACTTGGCCAGTCAATATGGAGATACCATCACACAGTCACTTGGCCAGTAAATATGGAGATACCATCACACAGTCACTTGGCCAGTAAATATGGAGATACCATCACACAGTCACTTTGCCAGTAAATATGGAGATACCACCACACAGTCACTTGGCCAGTAAATATGGAGATACCATCACGAAGTCACTTGGCCAGTAAATATGGAGATACCATCACACAGTCACTTGGCCAGTCAATATGGAGATACCATCACACAGTCACTTGGCCAGTAAATATGGAGATACCATCACACAGTCACTTGGCCAGTAAGTATGGAGATACCATCACACAGTCACTTGGCCAGTCAATATGGATATACCATCACACTGTAACTTGGCTGAAATCCTACCAGTGTTATCCTCAAAATGTCCAATTGTGATTCAAGACATGATGTCACTCCAATATCTTCACAGCTTCACACTCCATACCAGATACACTTTCACAGACCGAATAAACCCATCAGCCGAACATTCTGAACTGGTGTCAATTGTGAGTCAATTAACACTTCAAACTATTGAATGTGTCTGTGACCTTAGACAACTACATTAGTGTCAGGACACAGGGGTCAGGAGAGGTCGCTCAAGGTCAACTCAAGGTAAAGATTGATGAATGTAGTTCTGAAATTATTGAAACCCTTGTGTCTCATTATTGTTTGTAATGTCCAGAAGATTCGTCTGGTAAATACAAACCTCTGTACAAGAAATGCATGCTGACAATCCATCAAATGATGTAAGTGTTCTTGCATGAAAGAGGAAAATTAACAAGCAGTGTTTGAAGTCTCCACTGGGTGGGAAATTGTTAATTCACAACTGTTCCTGTCTCAGACAAGATGATTAACTTCAAATATCAAACCATGGCTGATTAGAGTTTAACTTCATAAAGGTGAAGGTCATCTGGTTGTCTGATCTCCCGATGTAAAGTCAGGGATGTCAACATAAGAATAATCACTCATCCATCACACTGTGGCACCAGCCTTGAAATTGACTTGAAATTATGTCTGAAAAGCGCCAACTCTGTATCAAGGGGAATCTTTCCACAGTCTTCCCAGGTTAGAGGAGGCTGGGGACGAGAGTGACACAAAGTTCAGGCTTCAGGCTGAAGTGATGGATAGGTGCTGAATCCTGTAGCATATGTCTTGGGAGAGAGTTCAAATATAGACTCACTTGTAACAACAGTCAACAGAGACTGGATCAGAACTGTCTTTAACCAGTATTCCAGCAATGTACTGACAGTTTCCACCAGTTTTCCAGCAATGTACTGACAGTTTCCACCAGTTTTCCAGCAATGTACTGACAGTTCCACTAGTATTGCAGCAACGTTCTGACAGTTTCCATCATTTTTTCAGCAAGGTACTGACGGTTCCACCAGTTTTCCAGCAATGTACTGACAGTTTCCATCAGTTTTCCAGTAATGTACTGACAGTTTCAATCAGTTTTCCAGCAATGTTCTGACAGTTTCCACCAGTATTCCAGCAATGGTCTGACAGATTCCACTAGACTTCCAGCAATGGTCTGACAGTTTCCACTAGTCTTCCAGCAATGGTCTGACAGTTTCCACTTGACTTCCAGCAACGTCTGACAGATTCCACTTGACTTCCAGCAATGGTCTGACAGATTCCACTTGACTTCCAGCAATGTTCTGACAGTTCCACCAGTATTGCAGCAACGTTCTGACAGTTTCAATCAGTTTTTCAGCAAGGTACTGACGGTTCCACCAGTTTTCCAGCAATGTACTGACAGTTTCCATCAGTATTCCAGCAACGTTCTGACAGTTTCCATCAGTTTTCCAGTAATGTACTGACAGTTTCCACCAGTTTTCCAGCAATGTACTGACAGTTTCCACCAGTTTTCCAGCAATGTACTGACAGTTCCACTAGTATTGCAGCAACGTTCTGACAGTTTCCATCATTTTTTCAGCAAGGTACTGACGGTTCCACCAGTTTTCTAGCAATGTACTGACAGTTTCCATCAGTATTCCAGCAATGTACTGACAGTTTCCATCAGTTTTCCAGCAATGTACTGACAGTTTCCATCAGTATTCCAACAATGTTCTGTCAGTTTCCACCAGTTTTCCAGCAATGTTCTGACAGTTTCCACCAGTATTCCAATAATGGTCTGACAGATTCCACTAGACTTCGAGCAATGGTCTGACAGATTCCACTTGACTTCCAGCAATGGTCTGACAGATTCCACTTGACTTCCAGCAATGTTCTGACAGTTTCCACTAGACTTCCAGCAATGGTCTGACAGCTTCCACTAGACTTCCAGCAATGTTCTGACAGATTCCACTTGACTTCCAGCAATGTTCTGACAGATTCCACTTGACTTCCAGCAATGGTCTGACAGATTCCACTTGACTTCCAGCAATGGTCTGACAGTTTCCACTAGACTTCCAGCAATGGTCTGACAGCTTCCACTAGACTTCAAGCAACGTCTGACAGATTCCACTTCACTTCCAGCAATGTTCTGACAGTTTCCACTAGACTTCCAGCAATGGTCTGACAGCTTCCACTAGACTTCCAGCAGTGTTCTGACAGATTCCACTTGACTTCCAGCAATGTTCTGACAGATTCCACTTGACTTCCAGCAATGGTCTGACAGATTCCACTAGACTTCCAGCAATGGTCTGACAGTTTCCACTAGTCTTCCAGCAATGGTCTGACAGTTTCCACTAGACTTCAAGCAATGGTCTGACAGCTTCCACTAGACTTCAAGCAATGGTCTGACAGTTCCACCAGTATTCCAGCAATGTTCTGACAGTTTCAACCAGTTTTCCAGCAATGTACTGACAGTTCCACCAGTTTTCCAGCAATGTACTGACAGTTTCCATCAGTATTCCAGCAATGTACTGACAGTTTCCATCAGTATTCCAGCAATGTTCTGACAGTTTCCATCAGTATTCCAGCAATGTTCTGACAGTTCCACCAGTATTGCAGCAACGTTCTGACAGTTTCCATCAGTTTTCCAGCAATGTTCTGACAGTTTCCACCAGTATTCCAATAATGGTCTGACAGATTCCACTAGACTTCGAGCAATGGTCTGACAGATTCCACTTGACTTCCAGCAATGGTCTGACAGATTCCACTAGACTTCCAGCAATGGTCTGACAGATTTCACTAGTCTTCCAGCAATGGTCTGACAGATTCCACTAGTCTTCAAGCAATGGTCTGACAGATTCCAGTGTTTCACCAGTTTCCTACAACTTCACAACTTCCTACAACATCTCAACTTCCTACAACGTCACAACTTCCTACAACGTCTCAACTTCCTACAACAGCACAACTTCCTACATCACAACTTCCTACAACTTCCTACAACATCACAACTTCCTACAACTTCCTACAACGTCACACCTTCCTACGTCACAACGTCACAACTTCCTACAACGTCACAACTTCCTACAATGTCACAACTTCCTACAACGTCACACCTTCCTACAACGTCACAACTTCCTACAACTTCCTACAACGGCACACCTTCCTACAACGAAACACACAACAAAACAACTGTGTCTATTCATGGCCACCACCAACACATTGAAAACCTGACCCATGATATGTTCCCATCTGCTAACACAGAAATATCTGCTGTCTACAATCACCACACCTCACGCAACAACAAGTTTAGGGCTTTTTGAACCCTCTGAATCCAACACATGTGAAATATGGCATTGTTCCAGCACTGCCTCTAAAACCACGTAATGGATTTGGGGTCATGTTTCTAGAACTATGTCAGCCTTCATTATGAGGTGCAAACCCTGTTGTAATTAGCTCTCATACCTGCTGATGTGCTTCAATAATGCATCACTTGATATAATGATGCATCACACATAATACATCACACATGTAACAATGCATAACTCGTAACTATCCATCACATGTAATAATGCATCACAAGTTGTAATAATGCAACACATGTTGTAAAAATGCATCACACATGTAATAATGCATCACATGTTCTTACAATGCATCACACGTAATAATTCATCACACGCTGTAATTATGCATCACATGTAATAATGCATCACGTTTTAATAATGCATCACATGTTGTAATTATGCATCACACGTAATAATGTATCACACGCTGTAATTATGCATCACACATGTTGTAATAATGCATCACGTTTTAATAATGCATCACATGTTGTAATAATGCAAAACACATGTTGTAATAATGCATCATACATGTAATAATGCATCACGTTTTAATAATGCATCACACGCTGTAATTATGCATCACACATGTTGTAATAATGCATCACGTTTTAATAATGCATCACATGTTGTAATAATGCATCACACATGTTGTAATAATGCATCACACATGTAATAATGTGTAATTATGCATCACATGTAATAATGATCACACATGTAATGCATTTAATGATGTAATAATGCATCACGTTGTAATTATGCATCACATGTTGTAATAATGCATCACATGGTGTAATAATGCATCATACATGTAATAATGCATCACATGTTTTAATAATGCATCACACATGTAATAATGCATCACACATGTAATAATGCATCACATGTTGTAATAATGCATCACACATCTAATAATGCATCACGTTTTAATAATGCATCACACATGTTGTAATAATGCATCACACGTTTTAATAATGCATCACACGCTGTAATTATGCATCACACATGTTGTAATAATGCATCACATGTTGTAATAATGCATCACATGTTTTAATAATGCATCACATGTTTTAATAATGCATCACACGCTGTAATTATGCATCACACATGTTGTAATAATGCATCACATGTTGTAATAATGCATCACATGTTTTAATAATGCATCACACGCTGTAATTATGCATCACACATGTTGTAATAATGCATCACATGTTTTAATAATGCATCACACATGTTGTAATAACGCATCACACATCTAATAATGCATCCCACCCGTTATAATTCATCACACATGTTATAATGCATCACGCATCTAATACTGCAACACATGTAATAATGCATCAGACAATGTAATGACACACTTGTATTGGGAAACAGTTCGGGTGTGGAAATGGAAAGCTGTGAGCCGTCAGATGAGAATCTGCGGAGACAAGTGGAAACATTTGCTGAGGGGAAGCCAGGGACTGTCAGTGATTGCATGGCTTATTGAAACAAGTGGCAATAGTGTAACATGTGTGTTCTCCGAGATTGGAGGAATATTTATCACAATTCTCCAAGGAGATAATAAAGTGTCTGTGAAAGACAGTGATGGAACGACGCAGCAAACACGTACAACAGAGCCATTATCCCCCTCCCCCAGTGAACCCCATCAACTTCCCCCTCGTATTCCTCAACTTCTCTCCTGTACACACTCACACACCAGCACAGAGGTGGGGATGGGGAGGGGATGGGGACAGGGTGGGGACAGGGTAGGGGGGGACGTGGAGAAGAAGGTCTGGGAGTAGGGAGGCAGGGGACATGTGGGGATGAGGGGGTCAGGGGGAGCAGTAAGACACCCAGACAGTGACACACCAACACAGTAAATTACCAACAGTAAACCACCCACACAGTAAAACACCCGCACAGTAAGACACCTGCACAATAACACACTCACACAGTAAGACACTCACACAGAAAGACACTCACACAGAAAGACACTCACACAGTAAGACATCCACACAGTAAAACACCCACACCGTTAAACACCCACACAGTAGGACACCAACACAGTAAAACACTCACACAGTAAGACACCCACACAGTAAGACACCCACATAGTAAGACACTCACACAGTAAGACACCCACACAGTAAGACACTCACACAGTAAAACATCCACACAGTAAGACACTCACACAGTAAGACACCCACACAGTAAAACACCCACACAGTAAGACACTCACACAGTAAGACACCCACACAGTAAGACACCCACACAGTAAGACACTCACACAGTAAGACACTCACACAGTAAAACACCCACACAGTAAGACACTCACACAGTAAGACACCCACACAGTAAGACACCCACACAGTAAGACACCCACACAGTAAAACATCCACACAGTAAGACACTCACACAGTAAGACACTCACACAGTAAAACACCCACACAGTAAGACACTCACACAGTAAGACACCCACACAGTAAGACACCCACACAGTAAGACACTCACACAGTAAAACACTCACACAGTAAGACACCCACACAGTAAGACACCAACACAATAACACACCCACACAGTAAAACACCCCCACACTAAGACACCCACACAGTAAAACACCCACACAGTAAGACACTCACACAGTAAGACACCCACACAGCAAGACACCCACACAATAACACACCCACACAGTAAAACACCCACACAGTAAAACACCCACACACTAAGACACCCACACAGTAAAACACTCACACAGTAAGACACCCACACAGTAAGACACCCACACAGTAAAACACCCACACAGTAAGACACTCACACAGTAAGACACCCACACAGTAAGACACTCACACAGTAAGGCACTCACACAGTAAAACAACCACACAATAACACACTCACACAGTAAGACACTCACACAGTTAGACACTCACACAGTAAGACACCCACACAGTAAGACACCCACAAAGTAAAACACCCACACAGTAAGACACTCACACAGTAAAACACCCACACAGTAAAACACCCACACAGTTAAACACCCACACAGTAAGACACTCACACAGTAAGACACTCAAACAGTAAGACACCCACACAGTAAGACACTCACACAGTAAGACACTCACACAGTAAGACACCCACACAGTTAAACACCCACACAGTAAAACACCCACACAGTTAAACACCCACACAGTAAGACATCCACACAGTAAGACACCCACACAGTAAGACACCCACACAGTAAGACACCCACAAAGTAAAACACCCACACAGTAGGACACCCACACAATAACATACTCACACAGTAAGACACCCACACAGTAAAACATCCACACAATAAGACACCCACACAATAACATACTCACATAGTAAGACACCCACACAATAACATACTCACATAGTAAGACACCCACACAATAACATACTCACATAGTAAGACACCCACACAATAACATACTCACATAGTAAGACACCCACACAATAACATACTCACATAGTAAGACACCCACACAATAACATGCTCACATAGTAAGACACCCACACAATAACATACTCACATAGTAAGACACCCACACAATAACTAACATACTCACATAGTAAGACACCCACACAATAACATACTCACATAGTAACACACCCACACAATAACATGCTCACATAGTAAGACACCCACACAATAACATACTCACATAGTAAGACACCCACACAATAACATACTCACATAGTAAGACACCCACACAATAACATACTCACATAGTAAGACACCCACACAATAACATACTCACATAGTAAGACACCCACACAATAACATACTCACATAGTAAGACACCCACACAATAACATACTCACATAGTAAGACACCCACACAATAACACTCACATAGTAAGACACCCACACAATAACATACTCACACAGTAAGACACCCACACAATAACATGCTCACATAGTTAGACACCCACACAATAACATACTTACATAGTAAGACACCCACACAATAACATACTCACATAGTAAGACACCCACACAATAACATACTCACATAGTAAGACACCCACACAGTAAAACATCCACACAATAAGACACCCACACAATAACATACTCACATAGTAAGACACCCACACAATAACATACTCACATAGTAAGACACCCACACAGTAAAACATCCACACAATTAAACACCCACACAGTAAGACATCCACACAGTAAGACACCCACACAGTAAGACACCCACACAGTAAGACACCCACAAAGTAAAACACCCACACAGTAGGACACCCACACAATAACATACTCACATAGTAAGACACCCACACAATAACATACTCACATAGTAAGACACCCACACAGTAAAACATCCACACAATAAGACACCCACACAATAACATACTCACATAGTAAGACACCCACACAATAACATACTCACATAGTAAGACACCCACACAATAACATACTCACATAGTAAGACACCCACACAATAACATACTCACATAGTAAGACACCCACACAATAACATACTCACACAGTAAGACACCCACACAATAACATACTCACATAGTAAGACACCCACACAATAACATACTCACATAGTAAGACACCCACACAATAACATACTCACATAGTAAGACACCCACACAATAACATACTCACATAGTAACACACCCACACAATAACATACTCACATAGTAAGACACCCACACAATAACATACTCACATAGTAACACACCCACACAATAACATGCTCACATAGTAAGACACCCACACAATAACATACTCACATAGTAAGACACCCACACAATAACATACTCACATAGTAAGACACCCACACAATAACATACTCACATAGTAAGACACCCACACAATAACATACTCACATAGTAACACACCCACACAATAACATACTCACATAGTAAGACACCCACACAATAACATACTCACACAGTAAGACACCCACACAATAACATACTCACATAGTAACACACCCACACAATAACATACTCACATAGTAAGACACCCACACAATAACATACTCACACAGTAAGACACCCACACAATAACATACTCACATAGTAAGACACCCACACAATAACATACTCACATAGTAAGACACCCACACAATAACATACTCACATAGTAAGACACCCACACAATAACATACTCACATAGTAAGACACCCACACAATAACACACTCACATAGTAAGACACATTCACAACATTTTTTTTCTTGTATTCTATATTCAGTTTGCTGGGAGATATTCCAAAGTCATGGAAGGCCAATGGCCGTTGTTTTGCATGATTATGACACTGTTCATCGCCCAGAATGTGAATTATACAGGGTGATCATAATGTGTATTTAATCCTAAAGAGAGATACTGGCAATGTGATGTGTGCTGGCAGCACGATGACGCCCACCACAGCCACCTCTCCCCAACTCACTTCAATAATCAATCCCCATTCTGAATACAATCTGTTACATCACACACAAGCCCACTTACATACAGATTACTCACAGCCCACTTACATACAGATTACTCAAAGCCCACTTACATACAGATTACTCACAGCCCACTTACATACAGATTACTCACAGCCCACTTACATACAGATGACTCACAGCCCACTTACATACAGATGACTCACAGCCCATTTACATACAGATTACTCACAGCCCACTTACATACAGATTACTCAAAGCCCACTTACATAGATTACTCAAAGCCCACTTACATACAGATTACTCACAGCCCACTTACATACAGATTACTCAGCCCACTTACATACAGATTACCCACAGCCCACTTACATACAGATTACTCAAAGCCCACTTACATACAGATTACTCACAGCCCACTTACATACAGATTACTCAAAGCCCACTTACATACAGATGACTCAGCCCACTTACATACAGATTACTCACAGCCCATTTACATACAGATTACTCACAGCCCACTTACATACAGATTACCCACAGCCCATTTACATACAGATTACTCACAACCCACTTACATACAGATTACTCACAGCCCACTTACATACAGATTACTCACAGCCCATTTACATACAGATTACTCACAACCCACTTACATACAGATTACTCACAGCCCACTTACATACAGATTACTCACAGCCCATTTACATACAGATTACTCACAGCCCACTTACATACAGATTACTCACAGCATCAAAGTGTCACTGACCAAGCTATGATGGAAACAGGTAATGACTGTGATAAATAATCACATCATAAACTAAGTAGGATAAAGTCCCATAACATCCTTTCCGACAACTGTCGATAGCGAAATGTAGGATAAAGTCCCATAACATCCTTTCTGACAGCTGTCGATAGTGAAATGTAGGATAAAGACCCATAACATCCTTTCCGACAGCTGTCGATAGTGAAATGTAGGATAAAGTCCCATAACATCCTTCCCAACAACTGATGATAGTGAAATGTAGGATAAAGTCCCACAACATCCTTCCCAACAACTGATGGTAGTGAAATGTAGCATAAAGTCCAGTAACATCCTTTCCAACAGATAATCTACAATCCTTAATAATATACAATCTGACCAGTCACTATAACATCAAGACAAAGACCGCCTGCCCTAACAGAATGTTACTGCTTCTGAAAAAAACCAACTTACCGAGACAAATGGGAAACATCTGATGATAAGAATTCTAAATTTTAATATTCAAACACACAGCCTCTCAACAAAAGTAACGACTGCGTGGAGATTGAAAGGCCAGCCCTCAGCACATCTCCCCAGTGCCACAACCATCGGTGCATGGACACTTCTCTTGGTCATAAACCACCCAACAGGAAATTGTCTTCATGGAAGAATCCTTCCATCAACTGTGATCCTTTAGCTGACATACAGCTGTGTCATACTGACCTACTATGACTGGAAGCAACAACAGAACATCTGAAGAGACATTACCCCCAGCGATATTCCAGAACTGACACACAGCGACACTCTAGAACTGACATTACCCACAGCGATATTCCAACACTGACACACAGCAACACTCTGGAACTGACATTACCCACAGCGATATTCCAACACTGACACACAGCGACACTCTAGAACTGACATTACCCACAGCGATATTCCAACACTGACACACAGCAACACTCTGGAACTGACATTACCCACAGCGATATTCCAACACTGACACACAGCAACACTCTGGAAATGACACGTCCCACAGCGATATTCAAACACTGACACACAGCGACACTCTAGAACTGACAAATCCCACACCGATATTCAAACACTGACATACAGCGACAATCTAGAACTGACACTACCAATAGTTATATTCCAGAACAGACACACAGAGACACTCTAGAACTGACACTACAAACAGCGATATTCCAGAACTGACCAGACCCACAGCGATATTCCAGAACTGACCAGACCCAAAGCAGTACTTAAGGCAACAGACACTGCCCCATCTTCCAGACAACATCCAAACAGCGCTGTTGGAAACATCAGTATCACCACACCTGCAACTCTGTTCTATCTGTGAGGCAGCCATTTAACACTCACTACAGCCAACAGTCACTTCCTAAGACAACAACAAATCAAACATCAAATATGACGTAAACGTTATACTTCATCAAACAAGTAATGGTGAAGTGTTCAATTCTTCAGCATGCATCCATCCATCCAGAACTCGTAATTCTATCAAAGCATTATTTATCAAGTTGGATGTTATCTTGTATTATCAACCAAAACTGGCTCCCATTGTAGATATCGCTGCAATGAAATTGCATCACAATGCTTTGCAGACCATTGTGACGTCATTGGTGACCCTAACGTCACAGTCAAATGACATCACTGATGGCTCTGCTACTGAAGTTGTCAGCAGGTCGTTTTACACTTAAGACACTGCGTATTACTATCTACAAACTGTAAAAGTTTGAAGTATGATGTTGGATGATAAATAAAATCTCACCCTCGTGTCTTTTGATATCAAACTCCTCAACAAACCTCGGAGTTTTTCCACTTTTATCAACTCATGTTGATGTATTTGATATCAAAAGACACTGGGGTGAGATTCTATATTGACCAAGTTGCCATCCACATAAAGCTGACACACAATATATTTAATGAAACTTCATCCAAAACTTCCAAAAGTTGGAAGCCATTTACTGCACTCTTGATAATTAACCCATGATGAACATCTGCTGGAGGTTGTGTAATTATAAACCAGCCGTCTATTGCAGAATGGATCAGTGGGTGCTCCTGGAGTAGTAATTAACAGCTCAGTTTGTTGCAAGAACATATCCCTGACACAGTCATCTGACGCTGTCTTTGTACTTCCTGTTTAGAGTGAACACAAGGAGAGATCCGTCCTTCACCACCCTTCCTGTCATCTGACCCTATTTCCAGGAAGCATATTTTCACACCATACATAGAGGGTTACATTTCCACATATGACAGACTATGTTTCCACATCTTATATAGAGGGTCACATTTCCACATATGACAGACTATGTTTCCACATCTTATATAGAGGGTCACATTTCCACATATGACAGACTATGTTTCCACATCTTATATAGAGGGTCACATTTCCACATATGACAGACTATGTTTCGACATCTTATATAGAGGGTCACATTTCCACATATGACAGACTATGTTTCCACATCTTATATAGAGGGTCACATTTCCACATATGACAGACTGTTTCCACATCTTATGTAGAGGGTCACATTTCCACATATGACAGACTGTTTCCACATCTTATGTAGAGGGTCACATTTCCACATATGACAGACTATGTTTCCACATCTTATATAGAGGGTCACATTTCCACATATGACAGACTGTTTCCACATCTTATATAGAAGGTCACATTTCCACATATGACAGACTATGTTTCCACATCTTATGTAGAGCGTCACATTTCCACATATGCCAGACTGTTTCCACATCTTATATAGAGGGTCACATTTCCACATATGACAGACTGTTTCCACATCTTATATAGAGGGTCACATTTCCACATATGACAGACTATGTTTCCACATCTTATATGCCAGACTACATTTCCACATATGACAGACTTTGTTTCCACATCTTATATAGAGGGTCACATTTCCACATATGACAGACTGTTTCCACATCTTATGTAGAGGGTCACATTTCCACATATGACAGACTATGTTTCCACATCTTATATAGAGGGTCACATTTCCACATATGACAGACTATGTTTCCACATCTTATATAGAGGGTCACATTTCCACATATGACAGACTATGTTTCCACATCTTATATAGAAGGTCACATTTCCACATATGACAGACTATGTTTCCACATCTTATGTAGAGCGTCACATTTCCACATATGCCAGACTGTTTCCACATCTTATATAGAGGGTCACATTTCCACATATGACAGACTGTTTCCACATCTTATATAGAGGGTCACATTTCCACATATGACAGACTATGTTTCCACATCTTATATGCCAGACTACATTTCCACATATGACAGACTTTGTTTCCACATCTTATATAGAGGGTCACATTTCCACATATGCCAGACTATGTTTCCACATCTTATATAGAGGGTCACATTTCCACATATGACAGACTATGTTTCCACATCTTATGTAGAGGGTCACATTTCCACATATGACAGACTATGTTTCCACATCTTATATGCCAGACTACATTTCCACATATGCCAGACTATGTTTCCACATCTTATATAGAAGGTCACATTTCCACATATGACAGACTATGTTTCCACATCTTATATAGAGGGTCACATTTCCACATATGACAGACTATGTTTCCACATCTTATATGCCAGACTACATTTCCACATATGACAGACTTTGTTTCCACATCTTATATAGAAGGTCACATTTCCACATATGACAGACTATGTTTCCACATCTTATATGCCAGACTACATTTCCACATATGACAGACTTTGTTTCCACATCTTATATAGAGGGTCACATTTCCACATATGCCAGACTATGTTTCCACATCTTATATAGAGGGTCACATTTCCACATATGACAGACTATGTTTCCACATCTTATGTAGAGCGTCACATTTCCACATATGACAGACTATGTTTCCACATCTTATATAGAGGGTAACATTTCCACATATGACAGACTATGTTTCCACATCTTATATGCCAGACTACATTTCCACATATGACAGACTATGTTTCCACATCTTATATAGAGGGTCACATTTCCACATATGACAGACTATGTTTCCACATCTTATATAGAGGGTCACATTTCCACATATGACAGACTATGTTTCCACATCTTATATAGAGGGTCACATTTCCACATATGCCAGACTATGTTTCCACATCTTATATGCCAGACTACATTTCCACATATGACAGACTTTGTTTCCACATCTTATATAGAGGGTCACATTTCCACATATGCCAGACTATGTTTCCACATCTTATATAGAGGGTCACATTTCCACATATGACAGACTATGTTTCCACATCTTATATAGAGGGTCACATTTCCACATATGACAGACTGTTTCCACATCTTATATAGAGGGTCACATTTCCACATATGCCAGACTGTTTCCACATCATATATGCCAGACTACATTTCCACATATGACAGACTATTTTTCCACATCTTATATAGAGGGTCACATTTCCACATATGACAGACTATGTTTCCACATCTTATATAGAGGGTCACATTTCCACATATGCAGACTGTTTCCACATCTTATATAGAGGGTTACATTTCCACATATGACAGACTATGTTTCCACATCTTATATAGAGGGTCACATTTCCACATATGACAGACTATGTTTCCACATCTTATATAGAGGGTCACATTTCCACATATGACAGACTATGTTTCCACATCTTATATAGAGGGTCACATTTCCACATATGACAGACTATGTTTCCACATCTTATATAGAGGGTCACATTTCCACATATGACAGACTGTTTCCACATCTTATATAGAGGGTCACATTTCCACATATGACAGACTATGTTTCCACATCTTATATAGAGGGTCACATTTCCGAGGACATGACAGCTGTAGAGGACAAGGGAGGACATGACAGCTGTAGAGGACAAGGGAGGACATGACAGCTGTAGAGGACAAGGGAGGACATGACAGCTGTAGAGGACAAGGGAGGACATGACAGCTGTAGAGGACAAGGGAGGACATGACAGCCATAGAGGACTAGGGAGGACATGACAGCTGTAGAGGACAAGGGAGGACATGACAGCTGTAGAGGACAAGGGAGGACATGACAGCTGTAGAGGACAAGGGAGGACATGACAGCTGTAGAGGACAAGGGAGGACATGACAGCTGTAGAGGACAAGGGAGGACATGACAGCTGTAGAGGACAAGGGAGGACATGACAGCCATAGAGGACTAGGGAGGACATGACAGCTGTAGAGGACAAGGGAGGACATGACAGCTGTAGAGGACAAGGGAGGACATGACAGCTGTAGAGGACAAGGGAGGACATGACAGCTGTAGAGGACTAGGGAGGACATGACAGCTGTAGAGGACAAGGGAGGACATGACAGCTGTAGAGGACAAGGGAGGACATGACAGCTGTAGAGGACAAGGGAGGACATGACAGCTGTAGAGGACAAGGGAGGACATGACAGCTGTAGAGGACTAGGGAGGACATGACAGCTGTAGAGGACAAGGGAGGACATGACAGCTGTAGAGGACAAGGGAGGACATGACAGCTGTAGAGGACAAGGGAGGACATGACAGCTGTAGAGGACAAGGGAGGACATGACAGCTGTAGAGGACAAGGGAGGACATGACAGCTGTAGAGGACAAGGGAGGACATGACAGCTGTAGAGGACAAGGGAGGACATGACAGCTGTAGAGGACAAGGGAGGACATGACAGCCGTAGAGGACAAGGGATGACATAACAGCTGTGGATGACATGACAGCTGTAGAGGACAAGAAAGGACATACTGTATATATCTGAGAGGAAAGACATTTTCCCCCTCTCCTGTTCCAACAGCTGTGAGGGTTTCATTAAAGTGGTAAACGTCTGAGACATGCATCACTTGGGGCTTTCCTCCCACATTCAGCTGACACTCCGTGATATGACTGGAATACTGTTAAAAGCGGCATTAAACCCAACTCACTCACTCAGTCCAACAGCTGTGACTCCGGTAGGCCCAATCCACACCTTGAGGAGAGGAGCACAGCCCTTCGAGCCTCAGTTTTATGAGCTTGGTGAAGCAACACACACATTAGCTGCATTTGTTTGATGTCAAAGATCCACAGATACTCAAGGGGCTGATTAGCTTGGCCCATTACATCTCAACACACCGGGGACCGCCATACTGGAGCAATCAGGGGCAACGTGAGTCCTGCCCTACACAAATACCTCAAGTGTTTTCCTCTGGTTTTCTGTGGTTCACAATCTGTTTGTGGAAGCATCAGGAATCTACACAAGTGTGTACTGCTTTCAACATCTCTATAACAAGGCACTCAACATTACAGGCTATAGCTGGTTGTAAGATCGGTTTTGGGTGATAACTTCACAGGAGGTTCTATCACAAACCGGATGATAGGGTTGTGCGCTGTTGCCCTTCACAGTTGTAGATAGTTACATAAGTGTGTCACATCACACAGTTATAGGGAGTTACATAAGTGTGTCACATCACACAGTTATAGGGAGTTACGTAAGTGTGTCACGTCACACAGTTATAGGGAGTTACATAAGTGTGTCAAATCACACAGTTATGGGGAGTTACGTAAGTGTGTCACATCACACAGTTATAGGGAGTTACATAAGTGTGTCAAATCACACAGTTATAGGGAGTTACGTAAGTGTGTCACATCACACAGTTATAGGGAGTTACATAAGTGTGTCAAATCACACAGTTATAGGGAGTTACGTAAGTGTGTCACGTCACACAGTTATAGGGAGTTACATAAGTGTGTCACATCACACAATTATAGGGAGTTACATAAGTGTGTCAAATCACACAGTTATAGGGAGTTAAGTAAGTGTGTCACATCACACAGTTATAGGGAGTTACGTAAGTGTGTCACATCACACAGTTATAGGGAGTTACGTAAGTGTGTCACATCACACAGTTGTAGGGAGTTACGTAAGTGTGTCACATCACACAGTTGTAGATAGTTACATAAGTGTGTCACATCACACAGTTATAGGGAGTTACGTAAGTGTGTCACATCACACAGTGATAGGGAGTTACATAAGTGTGTCAAATCACACAGTTATAGGGAGTTACGTAAGTGTGTCACATCACACAGTTATAGGGAGTTACGTAAGTGTGTCACATTACACAGTTATAGGGAGTTACGTAAGTGTGTCACATCACACAGTTATAGGGAGTTAAGTAAGTGTGTCACATCACACAGTTATAGGGAGTTACGTAAGTGTGTCACATCACACAGTTATAGGGAGTTACGTAAGTGTGTCACATCACACAGTTATAGGGAGTTAAGTAAGTGTGTCACATCACACAGTTATAGGGAGTTACGTAAGTGTGTCACATCACACAGTTATAGGGAGTTACGTAAGTGTGTCACATCACACAGTTGTAGGGAGTTACGTAAGTGTGTCACATCACACAGTTATAGGGAGTTACGTAAGTGTGTCACATCACACAGTTATAGGGAGTTACGTAAGTGTGTCACGTCACAGAGTTATAGGGAGTTAAGTAAGTGTGTCAAATCACACAGTTATAGGGAGTTAAGTAAGTGTGTCACATCACACAGTTGTAGGGAGTTAAGTAAGTGTGTCACATCACAAAGTTATAGGGAGTTAAGTAAGTGTGTCACATTACACAGTTATAGGGAGTTACGTAAGTGTGTCGGGTTACACAGTAATAGGGAGTTACGTAAGTGTGTCACATTACACAGTTATAGGGAGTTACGTAAGTGTGTCACATCACACAGTTATAGGGAGTTACGTAAGTGTGTCACATCACACAGTTGTAGGGAGTTACGTAAGTGTGTCACATCACACAGTTGTAGATAGTTACATAAGTGTGTCACATCACACAGTTATAGGGAGTTACGTAAGTGTGTCACATCACACAGTGATAGGGAGTTACATAAGTGTGTCAAATCACACAGTTATAGGGAGTTACGTAAGTGTGTCACATCACACAGTTATAGGGAGTTACGTAAGTGTGTCACATTACACAGTTATAGGGAGTTACGTAAGTGTGTCACATCACACAGTTATAGGGAGTTAAGTAAGTGTGTCACATCACACAGTTATAGGGAGTTACGTAAGTGTGTCACATCACACAGTTATAGGGAGTTACGTAAGTGTGTCACATCACACAGTTATAGGGAGTTAAGTAAGTGTGTCACATCACACAGTTATAGGGAGTTACGTAAGTGTGTCACATCACACAGTTATAGGGAGTTACGTAAGTGTGTCACATCACACAGTTGTAGGGAGTTACGTAAGTGTGTCACATCACACAGTTATAGGGAGTTACGTAAGTGTGTCACATCACACAGTTATAGGGAGTTACGTAAGTGTGTCACGTCACAGAGTTATAGGGAGTTAAGTAAGTGTGTCAAATCACACAGTTATAGGGAGTTAAGTAAGTGTGTCACATCACACAGTTGTAGGGAGTTAAGTAAGTGTGTCACATCACAAAGTTATAGGGAGTTAAGTAAGTGTGTCACATTACACAGTTATAGGGAGTTACGTAAGTGTGTCGGGTTACACAGTAATAGGGAGTTACGTAAGTGTGTCACATTACACAGTTATAGGGAGTTACGTAAGTGTGTCACATCACAAAGTTATAGGGAGTTACGTAAGTGTGTCACATCACACAGTTGTTGGGAGTTAAGTAAGTGTGTCACATCACACAGTTGTAGATAGTTACATAAGTGTTTCACGTCACACATTTGTAGATAGTTACATAAGTGTGTCACATCACACAGTTATAGATAGTTACATAAGTGTTTCACATCACACAGTTGTAGATAGTTACATAAGTGTGTCACGTCACACAGTTGTAGATAGTTACATAAGTGTGTCACATCACACAGTTATAGATAGTTACATAAGTGTTTCACATCACACATTTGTAGATAGTTACATTAGTGTTTCACGTCACACAGTTGTAGATAGTTACATAAGTGTTTCACATCACACAGTTGTAGATAGTTACATAAGTGTTTCACATCACACAGTTGTAGATAGTTACGTAAGTTCATCATAGAACTCTACGTGATTATTGGATTCACCCAGGGATTAAACTGACATCCACGTGCTCCCCACATCATGACCTGGTCCGGCAGCCACTGATGATGCTGACCCTGGTTCTTGTTTCAGGATTACTTCAAATGACCTTGGCTTCTGTCTGCCATTTTGAGAAAATTACATTTGAAAACTTGTCATCCTATCTAAAGCTATGGCTGGTTTACTGCTCTGGTCAACTTTGGTATTTGAAGACCAACTTAACTCACAAGACTTGGGTGTCAAGTATTACCAGTGTCTTCGCACAGAAAAATATATGTGCAATTAGTGTCTTGAATTGAGACTTTCAACATGCAGCTTCTCGTGCACCCAAAGACAATGTCTGTGAAGGAGGTACAATCACCAAGCCACTGGGGATCTGGTTATACACTACACAACAATATTACTTTAAAGAATGTTGATGCAATCTCATAAGAATTGTTTCTAAAATTAATATTCTATCATGAATATATTCCAATATTGTGTTATTTTAGTTGCAGCTACATATAGAAATAATAATAACCATAAGTGTAGCACTTTGCTACAGCTGATCACAGTATTGAAGGATATACACGAAACAATTTGACCAGTCACTGTCGAGACTCCTGCGCTCAGTTTTCTGAAACCTTTTTGTTAACATATAAAAGTCAAAACTACAACAAACATGACTTTTAATGAGTCAAAGTATGGCATTTAGGATATATATATCCATTCTCTATCAACTAAATTTCATTTCAAGGCTTCAATAGCGCTACTCTGACTGAAGTTGCTGTAAATAACGGTAAATTGTGCAAGCTACCAATCACTTCACACAATTTTGCCAAAAGTTATGTAAAAAATGTATTTTAATAAAATTGTTTTCATACATAAGTCCAGATAAACAATAAACAGTGTTTATCACCATGCAGTGTTATGACATGATTAATTTGTGTATTTGTGATTTGCAACATAGTTTAAAGTGCAATGCTCACATTGCTTATTGTGCATGATATACAGATTTACTTATTATCTATAATAAACAGCATTATTTATTGAGGATGATATACAGAACTACTTATTATCTATAATATACAGCATTATTTATTGAGGATGATATACAGAATTACTTATTATCTATAATATACAGAATTATTTATTGTGTATAATATACAGAATTACTTATTGTCCATAATATATGGCATTATTTACTGTGCATGATATACAGAATTATTAATTATCTATGATATATGGCATTATTGGCATTATTTACTGTGCATGATATACAAAATTACTTATTATCTATGATATACGGCATTATTTATTGTGCATGATATACAGAATTACTTATTCTCCCATAACAGGGCTTGATCTTCAATCGCCAGCAGTGGTTTATTCGCAGTGGTTTATTTTTATTCACCCAATCTCATTGGCTGGCTGAGAGTGGAGAGCTGTGTCATTGCGTGTTGATTGGCTGGCTAAAAATAATTGACGGCACTATTTTCAGATAGGGGATACCCGAGGTCGTCTAGTACAGGAAATACCCAGCTGGCAAAACATTACTGTAGTGACGATGTTTCCATCTCCAAAAGTTGGTAACCGAGAGAAAATTTGTGGGGGGAGGAAGGGATGTGATATGTGGAGATATATCAGAGAATTTCAGCTTCCCAATGTATGAGATTCAGTTGCAGAATGGGGAGACGGTCACCGAAGCGAGAGACCGCATCGATATTACGGGACCAGGTGAGCCACTCCAGTACATTCTTTACTGGGCGTTTTCAGGGCTAATAACAAAGCTAATGAAACAGTTAATTAATTCATGTAAAAATACTGATGAAAAAGTGAAACAAACCATATTGTTTTTGGTACTTTTAAAATAAAATAACTATCAACTACATAATAAATGTCACGTGATAACGAAGTGTTGATCTCGAGCCGAACGATCAAAAACATATTTCATAGTTATATTAAAATAATCGAGACTTAAATTTCATATTTTAAGAAAATAAAGACTCAAATAATTTGGATCTAAAGCAATACTCAATGTTAATGCAGGAAAGGATCAATCTTTGCCGGACGGACGGACGGACGGACGGACCGTACATCTCACGACCAAGATGTTCAAACACAGCAGTTGTTTCCCCTTTCAACGGGTGGAGTTTATCCAGATCAATAGAATTAATATATTTTGGCCTATAATTATTTGAGTTTTTTTTAAACATGAAGACGTCAATCATTAAACATAATATCTCAGGACAAGTAAGAAACTCATTATAAAAAACAACATTACCACATTTAAACTTGAATGTATTACCGTATTCGACGTAATAAGCGCCCCGCTCTAATAAGCTCCCACGGTGAGATTTGCTAATATATTGGCTAGAGAACAATCCCAATTGGAACCCCTTTCGACCCCTATTCGCATATAATACGCACTCGTGTGTTATATGCACCCTTTATTATTAGCAATTCAATTCTGGAAAAATATATCTGTCGAATATAAACATTTCAGGCTGTCAGCATAAACCACGAAAAACTCTGTTTTTTTCACCAAAATAATATTCTAATAAGAGCCCCTATTTCTAGTTTTGAGTGCGCCCTGGGCGCTTATTACATCGAATACAGTAAGTCATACCTAAATCTATGTAAACTCAAAAAAGTTAAATATGTATTTATATTTTTTCTTTACTATTTTGATTTATTATAGGGAGCAGACAAAATGATGAAGATAAACATGGTGGCCACCAATCAACCTTATTAGGCATTTTTTTCAAAAACATTATTATTTTTTTTCCACAATGATTTGCATTTATGCATCTTAAAATATATTTTGTATTTTAGATAGGATGAAATAATCTTAAAATTAATTTCATATAATTAGTTTTAGGTAGAAACTCAATATCACAGTTAATTATTTTAAGAATTAACAGACAATACAGAGTATTAAAGACATGTGGAATTATGCTTTGTCTCAAGTATATTCTTTAAACCAAAGATTTATTATTTACCATGTTTACTGAAAAAAACCCCACTTCTTTAATAATGCCAATGTTATATTATCATAGCAGATAAAGAGCCCCAAATATGCATAGCTAGCTTAATTTTAATGATAATTATTTAGCATTTCTTGGGATGATAAACTGGACATATGACAAAATAAGAAATGTACTCTTTTTTATTATTCTCCCATTGCAAGGTTTACAGTGGTTTGTTTTTTTCACATAATCTAATTGGCTGCCTGAGAGTGGAAAGCTGTGTCGCTATTTTAATCAGAGACCTTAAATTATTCTAATGTGTAATGTGTAAATTTACAGAACATGGTAAGCAAAGAAAAACTCAAATTTATGAGTAATGAAGAAATGACCAACAAGAGGTCCTCTTATAACATTTTACCATAAACCTCATTTCTTTACATTAGCAATGTCACATTTTAATTTTAATACTTTTTACAAAAAAACATATATGAACAGGTCACTAAAATACAAATTTATTATGAGTCTTGTTTTCATGAAGATAAAAAGAAGAAAATGTTAATTTTAAATTACCTATTATCAGTAAGTCTTAACTTCTAATCTGATAAAATAAGAAAAGAATAAAGTTTGGAAGTAACTGTTGCAGTAAAATAGCAAGGTAACATTACAAGGGTATTAAAATGCAAATATTTGTAGAACTATTGAAATGATAAATTATTGTTACATATATCCTATGTATTTATGTTTCACACACAATAAAGTATTGTGCTTGTCAAATTCACATTGTTTCTTGTCATTCACAAATATGGGGAAATTAGATGACTCATTTAGTAACATTTTTGGTGTCATGATGTTAAATATTATGTTCAAAAGAAAAATTGTTCACTGAATAAGTGTTTTTTTTTATATAGTAAAAACACATGTGCTCACATGTTCAGGAACAAAACCAAACCAAAAAAAGATGACATGAAATAATCATCACTTTACATATTAAATTATTCGCTGTAAAATTAGTTTTAAAGAGGAAAATTCGTTCAAAAATATTACAATCCATTGGTGGATTTGAGAAGATTTACCTAGCAGTAATCAGCTGATCAGTTGCCTGAGTTGGTATTTATAGAATCTTGCCTGATCAATCCTGCTGACAGTTCCTTGGGCCCTTGTTTTTCGTTAACAATATTTCACAATATTTAAGACAATATTTTATTCCCTCTTAAATTCCCTGGTTAATCCTCTATTAATCTATAATATACGGCATTATTTATTGGGCATGAAATACAGAATTACTTATTATCTATAATATACAGCATTATTTATTGTGAATACACAATGCCATTAAGAAAGTGGTCAAATGTAACAAATGTTATATTTGGGATAACACTTTCTTAGTAAAGTACAGATTCTTGTATTTTTTTTCGGTTGAGTCCCGTCCAGGATTCAAACCGACACTGCCAGAGTGAGGCACCTCATCGCCAGCACACAAAGACAGTGATCTAACCCACTCAGCCACCGAGGCTTCCACAAAAATGGAAGTCTGACAACTGGTAGTTAGATCGCTGACTTTGGATGCTGGCGATTAGGTGCCTCACTCTGACAAGTGAGGGTTTGAATCCTGGACGGGACTCAACCCAAATAAAGTAGGAGAATCTGTACTTTACTAAGAAAGTGTTATCCCAAATATAACATTTGTTACATTATTTATTGTGCATGATATATAAAGAATTACTTATTATCTATAATATACAGCATTATTTATTCTATATGGGATACAGCAATATTTATTCTATATGAGATACAGCATTATTCATTCTATATAAGATACAGCAATACTGTGGTATGTGACGGCAGATATCCTATATAAGATACAGCAATACTGTGGTATGTGACGGCAGATATCCTACATAAAGTCAAGTGACTGGAGATGCCTGCTGTCTGTCCTATCATGTTAGTGCATCACAGTTTTTTAAATAACATGTAAAAAAACATTTAATATTTTCTTCTTCTTCTTTTCCCAAATTGATCATGTTCTAAGCATCTTCATACATCTGCAAGCTCCAGCTATGAATAAATGTCATTATCTCCAGCAGCAGCAGCAGCAGCAGCCACTCCAGTCCCATTACCTACAGAACACATTCACCAACACATATCACATGTAGAGAATCAAATACTGGAAAATCAAACTGCTACGTAAATCCTGCCTATGTAGAGGCCTGTCACCACGGATCTCTTTGATGTTCTCCACACAAAGGAATCCAACCTGCGTCTCACCACGACAGTACAAGTCCAAAATACTTCTCCCAGATTCACAAGAACCAATTTGCATATCAATTCCGGCACCAAGCAGCCTCAGTGTGTTGGGCTCGTGTCTACTTGCTGCAATCTATTGAGACTTCCATAAAACCAGTTGGGGATCAAAGTAGCCACACAGTGTCCACACTGCCAGGCATCAAAGTAGCCACACAGTGTCCACACTGCCAGGCATCAAAGTAGCCACACAGTGTCCACACTGCCAGGGATCAAAGTAGCCACACAGTGTCCACACTGCCAGGCATCAAAGTAGCCACACAGTGTCCACACTGCCAGGCATCAAAGTAGCCACACAGTGTCCACACTGCCAGGCATCAAAGTAGCCACACAGTGTCCACACTGCCAGGGATCAAAGTAGCCACACAGTGTCCACACTGCCAGGCATCAAAGTAGCCACACAGTGTCCACACTGCCAGGCATCAAAGTAGCCACACAGTGTCCACACTGCCAGGCATCAAAGTAGCCACACAGTGTCCACACTGCCAGGCATCAAAGTAGCCACACAGTGTCCACACTGCCAGGCATCAAAGTAGCCACACAGTGTCCACACTGCCAGGGATCAAAGTAGCCACACAGTGTCCACACTGCCAGGCATCAAAGTAGCCACACAGTGTCCACACTGCCAGGGATCAAAGTAGCCACACAGTGTCCACACTGCCAGGCATCAAAGTAGCCACACAGTGTCCACACTGCCAGGCATCAAAGTAGCCACACAGTGTCCACACTGCCAGGCATCAAAGTAGCCACACAGTGTCCACACTGCCAGGCATCAAAGTAGCCACACAGTGTCGACACTGCCAGGCATCAAAGTAGCCACACAGTGTCCACACTGCCAGGCATCAAAGTAGCCACACAGTGTCCACACTGCCAGGGATCAAAGTAGCCACACAGTGTCGACACTGCCAGGCATCAAAGTAGCCACACAGTGTCCACACTGCCAGGCATCAAAGTAGCCACACAGTGTCCACACTGCCAGGCATCAAAGTAGCCACACAGTGTCCACACTGCCAGGCATCAAAGTAGCCACACAGTGTCCACACTGCCAGGCATCAAAGTAGCCACACAGTGTCGACACTGCCAGGCATCAAAGTAGCCACACAGTGTCCACACTGCCAGGCATCAAAGTAGCCACACAGTGTCGACACTGCCAGGCATCAAAGTAGCCACACAGTGTCCACACTGCCAGGCATCAAAGTAGCCACACATATTGACAGTGACATGCAAGACCTGAACAGTTTGTGTGAATGTCTGACCTGAAAAGTTTGTGTGAATGCAAGACCCTGAACAGTTTGTGTGAATGCACGACCTGAACAGTTTGCGTGAATGTCTGACCTGAACAGTTTGTGTGAATGTCTGACCTGAACAGTGTGTTGTCTGAATGTCTGACCTGAACAGTTTGTGTGAATGCACGACCTGAACAGTTTGCGTGTATGTCTGACCTGAACTGTTTGTGTGAATGCAAGACCTGAACAGTTTGCGTGTATGTCTGACCTGAACTGTTTGTGTGAATGCAAGACCTGAACAGTTTCTCTGAACGCAAGACCTGAACAGTGTGTTGTCTGAATGTCTGACCCGAAGAGTTTATTTTCCAAATGTATGAAGTAGCATTGTTCACGTATTATAGTCAAATTTAGGATTGCCATGAGACCCGAGTTTATTGAATGGTTCCCCTATGTCATGGTAAGAACAGTCTATCACAGTTGGAAGTAGGATTGGGACTAAAAAGGCCAGAATCTTGACACACATGATTCATTTAAATCGTGCATCCTTCTCATTTCATTGATCGGGCTGTGAGTGCAGGGGGCAGTGGGGCTTCCCGATGGGGCTGTTACATTCCGTATTCCTCTCAAGCACCCACAAACTGCTTCATTAAGCCGCACATTACCCCACACAATCGCCACACACTTAATTCTGATTTAACGTAAAAGTGTTGTCATCTTCAGCCTCATCCTTCACTGGTCACAGGGAGCAGTAAATTGTGGAATGGCTGCTACATTACCCTCCTTCCAACACGCCGGCTCCATCATCTGGAGCCCAGCACTCACCACGGACACGTGTCAGCACATCCCAGACAATGTGACAATCTGTCAGCACATCACAGACCATGTGACAATCTGTCAGCACATCACAGACAATGTGACAATCTGTCAGCACATCCCAGACAATGTGCCAATCTGTCAGCACATCACAGACCATGTGATACACTGTCAGCACATCACAGACCATGTGACAATCTGTCAGCACATCACAGACAATGTGACAATCTGTCAGCACATCACAGACCATGTGCCAATCTGTCAGCACATCACAGACCATGTGACAAGCTGTCAGCACATCACAAGCCATGTGCCAATCTGTCAGCACATCCCAGACAATGTGCCAATCTGTCAGCACATCACAGACCATGTGACAATCTGTCAGCACATCCCAGACCATGTGACAAGCTGTCAGCACATCGCAGACCATGTGACAAGCTGTCAGCACATCGCAGACCATGTGACAATCTGTCAGCACATCCCAGAACATGTGACAATCTGTGAGCAAATCCCAGACCATGTGACAATCTGTCAGCACATCCCAGACCATGTGACAATCTGTCAGCACATCCCAGAACATGTGACAATCTGTCAGCAAATCCCAGACCATGTGACAATCTGTCAGCACATCCCAGACCATGTGACAATCTGTCAGCACATCACAGACCATGTGCCAATCTGTCAGCACATCACAGACCATGTGACAATCTGTCAGCACATCCCAGACCATGTGACAATCTGTCAGCACATCCCAGACCATGTGACAATCTGTCAGCTAACCGCAGACCATGTGACAATCTGTCAGCACATCACAGACCATGTGACAATCTGTCAGCTGATCGCTGGTCATGTGACAATCTGTCAGCACATCAAAGACCATGTGACAATCTGTCAGCACATCCCAGACAATGTGACAATCTGTCAGCTAACCGCAGACCATGTGACAATCTGTCAGCACATCACAGACCATGTGACAATCTGTCAGCTGATCGCTGGTCAAGTGACAATCTGTCAGCACATCAAAGACCATGTGACAATCTGTCAGCACATCACAGATCATGTGACAATCTGTCAGCACATCCCAGACCATGTGACAATCTGTCAGCACATCCCAGACCATGTGACAATCTGTCAGCACATCACAGACCATGTGCCAATCTGTCAGCACATCACAGACCATGTGACAATCTGTCAGCACATCCCAGACCATGTGACAATCTGTCAGCACATCACAGACCATGTGACAATCTGTCAGCACATCGCAGACCATGTGACAATCTGTCAGCACATCGCAGACCATGTGACAATCTAGACAACAATAGACGGTCACTAGCTGGTTTCCATACAGGAATAGACTGGAACTAGACACAATCAATAGACAGCAACAGACAAGGAGAGATTGCATGTAAAACATAATAATAACTTCACAAAATTCAATTACTCGTTTTCTTATACCACTTCAAGATATATTCATCATACCAGGACTAAAAAAGATAAAAGTCAAATAGGACATATATATCTCGGAATCATTCTTATTGATAACAGTTTGAAAGATATAGATGTTCTGCGTCTGGCTTCAGATAAGTACTCAGACATATGCAGGGATGGCCTGGCTACTGTATAAAACAGGCCCCGGTGTCCTCAACAACGTAATAAACCTACCACTGCTCTGTCTGAATTATCACCAAAGTTCAGTCAGGTCTCAAACTGCCTGAACTAATTAAACAAGAATCAAACAAAAGTTGAACCCCATTTTACAAGTGTCCATATTTAGCCATGAGGGTTGAGTCCAGCTCCAGGCAGTAATCTGCCCTCAGCCCCCAATCTTCTATTGCCAGTGAATTAAGCATAACTGCTTCCTTCTACTTAAGTCAGATGAAATGCCATTTCCCTGGCATCGATCACGCCTGCCGATTACGATATTTTGGTTTCATCGTGAGACTGGTCCAGTGTGGAGGTATACCCAGTCTGATGGCAGTGAGTGATCGTGTTTAGATACACACGGGTGGAGAAGGGAGAATCGAATCCTTACCCACTTTGTCATCAGTTTTTTGTTAAAACCGGTTGATGAATGCTTATTGATTTCGACGGGCAACGACACCTGCAGTCCCTGAGATGGCTGACCAGGTGCCTCAACTTTCATCCAAACCCTTGTGAGGAATTCATGGTGAACAAATGTCAGTATTATCGCAATACCACGGACACAGTCAACTCCCGACACCACAGACACATCCTCCGAGAACCATGGACACAGCCGGCTTCCGAAACCACGTCCAGTCAACTCCCGACACAACGGACCAGTCAACTCCCGACACAACGGACACAGCCGGCTCCCAATACCATGGACACAGTCAACTCCCGATACAACGGACCAGTCAACTCCTGACACAACGGACACAGTCGGCTCCCAATACCATGGACACAGTCAACTCCCGATACAACAGACCAGTCAACTCCCGACACTACAGACACATCCTCTCGACACAACGGACCAATCAACTCCCGACACAACGGACCAGTCAACTCCCGACACAACGGACCAGTCAACTCCCGACACTACAGACACATCCTCCCAACACCACGTCCAGTCAACTCCCGACACAACGGACCAGTCAACTCCCGACACAACAGACACAGCCGGCTCCCAATACCACGGACACAGTCAACTCCCAACACATCGGACCAGTCGACTCCCGACACTACAGACACATCCTCCCGACACCACGGACACAGCCGGCTTCCAATACCACGGACACAGCCAACTCCCCAACACAGCAGCTGCCAATACCATGGACACACCCTCCCGACACCATGGCCACAGTCAAGTCCCGACACAACGGACACACCCTCCCGACACCATGGACACAGTCAACTCCCGACACAACCAACCAGTCAACTCCCGACACAACGGACACAGTCGGCTCCCAATACCATGGACACAGTCAACTCCCGACACAACCAACCAGTCAACTCCCGACACAACGGACACAGTCGGCTCCCAATAACATGGACACAGTCAACTCCCGACACAACGGACCAGTCAACTCCCGACACAACGGACCAGTCAACTCCCGACACAATGGACCAGTCAACTCCCGACACAACGGACCAGTCAACTCCCGACACTACAGACACATCCTCCCGGCACCACGGACACAGCCGGCTTCCAATACCACGGACACAGCCAACTCCCAAACACAGCAGCTGCCAATACCATGGACACACCCTCCCGACACCATGGACACAGTCAACTCCCAACACCAAGGACACAGTCAGCTCCCAACACCACGGACACACCCTCTCGACACTACCGACACACCCTCCCAGACACCACGGACACACCCTCCCGACACCACGGACACACCCTCCCAGACACCACGGACACACCCTCCCGACACCACGGACACACCCTCCAAGACACCACGGACACACCCTCCCGACACCACGGACACACCCTCCCAGACACCACGGACACACCCTCTCGACACTACGGACACACCCTCCCAGACACCACGGACACACCCTCCCGACACCACGGACATACCCTCCCGACACCACGGACACACCCTCCCGACACCACGGACACACCCTCCCGACACCACGGACACACCCTCCCAGACACCACGGACACACCCTCCCGACACCACGGGCACACCCTCCCAGACACCACGGACAAACCCTCCCAGACACCACGGACACACCCTCTCGACACTACGGATACACCCTCCCGACACTGCTGCGTTACGGAGGAGGTCAAGAAAACAAGGAGCCTGTTGGAAGATGGTACTAAGTGCACAGCGTACTGCGGGGAGATGCCTTCACCAGGCACATTAGAAAAGCTGAAAGCATGAACCTTGGTATTACATTGTAATTTCATTAGAAGCAATTTGTGAAGTATCAAGGATGTTTCGGGAGAAACTTGTATTATTTCTTTATCAGAAACCAAATTTAATCAGCAGACGTTTCAACAAAGTTGTGACATCAAATTTGGGTTAATTTGAAATTCATCAGCTGGAGTATTTGAACTCCTCTGAGATTTCTGATGATAAACAAAACGCCTCCATCAGGCGCCATTTAGAAAATTACATGTGTGAAAAAAATATCAATCTTTAAACTTATAAAAAATAATTCATTTTGAAGTTCACATCTGGAAACAACCTGCAAATTGAATGGCGTAATTAGCACTGACTAAACTGGCTCCCATCAGGCTCCCTGGAGGAGCCAGCTCCAAGTGCAGCAGGACAAACTTTATTGAGTGCATCACAACAAGTTCCTCACTAAATTGTTGATTTGAAGCAAACATCCAGGACCTGACGGCAGTCAACTTGACTCTGTAACCTGACGGCAGTCAACTCAATCCTGTAATCTGACGGCAGTCAACTCAACCCTGTAATCTGACGGCAGTCAACTCAACCCTGTTATCTGATGGCAGTCAACTCAACCCTGTAATCTGATGGCAGTCAACTCAACCCTGTAATCTGACGGCAGTCAACTCAACCCTTTAACCTGACCGTAGTCAACTCGACCCTGTAACCTGACGGCAGTCAACTCAACCCTGTAATCTGACGGCAGTCAACTCAACCCTGTAATCTGATGGCAGTCAACTCGACCCTGTAATCTGACGGCAGTCAACTCAACCCTGTAATCTGACGGCAGTCAACTCAATCCTGTAATCTGACGGCAGTCAACTCAACCCTGTAATCTGACGGCAGTCAAGTCGAATCTGTAATCTGACGGCAGTCAACTCAACCCTGTAATCTGTCGGCAGTCAACTCAACCCTTCAACCTGACGGCAGTCAACTCGATCCTGTAACCTGACGGCAGTCAACTCAACCCTGTAATCTGATGGCAGTCAACTCAACCCTGTAATCTGATGGCAGTCAACTCGACTCTGTAATCTGACGGCAGTCAACTCGACCCTGTAATCTGACGGCAGTCAACTCAACCCTGTAACCTGACGGCAATCAACTCGACTCTGTAACCTGATGGCAGTCAACTCAACCCTGTAATCTGATGGCAGTCAACTCGACCCTGTAATCTGATGGCAGTCAACTCGAATCTGTAACCTGCCGACAGTCAACTCGACCCTGTAACCTGACGGCAGTCAACTCGACCCTGTAACCTGATGGCAGTCAACTCGACCCTGTACTCACACCCCACACTCAATTCATACTCACATAACACCCACATCAGTCACATCACAACACACACTGCACTTACATCACACTGAACAGGTAGTGTTCCACACGGGCAGGCAGTCAAGTGACGGACCCACATACACATTCATTATGCATGGACAAGGGATCCATATCGGTAACATCTGCAGGTGTGGCTGAAGCAGACCCGGCCCAGCACACTTGGAAGTCTGACTGGTGAGCACCCACACAAGTAGATCCCCGCATCACCTGTAAGTGTGTCCCACGACTACACACAGATCCCCACATCACCTGTGTGTCCCACGACTACACACAGATCCCCACATCACCTGTAAGTGTGTTCCACGACTACACACAGATCCCCACATCACCTGTGTGTCCCACGACTACACACAGATCCCCACATCACCTGTAAGTGTGTTCCACGACTACACACAGATCCCCACATCACCTGTAAGTGTGTTCCACGACTACACACAGATCCCCACATCACCTGTAAGTGTGTTCCACGACTACACACAGATCCCCACATCACCTGTAAGTGTGTTCCACGACTACACACAGATCCCCACATCACCTGTAAGTGTGTTCCACGACTACACACAGATCCCCACATCACCTGTGTGTCCCACGACTGCACACAGATCCCCACATCACCTGTAAGTGTGTTCCACGACTACACACAGATCCCAACATCACCTGTGTGTCCCACGACTACACACAGATCCCCGCATCACCTGTGTGTCCCACGACAACACACAGATCCCCACATCACCTGTGTCCCACGACTACACACAGATCACCCTGTTAAGGACGACACACTGAATCCCCAGTTTACATCTATACACTGAATCCCCATGTAACATCTATACACTGAATCCCCAGTTTACATCTATACACTGAATCCCCAATTTACAAATATACACTGAATCCTCAGTTTACATCTATACACTGAATCCCAAGTTTACATCTATGCACTGAATCCTCAGTTTACATCTATACACTGAATCCCCAATTTACAAATATACACTGAATCCCCATGTAACATCTATACACTGAATCCTCAGTTTACATCTATACACTGAATCCCCAATTTACAAATATACACTGAATCCCCATGTAACATCTATACACTGAATCCTCAGTTTACATCTATACACTGAATCCCCAATTTACAAATATACACTGAATCCCCATGTAACATCTATACACTGAATCCTCAGTTTACATCTATACACTGAATCCCCAATTTACAAATATACACTGAATCCCCGTGTAACATCTATACACTGAATCCTCAGTTTACATCTATGCACTGAATCCTCAGTTTACATCTATACACTGAATCCCCAGTTTACAAATATACACTGAATCCCCATGTAACATCTATACACTGAATCCCCATGTAACATCTATACACTGAATCCTCAGTTTACATCTATACACTGAATCCCCAGTTTACAAATATACACTGAATCCCCATGTAACATCTATACACTGAATCCCCATGTAACATCTATACACTGAATCCTCAGTTTACATCTATACACTGAATCCTCAGTTTACATCTATACACTGAATCCTCAGTTTACATCTATACACTGAATCCCCAGTTTACATCTATGCACTGAATCCCCATGTAACATCTATACACTGAATCCTCAGTTTACATCTATACACTGAATCCCCATGTAACATCTATACACTGAATCCCCAGTTTACATCTATACACTGAATCCCCATGTAACATCTATACACTGAATCCCCATGTAACATCTATACACTGAATCCTCAGTTTACATCTATACACTGAATCCCCAGTTTACATCTATACACTGAATCCTCAGTTTACATCTATACACTGAATCCCCAGTTTACATCTATACACTGAATCCTCAGTTTACATCTATACACTGAATCCTCAGTTTACATCTATACACTGAATCCTCAGTTTACATCTATACACTGAATCCTCAGTTTACATCTATACACTGAATCCTCAGTTTACATCTATACACTGAATCCCCAGTTTACATCTATACACTGAATCCCCAGTTTACATCTATACACTGAATCCTCAGTTTACATCTATGCACTGAATCCCCATGTAACATCTATACACTGAATCCTCAGTTTACATTTATACACTGAATCCCCATGTAACATCTATACACTGAATCCTCAGTTTACATCTATACACTGAATCCTCAGTTTACATCTATACACTGAATCCTCAGTTTACATCTATACACTGAATCCCCAGTTTACATCTATGCACTGAATCCCCATGTAACATCTATACACTGAATCCTCAGTTTACATCTATACACTGAATCCCCATGTAACATCTATACACTGAATCCTCAGTTTACATCTATACACTGAATCCCCATGTAACATCTATACACTGAATCCTCAGTTTACATCTATACACTGAATCCTCAGTTTACATCTATACACTGAATCCTCAGTTTACATCTATACACTGAATCCCCAGTTTACATCTATACACTGAATCCCCAGTTTACAACTAAAAACTGAATGCCTGGTTGACGGCTGCAAACTGAATCCCTAGTTTACGACTACTATCTGCATCCCCAGTTTACGAGCACACTTTGACTCCCTCGTGACCATCTGCTCTAGTATTTTGGATACTGAGGCCTAATGAGAACATTTCGTACCCTTGCAAAAATGGCTAATTGGTGGATTTTTTCGGGCATGATTATGCTCCTGGAAGAGGCTATCCGTGATTGACAGAAGGAGGAAGAGGCTATCCATGATGGACAGAAGGAGGAAGAGGCTATCCGTGATGGACAGAAGGAGGAAGAGGCTATCCATGATGGACAGAAGGAGGAAGAGGCTATCCGTGATGGACAGAAGGAGGAAGAGGCTATCCATGACGGACAGAAGGAGGAAGAGGCTATCCGTGATGGACAGAAGGAGGAAGAGGCTATCCGTGATGGACAGAAGGAGGAAGAGGCTATCCGTGATGGACAGAAGGAGGAAGAGGCTATCCGTGAAGGACAGAAGGAGGAAGAGGCTATCCGTGATGGACAGAAGGAGGAAGAGGCTATCCATGACGGACAGAAGGAGGAAGAGGCTATCCGTGACGGACAGAAGGAGGAAGAGGCTATCCGTGACGGACAGAAAGAGGAAGAGGCTATCCGTGAAGGACAGAAGGAGGAAGAGGCTATCCGTGACTGACAGAAGGAGGAAGAGGCTATCCGTGATGGACAAAAGGAGGAAGAGGCGAGATCCAGGGGCCATGGTACAAATCAACTGGTTGCAGATTAGCCAAGATGCTGTTGATTAACATGTGCATACAAACCACACGTCATTACACAGGAGTCTGTTTGTGAGAAACTACTCTTTCACTCACTGCCATAATCTACACAGGAGATGAACTTTAAAGGCTAACAGAGGACTGGCAATTTCAAGTGTATTATGTTTTGTGATTGAAAAGACCTTCCCTTCAAGACGCACCACTTATCTCCATTGATGCCAGCGTCAAGTGGGACGAGGGAACTTGAATTTAGAGCTCTCTGTTATCCATCAAAGCCTGATGGAAACCTTTATTTACGTAAACATTGCATGTCAATTATCATTTTTAACCTGCTCTTGATATACGTCCATGTGGGGAAGACATGGGAGAATATGCAGCACTCCTTCCCGTGGCCTTCTGGCAGTCAACACATACTGCCATACATTGGAGACATATGCAATAATACCAGAACCTGGTATATGTTCA
Source organism: Haliotis rufescens (assembly GCF_023055435.1). Lineage (NCBI taxonomy): Eukaryota > Metazoa > Mollusca > Gastropoda > Lepetellida > Haliotidae > Haliotis > Haliotis rufescens. The sequence goes on from NW_025964346.1 coordinate 1,990,731, forward strand.
AAATACCAGTCATATAAGATATATGCAATAAAACCCAAAATGCAATGACAGTCACATGACACATACAGTAACAGTCATGTTAAATATGCAAAACCAGTCACATGACAAATGTATAAGTCATGTAACAGCTATGTAAGTCAGCTATGTAAGTCAGCTATGCGAGTCAGCTATGTGAGTCAGCTATGTGAGTCAGCTATGTAAGTCAGCTATGTGAGTCAGCTATGTGAGTCAGCTATGTGAGTCAGCTATGTGAGTCAGCTTTGTAAGTCAACTTTGAAGGTCAGCTTTGTAAGTCAGCGATGTAAGTCAGCTATGTGAGTCAGCGATGTAAGTCAGCTATGTAAGTCAGCTATGTAAGTCAGCGATGTGAGTCAGCGATGTGAGTCAGCGATGTGAGTCAGCTATGTGAGTCAGCTATGTGAGTCAGCTATGTGAGTCAGCTATGTAAGTCAGCTATGTGAGTCAGCTATGTGAGTCAGCTATGTGAGTCAACTTTGTAAGTCAGCTTTGTAAGTCAGCGATGTAAGTCAGCTATGTGAGTCAGCTATGTAAGTCAGCTATGTAAGTCAGCTATGTAAGTCAGCGATGTAAGTCAGCTATGTAAGTCAGCGATGTGAGTCAGCTATGTGAGTCAGCTATGAGTCAGCTTTGTAAGTCAGCGATGTAAGTCAGCTATGTGAGTCAGCTATGTGAGTCAGCTTTGTAAGTCAGCTATGTAAGTCAGCGATGTGAGTCAGCTATGTGAGTCAGCTATGAGTCAGCTTTGTAAGTCAGCTTTGTAAGTCAGCTTTGTAAGTCAGCTATGTAAGTCAGCGATGTGAGTCAGCGATGTGAGTCAGCTTTGTAAGTCAGTTTTGTAAGTCAGCTATGTAAGTCAGTGATGTGAGTCAGCGATGTGAGTCAGCTTTGTAAGTCAGCTTTGTAAGTCAGCTATGTGAGTCAGCTATGTAAGTCAGCGATGTGAGTCAGCTATGTGAGTCAGCTAAGTAAGTCAGCGATGTGAGTCAGCTTTGTAAGTCAGCTATGTAAGTCAGCTATGTAAGTCAGCTAAGTCAGCTCTGTGAGAGAGATATATGCAATGTCAATGTGCTTCTGGTCTTATTAACATGAGGCTAAGTGTGAAAGCTATCTCGCCATGTCAACAAGAAGTGAGGCTGGTTATCTGAAGGACTATATTGCCTCATCACAAGGTAACATCAATATTAGTTGTCTGATCAATAGCACCCCCGACAGACAGCCATATTGAAATACTCCAACTTTGACAAAACCCTTCTTCCTGCATAAGAATTCCTTTACAATCCTCAAACTCTTGAACTAATGGCAGACATGAAAAGCCTAATTCCTGCGTGTCTGATATCGGAATAATCGGCCTCTCCACACCAGTCATTGAGCCTGTGCTATTTCCTGATGCCCTGATTGCACACCGGCTGGTGTCGAGGCAATGGGCAGAAATCATGTCAGATTTGTCATTAACTGGAATTCCGTTGGAATGTAAGGGTGAATATTGAGAGATTCATTCGTCCCGACCAGCTGAGTGAAGATGAAACAAAGTACATGCAAGGAAATCACTCGTCCTCATTCAGCCAAACACAGTCATGGACTATCTCTCAACGTAACACAAGTAATCAGGACTTATTCAGACAAACAGAATCAATCAAAACAGGACAAGTTGATCATTTCTGACAGGTTTTTTTTAAAATGTTCTGGCAAATTTTGTATCTTAAATATATTCAGTGGCAATATTGTCATATCGAGTGAAGTATTGCTGATATACACGGACAGAGCTGTTGGTAGTGATGCTATACAGAGTCAGAGCTGTTGGTAGTGATGCTATATAGTCAGAGCTGTTGGTAGTGATGCTATATATAGTCAGAGCTGTTGGTAGTGATGCTATACAGAGTCAGAGCTGTTGGTAGTGATGCTATACAGTCAGAGCTGTTGGTAGTGATGCTATATAGTCAGAGCTGTTGGTAGTGATGCTATATAGAGTCAGAGCTGTTGGTAGTGATGCTATATAGTCAGAGCTGTTGGTAGTGATGCTATATACAGTCAGAGCTGTTGGTAGTGATGCTATATGCAGTCAGAGCTGTTGGTAGTGATGCTATACAGAGTCAGAGCTGTTGGTAGTGATGCTATACAGTCAGAGCTGTTGGTAGTGATGCTATATAGTCAGGGCTGTTGGTAGTGATGCTATATACAGTCAGAGCTGTTGGTAGTGATGCTATATAATCAGAGCTGTTGGTAGTGATGCTATATAGTCAGAGCTGTTGGTAGTGATGCTATACAGAGTCAGAGCTGTTAGTAGTGATGCTATACAGAGTCAGAGCTGTTGGTAGTGATGCTATACAGAGTCAGAGCTGTTGGTAGTGATGCTGTATGGTCAGAGCTGTTGGTAGTGATGCTATATAGTCAGAGTTGTTGGTAGTGATGCTATATAGTCAGAGCTGTTGGTAGTGATGCTATATAATCAGAGCTGTTGGTAGTGATGCTATATACAGTCAGAGCTGTTGGTAGTGATGCTATATAGAGTCAGAGCTGTTGGTAGTGATGCTATATAGGGTCAGAGCTGTTGTTAGTGATGCTATACAGAGTCAGAGCTGTTGGTAGTGATGCTATATATAGTCAGAGCTGTTGGTAGTGATGCTATATAGTCAGAGCTGTTGGTAGTGATGCTATATGCAGTCAGAGCTGTTGGTAGTGATGCTATATAGAGTCAGAGCTGTTGGTAGTGATGCTATACAGAGTCAGAGCTGTTGGTAGTGATGCTATATATAGTCAGAGCTGTTGGTAGTGATGCTATATAGTCAGAGCTGTTGGTAGTGATGCTATATGCAGTCAGAGCTGTTGGTAGTGATGCTATATAGAGTCAAAGCTGTTGGTAGTGATGCTATACAGAGTCAGAGCTGTTGGTAGTGATGCTATATATAGTCAGAGCTGTTGGTAGTGATGCTATATAGTCAGAGCTGTTGGTAGTGATGCTATATGCAGTCAGAGCTGTTGGTAGTGATGCTATATAGAGTCAGAGCTGTTGGTAGTGATGCTATACAGAGTCAGAGCTGTTGGTAGTGATGCTATACAGTCATAGCTGTTGGTAGTGATGCTATATATAGTCAGAGCTGTTGGTAGTGATTCTATATAGTCAGAGCTGTTGGTAGTGATGGTATATATAGTCAGAGCTGTTGGTAGTGATTCTATATAGTCAGAGCTGTTGGTAGTGATGCTATACAGAGTCAGAGCTGTTGGTAGTGATGCTATATTGAGTCAGGTACAATTCTCCAAGGCTTTAAGTTCTCAAAGGTCTCTTAGCACCTCACGGTAGTGGTATGTCAGGGTGTGGTACGTCCTCGTTGTGTGGTATGTCCTCGTTGTGTGGTATGTCGTCAGCGTGTGGTATGTCCTCATGGTGTGGTATGTCCTCGTGTGGTACATTCTCAGGGTGTGGTATGTCCTCAGGGCATGGTATGTCCTCAGAGGTTTGGTATGTCCTCAGGGGTGTGGTATGTCCACGTTGTGTGGTATGTCTTCGTTGTGTGGTATGTCCTCAGGGGTGTGGTATGTCCTCAGGGGTGTGGTATGTTCTCAGGGCATGGTATGTCCTCAGGGCATGGTATGTCCTCAGTGTGTGGTATGTTCTCAGCGCTATGGTATGTTCTCAGGGGTTTTGTATGTCCTCAGGGGTGTGGTATGTCCACGTTGTGTGGTATGTCCTCGTTGTGTGGTATGTCCTCAGGGGTGTGGTATGTCCTCGTGTGGTATATTCTCAGGGCGTGGTATGTCCTCAGGGTGTGGTATGTCCTCTTGATGTGGTATGTCCTCAGGTTGTGGTATGTGCTCAGGGTGTGGTATGTCCTCAGGGTGTGGTATGTCCTCAGGGCATGGTATGTCCTCATTGTGTGGTATGTCCTCAGGGCATGGTATGTCCTCGTTGTGTGGTATGTCCTCAGGACGTGGTATGTCCTCGTTGTGTGGTATGTCCTCGTTGTGTGGTATGTCCTTTGAGTGTGGTATGTCCTCAGAGCATGGTATGTCCTTGTGTGGTAAGTCCTTTGGGTGTGGTATGTTCTCAGGGTGTGGTATGTTCTCAGGGCGTGGTATGTTCTCAGGGTGTGGTATGTCCTTAGGGGTGTGGTATGTCCTCAGGGTGTGGTATGTGCTTGGTTGTTTTAAGTTGCTCCTTTGTATACTGTATAAACTGATGATGTCTTCTCATAAAAACAGGACACATACAACAAAGTCATAAAAGCAAATAAAGACCTCGTAAAAATCACACTGGTTGCTCTCTCTTCATGCTGGGGCCTGTCCTGGCACACAACACAAGCCGGTGAACCATCATCACTCGTCTACTGTGAACGCTCCAGGTAAGCACGTCAGTCCAAGCCCAGAGACAAGGTCCAGTAACTATATCGAAACATGCAATTTGTCTGGGAGACAAAGGAGGATCCAGCCGCCCATTTCTGGTGTTCCCCACCGTGATATCGCTGGAATATTGCTAAAAGCGGCGTAAAACCATACAGACTCACTAGTATCCAGCCATAACACTGAACGTTACAATCATCATGTAATCCTGCATTAATCTCACTTCTCATCACAATCTGCTCACTTCATGGTTCCGGCTGCGTGTCACACTAACAACCTGGTGTTTTACCGCCAGAATCTCCTGTACCACGGCCATGTGGAACAAGCAATAGTGCTTTCACCACAAAACCCTGTTGAACACAATGAGAACATAAACAGATCAGATTCCAGTCAATAGGAGTAAGTAAACTCTATAAAATGTAGGATCAATATTTATAGTCATGACGAAAAGCTGTGTTAGTTCCCAGAGAGGCCTAAATCAATGGTCTGTTATTCCACGCTCTAGCAGTGTTTGTGTGAACGTCCATCCCATGACGGAGACGGCCGACTGATACACCGCGCCCTCTAGTGGTCCGGCATCGAGGGAATCCCGCTACACAGGTCTACTGGAAGCTGAAGGAATTCGGTCCACAATAACTGTCTAATATAGTCAAGAAACTTCATCTCCCAGAAGGGTCCGATATATTTTCAAGAAAACTGGCCCATATGAACCTCTACGAGTGAACACTGTTTGGTCGCCATCGCTGACCAGGAAATGCGGGTCAGGGCAGAAGCTGACCGTGGGACACTGGTCTCCTTCAGTTGCCAGCAGCAGCAGCAGCAGCAGCTAACTAATCACATCCAAACCAGACGGGCTAAAACAGTTATGAGATCAAAGATCAAAAGTAACATCGGACAATAATCTGTGATGTAAGGAACCTATCAGCACACACCTCCAGGTTCTCTGTCCAACTAGCGGGCAGCAGTTGGGTACAATGTGCAACTATGTACAACCATCCATCCAAGCTGTTTCCTACACAGAAACACTGAGTGCAACTATGTACAACCATCCATCCAAGCTGTTTCCTACACAGAAACACTGAGTGCAACTATGTACAACCATCCATCCAAGCTGTTTCCTACACAGAAACACTGAGTGCAACTATGTACAACCATCCATCCAAACTGTTTCCTACACAGAAACACTGAGTGCAACTATGTACAACCATCCATCCAAGCTGTTTCCTACACAGAAACACTGAGTGCAACTATGTACAACCATCCATCCAAGCTGTTTCCTACACAGAAACACTGAGTGCAACTCCAAAACCTATATGAAAATCAAAACCATTGTGTAACCATTTTCCATAACCTGGTACATATATCTTGCACTTTGTGCAACTACATAACCTGCTGAATAATAACTTCTACTTAAAACACTTTGTATAACTCTACAACTTGTTATAAACATGTATTCTGTCTAAAACACTTTGTATAACTCTACAACTTGTTATAAACTTGTATTCTGTTTGAAACACTTTGTATAACTCTACAACTTGTTATAAACTTGTATTCTGTTTAAAGCACTTTGTATAACTCTACAACTTGTTTTAAACTTGTATTCTGTTTGAAACACTTTGTATAACTCTACAACTTGTTATAAACTTGTATTCTGTTTAAAGCACTTTGTATAACTCTACAACTTGTTATAAACTTGTATTCTGTTTAAAGCACTTTGTATAACTCTACAACTTGTTTTAAACTTGTATTCTGTTTAAAGCACTTTGTATAACTCTACAACTTGTTATAAACTTGTATTCCGTTAAAAACACTTTATATAACTATGCAACTTTTAGAACAATCATTTCTGCATAACCACTTTGTACAACTATGTAACTTATTGATGGATGAGTTTAAGAGGAGACTGTAACTAGCCATCATGTCCAGCTGTAACAATTCCTGCCTTGTTACATAGTGGAAAGTAACTAGCCTTCATTACTGCTGTTACATAAGTATAGCCCTGCTATCAGTAATGACGTTCAGTAATGACGTTGTGGATTATAACGGCTGCACACAAACTGGTATTGATGGAGACAGTTAAGGCAGTGGGCTATTTGTGGAATACCAAGAATTACGAGGGAGATAAAGCATGCAGTTATTCCAGGGCTTATGGTTGGGAATTGCTGTGCAAACACACATTTTCACAGACAATAAATGCATTCAACTAGTCCCAGCAAATGGGAGCCATAAATATTCGGCAGCTTTTCTAGTCTTTGATACTGCAAAACATCAACAAAACATTACTTCCTGTAAGTTTATGGGCATCGCTTTCGGCACACGTGTTGGTAAGGAGGTTCCGTGTCACCAGGGCATATGCTTCAGGGGAAACGTGTCCGTCCTAGTGCACGCCGTGCGCCACATCCGGCCGCCGCCAGCGCTGTGTGTTTCTGCAGGGACCGTAAGATGGCTGACTGGAGACACAACAACCATCACATAACAGGCACTGTGAAGATCAAAGACACTTACTCCCAATTGTTTCCCCTGAAGAGCTCTCCTGTCATGGAGGAACACTCACACTTCACCTGCATGGAGGACGGTGGCAGTTACAGTCCCAGAGACGATTGGTGATATGCCATGATAGCAGCATCATCAACGACATTTAAGCACAATGTTCACAAATTAACCTTGTTGGCCTAGTGTAACTCACTTAATCTCCATGCCTAGAGAGGATCTAGTTAACAATTAGACAGGGTTAGGGTTAGGGTTAGATTTAGGAGAATACACTTCACCTGTGATTCACAACTATATATTACTATTAATTCACAACTATCTATTACTATTAATTCACAACTATCAATTACTATCAATTCACAACTATCTATTACTATTAATTCACAGCTATCTATTACTATTAATTCACAACTATCTATTACTATTAATTCACAACTATCTATTACTCTTAATTCACAACTATCTATTACTATTACTAATAGAGAATTAACTTCCATTTCCACAAAATCTACTGTGACATCCTTATTCACAGCTATCTATTACTATTAATTCACAGCTATCTATTACTATTAATTCATAGCTATCTATTACTATTAATTCACAACTATCAATTACTATCAATTCACAACTATCTATTACTATTAATTCACAACTATCTATTACTATTAATTCACAACTATCTATTACTCTTAATTCACAACTATCTATTACTATTACTAATAGAGAATTAACTTCCATTTCCACAAAATCTACTGTGACATCCTTATTCACAGCTATCTATTACTATTAATTCACAGCTATCTATTACTATTAATTCATAGCTATCTATTACTATTAATTCACAACTATCAATTACTATCAATTCACAACTATCTATTACTATTAATTCACAACTATCAATTACTATCAATTCACAGCTATCTATTACTATTAATTCACAGCTATCTATTACTATTAATTCATAGCTATCTATTACTATTAATTCACAACTATCAATTACTATCAATTCACAACTATCTATTACTATTAATTCACAACTATCAATTACTCTTAATTCACAACTATCTATTACTATTAATTCACAGCTATCTATTACTATTAATTCACAACTATCAATTACTATCAATTCACAACTATCTATTACTATTAATTCACAACTATCAATTACTATTAATTCACAACTATCAATTACTATCAATTCACAACTATCTATTACTATTAATTCACAACTATCAATTACTATCAGTTCACAGCTATCTATTACTATTAATTCACAGCTATCTTTTACTATTAATTCATAGCTATCTATTACTATTAATTCACAACTATCTATTACTATTAATTCACAACTATCTATTACTCTTAATTCACAACTATCTATTAATTCACAGCTATGTATTACTATTTATTCACAACTATCTATTACTAATAATTCACAGCTATCTATTACTATTACTAAGAGAGAATTAACTTCCATTTCTACATCCCACTCCCAAACTGTGATTAATCTGTGATTAACAACTATCCATGACAGCCCCACCATTAAGACACTCAGCATTATGTGCAGCCCCACCATTTAGACACTCGGCATTCATGTGCAGCCCTCCCAACATGTGCTCTTCAAATCAAAGTGAAGAACAAGTTCCCATCACAAGGCTGCACCATCACTGCAGGAAAAACACCTTCGCTTCCAATAGACAGGAAATTAGGTCCAACTCATTTTCAGATTGGAAGAAAGTGAGAAAACAAGATGGCATTTATCATCCTGATATGTATTGAACTCTGTGACTAACTGGTCCCACCGAAAATCATGGGAAAATTGATAAGAAAATCTGAATGGCCATGTCTGTTGCTGTACCAATCAACTCCAGAAATACGACCCTGATAATGAAGATAGACTGGCAGCATAACAACCCATCAGGCACGGGAATATAGACAAGTATTGCTGGTACACGAGATAGACATGAACACAGAGGTCCACGTATGACTGAGACTCCATAACCAGCTATGAGAGGACAGCACAAGTTCCATGGCATTGTTTCCCCATATCTGTGGAGTCAAATGTTTTGGGATCAAGAAACATGATTAACTCAAACTACAAACACAAAATATTTTCTTTTCTCGGAAAATCAATAGAATGTCATATTACCTTAAAACAATTTACTTCAATGTCATGAATTTTAATGTTTTTGAGCCACAAATGTGTCTCTCTGTGATGGGAGAAATCTAATAGACACAGACGCTGACAGCTCCAGAATGCTTCCCTCACTGAAGTCTGTGGCCTGTGCCGACGTCCTCTCTGTGCCAGGAGTCCTCACAAAAACTGAAACTCCGTGGAACATTTCAAACAGGTTTCACCTTTTTACTTGTCAAACAATCCCCATGATATTTGTGACTTCATCAACTTTGACTATCTGTTCCTTCAACAAATCAATACATTTGCATCAAAAATGATACGAAGTGTTCAAATCGAGGCCTTTTAATTATAGTGAGCTTCTGTTGCTGATTGTGAGATTGTATTTCTGGCCGCGCCGCTTTATTCAACCCCGTCGTAAAGCTGCAGTGAATAATTCACTTTCGTTGAAAACGTCACAAGAAAAGCAATGAGGTAATTATTACAGTAATTTCATAAGAAATTCTAGCTGCTGTTATTTGCGTTAATGTGTGCCCATTGAGAGGAGCATTTGTGCCGATGTGTTAATATCGTGTCTCTTGTAGTTACCAGCATGGCAGGGCCACCGACGCACATAAAACACCAACCCCGGCGAGGGATGCAGGAGAAATAGCTGGACCTAATGGCAGGACACAGCAAGTAATGGCTTCCCATCAACAGTTGAACCGACTTTGCTCAAACACACCTAGAGTCTATCACCTAAACAACCAAGAGGACACAGCAAGTAATGGCTTCCCATCAACAGCTGAACCGACTTGGCTCAAACACATCTAGAGACTATCACACAAACACACCTGGAGACTATCACACAAACACACCTAGAGGACACAGCAAGTAATGGCTTCCCATCAACAGCTGAACCGACTTGGCTCAAACACACCTAGAGACTATCACTCTCTCCTTCCCCAGTAGGTTGTGTCATATCACACAAACACACCTAGAGTATATCACACAAACACACCTAGAGTATATCACCCAAACACACCTAGAGTATATCACACAAACACACCTAGAGTATATCACACAAACACACCTAGAGTATATCACACAAACACACCTAGAGTCTATCACAGCCTAGTAGCCTAGTGGTTACGCCAAAGACCCCGGTTTGATTCCCGACGTGGGTACAATGTGTGAAGCCCATTTCTGGTGTCCCTGCTGTGATATTGCTGGAATATTGCTAAAAGCAGGGCAAAACCATACTCACTCACTCACTCTGAGAGTGGAACACAATATGACACAAGATGTCTCTCTGAGAGTGCAACGCAATACCACATGAAGTGCCTCTGAGAGTGTAACACAATATGACACAAGATGTCTCTCTCAGAGTGTAACACAATATAACACAAGATGTCTCTCTCAGAGTGTAACACAATATGACACAAGATGGCTCTCTGAGAGTGCAACACAATATGACACTAGATGCCTCTCTAAGAGTGGAACACAATATGACAAAAGATGTCTCTCTGAGAGTGTAACACAATATGACACAAGATGTCTCTCTCAGAGTGTAACACAATATGACAAAAGATGTCTCTCTGAGAGTGGAACACAATATGACACAAGATGTCTCTCTGAGAGTGCAATGCAATACCACATGAAGTGCCTCTGAGAGTGTAACACAATATGACACAAAAAGTGTTTCTCTGAGAGTATCAAACAATGACACAAGAAGCGTCTCTCAGAGTGTAACACAATCTACAAACTGAAAAAGTTGGAAGAATGATGTTGGATGATAAATAAAATCTCACCCTCTGGTGAGATTCTCTATATGACACAAGAAGTGTCTCTCAGAGTGTCACACAATATGACACAAGAAGTGTTTCTGAGAGTGTCACACAATATGACACAAGCATTGTCTCTCAGAGTGTCACACAATATGACACAAGCATTGTCTCTCAGTGTGTAACACAATATGACACAAGGAGCGTCCCTCAGAGCAAGCACTGCATGATGTGATCAAGATGCCAGATCTCGTTCCACACCTCGTTACTAGACCCTTCACGTTTACTCGGACATCGTTAGCATATTGACGTCCTGATGTTTAATACAACAATTATTTTACAGTGTCATGTCAGTGATCTGATTGCTCCTGAAGAGCTTCGATTTCTCCAAATTGATTAAAAATGTCAAAATTGATGTAATGCTTGTGATTATCATTAAGTCGATTGAGAAAACAAAAAGATTAAAATAAAAACTTTATGACCCAATAAATCGCAGGTCTGTTCGATAAGCCTTTGATGTTGTGGTGATACGAGTGTTGGGATTCCGGGAGTGGGGAGCAACGCCCTGGCCAGACCGCCTCCTAGTAATCAGGTCCCGTGGCCCCCATGCAGGAACTCTTCAGTGTGCGTGGTGCAATATTCACAGCCCAGATATGGCCACATAAACCAATCATAAAACTCCCACTCTAGAAACTTTGTTTGACTGATTAAAGTCTTGTACCATAAAAACAATTGACACGTACCTCCTAAAAATATTGGTTGTGTTGAGGCCGTGATTGGCTGTTCTCTGACAGGGAAGATTAATCACACTATTGGAAGGTATTTGATGCGGGATGTTTGGAAAATGATGAACTTGGTCCGTGTTCAGCACATGTACATGCATTGTGAAAAATTATTCTTTGGAAATCTCCAATTATCTGAAGAAAGATATGACTTCCTCTCCCAACTTTGTGAGGTCATGTGATTTGCTTGTGGAAGACCCTGCACTTTCATCATAAATCTCACTTGGAATTTTAAAAGCAATCTATTTTAGAAGTTGTATTACATCTACAGCTTAAGGCAGACTGTGATCATCGGTTTAGCTGTGGCCTCTGTTGGAATGGAGTGGCAGATTTAACTTACATCCATCATAAGCCTGAGGAGCATCGGAGGCGAGGAGAGACAGCTCTTACTACCAACATGTGTGTAAGTCCCCCCCTACACACACACACGCTCTACACATCTACACACACTCATTTACACACACATACACACACACATGCACCCATAAACACACTCATCTACATACACACACGCTCATCTACACATCTACATACACTCATTTACACAGACACACCTACACACAAACACAAACACCCCAACACACACACTCATTTACACACACACGCCTACACATGCACATACCTACACATGCACACACACACATCTACACACACACACAGAGAGACACACACACACACAGATACACACACACAGACACACACACACAGAGACACACACACACACAGACACACACACACCACAAACACACACACTCATTTACACACACACACCTACACATGCACATACCTACACATGCACACACACACATCTACACACACACAGAGAGACACACACACACAGAGACACACACACACACAGATACACACACACAGACACACACACACAGAGACACACACACACAGACACACACACACACACAGACACACAAACACCCCAACACACACACTCATTTACACACACACGCCTACACATGCACATACCTACACATGCACACACACACATCTACACACACACAGATACACACACAGACACACACACACACACAGACACACACACACAGACACACACACACCACAAACACACACACACACCTACACACACACACACATCTCTACCACCACCTCGTATGTGTGACTGCGTCAAAGTGGTCACCCCCTGACAAGTCAGTGGCGGCTGGAAAGGTCATCTGTGAACATCGAGAGGCTTATTCTCTAAACTTCCCTCCAGTTAAATCTTGTAATGGGTTCACCATATGCGTAGGTCCATAATAATCTCAAAAACATTCAGCTTGGATAACGATACTTCTGATTCCCAAGTTCAAGTGCGTCCTTCAGGGATCTGCAGAACACATTGTGGCTCAACACTGGACATGCGTATTGACAAACCAGCGATGTCCTCAATCCTCAACGTGTTTATTCCACATGCAAATTAACCCAAACTCAATCCATGTCTAAATCTACATCACAGGTGCTGCTACACCTCGGAGACTAAATCTCCACCAACAGAGGACTCGATACGTGCTAATCCACTGCGTGTAGAGAGGGAAACTGTGTGTGGATATCAGCGACTGACAGGTGTGATGACACACACTCATGTTATCCCATGTGGGAGATATCGGGTGACGTCTGTATCAACATATCCGTCACATCACCAAGTAGTGCAGCCCTTGCCTGCAACAGGACCTGCCCTCAAGTGGTGTGAAGTGTGCATGTATGACCTGCCTGCATATGTACTCAAGACAATTATGAAAAAACTATACATTTTGTTTATTGTTTCACGCTGTACCCATAAATATTCCTGCTATATGACAGCAGTCTGTAAATAATCAAGTCTGGTCCAGACAATCCAGTGATTGACATCATGAGCACCGATTCACACCACCAGGTCATAACGACACACAATCAACCCAACCGTTATACCACACTCTATATGTATCATCCTGAGGCAAGGGAATTAACTCACTGTGAAAAACCAGTTTCCACCCTTGCCGAACTAGGCTGATATTTCCTGGCTCAAACGTAGCGCCGCTAGTGGCTATAATGAGTTACGTCCCTTCTATGTCCCTCCCTATTGACCAATCAGATTCCACCTCTCCTGTCACTTGCATTTGCTTCAAACAAAATGGCACGCTCAGTCATAACGATCTGATTGATAATCAAGATCTTATCATAATAAAATGGCTCTTACCTTGCAAAGTGCGTCAAATCACTGGAGCACCTTGATTAAAAACATTAAAATATTTGGCAAATATGAGTCAACGCACATGCACTTCTTGCGGTCGACCAAATCTGCACAGCAATCACAACGTTGTTTATGAACCACATGTCGATTTTGTTACACAATTTTGATTGGATGATGAATAGACTCGTTAGTCCAGGCACACTGTAACTCCATAATTACAGGCTAGTTCTGCAAGGGCGGAAACTGAACTTTTAGAGTCAGTTAACTCCCTTCCCTAGGAAAGATAATGTACACACACTAAACACACTATATACACTGTGTATACACATTATACACACACTATACACACTATATACACTGTGTTTACACATTATACACGCCATATACACATTATATACACTGTGTATATACACTGTGTATACACATTATACACATTATACACACTGTATACACACACTATATACACTGTGTATACACATTATACACACTATATACACTGTGTATACACATTATACACACTTTACACACTATATACACTGTGTATACACATTATACACACACTATATACACATTATACACACTATATACAATATGTATACACATTATATACACACTATGCACACTATGTATACACATTATACACACTGTGTATACACACTATATACACTGTGTATACACATTATACACACTATATACACACTATGTATACACATTATACACACACTATATACACTGTGTATACACACTATATACACTGTGTATACACATTATACACACTATATACACACTATGTATACACATTATACACACACTATATACACTGTGTATACACACTATATACACTATGTATACACATTATACACACACTATATACTGTGTATACACACTATATACACTATGTATACACATTATACACACACTATATACACTGTATACACACTATATACACTATGTATACACATTATACACACTATATACACTATGTATACACATTATACACACTATATACACTGTGTATACACATTATACACACACTATATACACTGTGTATACACATTATACACATACTATATACACTGTGTATACACACTATATACACACTATACACACTATATACATTGTGTATACACATTATACACACACTATATACACTATGTATACACATTATATACACTATATACACTGTGTATACACATTATACACACTGTGTATACACATTATACACACTATATACACTGTGTATACACACTATATACACTGTGTATACACACTTTATACACACTATATACATTGTGTATACACATTATACACACACTATATACATTGTGTATACACATTATACACACACTATATACACTGTGTATACACATTATACACACTGTGTATACACATTATATACACACTATACACACATTACATACACACTATACACACTATGTACACTGTGTATACACATTATATACACACTATACACACTGTGTATACACATTATACACACACTATAGACACTGTATACACATTGTACACACAAAATACACACTATATACACTGTGTATACACATTATACACACACTATACACACTATATACACTGTGTATACACATTATACACACACTATACACACTGTGTATACACATTATATACACACTATACACACATTACATACACACTATACACACTATGTACACTGTGTATACACATTATATACACACTATACACACTGTGTATACACATTATACACACACTATAGACACTGTATACACATTATACACACAAAATACACACTATATACACTGTGTATACACATTATACACACACTATATACACTATATACACTGTGTATACACATTATATACACACTATATACACTGTGAATACACATTATATACACACTATATACACTGTGTATACACATTATATACACACTATACACACTGTGAATACACATTATATACACACTATATACACTGTGTATACACATTATATACACACTATACACACTGTGAATACACACTATACACACTATATACACTGTGTATACACATTATATGCAGTTAAAACACTGAAAACACAATACAATAACATCTATGCTATTAAATATTTTCCTAAGCGCAATTGCCTCCCTTCATCATGTCAGGATCAGGAGTTTCACCAATGTCTCCAGCTGCCATATGAATTTCTGATGCAGTGATCTCACTGAAATTATGTTGTTGGTGGATAAACTCTCACTCACTCACTCACTCAACCACTCACTCTTTCAATAACACTCCATGTACCTACAGATCAACAAACTCATGTTTTACATCTAAGCCCCACAATTTCTCCCACGTGTGAACACTGGTGGAACGCCTAACTCATAGATTCAAGCAGGAATCTGTTCAACTGTCCAGACACCAAGTCCCAAGTCCCATGGAACGCTGCCCCTTCTGTGGAAGACATTGATGTATATACCACAGGCAAGGCTGAATAACACAGAGATACCACGACCTGGGCTGAGTTCACCATGAGGAATCAAGTGACAGATAGATCCGTTGATTTCTGGCGGAGCTGGACATGGAAGCCGGGGCCCCCCTTGATGCTGCGCCGGCCGCCTCCTACTACAATTTAACCTTTGTTACACAAGATCACTTGATGACCGCTGAAGCCCGAGACACCACACACTTTCAAATTAGATTTCAGAATATTCAACTCCTATAACTCCTCTCAAATGAAATTTGGGGTCAATATTTCTGTAGGAGATATTTGGCTGCCCTCGCCACAGTCATGATAGATGCCGGCTCCATATTGGAGAGTTCCCCAAACACGCCATTACCTCCTTCTACGGACATGCAAAGTTTGCCGATATGACTTAAATACCTCCCTATCCTGTACATCTAGCACAATGAGTTCAACAACAAGCAAATTTATGGAGATAGACATTGAGCTGAATGGGCCATTGAATCATGCTGCCCATCACGGCTGCATCAATGGCTGATACAGAGATGGATCAACGAAGAGAAATGTAATTTGGAAAACATTTTCCAGACATATTCCAGACCCCAAACACAAAGCAAATTCTTTCCTGTCAACCAGTTCCTTCAAAGGCTGTGATGATGTTAGCTTTGAGGGGAGAACGTATATCGAAAATGCCAGAATATCATTGGTGATCTCAGACAAAACCATTTTATAAAAAACAACTAATGGATTACCAAGATAACATTTACAATGTCTTGGACAAAACTACATAGTGAATAACTGTACCTCACTGCAAGTCACATCCATGATTACCTATTACTCATCAATCTCCAGAAGAACATAAACGTCACTCCACATCTGGACACTTCACAAAGCAGCCCGAGTATTAGTGATATTTTATTAATCAGATCCCTGTCATTTTTACTGTATCATAACATACCAGTGATTATACCACAGTCTTAACATACCAGTGATTATACCAGTCTTAACATACCAGGTGATTATACCACAGTCTTAACATACCAGTGGTTATACCATAGTGTTAACATACCAGTGGTTATACCACAGTCTTAACATACCAGTTGATTATACCACAGTGTTAACATACCAGTGGTTATACCACAGTCTTAACATACCAGTTGATTATGCCACAGTGTTAACATACCAGTGATTATACCACAGTCTTAACATACCAGTTGATTATGCCAGTGTTAACATACCAGGTGGTTATACAACAGTGTTAACATACCAGTGATTATACCACAGTGTTAACATACCAGTGATTATACCACAGTGTTAACATACCAGTGATTATACCACAGTCTTAACATACCAGTTGATTATGCCAGTGTTAACATACCAGGTGGTTATACAACAGTGTTAACATACCAGTGATTATACCACAGTGTTAACATACCAGTGATTATACCACAGTGTTAACATACCAGTGATTATACCACAGTGTTAACATACCAGGTGGTTATACCAGTGTTAACATACCAGGTGGTTATACCACAGTGTTAACATACCAGGTGGTTATACCACAGTGTTAACATACCAGGTGGTTATACCACAGTGTTAACATACCAGGTGATTATACCACAGTGTTAACATACCAGTGATTATACCACAGTGTTAACATACCAGGTGATTATACCAGTGTTAACATACCAGGTGGTTATACCACAGTGTTAACATACCAGTGATTATACCACAGTGTTAACATACCAGCGGTTATACCACAGTGTTAACATACCAGGTGGTTCTACCACAGTGTTAACATACCAGGTGGTTATACCAGTGTTAACATACCAGGTGGTTATACCACAGTCTTAACACACCAGTGATTATACCACAGTGTTAACATACCAGGTGATTATACCACAGTGTTAACATACCAGTGATTATACCACAGTGTTAACATACCAGTGGTTATACCACAGTCTTAACATACCAGTGATTATACCAGTGTTAACATACCAGGTGGTTATACCACAGTGTTAACATACAAGTGATTATACCACAGTGTTAACATACCAGGTGATTATACCACAGTGTTAACATACCAGTGATTATACCACAGTGTTAACATACCAGCGGTTATACCACAGTGTTAACATACCAGTGATTATACCAGTGTTAACATACCAGGTGGTTATACCACAGTGTTAACATACCAGTGATTATACCACAGTGTTAACATACCAGCGGTTATACCACAGTGTTAACATACCAGGTGGTTATACCACAGTGTTAACATACCAGGTGGTTATACCAGTGTTAACATACCAGGTGGTTATACCACAGTCTTAACATACCAGTGATTATACCACAGTGTTAACATACCAGGTGGTTATACCACAGTGTTAACATACCAGTGATTATACCACAGTGTTAACATACCAGGTGATTATACCACAGTGTTAACATACCAGTGATTATACCACAGTGTTAACATACCAGCGGTTATACCACAGTGTTAACATACCAGTGATTATACCAGTGTTAACATACCAGGTGGTTATACCACAGTGTTAACATACCAGTGGTTATACCACAGTGTTAACATACCAGGTGGTTATACAATAATGTTGTGCTGCACACCTATCAGTGTTTCGCGGGAGGACAGTGGCTGTCCATAATGGCGGTAAGGAGTATGTTCCATACAAACAAACATGTTTATGCTATCATAAAACTCTCCTCACCTATTTAGCCACAGGGAGGACGTACACTATACTCAAGCTGGTTTATGACCTGTGGCTGAGCAGCAATGAAGACAGTTTACTGCCTTTCTGAACGGGACAGACAGGGACAGACTGGACCAGACCAGGCCAGACTAGACCAGACTAGGAGAGATTTAGGAGAAACAAGACCAGACTAGGCCAGACCAGGAATGACAAGGCCAGACCAGACCAGACCAGACCAGGCCAGACTAGACCAGGTCAGACAAGGCCAGACAAGGCCAGACCAGGTCAGTCAAGGCCAGACAAGGCCAGACCAGACCAGGTCAGACAGGGACAGACTGGACCAGACTAGGAGAGATCGAGGAGAAACAAGACCAGACCAGGCCAGACCAGGAATGACAAGGCCAGACCAGACCAGACCAGACCAGGAATGACAAGGCCAGACTGGATCAGACAAGGCCACACTAGGCCAGACAAGGAATGGCAAGGCCAGACCAGACCAGGCCAGCCCAGGAATGACAAGGGCAGACTGGATCAGACTTGGCCAGACAAGGCCAGACTAAGAGAGACAAGGCTAAATTAGGCCTGACTAGGCCAGACAAGGCCAGACCAGGGCAAACAAGGCCAGACAAGACCAGACCAGGCCAGACAAGGGCAGACAAGGCCAGACCAGACCAGGTCAGACAGGGACAGACTGGACCAGACTAGGAGAGATCGAGGAGAAACAAGACCAGACCAGGCCAGACCAGGAATGACAAGGCCAGACCAGACCAGACCAGACCAGGAATGACAAGGCCAGACTGGATCAGACAAGGCCACACTAGGCCAGACAAGGAATGGCAAGGCCAGACCAGACCAGGCCAGCCCAGGAATGACAAGGGCAGACTGGATCAGACTTGGCCAGACAAGGCCAGACTAAGAGAGACAAGGCTAAATTAGGCCTGACTAGGCCAGACAAGACCAGACCAGGTCAGACAAGGGCAGACCAGGCCAGACAAGGGCAGACCAGGCGAGACAAGGCCAGACAAGACCAGACCAGGCCAGACAAGACCAGGTCAGACAAGGCCAGACAAGACCAGACCAGGCCAGACAAGACCAGACCAGGCCAGACTAGGAAGCCAGGAATGATGCAGGCTGTGCAGTGCTGAAGTGTACCTACATTCCAGTGGCCTGCTCCATCTCCAGTGCAACAAGACATCCATTGAAGGTTAAACTCCTCCTCGAGACATGAGTCTCATATAAACACTAAAACATTAGTTTTTTATGACCATTGTAGAGATGACATTTAAAAAATATTAATTAGATACTGAAGAGGCAAATGATACAGTCACTCATCACAACGTACATTCAACCCTCCGGGCCTGCCTGAAAGTGGTTCTGTAGTTAACTCCCGTAACAAGAGCCTCACAACATGACAAAAAGATTCAACTGACAAAAATGTCAGATTCAAGTGACTAGCTATTGTAGCACAGCTAAAACATAACACTGAGACAACAGCGGGCACAGCTGTACACCCGACTCTGGGGTGTCTGATCCGTACACCCGACTCCAGGGTGTCTGATGTGTACACCCGACTCCAGGGTGTCTGATGTGTACACCCGACTCCAGGACACTGATCTGTACACCCGACTCCAGGGTGTCTGATGTGTACACCCGACTCCAGGACACTGATCTGTACACCCGACTCCAGGGTGTCTGATGTGTACACCCGACTCCAGGACACTGATCTGTACACCCGACTCCAGGGTGTCTGATGTGTACACCCGACTCCAGGACACTGATCTGTACACCCGACTCCGGGGTGTCTGATCTGTACATCTGACTCAAGGGTGTCTGATCTGTACACCCGACTCCGGGGTGTCTGATGTGTACACCCGACTCCAGGACACTGATCTGTACACCCGACTCCGGGGTGTCTGATGTGTACACCCGACTCCAGGGTGTCTGATCTGTACACCTGACTCCAGGGTGTCTGATCTGTACACCCGACTCCAGGGTGTCTGATCTGTACACCCGACTCCGGGGTGTCTGATGTGTACACCCGACTCCAGGACACTGATCTGTACACCCGACTCCGGGGTGTCTGATGTGTACACCCGACTCCAGGGTGTCTGATCTGTACACCTGACTCCAGGGCACTGATCTGTACACCCGACTCCAGTAAACAGATCTGTACACCCGACTCCTGGGGACATATCTGTTTGACCTACTCCAGGATGCCTGATATTCCAGAAAAAATCCCATCTTGTAGGACACTAGTCCAATAACCCCATCTTGTAGGACACTAGTCCAATAACCCCCATCTTGTAGGACACTAGTCCAATAACCCCATCTTGTAGGACACTAGTCCAATAACCCCATCTTGTAGGACACTAGTCCAATAACCCCATCTTGTAGGACACTAGTCCAATAACCCCATCTTAAGGACTGTCCTACTCTTAGCGGCACACAAATCAACAGGCTAGAGATACGAGAATATTGACAGATTGAGGAGGGCAGGCATGCGGAGATATCCATCTCAGCTGCCATCAATCTGGAGGATTTCATTCTGGACGGATGCAGACAATAGCACAGACGCATGGCATTGATTTCATTATTGCAGTAGTATCACTTTAACTATCTTCCTCTCTCCTCTTCCTCCCTCCCTCCTCTCCCCCATCACAAGCATACTTATGCTGACTGCACAGCATCTGGTCTCATGTAGTTCACTGCACAGCACCTCGTCTCATGTAGTTCACTGCACAACATCTGGTCTCATGTAGTTCACTGCACAACATCTGGTCTCACGTAGTTCATTGCACAGCACCTCGTCTCACGTAGTTCACTGCACAATATCTGGTCTCACATAGTTCACTGCACAATATCTGGTCTCACATAGTTCACTGCACAACATCTGGTCTCACATAGTTCACTGCACAACATCTGGTCTCACGTAGTTCACTGCACAACATCTGGTCTCATGTAGTTCACTGCACAACATCTGGTCTCATGTAGTTCACTGCACAACATCTGGTCTCACGTAGTTCACTGCACAATATCTGGTCTCATGTAGTTCACTGCACAGCACCTCGTCTCATGTAGTTCACTGCACAACATCTGGTCTCATGTAGTTCACTGCACAACATCTGGTCTCACGTAGTTCATTGCACAGCACCTCGTCTCACGTAGTTCACTGCACAACATCTGGTCTCACGTAGTTCACTGCACAACATCTGGTCTCATGTAGTTCACTGCACAACATCTGGTCTCACGTAGTTCACTGCACAATATCTGGTCTCACGTAGTTCACTGCACAATATCTGGTCTTACATAGTTCACTGCACAACATCTTGTCTCACGTAGTTCACTGCACAACATCTTGTCTCACGTAGTTCACTGCACAATATCTGGTCTCACGTAATCCAGCAATACAACCTATACAAGTTGTCAGATAACGATACAACCATATCACTTTTAGAGCAGGAATATACTACCATCTCACTTTTAGAGCAGGAGTATACAACCATATCACTACAGGAGCAGCACTATACAACCATATCACTACAGGACTAGGAGTATACAACCTTATCACTTTAACAGCAGGAGTATACAACCATATCACTACAGGAGCAGGAGTATACAACCATATCACTACAGGAGCAGCACTATACAACCATATCACTACATGACTAGGAGTATACAACCTTATCACTACAGGAGCAGGAGTATACAACCTTATCACTTTTAGAGCAGGAGTATACAACCATATCACTACAGGAGCAGCACTATACAACCATATCACTACAGGACTAGGAGTATACAACCTTATCACTACAGGAGCAGGAGTATACAACCATATCACTTTTAGAGCAGGAGTATACAACCTTATCACTACAGGAGCAGCACTATACAACCATATCACTACAGGAGCAGGAGTATACAACCTTATCACTACAGGAGCAGCACTATACAACCATATCACTTTTAGAGTAGGAATATACTACCATATCACTTTTAGAGCAGGAGTATACAACCTTATCACTACAGGAGCAGGAGTATACAACCATATCACTACAGGAGCAGCACTATACAACCATATCACTTTTAGAGTAGGAATATACTACCATATCACTTTTAGAGCAGGAGTATACAACCATATCACTTTTAGAGCAGGAGTATACAACCATATCACTACAGGAGCAGCACTATACAACCATATCACTTTTAGAGCAGGAATATACTACCATATCACATTTAGAGCAGGAATATACAACCATATAACTACAGGAGCAGGAGTATGCAACCATATCACTACAGGAGCAGGAGTATACAACCATATCACTACAGGAGCAGCACTATACAACCATATCACTTTTAGAGCAGGAATATACTACCATATCACTTTTAGAGCAGGAGTATACAACCATATCACTACAGGAGCAGGTGTATACAACCATATCACTACAGGAGCAGGAGTGTACAACCATATCTCTATCAGAGAAGGAGTACACAACCTTATCACTATAAGAGAAGGAGTATACAACCTTATCACTATAAGAGAAGGAGTATACAACCATATCACTATAGAAGGAGTACACAACCATATCACTATAGAAGGAGTATACAACCATATCACTACAGGAGCAGGAGTGTACAACCATATCACTACAGGAGAAGGCATATACAACCCTTTCACTATAGAAGCAGCAGGTATGTAACATGGATTGCTATTTTCAGGGGGGTAACAGAGGACGGCCACATAAGACATCGAGGCAGGTATTGATTGTCCTCGGCATGGTGGCAGGAATTTACAGGAAATGCAAGAAGACCTCTTCTTCTCCTGAAGCAGAAGCTACATCTAGAACAGAGGACATTGTGCCTGCATACTTCACTCCCCTGATCCGTCTCACTCCAAGTGCAGCGCTGCATTCCCAGACGCAATAAATAGCACATTTTTATAACTTTTTAAACATGCTTTATCTATTCTTGGTTGTGGAAACAACAGCATGATACCTATTTATCATCTTCCCTGCACTATGTGTACATACCAATTCTCTGTACTCTGCATATGTACATTATATTCTGTGTGGCCAAATACTTGGTTGGTCAGACAACCCTTGGCAGAGAGTGTTGGTCAACTAACCCTTGGCAGAGAGGTTTGGTCAGATAACCCTTGGCAAAGAGGGTTGGTCAGATAAGCCTTGGCAGAGAGGGTTGGTCAGATAACCCTTGGCAGAGAGGGTTGGTCAGGTCACCCTGGGCAGAGAGGGTTGGTCAGATAACCCAGGGCAAAAAGTGTTGGTCAACTAACAAAGGGCAGAGAGTGTTGGTCAGGTCCCCCAGGACAGAGAGTGTTGGTCAGATAACCCAGGGCAAAAAGTGTTGGTCAGATAACCCTGGGCAGAGAGTGTTGGTCAGATAACCCAGGGCAGAGAGTGTTGGTCAGGTCACCCAGGGCAGAGAGTGTTGGTCAGATAACCCTGGGCAGAGAGTGTTGGTCAGATAACCGAGGGCAGAGAGTGTTGGTCAGATAACCCTAGGCAGAGAGTGTTGGTCAGATAACCCTTGGCGGAGAGTGTTGGTCAGATAACCCTGGGCAGAGAGTGTTGGTCAGATAACCCCTGGCAGAGAGTGTAGGTCAGACAACCCTGGGCAGAGAATGTTGGTCAGATAACCCAGGGCAGAGACTGTTGGTCAGATAACTTTGGGCAGAAACTGTTGGTCAACTAACCCAGGGCAGAGAGTGTTGGTCAGGTCACCCAGGACAGAGAGTGTTGATCAGATGACCCCTGGCAGAGAGTGTAGGTCAGACAACCCTGGGCAGAGAGTGTTGGTCAGATAACTTTGGGCAGAAACTGTTGGTCAACTAACCCAAGGCAGAGAGTGTTGGTCAGATAACCCTGGACAGAGAGTGTTGGTCAACTAACCCAGGGCAGAGAGTGTTGGTCAGATAACCCAGGGCAGAGAGTGTTGGTCAGATAACCCAGGGCAGAGAGGGTTGGTCAGATAACCCAGGGCAGAGAGTGTTGGTCAACTAACCCAGGGCAGAAACTGTTGGTCAGATAACCCAGGGCAGAGAGTGTTGGTCAACTAACCCTGGGCAGAGAGTGTTGGTCAGGTCACCCAGGGCAGAGAGTGTTGGTCAGATAACCCTGGGCAGAGAGTGTTGGTCAGATAACCCTAGGCAGAGAGTGTTGGTCAGATAACCCTAGGCAGAGAGTGTTGGTCAGATAACCCTAGGCAGAGAGTGTTGGTCAGTTAACCCTTGGTGGAGTGTGTTGGTCAGATAACCCAGGGCAGAGAGTGTTGGTCAGGTCACCCAGGACAGAGAGTGTTGGTCAGATAACCCTGGGCAAAAAGTGTTGGTCAGATAACCCTGGGCAGAGAGTGTTGGTCAGATAACCCAGGGCAGAGAGTGTTGGTCAGGTCACCCTGGGCAGAGAGTGTTGGTCAGATAACCCTGGACAGAGAGTGTTGGTCAGGTCACCCTGGGCAGAGAGCGTTGGTCAGATAAGCCCTGGCAGAGAGTGTTCGTCAACTAACCCAGGGCAGAAACTGTTGGTCAGATAACCCAGGGCAGAGAGTGTTGGTCAACTAACCCTGGGCAGAGAGTGTTCGTCAGATAACCCAGGGCAGAGAGTGTTCGTCAGATAACCCCTGGCAGAGAGTGTAGGTCAGATAACCCAGGGCAGAGAGTGTTGGTCAGATAACCCTCGGCAGAGAGTATTGGTCAGATAACCCTGGGCAGAGAATGTTGGTCAGATAACCCTCGGCAGAGAGTGTTCGTCAACTAACCCAGGGCAGAAACTGTTGGTCAGATAACCCAGGGCAGAGAATGTTGGTCAGATAACCCTCGGCAGAGAGTGTTCGTCAACTAACCCAGGGCAGAAACTGTTGGTCAGATAACCCTGGGCAGAGAGTGTTGGTCAGATAACCCTAGGCAGAGAGTGTTGGTCAGATAACCCTTGGCAGAGAGTGTTGGTCAGATAACCCAGGGCAGAAAGTGTTGGTCAGATAACCCAGGGCAGAGAGTGTTGGTCAGATAACCCAAGGCAGAGAGTGTTGGTCAGGTAACCCAGGGCAGAGAGTGTTGGTCAGGTAACCCTGGGCAGAGAGTGTTGGTCAGGTAACCCAGGGCAGAGAGTGTTGGTCAACTAACCCAGGGCAGAGAGTGTTGGTCAGATAACCCTGGACAGAGAGTGTTGGTCAACTAACCCAGGGCAGAGAGTGTTGGTCAGATAACCCAGGGCAGAGAGTGTTGGTCAGATAACCCAGGGCAGAGAGGGTTGGTCAGATAACCCAGGGCAGAGAGTGTTGGTCAACTAACCCAGGGCAGAAACTGTTGGTCAGATAACCCAGGGCAGAGAGTGTTGGTCAACTAACCCTGGGCAGAGAGTGTTGGTCAGGTCACCCAGGGCAGAGAGTGTTGGTCAGATAACCCTGGGCAGAGAGTGTTGGTCAGATAACCCTAGGCAGAGAGTGTTGGTCAGATAACCCTAGGCAGAGAGTGTTGGTCAGATAACCCTAGGCAGAGAGTGTTGGTCAGTTAACCCTTGGTGGAGTGTGTTGGTCAGATAACCCAGGGCAGAGAGTGTTGGTCAGGTCACCCAGGACAGAGAGTGTTGGTCAGATAACCCTGGGCAAAAAGTGTTGGTCAGATAACCCTGGGCAGAGAGTGTTGGTCAGATAACCCAGGGCAGAGAGTGTTGGTCAGGTCACCCTGGGCAGAGAGTGTTGGTCAGATAACCCTGGACAGAGAGTGTTGGTCAGGTCACCCTGGGCAGAGAGCGTTGGTCAGATAAGCCCTGGCAGAGAGTGTTCGTCAACTAACCCAGGGCAGAAACTGTTGGTCAGATAACCCAGGGCAGAGAGTGTTGGTCAACTAACCCTGGGCAGAGAGTGTTCGTCAGATAACCCAGGGCAGAGAGTGTTCGTCAGATAACCCCTGGCAGAGAGTGTAGGTCAGATAACCCAGGGCAGAGAGTGTTGGTCAGATAACCCTCGGCAGAGAGTATTGGTCAGATAACCCTGGGCAGAGAATGTTGGTCAGATAACCCTCGGCAGAGAGTGTTCGTCAACTAACCCAGGGCAGAAACTGTTGGTCAGATAACCCAGGGCAGAGAATGTTGGTCAGATAACCCTCGGCAGAGAGTGTTCGTCAACTAACCCAGGGCAGAAACTGTTGGTCAGATAACCCTGGGCAGAGAGTGTTGGTCAGATAACCCTAGGCAGAGAGTGTTGGTCAGATAACCCTTGGCAGAGAGTGTTGGTCAGATAACCCAGGGCAGAAAGTGTTGGTCAGATAACCCAGGGCAGAGAGTGTTGGTCAGATAACCCAAGGCAGAGAGTGTTGGTCAGGTAACCCAGGGCAGAGAGTGTTTGTCAGGTAACCCTGGGCAGAGAGTGTTGGTCAGGTAACCCAGGGCAGAGAGTGTTGGTCAACTAACCCAGGGCAGAGAGTGTTGGTCAGATAACCCTGGACAGAGAGTGTTGGTCAACTAACCCAGGGCAGAGATCGTTGGTCAGATAACCCTAGGAAGAGAGCGTTGGTCAGATAACCCAGGGCAGAGAGTGTTGGTCAGATAACCCAGGGCAGAGAGGGTTGGTCAGATAACCCAGGGCAGAGAGTGTTGGTCAACTAACCCAGGGCAGAAACTGTTGGTCAGATAACCCAGGGCAGAGAGTGTTGGTCAACTAACCCTGGGCAGAGAGTGTTGGTCAGGTCACCCAGGGCAGAGAGTGTTGGTCAGATAACCCAGGGCAGAGAGTGTTGGTCAGATAACCCGAGGCAGAGAGTGTTGGTCAGATAACCCTAGGCAGAGAGTGTTGGTCAGATAACCCTAGGCAGAGAGTGTTGGTCAGATAACCCAGGGCAGAGAGTGTTGGTCAGATAACCCTAGGCAGAGAGTGTTGGTCAGATAACCCCTGGCAGAGAGTGTAGGTCAGACAACCCATGGCAGAGAGTGTTGGTCAGATAACCCCTGGCAGAGAGTGTTGGTCAGATAACCCTGGGCAGAGAGTGTTGGTCAGATAACCCCTGGCAGAGAGTGTTGATCAGATAACTTTGGGCAGAAACTGTTGGTCAGGTCACCCAGGGCAGAGAGCGTTGGTCAGATAACTCAGGGCAGAGAGTGTTGGTCAGATAACTTTGGGCAGAAACTGTTGGTCAGGTCACCCAGGGCAGAGAGCGTTGGTCAGATAACCCAGGGCAGAGAGTGTTGGTCAGATAACCCTAGGCAGAGAGTGTTGGTCAGATAACCCTAGGCAGAGAGTGTTGGTCAGATAACCCTTGGCAGAGAGTGTTGGTCAGATAACCCAGGGCAGAAAGTGTTGGTCAGATAACCCAAGGCAGAGAGTGTTGTTCAGGTAACCCAGGGCAGAGAGTGTTGGTCAGGTAACCCTGGGCAGAGAGTGTTGGTCAGGTAACCCTGGGCAGAGAGTGTTGGTCAACTAACCCAGGGCAGAGAGTGTTGGTCAGGTCACCCAGGACAGAGAGTGTTGATCAGATAACCCCTGGCAGAGAGTGTAGGTCAGACAACCCTGGGCAGAGAGTGTTGGTCAGATAACCCAGGGCAGAGACTGTTGGTCAGATAACTTTGGGTAGAAACTGTTGGTCAACTAACCCAGGGCAGAGAGTGTTGGTCAGATAACCCTGGACAGAGAGTGTTGGTCAACTAACCCAGGGCAGAGATCGTTGGTCAGATAACCCTAGGAAGAGAGCGTTGGTCAGATAACCCAGGGCAGAGAGTGTTGGTCAGATAACCCAGGGCAGAGAGGGTTGGTCAGATAACCCAGGGCAGAGAGTGTTGGTCAACTAACCCAGGGCAGAAACTGTTGGTCAGATAACCCAGGGCAGAGAGTGTTGGTCAACTAACCCTGGGCAGAGAGTGTTGGTCAGGTCACCCAGGGCAGAGAGTGTTGGTCAGATAACCCAGGGCAGAGAGTGTTGGTCAGATAACCCGAGGCAGAGAGTGTTGGTCAGATAACCCTAGGCAGAGAGTGTTGGTCAGATAACCCTAGGCAGAGAGTGTTGGTCAGATAACCCAGGGCAGAGAGTGTTGGTCAGATAACCCTAGGCAGAGAGTGTTGGTCAGATAACCCCTGGCAGAGAGTGTAGGTCAGACAACCCATGGCAGAGAGTGTTGGTCAGATAACCCAGGGCAGAGACTGTTGGTCAGATAACTTTGGGCAGAAACTGTTGGTCAACTAACCCAGGGCAGAGAGTGTTGGTCAGATAACCCTGGACAGAGAGTGTTGGTCAACTAACCCAGGGCAGAGATCGTTGGTCAGATAACCCTAGGAAGAGAGCGTTGGTCAGATAACCCAGGGCAGAGAGTGTTGGTCAGATAACCCAGGGCAGAGAGGGTTGGTCAGATAACCCAGGGCAGAGAGTGTTGGTCAACTAACCCAGGGCAGAAACTGTTGGTCAGATAACCCAGGGCAGAGAGTGTTGGTCAACTAACCCTGGGCAGAGAGTGTTGGTCAGATAACCCCTGGCAGAGAGTGTTGGTCAGATAACCCTGGGCAGAGAGTGTTGGTCAGATAACCCAGGGCAGAGAGTGTTGGTCAGATAACTTTGGGCAGAAACTGTTGGTCAGGTCACCCAGGGCAGAGAGCGTTGGTCAGATAACTCAGGGCAGAGAGTGTTGGTCAGGTAACCCAGGGCAGAGAGCGTTGGTCAGGTAACCCTGGGCAGAGAGTGTTGGTCAGGTAACCCAGGGCAGAGAGTGTTGGTCAGATAACCCAGGGCAGAGAGTGTTGGTCAGATAACCCTAGGCAGAGAGTGTTGGTCAGATAACCCTAGGCAGAGAGCGTTGGTCAGATAACCCTAGGCAGAGAGTGTTGGTCAGATAACCCAGGGCAGAGAGTGTTGGTCAGATAACCCAGGGCAGAGAGTGTTGGTCAGATAACCCTAGGCAGAGAGTGTTGGTCAGGTAACCCAGGGCAGAGAGTGTTGGTCAGGTAACCCTGGGCAGAGAGTGTTGGTCAGGTAACCCTAGGCAGAGAGTGTTGGTCAGATAACCCAGGGCAGAGAGTGTTGGTCAGATAACCCTAGGATGAGAGTGTTGGTCAGATAACCCTGGGCAGAGAATGTTGGTCAGGTCACCCTGGACAGAGAGTGTTGGTCAGATAACCCAGGGCAGAGAGTGTTGGTCAGATAACCCAGGGCAGAGAGCGTTGGTCAACTAACCCAGGGCAGAGTGTGTTGGTCAGGTAACCCAGGACAGAAACTGTTGGTCAGATAACCCAGGACAGAAACTGTTGGGTCAGATAACCCTTGGTGGAGAGCGTTGGTCAGATAACCCTGGGCAGAGAGTGTTGGTCAGGTAACCCCAGGCAGAGAATGTTGGTCAGATAACCCAGGGCAGAGAGTGTTGGTCAGATAACCCAGGGCAGAGAGCGTTGGTCAACTAACCCAGGGCAGAGTGTGTTGGTCAGGTAACCCAGGACAGAAACTGTTGGTCAGATAACCCAGGACAGAAACTGTTGGGTCAGATAACCCTTGGTGGAGAGCGTTGGTCAGATAACCCTGGGCAGAGAGTGTTGGTCAGGTAACCCCAGGCAGAGAATGTTGGTCAGATAACCCAGGGCAGAGAGTGTTGGTCAGATAACCCAGGGCAGAGAGCGTTGGTCAACTAACCCAGGGCAGAGAGTGTTGGTCAGATAACCTTGGGCAGAGAGTGTTGGTCAGATAACCCGAGGCAGAGAGTGTTGGTCAGATAACCCTGGACAGAGAGTGTTGGTCAGGTCACCCTGGGCAGAGAGTATTGGTCAGATAACCCAGGGCAGAGAGTGTTGGTCAGATTACCCTGGGCAGAGAGTGTTGGTCAGATAACCCTGGACAGAGAGTGTTGGTCAGGTCACCCTGGGCAGAGAGTATTGGTCAGATAACCCAGGGCAGAGAGTGTTGGTCAGATAACCCTGGACAGAGAGTGTTGGTCAGGTCACCCTGGACAGAGAGTGTTGGTCAGGTAACCCAGGGCAGAGAGTGTTGGTCAGATAACCCTAGGCAGAGAGTGTTGGTCAGATAACCCTGGGCAGAAACTGTTGGTCAGATAACCCTAGGCAGAGAGTGTTGGTCAGGTAACCCAGGACAGAAACTGTTGGTCAGATAACCCAGGACAGAAACTGTTGGGTCAGATAACCCTTGGTGGAGAGCGTTGGTCAGATAACCCTGGGCAGAGAGTGTTGGTCAGACAAAACTAGATGACACAGCAGACACCATGTACCTTACTTCTAGTTGAACGTGAGTAGTTCCATTCATAATTCACATTTTACAATACCCCAAAATAACCGGCCCCATTTTGTAAACCATCCCATTAAACAAACTCTTCAGACAGAAATACAAAAGGCATGCAGGAAGCAGAAGTTCGAGTGATAGGAACATTTTACCATGAACTAAACAAACCTGACATCAGTGAGAACTTTTATTATGATTGTGGAGTTCTGGTGGTGGAACTTCTCATGGCGAGGAATCCAAACGTGGAAAACTACCTGTAGCTGACACAGGCCTCATCACCTGCTTCCCCTCGTCACATGCAGATACAGCTGGGGCTAGCGGATGTGTGAGAGGGGATAGACTGTCTCAGTCTCCTTCAGCATTAAACATACAGTGCTGACCACATGATTGAGTCATGAAGGTATAAGTGATATACTGACCACATGATTGTGTCATGAAGGTATAAGTGATATATTGACCACATGATTGTGTCATGAAGGTATAAGTGATATATTGACCACATGATTGTGTCATGAAGGTATAAGTGATATATTGACCACATGATTGTGTCATGAAGGTATAAGTGATATATTGACCACATGATTGTGTCATGAAGGTATAAGTGATATACTGACCACATGATTGTGTCATGAAGGTATAAGTGATATACTGACCACATGATTGTGTCATGAAGGTATAAGTGATATACTGACCACATGATTGAGTCATGAAGGTATAAGTGATATATTGACCACATGATTGTGTCATGAAGGTATAAGTGATATATTGACCACATGATTGATTCATGAAGGTATAAGTGATATATTGACCACATGATTGTGTCATGAAGGTATAAGTGATATACTGACCACATGATTGTGTCATGAAGGTATAAGTGATATATTGACCACATGATTGTGTCATGAAGGTATAAGTGATATATTGACCACATGATTGAGTCATGAAGGTATAAGTGATATATTGACCACATGATTGAGTCATGAAGGTATAAGTGATATATTGACCACATGATTGTGTCATGAAGGTATAAGTGATATATTGACCACATGATTGTGTCATGAAGGTATGAGTGATATATTGACCACATGATTGAGTCATGATGGTATAAGTGATATATTGACCACATGATTCAGTCATGATGGTATAAGTGATATATTGACCACATGATTAAGTCATGATGGTATAAGTGATATATTGACCACATGATTGAGTCATGATGGTATAAGTGATATATTGACGACATGATTGAGTCATGATGGTATAAGTGATATATTGACGACATGATTGAGTCATGATGGTATAAGTGATATATTGACCACATGATTGTGTCATGAAGGTATAAGTGATATATTGACCACATGATTGAGTCATGAAGGTATAAGTGATATGTTGACCACATGATTGATTCATGAAGGTATAAGTGATATATTGACCACATGATTGATTCATGATGGTATAAGTGATATATTGACCACATGATTGAGTCATGAAGGTATAAGTGATATATTGACCACATGATTGAGTCATGAAGGTATAAGTGATATATTGACCACATGATTGAGTCATGAAGGTATAAGAGATATATTGACCACATGATTGAGTCATGACGGTATAAGTGATATATTGACCAAATGATTGAGTCATGATGGTATAAGTGATATACTGACCACATGATTTTGTCATGAAGGTATAAGTGATATATTGATCACATGATTGAGTCATGAAGGTATAAGTGATATATTGACCACATGATTGAGTCATGATGGTAAAAGTGATATATTGACCACATGATTGAGTCATGATGGTATAAGTGATATATTGACCACATGATTGATTCATAAAGTATAAGTGATATATTGACCACATGATTCAGTCATGAAGGTATAAGTGATATGTTGACCACATGATTGATTCATGAAGGTATAAGTGATATATTGACCACATGATTGATTCATGATGGTATAAGTGATATATTGACCACATGATTGAGTCATGACGGTATAAGTGATATATTGACCACATGATTGAGTCATGAAGGTATAAGTGATATATTGACCACATGATTGAGTCATGAAGGTATAAGTGATATATTGACCACATGATTGAGTCATGACGGTATAAGTGATATATTGACCACATGATTGAGTCATGATGGTATAAGTGATATACTGACCACATGATTTTGTCATGAAGGTATAAGTGATATATTGATCACATGATTGAGTCATGAAGGTATAAGTGATATATTGACCACATGATTGAGTCATGATGGTATAAGTGATATATTGACCACATATATTCTATCTTTTGTGACTTTTCTATACTTTAGAGCAAAGCAGAGAAGAAATCTCACACAAACTATCTTGAAGGAACTTGGTAAATACATGAAGTGGGCCATGTGTAATGCAAGGCAGATTTTCGTACCATTTGACAAATCACCACCCGGTCTTACATCTGATGCACCATCTTCCACAGACTACATTCAACCTCAGAGCTCCACAAGGAATAGCAATGTGGGATAGAGAGAAAAAACAATATTTCATGACACAAGAAGACATTCGAGATGTTTCAATAGACACTGATGGCTATGTAATATCTTTTCTCAATGGCGATATCAATGGCGATATCAATGGCAATATCAATGGCGATATCAATGGCGATATCAATGGCAATATCAATGGCGATATCAATGGCGATATCAATGGCGATATCAATGCACGTACAGGTCCTGGCCCAGATGATGGTGAAGATGACATCATTGAACACAGTGAGGGATTGGGGCACAGCCTCCCGGAATACACGGTGGATCATCCTCGTCTCACATGATACCCCTTGGTGAAGACTGTTTATATCAAGGCAGGGGCGGTCGGGTAGCCTAAGGGTTAAAGTGTTCACTCGTCATGCCGAAGACCTCGGTTCCATTCCCAACATCGGTACAATGCGTGAAGCCCATTTCTAGTGTCCCCTGCTGTGATATTACTGGAATATTGCTAAAAACGGTGTAACACCATTCTCACTCACTCACTTATGTCGGGGCAGGTGTCTGCTAGACATATGTTCTGAACTAAACATTCAGAAAATGAAGGAAGGGTATTGCTCTGATGGAGGTGTTGGTGAGTTATCGTAATTAGGTCACAAGTGTACAAGTGTCACAGATTATGAATAAGAACTCTATCCAGTTTGTGTGGGATCATGAGGATGTGAATGAGTTGGGTTCACAGGATAAGGACAAGTTCAAACAATTGATGCAGTTTCCTCAGACAGTGTTGAAGGAGCCTGGTCTATGGATGCAAGTATTCCATGTTGTTCCATTCAGTCTTTGAAAGGCATTTAGAAGTGATACGCATAAGGAAGAGTATTTATGGATGTCAACTTCTTTATTAGGAGTATACTTTTACTCCGTCATTCACCTGATGAAGGAGTAAGCATATACTCTGAAACATGTGTTCCTCATAATAAAGAAGTTGACATCAATCAGTTCTCTTCCTTATGATAATAATATTCACACCAACACCATCTTTCTCTTGACACAACAGTGAATATTTGGAAGAGGATTGTCAAAGACCATTCTATTTTACCATCTGATATATTAGAATCTCCTACTTCAAGGGAGGATATCATCTAAAGCATCACGAGGTTCAAACAGAAAAAGTGCCAGGTTTTCACAATGTAACATCGGAATTCCTTGATTACTCATTCATCGCCTTCACTGTTCCCCCGTTCCCTGTTTACAAGTTTGACTCAGATTCTTCAGTTTGGCCTTTTCCACAGTGACAGCGAGGCCTCTCATTCTCTGAGAATTATTCATATAATCACTGATAATTGAGCAGCTAATCAAAACCCAATTTATTAGCAATGCAGAAAGGGCCCATTGCTGCTGAAAATCTCACAAAATCCCTGCTGGGCCCCTGACCAGAAGTTTAACTTATGTTTCTTCATTACATTAACCTTTAATGTCAATTTTGTAAATTCAAAGTTTCTGCGAGATTCGTCTCCATCAACAAGGTCATGTCAGTGACACTAACACCTACAGGGGAGTCCTGTTATCAAGCAGACAGCAACATGTCTCTTGGTATCAAGGTCTGATTCATATTTTTAGCTGAATCATTCAAGGAAACAGATGTGGGACATGTGAGGGAGGCTTGTTTGCATTTTTTAAAGATTTTAGCAAAGACTTTGACTCTGTAGACCTTGGCAAACTCTACACTGTCTGGGCACTTCTTCCGACAAGCAGAATTAGCAGGGACATGTTGAAATTATTATGGAGTAAATATGAGAGCTTGTGTAGAGACATGACAGGTAGTGTGCAGAATCTGATGTTAGGCAAGGGTGTAGAGTAAGTCCTTTAATACTTAGTTTGTTTAAAAACGAACTGGCAAAAGAAACAGACGGTGAGTGTGAAGGTTACACACTGTTAAACTCAGATACAGTTCGGACGGACATGTTAATCACGATTACTCACACTATAACCGTGGAGGTAGCATCACAGAGACATTGTCAATACTCAGATGATGGCTTGTGTTTAGGAGAAAGTTGTCTGTTAAAAGTGAATGAGATGTTTTACAGTTGTTCATGTGATTAGGGAGAACACTACAAATTTGTCTTAATCATCCCCAAAACCCTTAACAAGGGGATAAAAAAATATTTTTGCTATTATTTTTGATACCTGGATAACAAAATCTGATAAATGTGCGAGAAAAATTCAGTGTTCAACAATTCCTTGTTCAGGTCTTAACACAGAAAAAAACTAAAGTAGTTGAATTTAAAAATGGAGGTGTGTGTGCAAAATGAGAGAGGCGGTTTATACAGACAAGGCCTTGGTTGTAGTTAAAACAATAAATATTTGGGAGTTTATTTTTTGAGTAAATTATCCTGGCACTTTCCTACACGCTGGAACACAAGCCAAACGAATACCTCTGAGGATACCTAAGACTTATCAACAGTGTAAACTTCAAGGTGCTTCACTGAGGATGCCAAGCTATAGACATCCAAGAAAGTGTTATGATATGTGTTTTTGTGTGAAAGCAAACCTGGGTTTCGTTTGTTAAAAAGCTGATCAACAATATATTTTGGATATGCAGAATGTATAATTTCCTGAAATGTTTGTTGATAAATGTACCTAAAATTTATGTACAAACTAAAATGTCATAAATTTGTTATGTTTAAAACAGAGCAAAGAACAGTGGAGTATTTTTTTAAACCACTCTTGTATACATATAGTATCTTTTTCCAGATTTAAATGCTCATCACGTGTGTCTGTAGCAGGGAGCAAGTCAGGGCAGCAAAACACGGAACACGCTACTGGGGCGTAAGTTGACAGCTGGATCTGTATTCTATGTACAATGCACATAAGTAGTGGCTCTATCTCACTGTGTGGCAATGAGCTGCCATCTGTGTATGCATGATGGTGTAGTGGCTCTATCTCACTGTGTGGCAATGAGCTGCCATCTGTGTATGCATGATGGTGTAGTGGCTCTATCTCACTGTGTGGCAATGAGCTGCCATCTGTGTATGCATGATGGTGTAGTGGCTCTATCTCACTGTGTGGCAATGAGCTGCCATCTGTGTATGCATGATGGTATAGTGGCTCTATCTCACTGTGTGGCAATGTGCTGGCATCTGTGTATGCATGATGGTGTAGTGGCTCTATCTCACTGTGTGGCAATGAGCTGCCATCTGTGTATGCATGATGGTGTAGTGGCTCTATCTCACTGTGTGGCAATGAGCTGCCATCTGTGTATGCATGATGGTATAGTGGCTCTATCTCACTGTGTGGCAATGTGCTGGCATCTGTGTATGCATGATGGTGTAGTGGCTCTATCTCACTGTGTGGCAATGAGCTGCCATCTGTGTATGCACATACGTAGTGGCTCTATCTCACTGTGTGGCAATGAGCTGCCATCTGTGTATGCATGATGGCGTAGTGGCTCTATCTCACTGTGTGGCAATGAGCTGCCATCTGTGTATGCATGATGGTGTAGTGGCTCTATCTCACTGTGTGGCAATGAGCTGCCATCTGTGTATGCATGATGGTATAGTGGCTCTATCTCACTGTGTGGCAATGTGCTGGCATCTGTGTATGCATGATGGTGTAGTGGCTCTATCTCACTGTGTGGCAATGAGCTGCCATCTGTGTATGCACATACGTAGTGGCTCTATCTCACTGTGTGGCAATGAGCTGCCATCTGTGTATGCATGATGGTATAGTGGCTCTATCTCACTGTGTGGCAATGAGCTGCCATCTGTGTATGCACATACGTAGTGGCTCTATCTCACTGTGTGGCAATGAGCTGCCATCTGTGTATGCATGATGGTGTAGTGGTTCTATCTCACTGTGTGGCAATGAGCTGCCATCTGTGTATGCATGATGGTATAGTGGCTCTATCTCACTGTGTGGCAATGTGCTGGCATCTGTGTATGCATGATGGTGTAGTGGCTCTATCTCACTGTGTGGCAATGAGCTGCCATCTGTGTATGCATGATGGTGTAGTGGCTCTATCTCACTGTGTGGCAATGAGCTGCCATCTGTGTATGCATGATGGCGTAGTGGCTCTATCTCACTGTGTGGCAATGAGCTGCCATCTGTGTATGCATGATGGTGTAGTGGCTCTATCTCACTGTGTGGCAATGAGCTGCCATCTGTGTATGCATGATGGTGTAGTGGCTCTATCTCACTGTGTGGCAATGAGCTGGCATCTGTGTATGCATGATGGTGTAGTGGCTCTATCTCACTGTGTGGCAATGAGCTGCCATCTGTGTATGCATGATGGCGTAGTGGCTCTATCTCACTGTGTGGCAATGAGCTGCCATCTGTGTATGCATGATGGTGTAGTGGCTCTATCTCACTGTGTGGCAATGAGCTGGCATCTGTGTATGCATGATGGTCAAATGAAAGGCATCATCAGATCAACTGCCATGTTCTTACATTAGTACAGACATACGGAGCATAATCACTTGGTGCCAAGAAAAATCAGAAAGCTGATCATCTGCTAGTTTACAAAATATGAATATTGAAAGAAGAATATAAATCATAATCTCTAAGGAATGTAGACTGGGTAGAATGTGTAATTTTCAGTTTATAGAATACAAGAACCACTTGTTCTTAAATGCCCGTTTAATCAAAGTCCACCTTGCAAATACCTAGCGTCATTTATGTAACCATTTAACAATATATTTTAATTTTATGAATGATTGGCGTCTGTAAATACCCAGCATCATTTATGTACCAATCGCAAATATATTTAAGTTTAATGCACGAATTGAGTCTGTATATATAAAAGTATT
This sequence comes from Haliotis rufescens, assembly GCF_023055435.1. Taxonomy (NCBI): domain Eukaryota; kingdom Metazoa; phylum Mollusca; class Gastropoda; order Lepetellida; family Haliotidae; genus Haliotis; species Haliotis rufescens. The sequence continues at coordinate 2,029,080 of NW_025964346.1, forward strand.
AATGTCCCAACAGCTACCTATTTCCTACAATTAAGTTAAACAATAAAACATGAGACATAAACAATTAAACATTATTTCTGCACGTTCCGCCACACAGAGTTGTACAAAGCTCGGTGGCCGTTCAGTCCGTCTGCACTAAAGACTTGACTGACCATGACGGTGGGGTATTATTTGCTGTACAAGTCTTTGAGCACATGTCTGGCTAATTGCCCATGAGTCGTGTATGTTAACACCATATTCCCACTCCAGATACCAGTCCCTTGTCTCCTACTCATCTCCTCCCACTGTCTGCCACTCCAGGATCTGCTGCTACACAAGTATACCCACTACTGTGTTCTACACAATCCACATCACAGCTCGCTCTGTCCGCCACTCCAGGATCTGCTACTACACAAGTATACCCACTACTGTGTTCTACACAATCCACATCACAGCTCGGTCTGTCCGCCACTCCAGGATCTGCTGCTACACAAGTATACCCACTACTGTGTTCTACACAATCCACATCACAGCTCGGTCTGTCCGCCACTCCAGGATCTGCTACTACACAAGTATACCCACTACTGTGTTCTACACAATCCACATGACAGCTCGCTCTGTCCGCCACTCCAGGATCTGCTACTACACAAGTATACCCACTACTGTGTTCTACACAATCCACATCACAGCTCGGTCTGTCCGCCACTCCAGGATCTGCTGCTACACAAGTATACCCACTACTGTGTTCTACACAATCGACATCACACATCACAGCTCGGTCTGTCCGCCACTCCAGGATCTGCTACTACACAAGTATACCCACTACTGTGTTCTACACAATCGACATCACACATGACAGCTCGCTCTGTCCGCCACTCCAGGATCTGCTACTACACAAGTATACCCACTACTGTGTTCTACACAATCGACATCACACATGACAGCTCAGTCTGTCCGCCACTCCAGGATCTGCTACTACACAAGTATACCCACTACTGTGTTCTACACAATCGACATCACACATGACAGCTCAGTCTGTCCGCCACTCCAGGATCTGCTACTACACAAGTATACCCAATACTGTGTTCTACACAATCGACATCACACATGACAGTTCGTTCTGACTGAATATTCAGCATGCCTGGGGATAGGTGGACTTGCACAAGTCTCTAAGGCAATAATTATTAGTTTAATCATACTTTCTAGATAATGTAAATAAGAGACTGGAGTCTTTACTGTCCACATATCTAGACTTGCAAATTAGGGGGATAGAATAACTACCCATTCATGAAGTTTTCTTTCAGTACAGACTTGGAGCAAGGCATGGGGACAGGTGACTGCACTCATAGAAGAATAGCTTGAGTGAGTGAGTGAGTGAGTGGGAATTATCGGCAATATTTCTCTGCCACTTCCACAAATGTGATGTGATACCACATAATAACATTTAATAACACAGCACTTAAACATTTAATAACACAGCACTTAAGGCGTATATTCTCCTCCACGTTATTCCAAAGGAACGACAAAGTGTGGCCAATTATACCCGAAGAGATAATGAGAGACATTGACAGTAATGTTCCGCTGACAAATGCCAACGATCTGCATAATATCAGCAAAATATTTGTCAAAGTGTAATTCATTATCCCAAATTAAACCTAAAATTATCTAACTGAATACATTATTAGGCACAAATAATAACATGGATAACCTTACTCATCAAATGCCGGTAGAAATGACAATCTGCACCGAAATATCTTCCGGGCTGGATCTGAAGTAATCTCCTTTCTCCAAACAATGCCTGAGTTGTCTCCGTGCATGACTGCAGCTCTCATTAAGTTCCATAATAGGACAATTGTCTGCTAGACATATAAAAAAATGTCCTATTATAGCAGCCCGCAAAAGATATGACAGTATAAATATTGTGTTATTATCACAGCACCTGTTATGTGTCTTCACCGTTCCTCCCCAGTAGGAATATTCTACTTTCAGATTTCCTACAGAAATTCCTGTAACAATGTTATTCTTCCCTGTTATGTATACAGCCGCTGTGCACCAACGACGTGGGGTAATCGTCGGACACATTAGGTATGCTGAAATAACATATCCAAAAGCCAATATTCTTAAGCTGTATGCCCGAGGACACATGTGGGCAGGTCAAACTATTTCTGTAGGCATATTGATAAAACGATAGTGTAGTTTATCAATAAAACAGATCTTTCTGTAGATAAACATTCCTGTTTACAGATAGGCTAAATCATTATGTACAAACTTGGCTCCTTACAGAGACAAGAGGTGACATAAAGTGGCACTTACCTGACGTTGGGGGGGAACCACCCTGCCGAGAGCCTGGTGTGTCCGCACGGGGGTCTGTCCGTCCGAATCCGTGTTTGCCTCTGGAATGGAACAGCACGGGTAAAGTGAGATTGTACACTCCCGGGTCCGACAGGCCGGAGATCACACTGGCCCACTGTACCAGACAGGGGACACTTGCTCTTAACAATGATTGGTAATAAGTCCTAATAGTGGAGTCTGATGGGATTAAGTGTGTGTTGTGTGTATGCCACCAGTGTCAGAGATACAGATGCTGGTAGTCCTCTCTGTGTCACACGGTCATTGAAGCGAGGTGCTACCTCCCACTGATGGAGTCACTGGGGCAGACAGGCGTATTATCTTGCTCTGGGTGGCTTTGATGAGAGAACTGGACAATGCTTCTACTGAAAGCTGCCAGAACACCTTCCCGTAGTATCCATACTCGAGTTGTGCACACCGACAGCAGCCCACCACGCTGACTCGTTACAGGGCCGCCCCTTTCAGAGACTCACAGCCAATGATAGCTCACACTACAAATTACACCGGCTGGGGAAAAACTGATCAAAATGAACCTCTACTAGTCGGAGTAGCTGTGCGGGTGTTTATCAACACAGTCTTACATGAGCTAGACCTGCACTTGTGACAGTGTTGAGTGTGAGGGGTGACCTAGGTCTCTAGTGTTGATGTGAGCTTGACTGAGAGACCTCAGCCTGCAGTGAACCCTCCTCGCAGTGAGTATGTGTTTCTTCTCTCTATCACACACAGAGTACACAAACCTTCTCTCTATCACACACACAGTACACAAACCTCTCTATCACACACAGTACACAAACCTCCTCTCTATCATACACACAGTACACAAACCTTCTCTATCACACACAGTACACAAACCTTCTCTCTATCACACACAGTACACAAACCTCCTCTCTATCACACACACAGTACACAAACCTTCTCTCTATCACACAGTACACAAACCTTCTCTCTATCACACACACAGTACACAAACCTTCTCTCTATCACACACACAGTACACAAACCTTCTCTCTATCACACACACAGTACACAAACCTTCTCTCTATCACACACACAGTACACAAACCTCTCTATCACACACACACACACACATTACACAAACCTTCTCTCTATCACACACAGTACACAAACCTTCTCTCTATCACACAAACAGTACACAAACCTTCTCTCTATCACACACAGTACACAAACCTTTTCTCTATCACACACACAGTACACACACCTTCTCTCTATCACACACACAGTACACAAACCTTCTCTCTATCACACACAGTACACAAACCTTCTCTCTATCACACACACAGTACACAAACCTTCTCTCTATCACACACAGTACACAAACCTTTTCTCTATCTCACACACAGTACACAAACCTTTTCTCTATCACACACACAGTACACACACCTTCTCTCTATCACACACACAGTACACAAACCTCTCTATCACACACACAGTACACAAACCTTCTCTCTATCACACACACAGTACACAAACCTTCTCTCTATCATACACAGTACACAAACCTCTCTCTATCACACACACAGTACACAAACCTTCTCTCTATCACACACACAGTACACACACCTTCTCTCTATCACACACACAGTACACAAACCTCTCTCTATCACACACACAGTACACAAACCTTCTCTCTATCACACACACAGTACACACACCTTCTCTCTATCATACACACAGTACACAAACCTTCTCTCTATCACACACAGTACACACACTTTCTCTCTATCACACACACACACACAGTACACAAACCTTCTCTCTATCACACACACAGTACACAAACCTTCTCTCTATCACACACAGTACACACACTTTCTCTCTATCACACACCCAGTACACAAACCTTCTCTCTATCACACACACAGTACACAAACCTTCTCTCTATCACACACACACACAGTACAGAAACCTTCTCTCTATCACACACACAGTACACACACCTTCTCTCTATCACACACACAGTACACAAACCTTCTCTCTATCACACACAGTACACAAACCTTCTCTCTATCACACACAGTACACACACCTTCTCTCTATCACACACACAGTACACAAACCTTCTCTCTATCACACACACAGTACACAAACCTTCTCGCTATCACACACACTCACAGTACACAAACCTTCTCTCTACCACACACAGTACACACACCTTCTCTCTATCACACACAGTACACACACTTTCTCTCTATCACACACACAGTACACACACCTTCTCTCTATCACACACACAGTACACACACCTTCTCTCTATCACACACACAGTACACACACCTTCTCTCTATCATACACAGTACACACCTTCTCTCTATCACACACACAGTACACACACCTTCTCTCTATCACACACAGTACACACACTTTCTCTCTATCACACACACAGTACACAAACCTTCTCTCTATCACACACACAGTTCACACACCTTCTCTCTATCACACACAGTACACAAACCTTCTCTCTATCACACACACAGTACACAAACCTTCTCTCTATCACACACAGTACACACACCTTCTCTCTATCACACACAGTACACACACTTTCTCTCTATCACACACAGTACACAAACCTTCTCTCTATCATACACACACTACACAAACCTTCTCTCTATCACACACACACACAGTACACAAACCTTCTCTCTATCACACACAATACACACATATTCTCTCTATCACACACACAGTACTTAAACCTCTCTCTATCACACACACACACACAGTACACAAACCTTCTCTCTATCACACAGTACACACACCTTCTCTCTATCACACACACAGTACACAAACCTTCTCTCTATCATACACACAGTACACACACCTTTTCTCTATCATACACACAGTACACAAACCTTCTCTCTATCATACACACAGTACACAAACCTTCTCTCTATCATACACACAGTACACACACCTTCTCTCTATCACACACAGTACACAAACCTTCTCTCTATCATACACAGTACACAAACCTTCTCTATCACACACAGTACACACACCTTCTCTCTATCATACACAGTACACAAACCTTCTCTATCACACACAGTACACACACTTTCTCTCTATCACACACACAGTACACAAACCTTCTCTCTATCACACACACAGTACCCAAACCTTCTCTCTATCACACACACACAGTACACAAACCTTCTCTCTATCACACACAGTACACACACCTTCTCTCTATCACACACACAGTACACAAACCTTCTCTCTATCACACACACAGTACACACACCTTCTCTCTATCACACACAGTACACACACCTTCTCTCTATCACACACAGTACACACACCTCTCTATCACACACACAGTACACAAACCTTCTCTCTATCACACACACAGTACACAAACCTTCTCTCTATCACACACACACACAGTACACAAACCTTCTCTCTATCACACACAGTACACACTCCTTCTCTCTATCACACACAGTACACACACTTTCTCTCTATCACACACACAGTACACACACCTTCTCTCTATCATACACACAGTACACAAACCTTCTCTCTATCACACACAGTACACACACTTTCTCTCTATCACACACACACACAGTACACAAACCTTCTCTCTATCACACACAGTACACAAACCTCTCTATCACACACACAGAGTACACAAACCTTCTCTCTATCACATACACAGTACACAAACCTTCTCTCTATCACACACAGTACACAAACCTTCTCTCTATCACACACTGTACACAAACCTCTCTATCACACACTGTACACAAACCTTTTCTCTATCACACACAGTACACAAACCTTCTCTCTATCACACACACAGTACACACCTTTTCTCTATCACACACACAGAGTACACACACCTTCTCTCTATCACACACACAGTACACACACCTTCTCTCTATCACACAGTACACACACCTTCTCTCTATCACACACAGTACACAAACCTTCTCTCTATCACACACACAGTACACACACCTTCTCTCTATCACACACAGTACACACACCTTCTCTCTATCACACACTGTACACAAACCTTCTCTCTATCACACACTGTACACAAACCTCTCTCTCACACACTGTACACAAACCTTTTCTCTATCACACACACAGTACACAAACCTTCTCTCTATCACACACACACACAGTACACAAACCTTCTCTCTATCACACACAGTACACACTCCTTCTCTCTATCACACACAGTACACACACTTTCTCTCTATCACACACACAGTACACACACCTTCTCTCTATCATACACACAATACACAAACCTTCTCTCTATCACACACAGTACACACACTTTCTCTCTATCACACACACACACAGTACACAAACCTTCTCTCTATCACACACAGTACACAAACCTCTCTATCACACACACACACAGTACACAAACCTTCTCTCTATCACATACACAGTACACAAACCTTCTCTCTATCACACACAGTACACAAACCTTCTCTCTATCACACACTGTACACAAACCTCTCTATCACACACTGTACAGAAACCTTTTCTCTATCACACACAGTACACAAACCTTCTCTCTATCACACACACAGTACACACCTTTTCTCTATCACACACACAGAGTACACACACCTTCTCTCTATCACACACACAGTACACACACCTTCTCTCTATCACACAGTACACACACCTTCTCTCTATCACACACTGTACACAAACCTCTCTATCACACACTGTACACAAACCTTTTCTCTATCACACACAGTACACAAACCTTTTCTCTATCACACACACAGTACACACCTTCTCTCTATCACACACACAGAGTACACACACCTTCTCTCTATCACACACACAGTACACACACCTTCTCTCTATCACACACACAGTACACACACTTTCTCTCTATTACATGTATATTGTAAAGTAAGCACACTTTCTATCTCACAATTTCACAATTTCAGTGATAGCACTTTGTCTCTGATACTCCAGCAAAATTATCTTTTATACACCAACTTTGATATATATAGTATGTGATATCACCATGGATATTAGCTGTTATACACCAGCAATGATCTATTATGTCTGTTATCACACGGATTATTGACTGCTTCACACCAGTTATGATATATAGTATGTGATATCACCAGGAATATTATGTATTTAATCCCAGCTATGATATATAACATCTGATATCACACAGAATATTAACTGCTCTTCACACCAGTTATGATATATAGTATGTGATATCACCAGGAATATTATCTATTTAATCCCAGCTATGATATATAGTGTCTGATATCACACAGAATATCAGCTGTTATACACCAGCTGTGATATATAGTCTGTGATATAATCAAGAACAGATTCCAGCTGTAACAAAGCATCAGCTATAGCATCAGCTACAGCATCAGCTACAGCATCAGCTACAGCATCAGCTGTGATGTGGAAGAAGACATGTGAAACGAGAAGCTGGTGTAGGAAACTTCACACATCACTGCCAAGCCGACATATTGATTGTATATCTGCTTGTAGGGGATTATGAGCAACGATTGAATTATAGTGATAGAACCATTTGATTAGGTGAACACCAAACCATTTGACAATGAAGAGACCGGTTAACTTATGGTTGTCAAATAGTGTCATATTCCTATCAAATATATTGTTGTGTTTCTCAGACCTGAAAGAAATACCATTGTGTGACAAGCATTGTCTCAGTGAACACTGTATAATATACCTTCAAGTGGAAATATTACCTGCAGTGTCAATGAAGAGTTTACTTATGGATTTCAACTTGGTATCGAACAGGAGATTGTAGCTTTCTTCGTGTTACACATCACATCTGACGGTGTGACTTGCCTGATCATGATAGCCAGGTCTGCCGGGTCAGATGAATATCTCATCGTTACGTCTCTGTTATCGGGTTCTATTGCATGGATTCTATTGCAGACAAGTTAACTAGTTACTAACTGCGATACTGTCTCAGTGACTAACATCATGTCTAACTGTGATACTGCCATCATGTGACAGTCTAACTGCGAAACTACTATCATGTGACAGTCTAACTGTGAGACTGCCATCATGTGACAGTCTAACTGGGATACTGCCATCATGTGACAGTCTAACTGTGATACTGCCATCATGTGACAGTCTAACTGTGATACTGCCATCATGTGACAGTCTAACTGCGATACTGCCATCATGTGACAGTCTTACTGTGAGACTACCATCATGTGACAGTCTAACTGCGATACTGCCATCATGTGACAGTCTAACTGTGAGACTACCATCATGTGACAGTCTAACTGCGATACTGCCATCATGTGACAGTCTAACTGCGATACTGCCATCATGTGACAGTCTAACTGCGATACTGCCATCATGTGACAGTCTAACTGCGATACTGCCATCATGTGACAGTCTAACTGGGATACTGCCATCATGTGACAGTCTAACTGCGATACTGCCATCATGTGACAGTCTAACTGCGATACTGCCATCATGTGACAGTCTAACTGCGATACTGCCATCATGTGACAGTCTAACTGTGATACTGCCATCATGTGACAGTCTAACTGCGATACTGCCATCATGTGACAGTCTAACTGCGATACTGCCATCATGTGACAGTCTAACTGCGATACTGCCATCATGTGACAATCTTACTGTGAGAAAGTTGTAAGATGCAAATTATCTAAAGAAAGATATTTAATTGGTCCTCAAAGTTGCCAGACTCTCATCAATAAATGTCTCAAAGAATGTCAGGTGGTTAGAGAAGAGCAGTTGAAGAAATGTTGAACAAATGCTTTTGAAGTGTCAGACATTCTGCAAAGAAAAAATCTTCCTGCCTGGAAAAAAAATTAAATTCACTCCTACACTTGTGGCTGAAGTTCTAATATAGAAGATGAAAGCAGGCGTTCTTCATATAAAATGGTTAGATAATATTCCCAAAATACCAATTTGTTTGAAAAAAATATACAATGTCTGGTTGTCAACTGAAACATTAGCCTACAAACCAGGTTAACCCCAATGTCCACCTGGACAAGCGCCAGTTAAATCTATAATTAGACATGGGGAAACCCAATACTGTACCTTCTTCCTGGTATGGCAGAGACATATGATTTAGTGCTTGACCTCACTCAGGTCAGCTGGTCAGGGGCCCATGGTGTAGAAGATAAATTTAGACTGAGGGAAAACCCAGTCGTGGCACACAGGCTTGCTGGGGGGGATAGTTGGGGGGGGGGGGGGGGGGGCTGCCAGCTGAAGTATCTGATGGCTTCATGAGCACCTTGGACTATGTGTGTCTGGCTTGCTGATTCTGACTGTTGTGTCAATCAGTGTCTGTTGAAATGTGTGTCAATCAGTGACTGTGGAAATGTGTGTCAATCGGTGACTGTGGAAATGTGTGTCAATCAGTGTCTGTTGAAATGTGTGTCAATAAGTGTCTGTAGAAATGGGTGTATCTGTGACTGTTGAAATGGGTGTATCTGTGACTGGAAATGTGTGTCTAGCTGTGACTGTTTTAAATTGGGTGTATCTGTGACTGTGGAAAAGTGTGTCTGTCAGTGAAGTTCTGTTGAAATGTGTGTCAATCAGTGTCTGTTGAAATGTGTGTGAATCAGTGGCTGTGGAAATGTGTGTCTGTCAGTGACTGTGGAAATGTGTGTCTGTCAGTGACTGTGGAAATGTGTGTCTATCTGTGACTGTGGAAATGTGTGTCTATCTGTGACTGTGGAAATGTGTGTCTGTCAGTGACTGTGGAAATGTGTGTCTATCTGTGACTGTGGAAATGTGTGTCTATCTGTGACTGTGGAAATGTGTGTCTGTCAGTGACTGTGGAAATGTGTGTCTGTCAGTGACTGTGGAAATGTGTGTCTATCTGTGACTGTGGAAATGTGTGTCTATCTGTGACTGTGGAAATGTGTGTCTATCTGTGACTGTGGAAATGTGTGTCTGTCAGTGACTGTGGAAATGTGTGTCTATCTGTGACTGTGGAAATGTGTGTCTATCTGTGACTGTGGAAATGTGTGTCTGTCAGTGACTGTGGAAATGTGTGTCTATCCTTGATAGTGGAAATGTGTGTCTATCTGTGACTGTGGAAATGTGTGTCTATCTGTGACTGTGGAAATGTGTGTCTATCTGTGACTGTGGAAATGTGTGTCTATCTGTGACTGTGGAAATGTGTGTCTATCCTTGATAGTGGAAATGTGTGTCTATCTGTGACTGTGGAAATGTGTGTCTATCTGTGACTGTGGAAATGTGTGTCTATCTGTGACTGTGGAAATGTGTGTCTGTCAGTGACTGTGGAAATGTGTGTCTATCTGTGACTGTGGAAATGTGTGTCTATCTGTGACTGTGGAAATGTGTGTCTATCTGTGACTGTGGAAATGTGTGTCTATCTGTGACTGTGGAAATGTGTGTCTATCCTTGATAGTGGAAATGTGTGTCTATCTGTGACTGTGGAAATGTGTGTCTATCTGTGACTGTGGAAATGTGTGTCTATCTGTGACTGTGGAAATGTGTGTCTATCTGTGACTGTGGAAATGTGTGTCTATCCTTGATAGTGGAAATGTGTGTCTATCTGTGACTGTGGAAATGTGTGTCTATCTGTGACTGTGGAAATGTGTGTCTATCCTTGATAGTGGAAATGTGTGTCTATCTGTGACTGTGGAAATGTGTGTCTATCCTTGATAGTGGAAATGTGTGTCTATCTGTGACTGTGGAAATGTGTGTCTATCCTTGATAGTGGAAATGTGTGTCTATCTGTGACTGTGGAAATGTGTGTCTATCTGTGACTGTGGAAATGTGTGTGCAGCATCCTACGTACACAACACGGGGAGACACATCTGATCTGTGCAACCAACAAACACAACAACGTGAAACAGCACAGCATAAAGAGAGCGACTGATAAAGAATCACAACACTCGGCTCTCAAAGATCATTTTTCCATCAAAACTATCACTGGTCGTGAAGGATGAGAAACCATGCAATCGGATCCTCCTCGTGAAAACGCAATGGCAATATCTTCCTGTTGGATAATTTCAATATCAGCTTTCTGCAATGCCAACAATGAATCAGTCGATAGATTGAAAACCCATATCATTTTTTCTTCTGATATCATGAGGAATAAGCAATCTATATTGAATCCCCTATCAATCACCGTCAACCACGCTGTTCACTCCGACTACCAACTAAGTATTTAGATTTCCATTTCCTCACACAAAAAATTCATTGATAATCAATTTTAAAAGTCTCAATTATTTTGTCGTAAATCTTCAATCTGTATAAGTTACGTGCTGGAGATGGAAGCAGGACGATGATGGGTGCATATTTCCATTTCTAATAGCTTCATTTTAAATAAATTCATTTCAAGTAGGGGACTTTGATGTGCATCACCCACTCTCAGGGCAACGCTCTCTCCACACTGTCACAACCCTCTCTCCACACTGTCACAACCCTCTCTCCACACTGTCACAACCCTCTCTACACACTGTCACAACCCTCTCTCCACACTGTCACAACCCTCTCTACACACTGTCACTGTAAACCCTCCACTTCTCTCACCAAGGCCAGTGTCACCAAGGCCAGTGTCACCAAGGCCAGTGTCACCAAGGCCAGTATCATCAAGGCCAAGACCAGTATCACTTAGGCCAGTATCAGCAAGGCCAATCTCACCAAGGCCAAGGCCAGTATCACTAAGGCCAGTATCACTAAGGCCAGTATTTCTAAGGCCAGTATCAGCAAGGCCTGTATTGCCAAGGCCAAGGCCAGTATCACTAAGGCCAGTATCACTAAGGCCAGTGTCACTAAGGCCAGTGTCTCTTAGGCCAATATCACCAAGGCCAAGGCCAGTATCACTAAGGCCAGTGTCACTAAGGCCAGTATCACCAAGGCCAAGGCCAGTGTCACTGAGGCCAGTATCACCAAGGCCAAGGCCAGAGTCACCAAGGCCAGTAAAACTAAGGCCTGTATTGCCAAGGCCAGAGTAACCAAGGCCAGCGTCACCAAGGTCAGTGTCACCAAGGCCAGTATCACTAAGGCCAAGGCCAGTATCACCAAGGCCAGTATCACTAAGGCCTATATTGCCAAGGCCAGAGTCACCAAGGCCAGAGTCGCCAAGGTCAGTGTCACCAAGGCCAGTGTCACCAAGGCCAGTGTCACCAAGGACAGTGTCACTAAGGACAGTGTAACCAGGGACAGTGTCACTGAGGCCAGTGTCACCAAGGACAGTGTCACCTGGGACAGTTTCACCAGGGAGGGACAGTGTCACCAAGGCCTGTATCACCAAGGCCAGTGTCACCAAGGACAGTGTCATCAAGGACAGTGTCACCAAGGACAGTGTCACCAAGGACAGTGTCACCAGGGACAGTGTCACCAAGGCCTGTATCACCAGGGAGGGACAGTGTCACAAAGGACAGTATCATCAAGGCCTGTATCACCAAGGCAAGTGTCACCAAGGCCAGTATCACCAAGGACAGTGTCACCAGGGACAGTGTCACCAGGGAAAGTGTCACCAAGGCCAGTGTCACCAAGGGCAGTGTCACTAAGGCCAGTATCACTTAAACCAGTATTACCAAGGCCTGTATTGCCAAGGTCAAGGCAAGTGTCACCAAGGCCAGTGTCACCAAGGCCAGTGTCACTAAAGCCAGTGTCACCAAGGCCAGTGTCACCAAGGCCAGTGTCACTAAAGCCAGTGTCACCAAGGCCAGTGTCACCAAGGCCAGTGTCACTAAAGCCAGTGTCACCAAGGTCAGTGTCACCAAGGCCAGTGTCACTAAAGCCAGTGTCACCAAGGCCAGTGTCACCAAGGCCTGTATTGCCAAGGCCAAAGCCAGTGTCACCAAGACCAGTGTCACTAAGGGCAGTGTCACCAAGGCCAGTGTCACTAAGGCCAGTATCACCAAGGCCAAGGCCAGTATCACCAAGGCCAAGGCCTGTATTGCCAAGGCCAAAGCCAGTGTCACCAAGATCAGTGTCACTAAGGGCAGTGTCACCAAGGCCAGTGTCACTAAGGCCAGTGTCACTAAGGCCAGTGTCACCAAGGTTATTTTAACATGTATAACATGAACCTGATCTCCCTCTCTGACCTTACAGTGAGCACACACACACACAAACACACAGACGGACACACACACGGACACACACACAGACACACAACCACACCAACACGGACACACACACAGACACACAACCACACCAACACGCGAACACACACACAGACACAGACACACACTCATCCCCCAGATGGGGCTGTTGAGACTACAGCCGTGTCATACAGCTGAATCGTCAGTCAGTTGTTCCCCCTCCTCCTCCACCTCGTCACTGCCCAACAATTGCTGCTCTAACAGAATCCATTTGTGCAGCAACAAATTTCAAGAACATCACATAAATTCCAGGAATGTTACAGCGATTTGACTGAAAATTACACAAATTTGCCATGTTTATTCACAACTGTCTTTTTTCAACCTCTTTTATGATTTTCGTGATGTCTCAGGGGTCTTAAACCAATCTCTGTTTGCAGCAGGCCACCTTGTTAATGCACGATTTAACACTCCAATTTTATGCTCCGTTTGCTGGATCTGCATCGAAATATTCCATCATAGCTTGTGGCCCCAGTGCAGACAATTTGATAATCTGAAATATTTCCTGTCCTACAAATGTCCATTTATCAGCTTGATGCTTCTGAACAGAAAGAGGGAAAGAAGTTGATTATAACTATTCTCATCATGGAGAAAATCATTCTCAAGTTTGCTTCACATACAGAATGCCGGGATCCGATGGAGATGAGTCCTTTGTGTCGATGGATGAACACAGAAAGAACGTCCAGCACCAGGTTCAGATGCCATCTCCTGGGGTCAGCTTTCTCCTCCTGATGCACTCCACTCGCCACTTATCACACTCTGTTTATGATGATCACTTCATGACAATCTCCTCAGGGTGCTCTCCTCATGACACTCTGCATGCCATCTCCTCATGACAATCTCCTCAGGGTGCTCTCCTCATGACACACTGCATGACACTCTGCATGCCATCTCCTCATGACACTCTGCATGCCATCTCCTCATGACAATCTCCTCAGGGTGCTCTCCTCACACTCTGCATGCCATCTCTTCATGATACTTTGCATGCCCTTTCCTCACACTCTGCATGCCATCTCTTCATGACAATCTCCTCAGGGTACTCTCCTAATGACACTCTGCATGCCATCTCCTCATGACACTCTGCATGCCATCTCCTCATGACAATCTCCTCAGGGTGCTCTCCTCATGACATTCAGCATGCCATCTCACATTCTGCATGCCATCTCCTCATGACACTCTGCATGCCATCTCCTCATGACACTCTGCATGCCATCTCCTCATGACACTCTGCATGCCATCTCCTCATGACAATCTCCTCAGGGTGCTCTCCTCATGACCCTCTGGATGCCATCTCCTCATGACACTCTGCATGCCATCTCCTCATGACACTCTGCATGCCATCTCCTCATGACACTCTGCATGCCATCTCCTCATGACAATCTCCTCAGGGTGCTCTCCTCATGACACTCTGCATGCCATCTCCTGATGACACTCTGCATGCCATCTCCTGATGACACTCTGCATGCCATCTCCTCATGACAATCTCCTCAGGGTGCTCTCCTCATGACACTCTGCATGCCATCTCTTCATGACCCTCTGCATGTCATCTGCTCATGACACTCTGCATGCCATCTCCTCATGACACTCTGAATGTAATCTCCTCATGCTCTCCTGACAACATTCTCCTGATGATGCTCTGATCATACTCTCCTCATAACCTTTCCTTATGAGCATTCAAGATGCTCACAAATCTCTATTGATAAGGGGGCGGTGGGGTAGCCTAGTGGTTAAAGCGTTGGCTAGTCGCGCCGAAGACCCGGGTTCAATTCCCGATATGGGTACAATGCGTGAAGCCTATTTCTGGTGTCCCCGTGATATTGCTGAAATATTTCTAAAATGGGCGTAAAACCATACTCACTCACTCACTTTCTCTATTGATAAGGTCCCCCCTGCACTCGGCTCATGAAGCTCTCACTACATTCACCACAGCAAGACTAACTATCCATGATGCCCCAACAGCAAGACAAACTGTCCACGATGCCCCAACAGCAAGACAAACTGTCCACGATGCCCCAACAGCAAGACAAACTGTCCACGATGCCCCAACAGCAAGTCAAACTGGCCATGAAGCCCCAACAGCAAGACTAGCTGTCCACCCTGCCCCAACAGCAAGACTAACTATCCACAATGCCCCAACAGCAACCCTAACCTTCCACGATGTCCCAAGACTATCCTGTCACTATGACAACTGTCCAAGATGCCCCAACAGCAAGACAAACTGTCCACGATGCCCCAACAGCAAGACAAACTGTCCACGATGCCCCAACAGCAAGACAAACTGTCCACGATGCCCCAACAGCAAGTCAAACTGGCCATGAAGCCCCAACAGCAAGACTAGCTGTCTACCCTGCCCCAACAGCAAGACTAACTATCCACAATGCCCCAACAGCAACCCTAACCTTCCACGATGTCCCAAGACTATCCTGTCACTATGACAACTGTCCAAGATGCCCCAACAGCAAGACTAACCTTAGGCTATGACAACAGTCAACCATGTCACCACAGCAAGACTAACCTGTCACTATGACAACTGTCACCATTTGAAACTGGAAATTTAACCTGTCGCTATGGCAACACTCCCCGTTTCCCCTCGCCAACAAGAGTCAATGCATCATGGGCTTGTCCAATATGTTCGACAAAGCCAAGCTCCAATAGCTCCACAAATCAGATTTATCCCAGAAATGGAAAAAGGGAGAAGAGAAGCGGTACACTAATCTTCCCAGCGGAGAAATAAAAGAGTCAAATTCCACCTGAAACTGACAACAACTCCAGCTAAGCTTACCTGATCCAATCAACTCTCAACTGGGCATGGAACTGATCCCCACCGCCCAACACACACACAGAACTGATCCCCACCCCCCAACACACACACAGAACTGATCCCCACCCCCCAACACACACACAGAACTGATCCCCACCCCCCAACACACACACTGAACTGATCCCCACCCCCCAACACAAACACAGAACTGATCCCCACCCCCCAACACACACACTGAACTGATCCCCACCCCCCAACACACACACAGAACTGATCCCCACCCCCCAACACACACACTGAACTGATCCCCACCCCCCAACAACTGTCTGTGAAGTTTCATCAAATTCCAATAATAAAGACTCCAGATGTGTGGCCACAGTAAGTATTAGGTCCCCAACCACAATGCACCAGGGTCAGACCCACAATGCACCAGTGTCAGACCCACAATGCACCAGGGTCAGACCCACAATGCACCAGTGTCAGACCCACAATGCACCGGGGTCAACATGAGAAGCAATGAGAACCTTGAACCAGTGAGTGTCTCTCCAGACAGGGTGATGGTCTGTCTGCCATGGACTAGGCCACAGAAAGAACTAAGCCCCATTTCAAAGCTGCTTTTGTCCTGATGGTCGTGATGGTTCTAACTCTGCAGCGAGGGTTCTGCTCAACCCTATACTGAGTTAAACCTCAAGAGCTGATCTACCCACACAAGAGCCTGCTTGTTTCTCCAGGTTTGGCAAAGTCCATTGTCTCCGGCATGTCTTGTGCATGCCTCTGACCAACATGTAGATATGGAATCCATATTGGCAACATTTCAGAGGGTGATTCAAGTATTCATTTGTCGACCAGCATTATAATGAGGTCAGCGGTTCAGGGGAATCTTCAGAATTGAATATCCTTGGTGTGACAATAAAACTGGCCTCAATCATATAACCACAATTTTCACACATGGAAGTTTTTGTCATGTCAAGGTCAAGTTTTTATAAAGAAAGTACTAACATATACTCGGGTATTCGGGTACTCGGGTACGTGTATCTAAATACATTTGCAATGGGTACGGTCAAACTATTCCCAATCGGACATTTTGTACCATCATACAGTGGGTACCTGGTAGTGTCGGGTAGTAGGGGGCTGGGTACCCGGGTAGTAAATTTGAACTCATCCCTACCCTTATACAATACATTCTGATCGGAACAATGTTTGAAATTCATAACATCCAAACCAATAACATACGTTTGGGGAATTGGACACTTGTTTCTGGTGAACATGAAATGTTACTAATCTCTGTACTACTTCATCTGCAACATTGCTCTTAATCTCCAATCATGTTATTCAATTGTCAGCAATTGTCAATAAGAGTCATCAGGAGATAAAAAAACACACATACACAGACACACACAGACACAGAGACAGAGATACACAAAGACACAGGGGTGAGGTGAGGTGAGGTGAGGTGAGGTGAGGTGAAATTACGTTTAACATCGCTTCCAAGATTATTGCACTTATATAGCTGCTTGTACTAGTCCGGACTGATGCCGGACTGATGGTGCTAGCTCACTGAGATACCATGCTGCAGTTTAACATAAATCCCCCACTCAGACACAGTATACTGACTCCGAGCCGACCAGTCCTTGTTTTAGCCCCTTTATGCTGAGCGCCAGACAGGGTAACAACAAGTACCATCTTTTAACGTCTTTTGGTATGACGCGGCCGGGGATCGAACCCCGGACCTTCCGCTCTCTGGGTGGACGCTCTACCACTAGACCACGGAGGCAGCCCAGGCACATACAGACACACACAAGAGTCACACACAAACATAGACACAGAGACACACATACACAGACACAGACACAGAGGCACACACAGACACAGAGACAGAGACATGCCCAGACACAGAGGCAGACACACAGACACAGGGACAGAGACAGAGATACAGACACAGGGACAGAGACACACACAGACACAGAGACAGACACACATAGACAGACACAGAGGCACACACAGACACAGAGACAGAGACATGCACAGACACAGAGGCAGACACACAGACACAGGGACAGAGACAGAGATACAGACACAGGGACAGAGACACACACAGACACAGAGACAGACACACATAGACAGACACAGAGGCACACACAGACACAGAGACAGAGACATGCACAGGCACAGAGGCAGACACACAGACACAGGGACAGAGACAGAGATACAGACACAGGGACAGAGACACACACAGACACAGAGACAGACACACATAGACAGACACAGAGGCACACACAGACACAGAGACAGACACACAGACACAGGGACAGAGACAGAGATACAGACACACAGACACAGAGACAGAGATACAGACACACAGACACAGAGACACAGGGACAGAGACAGAGATACAGACACAGGGACAGAGACAGAGATACAGACACACAGACACATAGACAGACACAGAGACAGACACACACAGACACAGAGACAGACACACATAGACAGACACAGAGACACACACAGACACAGAGACAGAGACATGCACAGACACAGAGGCAGACACACAGGGACAGAGACAGAGATACAGACACAGGGACAGAGACAGACACAGACACAGAGACAGACACAGAGGCACACACAGACACAGAGACAGAGACATGCACAGACACAGAGGCAGACACACAGACACAGGGACAGAGACAGAGATACAGACACAGGGACAGAGACAGAGATACAGACACACAGACACAGACACAGAGACACATAGACAGACACAGAGACAGACACACACACAGACACAGAGACAGACACACATAGACAGACACAGAGACACACACAGACACACAGACAGAGACATGCACAGACACAGAGGCAGACACACAGACACAGGGACAGAGACAGAGATACAGACACAGGGACAGAGACATGCACAGACACAGAGGCAGACACACAGACACAGGGACAGAGACAGAGATACAGACACAGGGACACATAGACAGACACACATAGACAGACACAGAGACAGACACACACACAGACACATAGACAGACACAGAGGCAGACACAGACACAGAGACAAGCACAGACACAGAGACAGACACACACACAGACACATAGACAGACACACAGATACAGACACAGAGACAGACACACACACAGACACAGAGGCACACACAGACAGAGACAAGCACAGACACAGAGACATGCACAGACACAGAGGCAGACACACAGACACAGGGACAGAGGCAGACACACAGACAGACAGACACACATAGACAGACACACAGACACACACAGACAGACACACAGACACATACACAGACACAGACACAGAGACACAGGGACAGAGACAGAGATACAGACACAGGGACAGAGACAGACACACATAGACAGACACAGAGACACACACAGACAGACACACAGACACAGAGACAGACACACACAGACACAGAGACAGACACACACAGACACATAGACAGACACAGAGGCACACACAGACACAGAGACAAGCACAGACACAGAGACAGACAGACACACAGACAGACACACATAGACAGACACAGACACACACAGACAGACACACAGACACATACACAGACACAAAGACAAAGACAGAGACATGCACAGACACAGAGGCAGACACACAGACACAGAGACAGAGACATGCACAGACACACAGACAGACACACATAGACAGACACAGAGGCACACACAGACACAGAGACAGAGACATGCACAGACACAGAGACAGACACACAGACACAGGGACAGAGACAGAGATACAGACACAGGGACAGAGACAGAGATACAGACACAGACACACATAGACAGACACACATAGACAGACACAGAGACAGACACACACAGACACATAGACAGACACACAGACACAGACACAGAGACAGACACACACACAGACACATAGACAGACACAGAGGCACACACAGACACAGAGACAGACACAGAGACAGACAGACACACACATAGACAGACACACAGACACACACAGACAGACACACAGTCACAGGGACACACACAGACACAGATACAGAGACACGCACAGACACACAGTCACAGGGAAACACACAGACACAGAGACAGAGACACGCACAGACACACAGTCACAGGGAAACACACAGACACAGATACAGAGACACGCACAGACACACAGACACAGAGACAGACACAGAGACAGACAGACACACATAGACAGACACACAGACACATACACAGACACAGAGACAGAGACAGAGACATGCACAGACACAGAGGCAGACACACAGACACAGAGACAGACACACATAGACAGACACAAAGGCGCACACAGACACAGAGACAGAGACATGCACAGACACAGAGACAGACACACAGACACAGGGACAGAGATACAGACACAGGGACAGAGACACACACAGACACAGAGACAGACACACATAGACAGACACAGAGGCACACACAGACACAGAGACAGAGACATGCACAGACACAGAGACAGACACACAGACACAGGGACAGAGACAGAGATACAGACACAGGGACAGAGACAGAGATACAGACACAGACACACATAGACAGACACACATAGACAGACACAGAGACAGACACACACACAGACACATAGACAGACACACAGATACAGACACAGAGACAGACACACACACAGACACATAGACAGACACAGAGACAGACACACACACAGACACAGAGACAGACACACACACAGACACATAGACAGACACAGAGGCACACACAGACACAGAGACAAGCACAGACACAGAGACAGACAGACACAGACAGACACACATAGACAGACACACAGACACACACAGACAGACACACAGTCACAGGGAAACACACAGACACAGATACAGAGACACGCACAGACACACAGACACAGGGAAACACACAGACACAGAGACAGAGACACGTACAGACACAGAGACAGACACAGAGACAGACACAGAGACAGAGACCGACACAGAGGGACACACAGAAACAGAGACACGCACAGACACAGAGACAGACACATGCACAGACACATAGACAGACACAGAGGCACACACAGACACATAGACCGACACAGAGGCACACACAGAAACAGAGACACGCACAGACACAGAGACAGACACATGCACAGACACATAGACAGACACAGAGGCACACACAGACACAGAGACAGACAGACACACAGACACAGACACAGACACACATAGACAGACACAGAGACACGCACAGACACAGATACAGAGACACGAACAGACACACAGACAGACACACAGTCACAGGGAAACACACAGACACAGATACAGAGACACGCACAGACACACAGTCACAGGGAAACACACAGACACAGAGACAGAGACACGCACAGACACACAGTCACAGGGAAACACACAGACACAGAGACAGAGACACGCACAGACACACAGTCACAGGGACACACACAGACACAGATACAGAGACACGCACAGACACACAGACACAGGGAAACACACAGACACAGAGACAGAGACACACACAGACACAGGGAAACACACAGACACAGAGACAGACACACAGACACAGACACAGACACACATAGACAGACACAGAGACACGCACAGACACAGATACAGAGACACGCACAGACAGACACACATAGACAGACACAGAGACACACACAGACAGACACACATAGACAGACACAGAGACACACACAGACACAGATACAGAGACACGAACAGACACACAGACAGACACACAGTCACAGGGAAACACACAGACACAGAGACAGAGACACGCACAGACACACAGACACAGGGAAACACACAGACACAGATACAGAGACACGCACAGACACACAGTCACAGGGAAACACACAGACACAGAGACAGAGACACGCACAGACACACAGACACAGGGAAACACACAGACACAGATACAGAGACACGCACAGACACACAGACACAGGGAAACACACAGACACAGAGACAGAGACACACACAGACACAGGGAAACACACAGACACAGAGACAGACACACACAGACACAGAGACAAACACACAGACACACAAAGACACACACACACACACACACACACACACACACATACTTCCAAACATTTAATCAATAAGCCCTCAACAATTTGCAGTAGTCTTTATAACCAATTATCCAAGTGTGAAATGTCTAATCAGTTGTGTGGGCTCCAAGAAAATTTACATTGGCTCCTTTTTCATTTATGCAGGAGCCAAATGGCTCCTTACGAAAAACATTAACCAAGAGGGCTCGTATGTGTGCACAGTTTCATTAACCAAGAGGGCTCGTATGTGTGCACAGTTTCAACACATTTCATTTTACAGAACTAGCAAAAAACTATAGCAGTTTTATGTGAATTGTAATTCTACCTCCCAGGAGATAGGGCGATCGGGTAGCCTAGTGGTTAAAGTATTCCCTCTTCACGCTGAAGACCCGGGATCTGTTCAAGACATGGGTACAATGTGTGAAGCCCATTTCTGGTGTCCACTGCCGTGATATTGCTGGAATATTGCTAGAAGCAGCGTAAACCTTTCTCGCTCACTCACTCCCAGGAGACAGCAGTTCAGTAGGGCTAAATCTCTATGTTCTTTGTATTTGGTGACAAACATTTAAACAAGTATTGCTTTTTTTAAACACTGAAGTACTTGTCTGATACAATCAATAACGATTCATCACCAAGCTGCCAAGCTTCATTTCATCATAAATATTATTCAGGCCATCAAAATCTATTCACAAAACAAACCCTACAAACTTCGATATATTTTAATAATATTCTCATTCATTATGTTTGAGGACATAAAGGAGAGTTTGCACACAACAGCTGTACTTGAATGTACAATGTAGCAGTGAATCAGGTGTACTTGAATGTACAATGTAGCAGTGAATCAGGTGTACTGGAATGTACAATGAAGCAGTGAATCAGGTGTACTTGAATGTACAATGTAGCAGTGAATCAGCTGTACTTGAATGTACAATGTAGTAGTGAATCAGGTGTACTTGAATGTACAATGTAGCAGTGAATCAGCTGTACTTGAATGTACAATGTAGCAGTGAATCAGGTGTACTTGAATGTACAATGTAGCAGTGAATCAGGTGTACTTGAATGTACAATGTAGCAGTGAATCAGGTGTACTTAAATGTACAATGTAGCAGTGAATCAGGTGTACTGGAATGTACAATGTAGCAGTGAATCAGGTGTACTTGAATGTACAATGTAGCAGTGAATCAGGTGTACTTGAATGTACAATGTAGTAGTGAATCAGGTGTACTTGAATGTACAATATAGCAGTGAATCAGGTGTACTTGAATGTACAATGTAGCAGTGAATCAGGTGTACTTGAATGTACAATGTAGCAGTGAATCAGCTGTACTTGAATGTACAATGTAGCAGTGAATCAGCTGTACTTGAATGTACAATGTAGTAGTGAATCAGGTGTACTTGAATGTACAATGTAGTAGTGAATCAGGTGTACTTGAATGTACAATGTAGCAGTGAATCAGGTGTACTTGAATGTACAATGTAGTAGTGAATCAGGTGTACTTGAATGTACAATGTAGTAGTGAATCAGGTGTACTTGAATGTACAATGTAGTAGTGAATCAGGTGTACTTGAATGTACAATGTAGCAGTGAATCAGGTGTACTTAAATGTACAATGTAGCAGTGAATCAGGTGTACTTGAATGTACAATGTAGCAGTGAATCAGGTGTACTTGAATGTACAATGTAGCAGTGAATCAGCTGTACTTGAATGTACAATGTAGTAGTGAATCAGGTGTACTTGAATGTACAATATAGCAGTGAATCAGGTGTACTTGAATGTACAATGTAGCAGTGAATCAGGTGTACTTGAATGTACAATGTAGCAGTGAATCAGCTGTACTTGAATGTACAATGTAGCAGTGAATCAGCTGTACTTGAATGTACAATGTAGTAGTGAATCAGGTGTACTTGAATGTACAATGTAGCAGTGAATCAGGTGTACTTGAATGTACAATGTAGCAGTGAATCAGCTGTACTTGAATGTACAATGTAGTAGTGAATCAGGTGTACTTGAATGTACAATGTAGTAGTGAATCAGGTGTACTTGAATGTACAATGTAGCAGTGAATCAGGTGTACTTGAATGTACAATGTAGCAGTGAATCAGGTGTACTTGAATGTACAATGTAGCAGTGAATCAGCTGTACTTGAATGTACAATGTAGCAGTGAATCAGCTGTACTTGAATGTACAATGTAGTAGTGAATCAGGTGTACTTGAATGTACAATGTAGCAGTGAATCAGGTGTACTTGAATGTACAATGTAGCAGTGAATCAGGTGTACTTGAATGTACAATGTAGTAGTGAATCAGGTGTACTTGAATGTACAATGTAGTAGTGAATCAGGTGTACTTGAATGTACAATGTAGTAGTGAATCAGGTGTACTTGAATGTACAATGTAGCAGTGAATCAGGTGTACTTAAATGTACAATGTAGCAGTGAATCAGGTGTACTGGAATGTACAATGTAGCAGTGAATCAGGTGTACTTGAATGTACAATGTAGCAGTGAATCAGGTGTACTTGAATGTACAATGTAGTAGTGAATCAGGTGTACTTAAATGTACAATGTAGCAGTGAATCAGGTGTACTTGAATGTACAATGTAGTAGTGAATCAGGTGTACTTGAATGTACAATGTGGTAGAGAATCAGGTGTACTTGAATGTACAATGTAGTAGTGAATCAGGTGTACTTAAATGTACAATGTAGTAGTGAATCAGGTGTACTTGAATGTACAATGTAGTAGTGAATCAGGTGTACTTGAATGTACAATGTAGCAGTGAATCAGGTGTACTTGAATGTACAATGTGGTAGTGAATCAGGTGTACTTGAATGTACAATGTAGTAGTGAATCAGGTGTACTTGAATGTACAATGTAGTAGTGAATCAGGTGTACTTGAATGTACAATGTAGCAGTGAATCAGGTGCAGCAGTGAGGGGAGAGGGAGACGGCGGGGTAGTTGATGCCGGTGGAGCAGTGAGGGGAGAGGGAGACGGCGGGGTAGTTTATGCCGGTGGAGCAGTGAGGGGAGAGGGAGATGGCGGGGTAGTTGATGCCGGTGGAGCAGTGAGAGGAGAGGGAGACGGCGGGGTAGTTGATGCCGGTTGAGCAGTGAGGAGAGAGGGAGACGGCGGGGTAGTTGATGCCGGTGGAGCAGCATCACACCGACAGCGCTGTAACAGGGAAGCAGGTGTTGGTGAGGTGAGAGATGAGGCTGGGTTGTGGCACATCTGGCACTCCATTATCTCTTGCTATCAACATCACTTAATTATTCACATATTAAATGTGTACTGGAAATTGATGATAGCTCTGCATTCCTCCGCGTTCCTCTGTGTACTCTCGTTGCTGCGGCTGTATCAACGTACCAAGGAGTAATTAGTGCTCACCTACCATTGGGAAGTTTCAAAATACTTCATGCTTTTATCCACACATTGAAGTTTTGAGGCCAGGAGGGTGAAAATATCGCTTCTGTTCCATAAATACCCAACTTGTGGCACATACACTGGGTAATTAACCTGGAATGTATTCCAACAAGAACGTATCGTTCCATTCCGGGAACACAATCACTCAACTGTAACCTCTGATAGTGATATTCTGGAGAGAAATATACAGTTCTGTTTGGGATAGGATTTAGGTTGGAAAATTTTCAATTTTACCCCGAAACTGATGTGTTAGACTGAGGAAATTTACTAGGTGCACGTTTCGGCTCCGAGTTGGCAGACCCAGGGGACCGATCTCTATTGTACCATGACCCTCCCCCAACCCTCTCATCCCCCTCCCCCCCTCAGCTGTCAGCTGTGATGTCCCTCAGGACGAAGTGTTATTGGTTTGCACATAGGAACCGCAGACACACAATGTCATTAGGTAAAACTTTCCAGTTCTCCAAAGTGTTCTTTTCACTCAGTCAACCAAACTGTGTTTTTATGCCCTAAATATCTGACTGCTACATTTTATCAAGATTGTTGCAAGTGTTTCCAAGTCCCTTGATCAGACTGCTACATTTTATCAAGATTGTTGCAAGTGTTTCCAAGTCCCTTGATCAGACTGCTACATTTTATCAAGATTGTTGCAAGTGTTCCCAAGTCCCTTGATCTGACTGCTACATTTTATCAAGATTGTTGCAAGTGTTTCCAAGTCCCTTGATCTGACTGCTACATTTTATCAAGATTGTTGCAAGTGTTTCCAAGTCACTTGATATCTGACTGTGCTACATTTTATCAAGATGTTTCCAAGTGATGGTGACAATGTTAAATGGGAATGTTCACCTGAAGTTAGCAGAGGGTTTGTTTTTAGTTTACTTAACTTTAAAAGGCCGTATATCACAGAACACTAAACACTCACTTTAATGTCTCCCAGCACATAGGGGCAGGGTGTCGCACATTGTTTACTTCTTCAATAGTTTAAATTATTATAAAAAACAAACCAGCAGTGGGCTTTTGTACGACGAATGTAAGAAATTTAAGATGGTCTATTTTCCAAAGACTGTGGAACTATTCAGTACTAACGAGGAATATCATTCATGATATCTCCTCAACCAGAGGAATGCAAATCATGATATCTCCTCATCCCACGGAATGTGATTCATGATTTCTCCAGAGAAGCAATTAAATGTTAAACACCAGGAAGGATACACTGACTCACCCAGCTGTTTGTCTCAATATCAACACATCAATGAGATGATTGGTTAATCAATAACCAGCCTATCAGATCTCTGTCAAGGTCTGCTGAGTAGAACCATGCTGATTGGTTAATCAATGATGACTACTAATATACCGGCCAATCAGATCATCAACTTCAAGGGGAGAGGGCATGAAGATTATTTAGAGATGTGCAAGATCCTATCAAACTTAGTAATTCTCATTATCAATTGCTACTAAAGGATATACGTAGCTATATTGCTTCTCAATAAAAATCAGGTTCACACTAGAGATGGTAGGATATACAAAGCCATTTTGTTCTGAATAAGAACCATATTCACATAAGGGATGGTAGGTTCTACGTAGTGATATTGTTTCTGTAGAATATACATAGTTACATTGTTTCTGAATGAGAAGAAGATTCTAGGGCTGGGACAAGTCCAAATTTACTACCAAGGTACCCAACCCCCTATTACCCAACCCTACCCGGGTACCCACTGTAGGTCTCAAGAGTTGGGAACACAATGTCTAATTGGGAATAGTTTAATTATAGCCGTGGGAAAAACTGTTTAGATACATGTATGAAACCAGAGACCATATAATAGTTATATGGTCTCTTATGAAACAATCAAATCATGCGTACACTGAAGTTGACTAAAGATTAATCTTTACTCAAAGATATACAAGTCAAAAGGAATGTGTGCATCATCAGAAAGAAATGCAAACATTAGAGACTTGTAGTGTAACCACTGAGCTATAGTGAGTTTTTGTCATTAAGCAATATATCATGTGACTAACCACGGGTCCAGGTAGCACTGTGGGTACCCGTGTCCCACTCAGGACCAACCTGCCCCGAGTACCCGAGTACCCGAGTACCTGAGTTACCCGTCCCAGCCCAACCAGATTCACACAAGAGATGGTAGGATATACGTTGTTATATTGTTTCTCAATAAGAACCAGATTCACACAAGAGATGGTAAGATATACGTTGTTATATTTTTTCTCAATAAGAACCAGATTCACACAGAGAAGGTAGGATATACGTTGTTATATTGTTTCTCAATAAGAACCAGATTCACACAGAGATGGTAGGATATACGTTGTTATATTGTTTCTCAATAAGAACCAGATTCACACAAGAGATGGTAGGATATACGTTGTTATATTGTTTCTCAATAAGAACCAGATTCACACAGAGATGGTAAGATATACGTTGTTATATTGTTTCTCAATAAGAACCAGATTCACACAGAGATGGTAGGATATACGTTGATATATTGCTTCTCAATAAGAACCAGATTCACACAGAGATGGTAGGATATACGTTGTCATATTGTTTCTCAATAAGAACCAGATTCACACAAGAGATGGTAGGATATACGTTGATATATTGCTTCTCAATAAGAACCAGATTTACACAAGAGATCGTGGATATATGTTGATATATTGTTTCTCAATAAGAACCATATTCACAGAGAGATGGTAGGATATACGTTGTTACATTGTTTCTCAATAAGAACCAGATTTACACAAGAGATCGTGGATATACGTTATTATATTGTTTCTCAATAAGAACCAGATTCATACGAGAGGAGATGGAAGACTATATCTCGCTGTACTGCTTCTGAATGTGAACCAGATTCACACTAGAGGAGATGGAAGACTATATCTCGCTGTACTGCTTCTGACCGGAACCAGATTCACACTAGAGGAGATGGAAGACTATATCTCGCTGTACTGCTTCTGACCGGAACCAGATTCACACTAGAGGAGATGGAAGACTATATCTCGCTGTACTGCTTCTGACCGGAACCAGATTCACACTAGAGGAGATGGAAGACTATATCTCGCTGTACTGCTTCTGACCGGAACCAGATTCACACTGGAGGAGATGGGAGATTAAATAAATTTGCCTCAGACCCTGAGTACTTTGGTAATTATTATGGAGAATTATTTCAGAGGATTTTGTACCATATCATATAATTATTTTTAATTAAGTGTGTCAAAAATCTGTTACTGTGACCTCAAAACCCATCCATGTTACATTACTCAAATCCTATTTTGTAAACTCTCGTCAGGTCAGGTTGGGTTATTCTGGGGATGAGTCACGTAATTCATAAACCTAACCTGGGTTCTTCCACCCTAGGGTTCTCTTGAGGGACCTGGTGAATAAGGGCCTCCTGAAGGAAATAGTAAACATGTTTCTCTTAAGCAAACTGGTGAATTGGGGTCTCGTGAAGGAATTAGTAAACATGTTTCTCTTGAGAAGCTGGTGAATAGGGGTCTCATGAAGGAAGTAGTAAACAGCTTTCTCTTGAGAAGCTGGTGAATGGGGGTCTCGTGAAGGAATTAGTAAACAGCTTTCTCTTGGGAAGCTGGTGAATTGGGGTCTCGTGAAGGAATTAGTAAACAGCTTTCTCTTGAGAAGCTGGTGAATAGGGGTCTCCTGAAGGAATTAGTAAACATGTTTCTCTTGAGAAGCTGGTGAATAGGGGTCTCGTGAAGGAATTAGTAAACATGTTTTTCTTGAGGGAACTGGTGAATGGGGGCCTCCTGAAGGAAACAGGGTTCTCTCGAAGGAACTGACAAAAAGGTATCTCTCTTTTATCCTTCAAATCCGAACATTTGGTTCCATTTTTTAGTAAAATTTCAATTCCAGCGCTTTGATGATGTTATTAAGCTCAAGTGAATTTGAAATGTATGGCTGATGTCCCCCTTAAACCGTCTCTTATGAAGATGTTTGCCGACATTACCCAAACCACTAAACTCTCTCTCGAATGAAGTTGCACTGTAAAAGAGCCCTAAATGCCTGTCACTGATGCGTCCTCCCATCTGATGCGTCCTCCCATCTGACTGACCAACCTGCTGCAGTCATAGGGCGCCGCCACCTTGCTCAGCCTCATGATGACTGAGGCTGTTAACTTCTGCTGATACAACAAACAAAGGTCACTAGGGAGGTAGTTGCGCAGGGTGAAGGTCAATCAAGGAAATATGAGATTGATTGAAGTCAGTGAAGACAAATGTTTGATGAAGCATAAGCATCCTGCCATTTGCTTGATCACCTGCCGTATGCTGAACGCGCCGACATTCTTGCCATTCCCTTGATCACCTGCCGTATGCTGACAGCGCCGACATTCTTGCCATTCCCTTGATCACCTGCCGTATGCTGACAGCGCCGACATTCTTGCCATTCCCTTGATCACCTGCCGTATGCTGACAGCGCCGACATTCTTGCCATTCCCTTGATCACCTGCCCTATGCTGACAGCGCCGACATTCTTGCCATTCCCTTGATCACCTGCCGTATGCTGACAGCACCATGACATTCTTGCCATTCCCTTGATCACCTGCCGTATGCTGACAGCACCATGACATTCTTGCCATTCCCTTGATCACCTGCCGTATGCTGACAGCACCATGACATTCTTGCCATTCCCTTGATCACCTGCCGTATGCTGACAGCACCATGACATTCCTGCCATTCCCTTGATCACCTGCCGTATGCTGACAGCGCCGACATTCTTGCCATTCCCTTGATTACCTCAATATGTGTCAACTCCATGTGTGTCAACTCCATGTGTGTCAACTCCATGTGTGTCAACTCCATATGTGTCAACTCAATATGTGTCAACTCCATGTGTGTGTCAACTCCATGTGTGTCAACTCCATGTGTGTCAACTCCATGTGTGTGTCAACTCCATGTGTGTCAACTCCATGTGTGTCAACTCCATGTGTGTCAATATGTGTCAACTCAATATGTGTCAACTCAATATGTGTCAACTCCATGTGTGTGTCAACTCCATGTGTGTCAACTCCATGTGTGTGTCAACTCCATGTGTGTGTCAACTCCATGTGTGTGTCAACTCCATGTGTGTGTCAACTTGATGTGTATCAACACCCCCTACAGCTTCACACAAAACACCACATGTCAAATCCATGTGTGAACTCCATGTGTCAACTCCATGTGTCAACTCCATGTGTGTGTCAACTAGGTGTGTGTCAACTCGGTGTGTGTCAACTTCATGTGTGTGTCAACTCTATGTGTGTCAACTCAGTGTGTGTCAACTCCATGTGTGTCAACTCCATGTGTGTGTCAACTCCATGTGTGTGTCAACTCCATGTGTGTGTCAACTTGATGTGTATCAACACCCCCTACAGCTTCACACAAAACACCACATGTCAAATCCATGTGTGAACTCCATGTGTCAACTCCATGTGTGTGTCAACTAGGTGTGTGTCAACTCGGTGTGTGTCAACTTCATGTGTGTGTCAACTCTATGTGTGTCAACTCAGTGTGTGTCAACTCCATGTGTGTCAACTCAATATGTGTCAACTAGGTGTGTGTCAACTCAGTGTGTGTCAACACCATGTGTGTGTCAACTCCATGTGTGTCAACTCAGTGTGTGTCAACACCATGTGTGTGTCAATTCCATGTGTCAACCCCCCCTACAGCTTCACACAAAACACCACATGAGGAGCAGTGAGCTGCTGGCAGGCAGTGAGACAGGCTTCCCTGGCTGGCGGAGGGCACACTTGCCCAGTGGAATCTGATATTGTGTGTAACACTGTAAGAAGGCCTGTCTAAAGGTCAGAAACACGGCCTCCTCTCTGATGTGCTCACACACTGGCAGTCGGGTCACAAGGGAATTACAACAGCATTTTTTACACCCTATTTTATGTCACGTGGTAAACGGCAGTTACGTCACTCATTCTATCTCAGCCAATCAGCATCTTGGCTCAATCTGTGTCTCCATACATTAACTGGCACACTGCAGCACAGATTACCATGTCCATTTATCTGCCTTGCTTTGTCAACACGACAGGCGTCATGAGGCGTCGTGAGGTGTCATGAATTCAGCTGAAGCTGGAGGCTCACACTGGACATGGACACAAACACCACTGACAGAATTGTCTTCCTGGACATAGACACAAACACCACTGACAGAATTGTCTTCCTGGACATAGACACAAACACATGGGTGTTTCTAATTCAAAAAGTCCACAAAGAAAAGTTCACATCTGACAACTTTAACCAGAAACGGTTTGTATGACATGTCATGCTATGACGCATAGGTTTCAGTTGGGATGACATCGCGGAGAGTCCTGGACGTGTTGGACAATGATCACAGCGTCGGGGCAAAACATCCGACAACAGTTTGCTGGTACTCTCGCCTTGTTCCTCGACATGCATTGATCAGCAGGGAGGGAGCAACAAGAAACACACATCCATTGTCAACGAACATCAACAGCTGGGGAATAATGAAATTCTTCAATCCATTTGCATCAGGTTCTATTCTGAGACAGGTGAAGGTGGAATGGCCAGGTTCACAAGCATGGTAATCGCGTGGGTTTATTGGGCCGGTGTGACAGGGTGGGTGACATATTGGATTTCCTTCTATCCTAAAGATTACCAATGGGTGTTATTTTTCTCTCTTCTTCGTTGCGTTCTCGAAGTGTTGTCCCACAAATAATTGCTGATCAATCCGATCTATTTTCTTCCTGTTTTGGTGAGTGTAGAATAAATCGGGTAATGACAGTGTTGGCGAGTGATGGATCTCAAACCGACCCAGACACCCTTGCTTGTCTCCACACGCTTACGCCCATTTGTTTTTACAGCCGCTTGGTAAAAGAGAGAAAATCCACAGGGATTAGACCACGGTCCGGAATTAGGGTTTTATTTTCAAAGGTTGGGACTAGAACAAACAGATGTTCATTCATAGGTTTCTCTGTACAGTAGGGTCACCCGATAAATTCTTCACAGGCACTTATTTGGGGTGAGAAATAATTCAGATGCACTTTTTTGGGTGAGAAAAACTACAGAGCTGGTCATTTGGGGTAGAAATCCTTCAGAAGCATTTATTACGGGTGAGAAATACTTCAAAAGCTAGTCATTTGAGGAAAAAAATACTTCAAAAGCAGTCATTTGGGTTAAAAATACTTCAAAAGCAGTCATTTGGGTTAAAAATACTTCAGAAACATTTATTTGGGTTGAGAAATGTCTCAGAAAAACAGAAATTCTTCAAAGGCACTCACGGGAGGTGAGAAATACTTTAGAAGAAGTCATTGGGGTAGAAATACTTTAGAAGAAGTCATTTAGGATAGAAATACTTTAGAAGAAGTCATTTAGGATAGAAATACTTTAGAAGAAGTCATTAAGGATAAAAATACTTTAGAAAAAGTCATTTAGGATAAAAATACTTTAGAAGAAGTCATTGGGATAGAAATACTTTAGAAGAAGTCATTTAGGATAGAAATACTTTAGAAGAAGTCATTGGGGTAGAAATACTTTAGAAGAAGTCATTTAGGATAGTAATACTTTAGAAGAAGTCATTTAGGATAGTAATACTTTAGAAGAAGTAATTGGGATAGAAATACTTTAGAAGAAGTCATTGGGATAGAAATACTTTAGAAGAAGTCATTTAGGATAGAAATACTTTAGAAGAAGTCATTGGGTTAGAAATACTTTAGAAGAAGTCATTGGGGTAGAAATACTTTAGAAGAAGTCATTGGGATAGAAATACTTTAGAAGAAGTCATTGGGATAGAAATACTTTAGAAGAAGTTATTTGGGTAGAAATACTTTAGAAGAAGTCATTTAGGATAGTAATACTTTAGAAGAAGTCATTGGGATAGAAATACTTTAGAAGAAGTCATTGGGGTAGAAATACTTTAGAAGAAGTCATTGGGATAGAAATACTTTAGAAGAAGTCATTTAGGATAGAAATACTTTAGAAGAAGTCATTGGGGTAGAAATACTTTAGAAGAAGTCATTGGGATAGAAATACTTTAGAAGAAGTCATTTAGGATAGAAATACTTTAGAAGAAGTCATTGGGATAGAAATACTTTAGAAGAAGTCATTGGGATAGAAATACTTTAGAAGAAGTCATTGGGATAGAAATACTTTAGAAGAAGTCATTGGGATAGAAATACTTTAGAAGAAGTCATTGGGATAGAAATACTTTAGAAGAAGTCATTGGGATAGAAATACTTTAGAAGAAGTCATTGGGATAGAAATACTTTAGAAGAAGTCATTGGGATAGAAATACTTTAGAAGAAGTCATTGGGGTAGAAATACTTTAGAAGAAGTCATTGGGATAGAAATACTTTAGAAGAAGTCATTGGGGTAGAAATACTTTAGAAGAAGTCATTTAGGATAGAAATACTTTAGAAGAAGTCATTGGGGTAGAAATACTTTAGAAGAAGTCATTGGGGTAGAAATACTTTAGAAGAAGTCATTGGGATAGAAATACTTTAGAAGAAGTCATTGGGGTAGAAATACTTTAGAAGAAGTCATTGGGATAGAAATACTTTAGAAGAAGTCATTGGGATAGAAATACTTTAGAAGAAGTCATTTGGGTAGAAATACTTTAGAAGCAGTTATTACTTCAGAAAACTATATCTGGGGAGAGAAATATCTCGGAAACACACATTTGACATGAAATATTCTGGTGGAAATGGAGCCAACTCTGCCATGTGGAATATGTGGGCACATCTGTCTTGTGTCTTCATCACAACTGTCCACTCTCTAAGCTGTGCCTTGGGCTGTGAGGGAGATTAACTTTTGAAAACCATTATTTTGACAAGGAATTCAATAAAGGATATTTCTTGTGCATGCATGGGGAAGCAAGCGCTGCAGCAGTAACTTCATGTGAAGTCTGCGCGAGGGGACACCACCAACATCACAACAGCATACAACATGAACTGGGTTTAGTGTAGTAGGTCGGACCACTGCGTTACACAACAGAGTCAGTTGTCTTGTACAACACTGCTGCTAAATGAAAAATAGCTATTCATGAATAAGAGAATCTATAGTCATTGCAAGGATGATTGTTTTAGCTGCAATTTTTGCAAGTCAATTTCTGGTACATCTTGGGTATCCACAAGACGAGGTCTGTGTAGGATGATATGAGACCGTGCTCCTGGACAACTTCACAACCCTGCCAACTATGTCACATCAATATCATGTGTGAGTCTTCCTGTGTGAGTCTTCACATGAGTCTTCACATGAGTCTTCATGTGTGAGTCTTCCTGTGTGAGTGTTCATGTGTGAGTCTTCATATGTGAGTGTTCCTGTGTGAGTCTTCGTATGTGAGTCTTCCTGTGTGGGTCTTCCTGTGTGAATCTTCCTGTGTGAGTCTTCACATGAGTCTTCATGTGTGAATCTTCCTGTGTGAGTCTTTGTATGTGAGACTTCCTGTGTGAGTCTTCGTATGTGAGTCTTCCTGTGTGAGTCTTCACATGAGTCTTCATGTGTGGATCTTCCTGAGTGAGTCTTCGTATGTGAATCTTTGCGTCTGAGTCTTCATATGTGAGTCTTTAAATGTGAGTCTTCCTGTGTGAATCTTCACATGTGAGTCTTCCTGTGTGAATCTTCATACACGCAGTCATGTGTGGGTCTTCATGTGAGTTGTTTTCATTATGGTCTTCAACAACCCTGTGATGAGACTCGGGACAAAGCTCTGCAGGCGCACCTCGCACATCAGGACAGACTGTGCCTGTGATGAGACTCAGGACAAAGCTGTGCAGGCGCACCTCGCACGTCAGGACAGACTGTGCCTGTGATGAGACTCAGGACAAAGCTGTGCAGGCGCACCTCGCACGTCAGGACAGACTGTGCCTGTGATGAGACTCAGGACAAAGCTGTGCAGGCGCACCTCGCACGTCAGGACAGACTGTGCCAGTGATGAGACTCAGGACAAAGCTGTGCAGGCGCACCTCGCACGTCAGGACAGACTGTGCCAGTGATGTTTTGTTTGAGTCAAGATGTCCTTCATGTCTTCGGACCGTGTCTTCTGAATGGAAAAACATTAGGACAGCATCCTCATCATCCTCACCATCGCCCCACATGCTTCCTGCCATTCTTCATGAAACCCATGCCAACCTACCCCTGACAACTTACCCCCGCCATCTTCTCGAGGCAGGGGAGATAACTGACTGTATAAGTCCAATTTCCACCCTTGTCAAACTAGTCTGGAATTGTGGAGTTATATTTTGGCTGGACCAACAAGTCTATGTATAGTCCAATCAAAATGTGTAACTAAATCGACATCCCCATGAAACCCACTACGACACCCTAAACCTTTCCCCTCCTCTCCAACACCTTGTCCCCAATCCTGACAATGACCAACACCTTGTCCCCACTCCTGACAATGACCAACTCACGACTTGTTCCGGAAGTGCTTGATACGGACACTGAAGACAGCACTGTCAATTCCATGCTCAGACGGACACCAGACCCGCCTGTTATCAAGCTCATGAGGCTACATGAGGTGATTCTTGGACTAATTATGTCCGATCATATCAGAGACTAACTACAAACACTGCTGAGTGGAATCTGTGTTTGTGTAAGATGTGATGTGTTGGACGTTGATGGTAGACATCACATGATCACCCCTCCAGCTCGGCCAGGAGCCTTCTCGCACACAAAACGTGATCACCTGCACTGGAATAACACCATGAATAATTCATAATGACTTGCAAGGTCTAAACTTGAGAACTGGCAGAACCAGGAGATAAAACAAAGCACTGTGTAAACTCGATTGGCTACGAGAAGTTGATGTTATTCCTCCAGGGAGCAGGCGTAAGTAAGTGGTTAGCCTATCGCCCAAGCTCGGCCACCCTGCCATTCAACAGCCAACAGTCATCCCCAACACTCCAGCCACACAGACACCGGGTCTTGAGGGAACCCAGCAGTCCAAAATAACCATCCAATTAGGGTTTATTGAAAAGGAGACTTTCTTAAAAACAAGGAACCGAAAATACTCTTCAACACAAACATGTATTTATTGAAATTTTCATGATGACATCGACCCCAAGATTTGTCACATCAGCTCGCCACATTAGGGCTGGGACCAGTCCAAGTTTACTACCCGGGTACCCGCATCCCGGGTACCCACATCCCTATTACACAACCCCACCCAGGTACCCGCTGTAGGTCTCAAGAGATAGGTACAAACTGTCTGATTGGGAAAAGTTTGACCGTAGCCCTTGCAAAATGTATTGAGATACACATGTAAAATTATCTGTTCATGCATTCACTGAATTCCAAAAATATAAAAGTCAGAAGGAATGTGTGCAAAGTCAGAAAGAAATGGGAACATTTGTGACTTGTAGAGTGATCATAGAGTTTTAGATAAGTTTTTCCATTAAAAAATATATCACGTGACTAACCACAGGTCCGGGTTGTCCTGTGGGTACCCGGGTCCTGCTCAGTACCCACCCGACCCTAGGACCCGAGTTACCCATGCTAGGAATTACCTGTGTTCTACATCCCCTGCGTTCTACATCCCCTGTGCTCTACATCCCCTGTGTTCTACATTCCCTGCGTTCTACATCCCCTGTGTTCTACATCCCCTGTGTTCTACATCCCCTGTGCTCTACATCCCCTGTGTTCTACATCCCCTGCATTCTACATCCCCTGTGTTCTACATCCCCTGTGCTCTACATCCCCTGTGTTCTACATCCCCTGCATTCTACATCCCCTGCATTCTACATCCCCTGTGTTCTACATCCCCTGTGCTCTACATCCCCTGTGTTCTACATCCCCTGTGCTCTACATCCCCTGTGTTCTACATCCCCTGTGTTCTACATCCCCTGTGTTCTACATCCCCTGCGTTCTACATCCCCTGCGTTCTACATCCCCTGTGCTCTACATCCCCTGTGTTCTACATCCCCTGTGTTCTACATCCCCTGTGCTCTACATCCCCTGTGTTCTACATTCCCTGCGTTCTACATCCCTGTGTTCTACATCCCCTGCATTCTACATCCCCTGTGTTCTACATCCCCTGTGCTCTACATCCCCTGTGTTCTACATCCCCTGTGTTCTACATCCCCTGCATTCTACATCCCCTGTGTTCTACATCCCCTGTGTGGTGCTCTACATCCCCTGTGTTCTACATCCCCTGTGCTCTACATCCCCTGTGTTCTACATCCCCTGTGTTCTACATCCCCTGTGTTCTACATCCCCTGTGTTCTACATCCCCTGCGTTCTACATCCCCTGTGTTCTACATCCCCTGTGCTCTACATCCCCTGTGTTCTACATCCCCTGTGTTCTACATCCCCTGTGCTCTACATCCCCTGTGTTCTACATTCCCTGCGTTCTACATCCCTGTGTTCTACATCCCCTGCATTCTACATCCCCTGTGTTCTACATCCCCTGT
This sequence comes from Haliotis rufescens, assembly GCF_023055435.1. Lineage (NCBI taxonomy): Eukaryota > Metazoa > Mollusca > Gastropoda > Lepetellida > Haliotidae > Haliotis > Haliotis rufescens. The sequence continues at coordinate 2,067,124 of NW_025964346.1, forward strand.
GCTCTACATCCCCTGTGTTCTACATCCCCTGTGTTCTACATCCCCTGCATTCTACATCCCCTGTGTTCTACATCCCCTGTGTGGTGTTCTACATCCCCTGTGTTCTACATCCCCTGTGTTCTACATCCCCTGTGTTCTACATCCCCTGCATTCTACATCCCCTGTGTTCTACATCCCCTGTGTGGTGTTCTACATCCCCTGTGTTCTACATCCCCTGCGTTCTACATCCCCTTAGTTCTACATCCCCTGTGTGGTGTTCTACATCCCCTGTGTGGTGTTCTACATCCCCTGTGTGGTGTTCTACATCCCCTGTGTGGTGTTCTACATCCCCTGCACAGTGTTCTACATCCCCTGTGTGGTGTTCTACATCCCTTGTGTGGTGTTCTACATCCCCTGTGTTGTGGTCTATATCCCCTGCATGGTGTTCTACATCCCCTGTGTTGTGTTCTATATCACCTGCACAGTGTTCTACATCACCTGCACGGTGTTCTTCATCCCCTGTGTGGTGTTCTACATCCCCTGCGCGGTGTTCTACATCCCCTGTGTGGTGTTCTACATCCCCCTACATGGAGGCAGCATGTTTTCTAATTGGAGTTGAAAGGCATCAAGCATAAACTGCACAGTGGAACAATGTAGGCTAATTCCTCATTAAGCCGACAGGGATGCTCCATCCTCTGGGATGTCTATCAAGTTTTTATTGTTATATCCTGGGCAGCATGCCAAACAATAGCCCTCCCTTCATTACTAACTGAATCTTATCATACGCCATAATTTCAATACAGAAGCAATCATATGTGGTCGTGTTCCAACCTACCACAACCTTATCACATCAAAATGATTCCATTGATGCTATTTAGTGTTGTAAAGTCGGAGAGGGACAATCATTGTGGAGATGAGGCTGTTTGAGGCGACAGTATCAGTCATTCATGTCATCATCTACACTCTGAGAGAACGTGCTGTGTGTATGTGTCTGAATGTGTTGTCCACAGAACGTGCTGTGTGTATGTTACAGTGTCTGAACGTGTTGTCCACAGAACGTGCTGTGTGTATGTGTCTGAACGTGTTGTCCACAGAACGTGCTGTGTGTATGTGTCTGAACGTGTTGTCCACAGAACGTGCTGTGTGTATGTTACAGTGTCTGAACGTGTTGTCCACAGAACGTGCTGTGTGTATGTTACTGTGTCTGAACGTGTTGTCCACAGAACGTGCTGTGTATATGTGTCTGAACGTGTTGTCCACAGAACGTGCTGTGTGTATGTGTCTGAACGTGTTGTCCACAGAACGTGCTGTGTGTATGTGTCTGAACGTGTTGTCCACAGAACGTGCTGTGTGTATGTGTCTGAACGTGTTGTCCACAGAACGTGCTGTGTGTATGTGTCTGAACGTGTTGTCCACAGAACGTGCTGTGTGTATGTGTCTGAACGTGTTGTCCACAGAACGTGCTGTGTGTATGTGTATGTTACAGTGTCTGAACGTGTTGTCCACAGAACGTGCTGTGTGTATGTGTCTGAACGTGTTGTCCACAGAACGTGCTGTGTGTATGTGTATGTTACAGCATCTGAACGTGTTGTCCACAGAACGTGCTGTGTGTATGTGTCTGAACGTGTTGTCCACAGAACGTGCTGTGTGTATGTGTATGTTACAGTGTCTGAACGTGTTGTCCACAGAATGTGCTGTGTGTTTGTTACAGCATCTGAACGTGTTGTCCACAGAATGAGCTGTGTGTATGTTACAGTGTCTGAACGTGTTGTCCACAGAACGTGCTGTGTGTATGTGTATGTTACAGTGTCTGAACGTGTTGTCCACAGAATGTGCTGTGTGTTTGTTACAGCATCTGAACGTGTTGTCCACAGAATGAGCTGTGTGTATGTTACAGTGTCTGAACGTGTTGTCCACAGAACGTGCTGTGTGTATGTGTATGTTACAGTGTCTGAACGTGTTGTCCACAGAACGTGCTGTGTGTATGTGTATGTTACAGTGTCTGAACGTGTTGTCCACAGAACGTGCTGTGTGTATGTGTATGTTACAGTGTCTGAACGTGTTGTCCACACAACGTGCTGTGTGTATGTGTATGTTACAGTGTCTGAACGTGTTGTCCACAGAACGTGCTGTGTGTATGTGTATGTTACAGTGTCTGAACGTGTTGTCCACAGAACGTGCTGTGTGTATGTGTATGTTACAGTGTCTGAACGTGTTGTCCACAGAACGTGCTGTTTGTATGTGTATGTTACTGTGTCTGAACGTGTTGTCCACAGAATGAGCTGTGTGTATGTTACAGTGTCTGAACGTGTTGTCCACAGAACGTGCTGTGTGTATGTGTATGTTACAGTGTCTGAACGTGTTGTCCACAGAACGTGCTGTGTGTATGTGTATGTTACAGTGTCTGAACGTGTTGTCCACAGAATGAGCTGTGTGTATGTTACAGTGTCTGAACGTGTTGTCCACAGAACGTGCTGTGTGTATGTGTATGTTACAGTGTCTGAACGTGTTGTCCACAGAACGTGCTGTGTGTATGTGTATGTTACAGTGTCTGAACGTGTTGTCCACAGAATGAGCTGTGTGTATGTTACAGTGTCTGAACGTGTTGTCCACAGAACGTGCTGTGTGTATGTGTATGTTACAGTGTCTGAACGTGTTGTCCACAGAATGTGCTGTGTGTTTGTTACAGCATCTGAACGTGTTGTCCACAGAATGAGCTGTGTGTATGTTACAGTGTCTGAACGTGTTGTCCACAGAACGTGCTGTGTGTATGTGTATGTTACAGTGTCTGAACGTGTTGTCCACAGAATGTGCTGTGTGTTTGTTACAGCATCTGAACGTGTTGTCCACAGAATGAGCTGTGTGTATGTTACAGTGTCTGAACGTGTTGTCCACAGAACGTGCTGTGTGTATGTGTCTGAACGTGTTGTCCACAGAACGTGCTGTGTGTATGTGTATGTTACAGTGTCTGAACGTGTTGTCCACAGAACGTGCTGTGTGTATGTGTCTGAACGTGTTGTCCACAGAATGTGCTGTTTGTATGTGTATGTTACAGTGTCTGAACGTGTTGTCCACAGAACGTGCTGTGTGTATGTGTCTGAACGTGTTGTCCACAGAATGTGCTGTTTGTATGTGTCTGAACGTGTTGTCCACAGAATGTGCTGTGTGTATGTGTCTGAACGTGTTGTCCACAGAATGTGCTGTTTGTATGTGTATGTTACAGTGTCTGAACGTGTTGTCCACAGAACGTGCTGTGTGTATGTGTATGTTACAGTGTCTGAACGTGTTGTCCACAGAACGTGCTGTGTGTATGTGTATGTTACAGTGTCTGAACGTGTTGTCCACAGAATGTGCTGTTTGTATGTGTCTGAACATGTTGTCCACAGAATGTGCTCAAGAGATGAGCACAAAATGTCTGATTGAGAATAGTTTGAACGGAGCTGTGACAAAAAGTACTAAGAAACACTCTCCTACACAATGAAATTATCTGGTCACGTATACACTGAAGTTGGCTGGGCTTTATCTTTCAAACATATAAAAGTCAGAAGCTATGCACTGCCAATATAACGACCAGTACTTGAACCATGGAGCTCCAGATAATGTTTGTCATTAAACAAAATATCATGTGACAAACCATGAGTCCAGGTAGTCAAATGGATACTCAGTACCCACCCAGCCGATGTACCCGAGTACCCGAGAACCGGAGTACCCGAGTTACTCAACCCAGCCCTTGTAATAATCCTCCAGAAAGATCAGAATACATTCACTTGTTGGAACAGGATGAATCCTCAACAAATTAGCTGTATTGCTGTCATGGTGACAAAGTCATAAAACCATTGTAGTAATTACTTCACAAGAAGCCCTGTAGCTGAATATGGAATCCATGTTTAATTACTGCAGAAACCAGCCCCTTGTGCATGCATCTCTCGCAACATGACAATATTCATCTCTGTAACAACATGACAATATTCATCTCTGTAACAACATGACAATATTCATCTCTGTAACAACATGACAATATTCATCTCTGTAACAATATCGCCATATGCATCTCTGTAACAATATCGCCATATGCATCTCAATCACAACATAGAAATATGGTTCTTCAACCCAATTTCGCAATATTCATCTCAATGATATGAATATCAATATCTATCTAGGTCTGATTACCGCGACATGCACTTCTCTCCATACAGCCGTCTATACAGCCCTCTATACAGCCCTATACAGCCCTCTATACAGCCCTCTATACAGCCCTCTATACAGCCCTCTACACAGCCCTACTGCAGGATCTCAGTGTATTGACTGGTAGCCCTCAATACAGCCCTACTGCAGGATCTCAGTGTTTGACTGGAAGCCCTCTATACAGCCCTCTATACAGCCCTACTGCAGGATCTCAGTGTTTGACTGGTAGCCCTCTATACAGCCCTACTGTATCCAGACTGGTAGCCCTCTATACAGCCCTACTGTATCCAGACTGGTAGTCCTCTATACAGCCCTACTGCATCCAGACTAGTAGCCCTCTATACAGCCCTACTGTATCCAGACTGGTAGCCCTCTATACAACCCTACTGTAACAAGACTGGTAGCCCTCTATACAGCCCTACTGTATCCAGACTGGTAGCCCTCTATACAGCCCTACTGTATCCAGACTGGTAGCCCTCTATACAGCCCTACTGTATCCAGACTGGTAGCCCTCTATACAGCCCTACTGTATCCAGACTAGTAGCCCTCTATACAGCCCTACTGTATCCAGACGGGTAGCCCTCTATACAACCCTACTGTAACAAGACTGGTAGCCCTCTATACAGCCCTACTGTATCCAGACTGGTAGCCCTCTATACAGCCCTACTGTATCCAGACTGGTAGCCCTCTATACAGCCCTACTGTATCCAGACTAGTAGCCCTCTATACAGCCCTACTGTATCCAGACTGGTAGCCCTCTATACAACCCTACTGTATCCAGACTGGTAGCCCTCTATACCGCCCTACTGTATCCAGACTGGTAGCCCTCTATACAGCCCTACTGTAACAAGACTGATAGCCCTCTATACAGCCCTACTGTAACAAGACTGATAGCCCTCTATACAGCCCTACTGTATCCAGGCTGGTAGCCCTCTATACAGCCCTACTGTAACAAGACTGGTAGCCCTCTATACAGCCCTACTGTATCCAGGCTGGTAGCCCTCTATACAGCCCTACTGTAACAAGACTGATAGCCCTCTATACAGCCCTACTGTATCCAGGCTGGTAGCCCTCTATACAGCCCTACTGTATCCAGACTGGTAGTAACAACTACATTTATATTACAACTCCTGAAATCACTCACACATTTCATTCTCCTGCCAGTAAATCTCAGACAGATCCAGCCCTTTAGAGTATGACCGGGGAACTTGCAGATACATTATCAAGCATTAAACTGCATCTCAAGACGTCAGTTTTTGCCGTTAAAAAACCCTCACTTGAGGAGCGGCCTTTCAGGAAGATTTACTCCAACCCCTTCATAAGAGACTGTAAGTCGTGTGACGCAATATTGATCACTCAGCTCAAATGTGGTGGCCATATTGAAGTTTTTAACTGGTGCTGTAACAGGACTGTGTAGTGAGACTGGCTTATCTTGGACCTACATCCACTGAAGCTAAAGCGAGCACCATTAACGTCGATGATGTCCACGCGGATCCCGCAGCGATGATGCTGCAGGTCACCGAACTAAACATAGATTAAACTCCAGGATGTCAGGAAGGTCAGAGGTGAGAAGGACACCAGAGTCTGGGTACGCTACTCAATTTTTGTTTGGGACGTTGGGACGTTGGCTTCATGTGACCGGGTGGGTGAGAAGTTGTCATGCCAGTAGTATCAGGTATTGCAAGTTAACTAAAACATTTATTCAAAGGAAACTACAGAGTGACAACATTTGTATTGGATGTTCTTCAATAGTGTGAGTTCATTCTTGATCCCTATCCAAAGTTGAGTGGTATATATAGTGCATGTATAAATGGACAAGCACGGAGCTGCACCAATGCACGGGTGATAACTAGAGTTGACAAAGATAGGCCCTTGGGTCGAGACATAAAACAGGTCTAGGTACATGACTAGGTCTGCATGAGCACATGACTAGGCCTACATGATCACATGATTAGGCCTATATGATCACATGACTAGGTCTGCATGATCACATGACTAGGCCTACATGAGCACATGACTAGGCCTACATGATCACATGACTAGGTCTACATGATCACATGACTAGGTCTACATGATCACATGACTAGGCCTACATGATCACATGATTAGGCCTACATGATCACATGACTAGGCCTACATGATCACATGACTAGGTCTGCATGATCACATGACTAGGTCTGCATGATCACATGACTAGGCCTACATGATCACATGACTAGGTCTGCATGATCACATGACTAGGCCTACATGATCACATGACTAGGTCTGCATGATCACATGACTAGGCCTACATTAGCACATGACTAGGTCTACATGATCACATGACTAGGTCTACATGATCACATGACTAGGTCTACATGATCACATGACAAGGTCTACATTAGCACATGACTAGGCCTACATTAGCACATGACTAGGCCTACATTAGCACATGACTAGGTCTACATGATCACATGACTAGGCCTACATGATCACATGACTAGGTCTACATGATCACATGACTAGGCCTACATTAGCACATGACTAGGTCTACATGATCACATGACTAGGTCTACATGATCACATGACTGGGTCTACATGATCACATGACTAGGCCTACATTAGCACATGACTAGGTCTACATGATCACATGACTAGGTCTACATGATCACATGACTAGATCTACATTAGCACATGACTGGGTCTACATGATCACATGACTAGGTCCATGCAGCCCAAGACAAAGCCCTGTATTCGTGATGGAGACAAGTTATCACAGTTACATTCGAACAAAGGCTTGCTTCACATAACTGCTCTGTTCGTACAGGGAACAGAAAATCTATGTCTTGAAAACTACTTCTGACAGGGAACATAACAAAATGCTATCTCATGTTCATATTAAGAAAGACAGATGAACATCAGGAACGTGCTTTGTCTCTCTGAACTCTCCCCAAGTGGCACAATTTAAGTATTCAATAGCATCAGGACCAGACATAGAACATATCGGCCGTCGCGGCAGAGAGGTCATTGTTCTGGCAAACAGGGAGGTCCTACTTTCTCAAAACACACTTGATACTAGCTGCTACATCAACTATCTGCTACACGACCTACATCAACTATCTGCTACACGACCTACATCAACCATCTGCCACACGACCTACATCAACTATCTGGTACACGACCTACATCAACTATCTGGTACACCAGCTACATCAACTATCTGGTACACAAGCTACATCAACTATCTGGTACACGAGCAACATTGTACTTAATGTACATGGTCCCAGCAGTAACATATAGCAACATTGTACTTAATGTACACTGTCCCAGCAGTAACATATAGCAACATTGTACTTAATGTACATTGTCCCAGCAGTAACTTACAGCAACATTGTACTTAATGTACATGGTCCCAGCAGTAACTTACAGCAACATTGTACTTAATGTACATGGTCCCAGCAGTAACTTACAGCAACATTGTACTTAATGTACAGTACATGGTCCCAGCAGTAACTTACAGCAACATTGTACTTAATGTACATGATCCCAGCAGTAACATATAGCAACATTGTACTTAATGTACAGTACATGGTCCCAGCAGTAACATACAGCAACATTGTACTTAATGTACAGTACATGGTCTCAGCAGTAACATACAGCAACATTGTACTCAATGTACAGTACATGGTCCCAGCAGTAACATACAGCAACATTGTACTTAATGTACATGGTCCCAGCAGTAACATACAGCAACATTGTACTCAATGTACAGTACATGGTCCCAGCAGTAACATACAGCAACATTGTACTTAATGTACAGTACATGGTCCCAGCAGTAACATATAGCAACATTGTACTTAATGTACATGGTCCCAGCAGTAACATACAGCAACATTGTACTTAATGTACAGTACATGGTCCCAGCAGTAACATACAGCAACATTGTACTTAATGTACATGGTCCCAGCAGTAACATACAGTAACATTGTACTTAATGTACATGGTCCCAGCAGTAACATATAGCAACATTGTACTTAATGTACATGGTCCCAGCAGTAACATACAGATGTAGAAAGTACATGTGTACCACCCCACAGAACAATTGACTCCAGGTGTTTGAGAGACGTGCAGCATGACAAAGATGCATTACAACACATCTGGACTTCCACTGTGTCCTGATACAACACAATACAACACAACAGCATCATCTACATTGTGTCAGCAGCTTACAATCTGTTGTATTGTCAGGTCTCACTGTATATTGACTTATTTGCCAGGTTTCACATACAATGAGTTTGATACAGAACAAGTATTTCCATGGGACACAAGGACACGCCTTGGGTATGAACGGGGTCTGCTATCATGTGTTAGCCCTGACCCTGACCTTGACCTCCAAGACTCAAAGCTCCATCTGTGGTCTGCACTTTCCACATTGTGACTCATCAAGACTTGTTTTTTTCATAACGTGTAAGAAAAATATAAAAAAATACATAGAAAACTGTAGTCCAATGTCAATCCATACATGTGGGGTTTGACAAGACCTAAACCCAAGTTGAAGCTAAAAAGGTCGAGCTCAATAAGCAGACAGCAAGATGTTGAGATGCCACTGTGATCAAAGACCAGTCTTTGGTTTGTGGAAGTTTTTTGGCGGTTGTATCAGTTTGAGGCTGTGTTGCAAAAAGTCCTTCTTCTGGCCATATTCATCATTGATCACGGAACTCAACTGGCTATTTCAGCCCCCGAGAAAGGTGAGCCAACCACGAGGAACACCAGAGTGGGTCTGCAGACCGTCATTCATGCTCCTGTGTGGTCACAGATCCTCCTGCCTATTAACCCTTCAGCTGCCGGACAACATGCTTTTCAACCTTTCCATTGATGGACATATTGCTTGTTAACCCTTGCACTGCCATGCTTACTAACCCTTGCCCCTGTATGACATGTCTTCCGAGTGTCGCCTTTCCTCTGGCTTCACTTGTGTTGACAATTTTTAAATGAGTCTTCAGTCAATCAAGAGTTTGCCATTCAGTTACCTTATTAACATTGTTTTGTAACAGGATTTCCCACTTCAACAGTCTGAATCTTGTCTGTACCCTGGACGACAGTCTGTACCTTGTCTGTACCCTGGACAACAATCTGTACCCTGTCTGTACCCTGGACAACAGTCTGTACCCTGTATGTACCCTGGACAACAGTCTGTACCCTGGACAACAGTCTCTACCCTGTCTGTACCCTGGACAACATTCTGTACCCTGTCTGTACCCTGGACAACATTCTGTACCCTGTCTGTACCCTGGACAACAGTCTGTACCCTGTCTGTACCCCTGACAACAGTCTGTACCTTGTCTGTACCCTGGACAACATTCTGTACCCTGTCTGTACCCTGGAAAACAGTTTGTACCCTATCTGTACCCCTGACAACAGTTTGTACCCTATCTGTACCATAGACAACAGTCTGTACCATGTCTGTACCCTGGACAACTGTCTGTACCCTGTCAGTACCCTGGACAACAGTCTGTACCATGTCTGTACCCTGGACAACAGTTTATATGCTGTCTGTACCCTGGACAACAGTTTGTACCCTATCTGTACCCTGGACAACAGTCTGTACCCTATCTGTACCCTTGACAACAGTTTGTACCCTATTTGTACCCTGGACAACAGCCTGTACCCTATCTGTACCCTTGACAACAGTTTGTACCCTATCTGTACCCTTGACAACAGTCCATACCCTGTCTTTACCCTTGACAATAGTCCGTACCCTGTCTGTACCCTGGAGAACAGTCTGTACCCTGTCTGTACCCTTGACAATAGTCTGTACCTTGTCTGTACCCCTGACAACAGTCTCTACCCTTTCTGTACCCTCGATAACAGTTTGTACCCTATCTGTACCCTTGACAATAGTCCGTACCCTATCTGTACCATAGACAACAGTTTGTACCCTGTCTGTACCCTTGACAATAGTCTGTACCCTATCTGTACCATAGACAACAGTTTGTACCCTGTCTGTACCCTGGAGAACAGTCTGTACCCTATCTGTACCCTTGACAACAGTCCGTACCCTATCTGTACCATAGACAACAGTTTGTACCCTGTCTGTACCCTTGACAATAGTCTGTACCCTGGACAATATTTTTTACCCTGTCTGTACCCTTGACAATAGTCTGTACCCTTGACAATAGTCTGTACCCTGTCTGTAATGTGGACAGCTTGAACCTTGTCTGTCATTGGTGTAATTTAATGGTGTAATTTAATGGTGTAGTTTCAAAGGCGTTGTTTCAAAGGTGTTGTTTCAATGGTGTTGTTTCAATGGTGTTGTTCCAATGGTGTTGTTTCAATGGTGTTGTTTCATTGGTGCAGTTTCAATGGTGATGTTTTCATGGTTAAGTTTCGATGGTGTTGTTTCAATGACAAGTCCCCAAAAACTTGTGAAAAACTTTAAAATCCAATTTAACAAACAGCACAGTCCAGTGACATGTGGCAAGGATGGAAAGAAATAACTTCAATATTTAAGATTACACATGTTTAGGGAGATATTAAAGTTGAATGTGCAGCCTCTTCCTCCGGTGTTTTTATCACATTAAACTTGAATATGGACAAGCTTTACCTTACTTCAACTGGCTGAACTTTCCTATTAATTCTCTGAATGGGAATTGATCTTGAGTTGACAAGAGCTGCCGAAGACTGAATAGATGCACGGCTGGGTGCCGTAGTCCGTCTCTCGACGCAGCTCAATGGATTGATACGATGAACTGACACAATCCAGCAACATACATCGTGTGGCAATTCCTTCAAATCACCATAAAATGAGGGACCAAATAAATGCCCAAAGGCTTACATTCACTTAAATTTTTGAAATGTTGTGGAAAGTTTATCAACAGCTTTCAGGCGATATAAATTTAATGGATGAGAGAGTCTGTGAGCCTTCCTGTGGGAAGAGTTGAGGGAGAGTTGAGGGCAATGCAGTGATGCACATAGGGATCACCCCATATCAATCTGATATTTATCGACATCCTTCTCAAAGAAATATTGATGGTCAGATTACAGAAGGCGAAGGGATAGTGTGGTTGCAAACATCCGCAACATGCATCCACACTGCATTATGGGAAATCAATCACAGAAGGAGGGACGGTGGCTAGCACCTCAGATGTGAGGGATTGGGCAGATACGCTGGCAAGTTTCAATTACTTCAATGGCACAGGCCGCAACATCACAGTGATACTTCTGTGGAAGATGAATTCAAGGCCAGCTCAAGTAAATGTTCTTTGTCCTTCCCTGATCCTTCTCACATTCGCCTCCACAAGAATCTCCACTACCAAAACCCACCCTCCCATCAGAGAAAACCAGGCTCTAGAAGAATGTCCTCTACCAAAACCCACCCTCCCATCAGAGAAAACTAGGCTCTACAAGAATCTCCTCTACCCAAACCCACCCTCCCATGAGAGAAAAAAAGGTTCTACAAGAATCTCCTCTACCCAAACCCACCCTCCCATCAGAAAAAACTAGGCTCTACACGAATCTCCTCTACCCAAACCCACCCTCCCATCAGAGAAAACTAGGCTCTACACGAATCTCCTCTACCCAAACCCACCCTCAAATCAGAGAAAACTAGGCTCTACAAGAATCTCCTCTACCCAAAACCACCCTCAAATCAGAGAAAACTAGGCTCTACAAGAATCTCCTCTACCCAAACCCACCCTCCCATCAGAGAAAACCAGGCTCTACAAGAATGTCCTGTACCCGAACCCACCCTCCAATCAGAGAAAACTAGGCTCTACAAGAATCTCCTCTACCCAAACCCACCCTCCCATCAGAGAAAACTAGGCTCTACAAGAATCTCCTCTACCCAAACCCACCCTCCCATCAGAAAAAACTAGGCTCTACAAGAATCTCCTCTACCCAAACCCACCTTCCCATCAGAGAAAACTAGGCTCTACAAGAATCTTCTCTACCCAAACCCACCCTCCCATCAGAGAAAACTAGGCTCTACACGAATCTCCTCTACCCAAACCCACCCTCCAATCAGAGAAAACCAGGCTCTACAAGAATCTCCTCTACCCAAACCCAGCCTCCCATCAGAGAAAAACAGGCTCTACAAGAATCTCCTCTACCCAAACCCACCCTCCCATCAGAGAAAACTAGGCACTACAAGAATGTCCTCTACCCAAACCCACCCTCCCATCAGAGAAAACTAGGCTCTACAAGAATCTCCTCTACCCAAACCCACCCTCCCATCAGAGAAAACCAGGCTCTACAAGAATCTCCTCTACCCAAACCCACCCTCCCATCAGAGAAAACCAGGCTCTACAAGAATCTCCTTTACCCAAACCCACCCTCCCATCAGAGAAAACCAGGCTCTACAAGAATCTCCTCTACCCAAACCCAGCCTCCCATCAGAGAAAACCAGACTCTACAAGAATCTCCTCTACCCAAACCCAGCCTCCAATCAGAGAAAAACAGGCTCTACAAGAATCTCCTCTACCCAAACCCACCCTCCCATCAGAGAAAACTAGGCACTACAAGAATGTCCTCTACCCAAACCCACCCTCCCATCAGAGAAAACTAGGCTCTACAAGAATCTCCTCTAACCAAACCCACCCTCCCATCAGAGAAAACCAGGCTCTACACGAATCTCCTCTACCCAAACCCACCCTCCCATCAGAGAAAAAAAGGTTTTACAAGAATCTCCTCTACCCAAACAAACCTTCCCATCAGAAAAAACTAGGCTCTACACGAATCTCCTCTACCCAAACCCAACCTCCCATCAGAAAAAACTAGGCTCTACAAGAATGTCCTCTACCCAAACCCACCCTCCCATCAGAAAAATCTAGGCTCTACACGAATCTCCTCTACCCAAACCCACCCTCCCATCAGAAAAAACTAGGCTCTACACGAATCTCCTCTACCCAAACCCACCCTCCCATCAGAAAAAGTAGGCTCTACACGATTCTCCTCTACCCAAACCCACCCTCCCATCAGAGAAAACCAGGCTCTACAAGAATCTCCTCTACCCAAACCCACCCTCCCATCAGAGAATACCAGGCACTACAAGAATGTCCTCTACCCAAACCCATCCTCCCATCAGAGAAAACTTGGTTCTACAAGAATCTCCTCTACCCAAACCCAACCTCCCATCAGAGAAAACCAGGCTCTACAAGAATCTCCTCTACCCAAACCCACCCTCCCATCAGAGAAAACTAGGCTCTACAAGAATGTCCTCTACCCAAAACCCAGCGTCCCATCATAGAAAACCAGGCTTTACAAGAATCTCCTCTACCCAAACCCACCCTCCCATCAGAGAAAACCAGGCTCTACAAGAATCTCCTCTACCCAAACCCAGCGTCCCATCATAGAAAACCAGGCTTTACAAGAATCTCCTCTACCCAAACCCACCCTCCCATCAGAGAAAACTAGGCTCTACAAGAATCTCCTCTACCCAAACCCACCCTCCCATCAGAGAAAACTAGGCTCTACAAGAATCTCCTCTACCCAAACCCACCCTCCCATCAGAGAAAACCAGGCTCTACACGAATCTCCTCTACCCAAACCCACCCTCCCATCAGAGAAAACCAGGCTCTACAAGAATCTCCTCTACCCAAACCCACCCTCCCATCAGAGAAACCCAGGCTCTACAAGAATCTCCTCTACCCAAACCCACCCTCCCATCAGAGAAAACCAGGCTCTACAAGAATCTCCTCTACCCAAACCCACCCTCCCATCAGAGAAAACCAGGCTCTACAAGAATCTCCTCTACCCAAACCCACCCTCCCATCAGAGAAAACCAGGCTCTACAAGAATCTCCTCTACCCAAACCCACCCTCCCATCAGAGAAAACCAGGCTCTACAAGAATCTTCTCTACCCAAACCCAACCTCCCATCAGAGAAAACCAGGCTCTACAAGAATCTCCTCTACCCAAACCCACCCTCCCATCAGAGAAAACCAGACTCTACAAGAATCTCCTCTACCCAAACCCACCCTCCCATCAGAGAAAACCAGGCTCTACAAGATTCTCCTCTACCTAAACCCACCCTCCCATCAGAGAAAACCAGGCTTTACAAGAATCTCCTCTACCCAAACCCACCCTCCCATCAGAGAAAACTAGGCTCTACAAGAATCTCCTCTACCCAAACCCAACCTCCCATCAGAGAAAACCAGACTCTACAAGAATCTCCTCTACCCAAACCCACCCTCCCATCAGAGAAAACCAGGCTCTACAAGAATCTCCTCTACCCAAACCCAGCGTCCCATCATAGAAAACCAGGCTTTACAAGAATCTCCTCTACCCAAACCCACCCTCCCATCAGAGAAAACTAGGCTCTACAAGAATCTCCTCTACCCAAACCCACCCTCCCATCAGAGAAAACTAGGCTCTACAAGAATCTCCTCTACCCAAACCCACCCTCCCATCAGAGAAAACCAGGCTCTACACGAATCTCCTCTACCCAAACCCACCCTCCCATGAGAGAAAAAAGGTTCTACAAGAATCTCCTCTACCAAAACCCACCCTCCCATCAGAAAAAACTAGGCTCTACACGAATCTCCTCTACCCAAACCCACCCTCCCATCAGAGAAAACCAGGCTCTACACGAATCTCCTCTACCCAAACCCACCCTCCCATCAGAAAAAACTAGGCTCTACACGAATCTCCTCTACCCAAACCCACCCTCCCATCAGAAAAAACTAGGCTCTACACGAATCTCCTCTACCCAAACCCAACCTCCCATCAGAGAAAACCAGGCTCTACAAGAATCTCCTCTACCCAAACCCACCCTCCCATCAGAGAAAACCAGGCTCTTCAAGAATCTCCTCTACCCAAACCCAGCCCCCCATCAGAGAAAACCAGACTCTACAAGAATCTCCTCTACCCAAACCCACCCTCCCATCAGAGAAAACCAGGCTCTACAAGAATCTCCTCTACCCAAACCCACCCTCCCATCAGAGAAAACTAGGCTTTGAAATACATCCCCACTTGACAGACAGTATGAGTCACTGTACCTTGAAATAACACAACAGCATTGTCTGGTGTTGCCTAGAAGGGTGTCAGTGTGAGGTCTGAGTGGGTGTCCCAAAAAGGTGGGTGTCCAAGTAAGGCAGGTGCAGGTGTCCAAGTAAGGCAGGTGTCAGAGTAAGGTGGGTGTGGGTGTCCCAGTAAGGTGGATTTGGGTGTCCTAGTAAGGTGGGTGTGGGTGTCCTAGTAAGGTGGGTGTGGGTGTCCTAGTAAGATGGGTGTGGGTGTCCTAGTAAGGTGGGTGTGGGTGTCCCAGTAAGGTGGATGTGGGTGTCCCAGTAAGGTGGGTGTGGGTGTCCCAGTAAGGTGGGTGTGGGTGTCCCAGTAAGGTGGGTGTGGGTGTCCTAGTAAGGTGGGTGTGGGTGTCCCAGTAAGGTGGGTGTGGGTGTCCTAGTAAGGTGGGTGTGGGTGTCCCAGTAATGTGGGTTCGGGTGTCCTAGTAACGTGGGTGTGGGTGTCCTAGTAAGGTGGGTGTGGGTGTCCTAGTAAGGTGGGTGTGGGTGTCCTAGTAAGGTGGGTGTGGGTGTCCTAGTAAGGTGGGTGTGGGTGTCCTAGTAATGTGGGTGTGGGTGTCCTAGTAAGGTGGGTGTGGGTGTCCTAGTAAGGTGGGTGTGGGTATCCTAGTAAGGTGGGTGTGGGTGTCCTAGTAAGGTGGGTGTGGGTGTCCTAGTAAGGTGGGTGTGGGTGTCCTAGTAAGGTGGGTGTGGGTGTCCTAGTAAGGTGGGTGTTGGTGTCCTAGTAAGGTGGGTGTGGGTGTCCTAGTAAGGTGGGTGTGGGTGTCCTAGTAAGGTGTGTGTGGGTGTCCTAGTAAGGTGGTCGTGGTTGTCCCAGTAAGGGGTGTGTGGGTGTCCTAGTAAGGTGGGTGTGGGTGTCCTAGTAAGGTGGGTGTGGGTGTCCCAGTAATGTGGGTGTGGGTGTCCTAGTAACGTGGGTTCTGGTGTCCTAGTAAGGTTGGTGTGGGTGTCCTAGTAAGGTGGGTGTGGGTGTCCTAGTAAGGTGGGTGTGGGTGTCCTAGTAAGGTGGGTGTGGGTGTCCTAGTAATGTGGGTGTGGGTGTCCTAGTAAGGTGGGTGTGGGTGTCACAGTAAGGTGTGTGTGGGTGTCCTAGTAAGGTGGGTGTGGGTGTCCTAGTAAGGTGGGTGTGGGTGTCCTAGTAAGGTGTGTGTGGGTGTCCTAGTAAGGTGGTCGTGGTTGTCCCAGTAAGGTGTGTAGGGGTGTCCTAGTAAGGTGTGTGGGGGTGTCCTAGTAAGGTGGGTGTGGGTGTCCCAGTAAGGTGGGTGTGGTTGTCTGAAGTAAGGGGGATGTGGGTGTCTGAAGACATCACTCGGAGCACCGGATGCAGACCCAGGATTGTTACACTGACCAGGTATTGTGGAACACAATTTCATTCCTTCAACTGGAGCATCACATCCCAGTCGGCCACTGACCAACTGACCACTCCAGCAGGTCAGTGCTGATCCCAGCCTATCAATAATTGATCAATCAGCTGATTAGATGTCCCGTCTAACACACAGACTGGTCCCACTGTTCACAGGGAGCTCATCTACATCCAATTTAGGGCCAACCTCCTCATGTCAGAAAAATGATTAGAACACAGCACCTTAGCTTAAGATGGAATTAATTGGATGATAACAGAAACAAAAAAAGAGAGAATTAATTTCAAAACAGGTTAACAAGAGGAACACAAGTAGGCAAGACGACCACGTCAACAACATACTAACGGTCGGCATGTATCCATGACATGCCACTCATACTCTGGCTGAAAGAGCAACAATGGTGGAGTATCTGCCGTATGTCCGACTGGACCCTGATGAATGAAGTGAGTGTGTCTGTATGGTAAACTATTCACAGGCCCCCGTCTATGCTACCTATTACCTCCTGTAATCCAATTACCAACCTAAGTATATTGCTGCTGCCCACTCTCTGGAGACTCCAGCAGAACGCCTGCATCAGACCTGACAACTCGGCAAGTCTTAGAGACTCCAAAGCAAACACCAAACCATTGTCTTAGAGACTCCACAGCACACACCACACCATTGTCTTAGAGACTCCACAGCACACACCACACCATTGTCTGAGACTCCACAGCACACACCACACCATTGTCTGAGACTCCACAGCACACACCACATAATTGTCTTGGAGACTCCACAGCACACACCACATAATTGTCTAAGAGACTCCACAGCACACAGCACACACCACACCATTGTCTAGGCGACTCCACAGCACACACCACATAATTGTCTAGGCAACTCCACAGCACACAGCACACACCACACCATTGTCTAGGCGACTCCACAGCACACACCACATAATTGTCTAGGCAACTCCACAGCACACAGCACATAATTGTCTTAGAGACTCCACAGCACACAGCACACCATTGTCTTGGAAACTCCACAGCACACAGCACATAATTATCTTAGAGACTCCACAGCACACACCACACCATTGTCTTAGAGACTCCACGGCACACACCACATAATTGTCTTGTAGACTCCACAGCACACAGCACATAATTGTCTAAGAGACTCCACAGCAAACACCACATAATTGTCTTGGAGACTCCACAGCACACAGCACACAGCACATAATTGTCTAAGAGACTCCACAGCACACACCACATAATTGTCTTGGAGACTCCACAGCACACAGCACACAGCACATAATTGTCTAAGAGACTCCACAGCAAACACCACACCATTGTCTAGGAGACTCCACAGGACACACCACACCATTGTCTAGGAGACTCCACAGCACACAGCACACCATTGTCTAGGAGACTCCACAGCACACAGCACACAGCACACAATTGTTCACCTGGTGGCTACCTGTGCATCTCCCAATGTATTTTTGGTCCAAGTCACAATGGAGACCTGGGTCCACCTTGGCCAGGACCTTGTGTCATGAAGGGGAAGCTAACATATCTGTACTTGGTCCAACAGTTTATATCCCACTATATATCTCTTAGTTACATCCCACTATATATCTCATAGTTACATCCCACTATATATCTCATAGTTACATTACACTACATATCTCATAGTTACATTACACTATATATCTCATAGTTACATTACACTATATATCTCATAGTTACATTAGACTATATATCTCATAGTTACATCCCACTATATATCTCATAGTTACATCCCACTATATATCTCATAGTTACATCCCACTAAATATCTCATAGTTACATTACACTATATATCTCATAGTTACATTAGACTATATATCTCATAGTTACATCCCACTATATATCTCATAGTTACATCACACTATATATCTCATAGTTACATCCCACTAAATATCTCATAGTTACATCCCACTATATATCACATAGTTACATCCCACTATATATCTCATGGTTACATCCCACTATCTATCTCATAGTTTACATCCCACTATCTATCTCATAGTTTACATCCCACTGTCTATCTCATAGTTACATCACCCTATATATATCATAGTTACATCACACTATATATCTCATAGTTTACATCCCACTATCTATCTCATAGTTTACATCCCACTATCTATCTCATAGTTACATCCCACTATCTATCTCATAGTTACATCCCACTATCTATCTCATAGCTTACATCACACTATCTATCTCATAGCTTACATCACACTATATATCTCATAGTTACATCCCACTATATATCTCATAGCTTACATCACACTATATTTCTCATAGTTACATCCCACTATCTATCTCATAGTTACATCACACTATATATCTCATAGTTACATCACACTATATATCTCATAGTTACATCACACTATATATCTCATAGTTAACATCCCACTATCTATCTCATAGTTACATCCCACTATATATCTCATAGCTTACATCACACTATCTATCTCATATCTTACATCACACTATCTATCTCATAGCTTACATCACACTATCTATCTCATAGCTTACATCACACTATCTATCTCATAGTTTACATCACACTATCTATCTCATAGCTTACATCACACTATATATCTCATAGTTACATCACACTATATATCTCATAGTTTACATCCCACTATCTATCTCATAGTTTACATCCCACTATCTATCTCATAGTTTACATCACACTATATATCTCATAGCTTACATCACACTATATATCTCATAGTTACATCGCACTATCTATCTCATAGTTACATCACACTATATATCTCATAGTTACATCCCACTATCTATCTCATAGTTACATCACACTATATATCTCATAGTTACATCACACTATATTTCTCATAGTTACATCACACTATCTATCTCATAGTTACATCACACTATGTATCTCATAGCTTACATCACACTATATATCTCATAGTTACATCACACTATATATCTCATAGCTTACATCACACTATATTTCTCATAGTAACATCCCTGTATCTATCTCATAGTTACATCACACTATCTATCTCATAGTTACATCCCACTATCTATCTCATAGCTTACATCACACTATCTATCTCATAGCTTACATCACACTATATTTCTCATAGTTACATCCCACTATCTATCTCATAGTTACATCACACTATATATCTCATAGCTTACATCACACTATATATCTCATAGTTACATCACACTATATATCTCATAGCTTACATCACACTATATTTCTCATAGTTACATCACACTATCTATCTCATAGTTACATCACACTATATATCTCATAGTTACATCACACTATATATCTCATAGTTACATCACACTATATATCTCATAGTTTACATCCCACTATCTATCTCATAGTTTACATCCCACTATCTATCTCATAGTTTACATCCCACTATCTATCTCATAGTTACATCACACTATATATATCATAGTTACATCACACTATATATCTCATAGTTTACATCACACTATCTATCTCATAGTTACATTACACTATCTATCTCATAGTTACATCCCACTATCTATCTCATAGCTTACATCACACTATCTATCTCATATCTTACATCACACTATATATCTCATAGTTACATCGCACTATCTATCTCATAGTTACATCCCACTATCTATCTCATAGCTTACATCACACTATCTATCTCATAGCTTACATCACACTATATATCTCATAGTGACATCCCACTATCTATCTCATAGTTACATCCCACTATCTATCTCATAGCTTACATCACACTATCTATCTCATAGCTTACATCACACTATCTATCTCATAGTTACATCACACTATATATCTCATAGTTACATCACACTATCTATCTCATAGTTACATCCCACTATCTATCTCATAGCTTACATCACACTATCTATCTCATAGCTTACATCACACTATATTTCTCATAGTTACATCGCACTATCTATCTCATAGTTACATCCCACTATATATCTCATAGTTTACATCCCACTATCTATCTCATAGCTTACATCACACTATATATCTCATAGTTACATCACACTATATATCTCATAGTTACATCCCACTATCTATCTCATAGCTTACATCACACTATATATCTCATAGTTTACATCACACTATATATCTCATAGTTACATCACACTATATATCTCATAGCTTACATCACACTATATATCTCATAGTTACATCACACTATATTTCTCATAGCCTACATCACACTATATATCTCATAGCTTACATCACACTATCTATCCATAGCTTACATCACACTATATTTCTCATAGTTTACATCACGTTGTGTCTAGCCCCATGCGTTCTAGACTGCCTGTATTCCCGCTATCTTGTAAAGGCAGCTGTCTGTCATACTGTAGCAGCTTGGCCGACAATTGTATCAGAATCCCTGGTGTTTTCTGCTTGGTTGTAACATATCACATTTCTATTTTGGAAAGAGCTACTTTCTCGTATCATTCCAACAAAACAAACAGCAAGTTGTTCTTGTTTGTTTTATTTAACTGTTTTTTCTCAGATTACAGTTTGGTTTCCCTGATGGCAGCTGCCTGCCCTCCCCCACGACACACACACACAGACACACACACACACACACAGACACACACACACAGACACACAGACACACATACACACACACAGACAGACACACACACAGATACAAACACACAGACACAGACACAGACACACACACACACAGACACACAGACAGACACACACACACACAGACACACACACACACACACACACAGACAGACACAGACACACACACACACAGACAGACACACACACACAGACACACACACACAGAGACACACACACACACAGATACACACACACAGACACACATACACACACACACAGAGACACAGACACACACACACACACAGAGACACACATACAGACACAGACACACACACACCGTGAGACACACACACCAACACACACACCGTGAGACACACTAAAAACACAGACGCACACACATACAGACAGACACACAGACACAGACACACACACCGTGAGACACACACACACACACACACACACACACACACACACACACACAGACGCACACACATACAGACAGACACACAGACACAGACACAGACACACACACACCGTGAGACACACACCGACACACACACTGTGAGACACACACACACACACACCGTGAGACACACAGACACACACACACACACACCGTGAGACACACACACAGGTATGGTGGAGATTATGCAACCATATATCTTGGTGATCTATCCTGCTTCTTCACCTACACCTCAGTGTTCCCTGACTGTGTTCTCCTAATGTGTTCCCTGATCACATTCCCGACTGGTTCCCTGAAAGCGTTCCCTAACTGGGCTCCCCGACTGTGTTCCCTGCCTGTGTGCATTGACCAGTTCCCTGACTGCGTTCCCCACCTGTGTCACCTGTGTTACATGCCTGTGTGCATTGACCAGTTCCCTGACTGCGTTCCCCACCTGTGTCACCTGTGTTACATGCCTGTGTGCATTGACCAGTTCCCTGACTGCGTTCCCCACCTGTGTCACCTGTGTTCTCTGCCTGTGTGCATTGACCAGTTCCCTGACTGCGTTCCCCACCTGTGTCACCTGTGTTCTCTGCCTGTGTGCATTGACCAGTTCCCTGACTGCGTTCCCCACCTGTGTCACCTGCCTGTGTGCATTGACCAGTTCCCTGACTGCGTTCCCCACCTGTGTCACCTGTGTTCCCTGCCTGTGTGCATTGACCAGTTCCCTGACTGCGTTCCCCACCTGTGTCACCTTACTGCTTATTGACTACAGATAGATGTGGTGTAGAACACAATGCTCTTGACTACAGATAGATATGGTGTAGAACACAATGCTCTAGACTACAGATAGATGTGGTGTAGAACACAATGCTCTTGACTACAGATAGATGTGGTGTAGAACACAATGCTCTAGACTACAGATAGATGTGGTGTAGAACACAATGCTCTAGACTACAGATAGATGTGGTGTAGACCACAATGCTCCAGACTACAGATAGATCTGGGGTAGAACACAATGCTCTTGACTACAGATAGATATGGTGTAGAACACAATGCTCTAGACTACAGATAGATGTGGTGTAGAACACAATGCTCTAGACTACAGATAGATGTGGTGTAGACCACAATGCTCTTGACTACAGATAGCTGTGGTGTAGACCACAATGCTCTAGACTACAGATAGATGTGGTGTAGACCACAATGCTCTTGACTACAGATAGCTGTGGAGTAGACCACAATGCTCTAGACTACAGATAGATGTGGTGTAGACCACAATGCTCTTGACTACAGATAGATGTGGTGTAGAACACAATGCTCTAGACTACAGATAGATGTGGTGTAGAACACAATGCTCTAGACTACAGATAGATGTGGTGTAGAACACAATGCTCTAGACTACAGATAGATGTGGTGTAGAACACAATGCTCTAGACTACAGATAGATGTGGTGTAGAACACAATGCTCTAGACTACAGATAGATGTGGTGTAGAACACAATGCTCTAGACTACAGATAGATGTGGTGTAGAACACAATGCTCTAGACTACAGATAGATGTGGTGTAGAACACAATGCTCTTGACTACAGATAGATGTGGTGTAGAACACAATGCTCTAGACTACAGATAGATGTGGTGTAGAACACAATGCTCTAGACTACAGATAGATGTGGTGTAGAACACAATGCTCTAGACTACAGATAGATGTGGTGTAGAACACAATGCTCTAGACTACAGATAGATGTGGTGTAGAACACAATGCTCTAGACTACAGATAGATGTGGTGTAGAACACAATGCTCCAGACTACAGATAGATGTGGTGTAGAACACAATGCTCTTGACTACAGATAGATGTGGTGTAGAACACAATGCTCTAGACTACAGATAGATGTGGTGTAGAACACAATGCTCTAGACTGCAGATAGATGTGGTGTAGAAAACAATGCTCTTGACTGCAGATAGATGTGGTGTAGAACACAATGCTCTTGACTACAGATAGATGTGGTGTAGAACACAATGCTCTTGACTGCAGATAGATGTGGAGTAGAACACAATGCTCTTGACTACAGATAGATGTGGTGTAGAACACAATTCTCTAGACTACAGATAGATGTGGTGTAGAACACAATGCTTATTGACTGCAGATAGATATGGTGTAGAACACAATGCTCTTGACTGCAGATAGATGTGGTGTAGGTCTTGCAGTAATGAGACCCCAGGGCGTGCGGTGGTACTGACTGGAGCTGTTCCCCACCAAACTGACAATCATCAGGTTTAACTAATGAAGGGATCGCACTGTTCTTCAAAAAGATTTTGTGTAAGAGCTTTGTCGCTGTAAGAGGCTCACCATGTATTTTTAGTCACCAAGAGGATCCTCAATTCTACGAGGATTAATTGGCAATTTTTGTTGCATGCTATCAAACGATTTATTCTCTTGGATTTGAATTAAACAGGAAATCAATATGAGCGTGTCTCCGGCCCAAGGACAAAATTAAACTTGCTGCGAAAAAAATTCCACGAAATTCTAGACACTGAAACCCTATATGAGGTGTGTGACTGCCTGCGACAACCCCAGCTCCACCCTCCATGCTGTGGTTGGGTAAAAGTATTCACTCCCGCGTTGTAAACATCAATAACACTGGGAGTAACACAATCACAGGACAATAAATCTTCGCACATCCCTTTCTGTCACAATGGAACTTGCAATAAATCTCAACACAACAATACTTCAGAAGTCACAGCCAGCCAAGTTCAAATTGCTATTAACGTAACAGCATACACGGAATGTCGACATGGACCCCGTTAGCTTAGTAGAAAATGACTCTCATCTAACTTGAGGCTTGTGTTTCATTCTCCAAATGGGTAAAACTCACTTACTCACTCCCACACACTCCGTATATTCTTCACTCCCTCCATCCCTCACTCCCACACACTCCGTATCTTCTTCACTCCTTCCATCCCTCACTCTCTCTAACTTCTCCCATCTCTCTATCTCAACCCTGCCTCACTCTCTCACTCCTTCCATCCAACACTCCCTCTAACTTCTCCCATCTCTCTATCTCAACCCTGCCTCACTCTCTCACTCCCTCCATCCCTCTAACTTCTCCAATCTCTCTATCTCAACCCTGCCTCACTCTCTCACTCTTTCCATCCCTCACTCCCTCTAACTTCTCCCATCTCTCTATCTCAACCCTGCCTCACTCTCTCACTCCCTCCATCCCTCACTCTCTCTAACTTCTCCGATCTCTCTATCTCAAACCTCCCTCGCTCTCTCACTCCCTCCATCCCTCACTCTCTCACTCCCTCCATCCCTCACTCTCTCTAACTTCTCCCATCTCTCTCTCTCAACCCTCCCTCACTCTCTACTTCAGCTGTTTATTGTCCAGTAACCTCCTTTCTTCAATGCCAACCAAGCAGGAGAGAGAGAAGAAGGACAGACAGAAAATCTGATTTCATTGCTCATTTAGCTCGGAAGTATAGAAGTTTGCCACTAATATCGCCAATTAGCCTTCAACAGGGGGGACTCTGGTGAAAGGAACTAATCACGACCCAGGGTCGGCCACGAGCAAACGATCCCTTATTTCCCCTCATGATCCCCTAATACCCATGTGAGGGAACAGCCATCCACAAGCAAGGCCACGCAAATTAATTTCTCTGTAGACAGCCTACACAACGGTGATCAATACATTAGCTATGGATCTCAATTCTGCCAAATTTATCAGCAATAGGATCAGCAAGCATTGTGGGTAAAGGGAATTCCCACTTGGAGTAAAGAGCAGAACAATGTTATCTTGCTCATCAACACCCAGGCAGGAGGAGCCGTCCAGGCTGATGTCCCGTGTATTTGCATGACTGGGCCCGCCACTGTAATCAGGCAATCTGTAATTACTGGGGACCACAGAATCAGGACAAATGAATATCATCAGTGGCATGCCGGCAGACACAACGTAATGTCTGCAGACACTTGGAACTGTCACCAAAACACTGTAAGGCCATTATTGGTCAAAACTGTCATTCCAACATATTCCATTATTGGTATGTTGTGCAGAAATTATCATAAAAAAATATGCCATTATTTTTGTGTGTGTACAAACTGAGATACACGTTCTATTGATGATGAGTTTTGTTTTCTCTGGAATGTCCGTATTTTCAGTCAAGTAGAGAAATGTTTTTGCCGCCCAATTATTAAACTAATCCTTTCATTGATAAATTACTCCAGCCTCTCTCACGGCAAACCCTGCAGTTATTACCAATCTTTATATGTAAATAGACACCTACCCAGATAAGCACCTTATTGATTCATATAGGTTCAGTAACAGTTCACTTTAGGCGTTTGTGTAACTACAGCACTGATAGTGGGTGGGCCATGTGGCCATTTGTGTAACTACAGCACTGATAGTGGGCCATGTGGCCGCACATACAGATACACTGGTCCCAGGCCATTATTGCTATATTGTTGTTGAAACATCTGCCATTATCGGTATGTTGTCGTAGAAGCTGTAAAACATATGGTATTATTGGTATGTTGTCATAGAAGCTGTCACTAAAACATCTGCCATTATTGGCATGTTGTCATAGAAGCTGTAAAACATATACCATTTTTGGTATGTTGTCATAGAAACTGTCACTAAAACATATACCATTATTGGTATGTTGTCATAGAAGCTGTCACTAAAACATATACCATTATTGGTATGTTGTCATAGAAGCTGTCATTCAAACACATGCCATTATTGGTATGTTGTCATAGAAGCTGTAAAACATATACCATTTTTGGTATGTTGTTATAGAAACTGTCACTAAAACATATACCATTATTGGTATGTTGTCATAGAAGCTGTCATTCAAACACATGCCATTATTGGTATGTTGTCATAGAAGCTGTAAAACATATACCATTATTGGTATGTTGTCATAGAAGCTGTCACTAAAACATCTGCCATTATTGGAATGTTGTCATAGAAGCTGTCACGAAAACATCTGCCATTATCGGTATGTTGTCATAGAAGCTGTCAAACATATACCATTTTTGGTATGTTGTCATAGAAACTGTCACTAAAACATCTGCCATTATTGGTATGTTGTCATTGAAGCTGTAATATATGCCATTATTTGTATGTTGTCATAGAAGCTGTCACTAAAACATCTGCCATTATTGGTATGTTGTCATAGAAGCTGTCACTAAAATATCAGCCATTATTGGTATGTTGTCATAGAAGCTGTCACTAAAACATCTGCCATTATTGGTATGTTGTCATAGAAGCTGTCATTCAAACATCTGCCATTATTGGTTTGCTGTCATAGAAACTGTCACTAAAACATATACCATTGTTGGTATGTTGTCATAGAAACTGTCACTAAAACATATGCCATTATTGGTATGTTGTCATAGAAGCTGTCACTAAAACATCTGCCATTATTGGTATGTTGTCATTGAAGCTGTAAATATATGCCATTATTGGTATGTTGTCATAGAAGCTGTCACTAAAACATATACCATTGTTGGTATGTTGTCATAGAAACTGTCACTAAAACATATGCCATTATTGGTATGTTGTCATAGAAGCTGTCACTAAAACATCTGCCATTATTGGTATGTTGTCATTGAAGCTGTAAATATATGCCATTATTGGTATGTTGTCATAGAAGCTGTCACTAAAACATCTGCCATTATTGGTATGTTGTCATAGAAGCTGTCACTAGAACATATACCATTATTGGTATGTTGTCATAGAAGCTGTCACTAAAACATATGCCATTATTGGTATGTTGTCATAGAAGCTGTCACTAGAGCATCTGCCATTATTGGTATGTTGTCATTGAAGCTGTAAATATATGCCATTATTGGTATGTTGTCATAGAAGCTGTCACTAAAACATCTGCCATTATTGGTATGTTGTCATAGAAGCTGTCCTTCAAACATATGCCATTATTGGTATGTTGTCATAGAAGCTGTAAAACATATACCATTATTGGTATGTTGTCATAGAAGCTCTCACTAAAACATATTCCATTATTGGTATGTTGTCATTGAAGCTGTCACTAAAACATATACCATTATTGGTATGTTGTCATAGAAGCTGTCACTAAAACATCTGCCATTATTGGTTTGTTGTCATAGAAGCTGTCACTAAAACATCTGCCATTATTGGTATGTTGTCATAGAAGCTGTAAATATATGCCATTATTGGTATGTTGTCATAGAAGCTGTCACTAAAACATCTGCCATTATTGGTATGTTGTCATAGAAGCTGTCATTCAAACATCTGCCATTATTGGTATGTTGTCATAGAAGCTGTCCTTCAAACATATGCCATTATTGGTATGTTGTCATAGAAGCTGTAAAACATATACCATTATTGGTATGTTGTCATAGAAGCTCTCACTAAAACATATTCCATTATTGGTATGTTGTCATTGAAGCTGTCACTAAAACATATACCATTATTGGTATGTTGTCATAGAAGCTGTCATTCAAACACATGCCATTATTGGTATGTTGTCATAGAAGCTCTCACTAAAACATATTCCATTATTGGTATGTTGTCATTGAAGCTGTCACTAAAACATATACCATTATTGGTATGTTGTCATTGAAGCTGTCACTAAAACATCTGCCATTATTGGTATGTTGTCATAGAAGCTGTCACTAGAACATATACCATTATTGGTCCGTGTCATAGAAGCTGTCATTCAAACACATGCCATAAGTTGTTAAGAGGCAACAGACAAATGATGTATGGATGGAGTATCCAAGTTCAAACAACTTTCTAATTACTGAAGTATGTTTCAACTGAACACGTCGCCGCTCGTTGCTGTGAGGAGGAAGGGAGAAGCTTCATCACACAAAGATGCCTGGTTTCTGGGTAATTGAAGAAGTACGCTTCCTCCTCCGATCAGCGCCAGCACCTTTGTCCTCCCAGCTCAAGTCACACAAACATCGCAGTCAGATGTGGAATAGCAAATACAAATCTCATCTCTATATTCCAATGGCATTCAAGCAGAAAACACCATCTCACTGTGGTGTGCTATTTGTCTTTTCATAAGTCTCTATCTGTGTCATAATAGCCCAAACAAGCACTGCCTCTGTGTAGAGTTATCACCATGGACAAGAGGCTTGTTCAAGCAGACAAAAAGTTAATCCTTCCATTACAAAATGAATATGGCTGTGTTTATCTGTTCAATTATTTCATTGCAACAGACTAAACACTGCATTGCAACACTGCCTCTATTAACCCTTGAAATAAACTGTTTATGTTAACCCTAAACATAAACCCTTATATTAACGCTTTGCATGAAGGCTTGGCATGAAGGCTCTGCATTAACCCTTGACATGAACACTCTATGTTAACCCTTGACATGAACACTCTACATTAACCTTGACATGAACACTCTATGTTAACCCTTGACATGAACACTCTACATTAACCCTTGACATGAACACTCTACATTAACCCTTTAAATGAACACTCTACATTAACCCTTGACATGAACACTCTATGTTAACCCTTGACATGAACACTCTACATTAACCCTTGACATGAACACTCTACATTAACCCTTGACATGAACACTCTACATTCACAACTGACATGAACACTCTACATTAACCCTTTAAATGAACACTCTACATTAACCCTTTAAATGAACACTCTACATTAACCCTTGACATGAACACTCTACATTAACCCTTGACATGAACACTCTACATTAACCCTTGACATGAACACTCTACATTAACCCTTTAAATGAACACTCTACATTAACCCTTGACATGAACACTCTATGTTAACCCTTGACATGAACACTCTACATTAACCCTTGACATGAACACTCTATGTTAACCCTTGACATGAACACTCTACATTAACCCTTGACATGAACACTCTACATTCACAACTGACATGAACACTCTACATTAACCCTTGACATGAACACTCTACATTAACCCTTGACATGAACACTCTGCATTAACCCTTTACATGAGCACTCTGCATTAACCCTTTAAATGAACACTCTATGTTAATCCTTTACATGAACACTCTACATTAACCCTTGACATGAACACTCTACATTAACCCTTGACATGAACACTCTGCATTAACCCTTTACATGAGCACTCTACATTAATCCTTGACATGAACACTCTACATTAACCCTTGACATGAACACTCTACATTAACCCTTGACATGAACACTCTACATTAACCCTTGACATGAACACTCTACATTAACCCTTGACATGAACACTCTGCATTAACCCTTTACATGAGCACTCTACATTAACCCTTGACATGAAAATTCTATCTTGAACACTTCACACGACCCTGCTGAGAGTGCCACACAACAGTTGAACATGTGCCGGGAGGTAGGGTGTGACAGAAATGAGCAGCAAGACTTTATTCAGCAAGACTGTCTTGTCCTGGCATTCTGTGTACTTCACACACCTAACTAACCCACCCACGGCAGTCCAGGTGTACTTCACACACCTAACTGACCCACCCACGGCAGTCCAAGTGTACTTCACACACCTAACTAACCGATCCACGGCAGTCCAGGTGTACTTCACACAACTAACTAACCCACCCACGGCAGTCCAGGTGTACTTCACACACCTAACTAACCCACCCACGGCAGTCCAAGTGTACTTTACACACCTAACTAACACACCCACGGCAGGCCAAGTGTACTTCACACACCTAACTAACCCACCCACGGCAGTCCAAGTGTACTTCACACACCTAACTAACCGATCCACGGCAGTCCAGGTGTACTTCACACAACTAACTAACCCACCCACGGCAGTCCAGGTGTACTTCACACAACTAACTAACCCACCCACGGCAGTCCAAGTGTACTTTACACACCTAACTAACACACCCACGGCAGTCCAAGTGTACTTCACACACCTAACTAACCCACCCACGGCAGTCCAGGTGTACTTCACACACCTAACTAACCCAACCACGGCAGTCCAAGTGTACTTCACACACCTAACTAACCCACCCACGGCAGTCCAGGTGTACTTCACACACCTAACTAACCCACCCACGGCAGTTCAAGTGTACTTCACACACCTAACTAACCCACCCACGGCAGTCCAGGTGTACTTTACACACCTAACTAACCCACCCACGGCAGTCCAGGTGTACTTTACACACCTAACTAACACACCCACGGCAGTCCAAGTGTACTTTACACACCTAACTAACCGATCCACGGCAGTCCAGGTGTACTTCACACACCTAACTAACCCACCCACGGCAGTTCAAGTGTACTTCACACACCTAACTAACCCACCTGCGTCAGTCCAGGTGTACTTTACACACCTAACTAACCCACCCGCGTCAGTCCAGGTGTACTTTACACACCTAACTAACCCACCCGCGGAAGTCCAGGTGTACTTTACACACCTAACTAACCCACCCGCGGCAGTCCAGGTGTACTTTACACACCTAACTAACCCACCCATGGCAGTCCAAGTGTACTTCACACACCTAACTAACACACCCACGGCAGGCCAAGTGTACTTCACACACCTAACTAACACACCCACGGCAGTCCAAGTGTACTTTACACACCTTACTAACACACCCACAGCAGTCCAAGTGTACTTTACACACCTAACTAACACACCCACGGCAGTCCAAGTGTACTTTACACACCTAACTAACACACCCACGGCAGTCCAGGTGTACTTTACACACCTAACTAACACACCCACGGCAGTCCAGGTGTACTTTACACACCTAACTAACACACCCGCGTCAGTCCAGGTGTACTTTACACACCTAACTAACCCACCCGCGGAAGTCCAGGTGTACTTTACACACCTAACTAACCCACCCGCGGCAGTCCAGGTGTACTTTACACACCTAACTAACCCACCCATGGCAGTCCAAGTGTACTTCACACACCTAACTAACACACCCACGGCAGGCCAAGTGTACTTCACACACCTAACTAACACACCCACGGCAGTCCAAGTGTACTTTACACACCTTACTAACACACCCACGGCAGTCCAAGTGTACTTTACACACCTAACTAACACACCCACGGCAGTCCAAGTGTACTTTACACACCTAACTAACACACCCACGGCAGTCCAGGTGTACTTTACACACCTAACTAACACACCCACGGCAGTCCAGGTGTACTTTACACACCTAACTAACACACCCACGGCAGGCCAAGTGTACTTCACACACCTAACTAACACACCCACGGCAGTCCAGGTGTACTTTACACACCTAACTAACACACCCACGGCAGTCCAGGTGTACTTTACACACCTAACTAACACACCCACGGCAGGCCAAGTGTACTTCACACACCTAACTAACACACCCACGGCAGTCCAAGTGTACTTTACACACCTAACTAACACACCCACGGCAGTCCAGGTGTACTTCACACACCTAACTAACCACCTGCGGCAGTCCAGGTGTACTTTACACACCTAACTAACCCACCCACGGCAGTCCAGGCGTACTTCACACACCTAACTAACCCACCCGCCGCAGTCCAGGTGTACTTCACACACCTAACTAACACACCCGCCGCAGTCCAGCTGTACTTTACACACCTAACTAACCCACCCACGGCAGTCCAGGTGTACTTCACACACCTAACTAACACACCAACGGCAGTCCAGGTGTACTTCACACACCTAAGTAACCCACCCGCGTCAGTCCAGGTGTACTTTACACACCTAACTAACCCATCCGCGGCAGTCCAGGTGTACTTTACACACCTAACTAACCCACCTGCGGCAGTCCAGGTGTAC
This sequence comes from Haliotis rufescens, assembly GCF_023055435.1. Taxonomy (NCBI): domain Eukaryota; kingdom Metazoa; phylum Mollusca; class Gastropoda; order Lepetellida; family Haliotidae; genus Haliotis; species Haliotis rufescens. The sequence continues at coordinate 2,099,503 of NW_025964346.1, forward strand.
TTCACACACCTAACTAACCCATCCGCGGCAGTCCAGGTGTACTTCACACACCTAACTAACCCACCTGCGGCAGTCCAGGTGTACTTTACACACCTAACTAACCCATCCGCGGCAGTCCAGGTGTACTTTACACACCTAACTAACCCACCTGCGGCAGTCCAGGTGTACTTTACACACCTAACTAACCCATCCGCGGCAGTCCAGGTGTACTTCACACACCTAACTAACCCACCTGCGGCAGTCCAGGTGTACTTTACACACCTAACTAACCCATCCGCGGCAGTCCAGGTGTACTTTACACACCTAACTAACCCACCCGCGGCAGTCCAGGTGTACTTTACACACCTAACTAACCCATCCGCGGCAGTCCAGGTGTACTTCACACACCTAACTAACCCACCCACGGCAGTCCAGGTGTACTTCACACACCTAACTAACCCACCTGCGGCAGTCCAGGTGTACTTCACACACCTAACTAACCCATCCGCGTCAGTCCAGGTGTACTTTACACACCTAACTAACCCACCCGCGGCAGTCCAGGTGTACTTCCTGTGACATGCTGGCTCCCCAATCTCTATACACGTCCAGCATCCAAGCATGCAGCCTTCCAGGCCGGGCCACAGCTGATTAGGCCGCGCTGTTAACTAATGAGGCAGTGCACAATAGCCGGCACGTGGCCAGTTAGAGAGCGTACAATGGGCCATTACACGGATCACTGCTTGCCCATCAACCTGGGACACATCAAAGGTCAAGTCTTGACCACTATGAAATAATTTCCACTAACAGTAATGTCTGTGTGCAATCATGGTAATTTACAGCATAAGTGGACATTGATCTCCATTAAGCTCCCCGGTTTTGTTCATACTGACAGGTCAGTTCACACACCTGGCCTTGATCACAGCGGTAATTAATATAACGACCAGCATGGATGACATAAGTCACAGCCACAGAGGATGCTGATCCCTGTCATCTCTCACATCTGTAGTCGGGGTGGGGATAGGGGGGGGGGGGGGGGGGGGATAGGGGGGGGGGGGGATAGGGGGGGTGGAGAGGAGCCTTGTGCTTGTTCATCTGACCCTTCTGTCTTGTTTATCTGAACCTTCTGTGCTTCCTAATCTGAACCTTCTGTCTTGTTTATCTGAACCTTCTGAGGTTGTTAATCTGAACCTTCTGTCTTGTTTATCTGAACCTTCTGAGGTCGTTCATCTGAACCTTCTGTGCTTGTTAATCTGAAACTTCTGAGCTTGTTAATCTGAACCTTCTGAGGTAGTTCATCTGAACCTTCTGTCTTGTTAATCTGAACCTTCTGTCTTGTTCATCTGAACCTTCTGTGATTGTTAATCTGAACCTTCTGTGCTTGTTTATCTGAACCTTCTGAGCTTGTTAATCTGAACCTTCTGTCTTGTTCATCTGAACCTTCTGTGATTGTTAATCTGAACCTTCTGTTCTTGTTTATCTGAACCTTCTGAGCTTGTTAATCTGAACCTTCTGTGCTTGTTAATCTGAACCTTCTGAGCTTGTTAATCTGAACCTTCTGAGGTAGTTCATCTGAACCTTCTGTCTTGTTAATCTGAACCTTCTGTCTTGTTAATCTGAACCTCCTGAGCCTGCTAATCTGAACCTTCTGTGATTGTTAATCTGAACCTTCTGTTCTTGTTTATCTGAACCTTCTGAGCTTGTTAATCTGAACCTTCTGTGCTTGTTAATCTGAACCTTCTGAGCTTGTTAATCTGAACCTTCTGAGGTAGTTCATCTGAACCTTCTGTCTTGTTAATCTGAACCTTCTGTCTTGTTAATCTGAACCTCCTGAGCTTGTTAATCTGAACCTCCTGAGCTTGTTAATCTGAACCTCCTGAGCTTGTTAATCTGAACCTTCTGTGTTTGTTAATCTGAACCTCCTGAGCTTGTTAATCTGAACCTCCTGAGCTTGTTAATCTGAACCTCCTGAGCTTGTTAATCTGAACCTTCTGTGCTTGTTAATCTGAACCTCCTGAGCTTGTTAATCTGAACCTCCTGAGCTTGTTAATCTGAACCTTCTGTGCTTGTTAATCAGAACCTTCTGTGCTTGTTAATCTGAACCTCCTGAGCTTGTTAATCTGAACCTCCTGAGCTTGTTAATCTGAACCTTCTGTGCTTGTTAATCTGAACCTCCTGAGCTTGTTAATCTGAACCTTCTGTGCTTGTTAATTTGAACCTCCTGAGCTTGTTAATCTTAACCTTCTGTTGTGTTAATCTGAAACTCCTGTGCTTGTTAATCTGAACCTTCTGAGCTTGTTAATCTGAACCTCCTGAGCCTGCTAATCTGAACCTTCTGAGCTTGTTAATCTGAACCTTCTGTGCTTGTTAATCAGAACCTTCTGTGCTTGTTAATCTGAACCTCCTGAGCTTGTTAATCTGAACCTCCTGAGCTTGTTAATCTGAACCTCCTGAGCTTGTTAATCTGAACCTCCTGAGCTTGTTAATCTGAACCTCCTGAGCTTGTTAATCTGAACCTTCTGTGCTTGTGAATCCAATAGATTTATCGATGAACCAAGACCACATCATATTACACTGATAATTTCTTCCTGTGAAAAACTAATAAAATCCTCCTAAAATCCATCATCTGTGGTTGCTTGGAAAGCCAGCACATGTCTGTATCTGGTGAAAAGCGTTCATCTGTTCCAGCAACATTGGCTTCAATAACAGCATGAGCAATATGACTCCACCGTCTGCCTTATGAGCCCTGGACAACAATGTAAGTTGAAGAAGTCACGACCTGCACATGTGTAGGGCATGTGTTGTCGGTGGTTAGCTTCAATATTAGCCGAGGAGGGATCTGCCTCCGGAGCGGCGTGTTGACGCTGTGACAACACCTCCTCATTGTCCACTCTCCGGTGCCTGTAAATGGGATGTTCATAACATTGGACACGATTCCCACATTTTGTAGCAGGGCAGTGTCAACACGCTCCAGTGTTGCCGCAAAGACTCCTGGTCATATTACCATTCAGTGTATCTTGTTGAGGGAGCGCACTAATCTAAGTTATGGATGGTTTCATTAGACAAATGCCAGCCTGACTTTGTACTCCAGGTGGAATCAGTGCACCGACCCCGGCAGCACAACACGACCCGGCAGCACAACACGTGTGTCAAGCTTATAATCAGCCATTCTCCAGCAGGAGCCTATTCAGATAGAATATCATCATCCTTCAACAATTTCTGAATGTTGCTGATAGTTAGTTTGTCGTGGTTTAAGGATTTCTTTTCACTTGAGGTGATCAACATTTACTTGATCAAATCTTTAGGAATATTTCATTCAACAGCTATTCTGGACATAATTGAAGCTTGGGTCGGCCTTGTTATAGCCATGGTGGGGGACGCTTGTACGAATACATTGATGGAGAAGGGTCAAGGTTGAGTTGTCTGTTAACCTGATGAGCCAGGTCATAAAACCAAGTGTGGCCTGCAGTTAAAATCCTACTCTAAAAAAACAATTGCAACAATCTCCTTCAAATTCCATCATCAGAAAATTGGCAGCAAACTCTTAACCCGATCAATTCTAATGGAGTGTTTATGTAGAAGCATGTTTGTCATGAGGTGTTCTCTGTCGACCAGCTCCACCAAGACTTCCCCTGGCAGGCTGGTCTGACCACACATCAAACTACAGCAGGAGTCACACTTCTCGCGAGGTGAAAACCCAATTACGGACATCCTTGGAGAAAAACGAAACCCATCTTAGAAACCAATCTAAAGATCAAGCATTTTCTAACATGATGAAAATAAATATTGCACAAAAAGTGGTCAATTTAGGTGTTTTATGAAATGGCGAAGCCAGATAAAACAATGCCCGTTACGGCAGCTGTCAGGCAGCGGAGCGTACGTGTAATCAAGTCGGAGGACAGAAAGCCCCATGAAGCACGGCACCGTACAAAGCCCACTCACAGATCTGCCATGTACAAGATTATCAAGACTTGACATGGATTGCAGATGCAAAATGTGGCAATTCTCTCCCTTTAATCTAAAATGACCCAAGGGAAAACTCTGGCAAACTACAAAGACATTATTTAGACAAGAAAAGATGGAAAATGGCTCTTAATTAGTAAACTCGCTATCAAACCAAACAGCCTAGAGATATTGTGACCGGGCGATAGAGAGCTATTTCCTGGTGGGAAAATTGTGCACAAGTGTGCCAGGAGTCTGATCTGTTTGTAGTGATGTGTGTATTGATGTGTGTATTGATGTGTGTAGTGGTGTGTGTATTGACGTGTGTACTGATGTGTGTATTGATGTGTGTATTGTGTGTGTATTGATGTGCATAGTGATGTGTGTACTGATGTGTGTATTGATGTGTGTATTGATGTGTGTATTGATGTGTGTATTGATGTGTGTATTGATGTGTGTATTGATGTGCGTAGTGATGTGCGTAATGATGTGTGTAGTGATGTGCATATTGATGTGCGTATTGATGTTAGTGTTGATGTGTGTATTGATGTGTGTATTGATGTGTGTATTGATGTTAGTGTTGATGTGCATATTGATGTGCGTATTGATGTGTGTATTGATGTGTGTATTGATGTGTGTATTGATGTGTGTATTGATGTGTGTATTGATGTGAGTAGTCATGTGTGTAGTGATGTGTGTATTGATGTGTGTATTGGTGTGTGTATTGATGTGTGTACTGATGTGTGTACTGATGTGTGTATTGATGTGTGTAGGCCATGTGTGTATTGATGTGTGTATTGATGTGTGTAGGCCATGTGTGTAGGCCATGTGTGGGTCTGTGTGTAAGCTGTGTAGAGCCTTAATCACATTGACACACAGATAGAGCCTTCATCACACTGACACAGATAGAGCCTTCATCACACTGACACAGACAGAGCCTTCATCACACTGACACACAAGATATAAACTACACACTCAGCTGCTATTGTGTGACTCTGCCCCTGATTTAGTGACGTGCTGAGAGCATGTATACACCATGCAGGAGACAGCAAGTTTTTCAGGAGGCATACAAACCTCACTACTTTTTATTACCCAAATCAAAATACGCCATGATCACAAACTTCAGGCAAATGAAACTTCCGATCCGTTTAAGATGGAACCAAATTTGGATGGATCAAGGTTTTGATGCCTGGATTTCCTTTTTTGATGACGGGCAAATGATGAAGCCAAGCAAAATAGCGTGTTGATCCGTAGCTGATGACTGTAATTACATCGAAGCCTGTGTGAGATGCAGCCCCACATCACCTCAGTCACACAGAAACTTTTAGCCGAGCGGAACTCAACAATCTTACAAACAGTCGCCTTACGTTTGATCTCTGATGTGTTCTGTGTCTATTTCAGGCCTTGGCCGCAGAGCTTACAAGATGTCCTCCCGCAAGACGTCATGAAGTAACGCCACACTGCACAGCACGGGTTACAGGTAATATCGTGATGATGTTTACTGTCGTGGCAAAGTAGCACGTGTCTCAAGGCATTACATGGATCCCATCCCTTTCATACCCTCCGTTTTAATAATCTACGGTTATTAATAAACAAAATGAATATTTCATGATGCACTTTAAACAGAATGCATTCGAAGTGAAAAGCACAAAATGGCATTCAATCGTGCAGCTCAGCCATACTGATATTAGCATAGGAAAACACACTGGCCTTTTGTGAGAAGCGATCATCTCTTATCTTGTGCATATCAGTCCCATCACTCCCGGAATAAGTACAGAAGCTCCATCTCCTGTGGCCGTAGCCGATGCTGCGGAGGATGGATCAATGAGGTAGCCCGGCAGTGCCATCGGATCAATGAGTCTCACCCCCCACCCCCAGCCAAATATCTCCTTCAAATCTGTTCAAATATCACAATTATGATTTTGTCCAAATACCGATTATCTGACATCTTATAAGCTGCTACATGGAGGCGCTCTCGTCTCCTATTTGGAAACTTTCTGGGTTAATAATGGAGGAGTAGTGAGGTTGTCACAGGGTGAGGTTGTCATCGTGAGGTTGTCACAGGGTGAGGTTGTCATCGTGAGGTAGTCACAAGGTGACGTTGTCACAGGGTTAGGTTCTCATGGTGAGGTTGTCCCAGGGTGAGGTTGTCATCGTGAGGTTGTCATAGAGGGAGGTTGTAACAAGGTGAAGTTGTCACAGGGTGAGGTTGTCATGGTGAGGTTGTCATAGAGGGAGGTTGTAACAAGGTGAAGTTGTCACATGGTGAGGTTGTCACAGGTTTAGGTTGACATGGGGTGAGGTTGTCATAGGGTGAGATTGTCATAGGGTGAGATTGTCATAGGGTGAGATTTTCACGGGGAGAGGGTGTCATGGGGTGAGGTTTCACAGAGTGAGGTCACAGGGTGAGGTTTTCATGGGTGAGGTCATGAGTTGAGGTTGTCAGGGTAAGGTTGTTATGGGGTGAAGTTGTTACATGGTGAGGTTGTCACAGGTTCAGGTTGTCAGGGTGAGGTCGTTACAGGTTGAGGTTATCACAGGGTGAGGTCATGGGGCGAGGTTTCATGGGGTGAGGTCACAGGGTGAGGTCAGGGTGAGGTTGTCATAGGGAGAGGTTGAAAAAAGGTGAGGTTGTCACAGGGTGAGGTTGTCACGTGGTGAGGTATTCATAGGGTGAGCACAGGGTGAGGTTGTCACAGGGTGAGGGTGTCATAGGGTGAGGATGTCACAGGGTGAGGTTGTCACAGGGTGAGGTTGTCATAGGGTGAGCACAGGGTGAGGTTGTCATAGGGAGAGGTTGAAAAAAGGTGAGGTTGTCACAGGGTGAGGTTGTCACATGGTGAGGTTGTCATAGGGTGAGCACAGGGTGAGGTTGTCACATGGTGAGGTTGTCACAGTGTGAGGGTGTCATAGGGTGAGGATGTCACAGGGAGAGGTTGTCACAGGGAGAGGTTGTCACAGGGTGAGGGTGTCATAGGGTGAGGATGTCACAGGGTGAGGTTGTCACAGGGTGAGGTTGTCATAGGGTGAGCACAGGGTGAGGTTGTCACAGGGTGAGGTTGTCACAGGGAGAGGTTGTCACAGGGTGAGGTTGTCACAGGGAGAGGTTGTCACAGGGTGAGGTTGTCACAGGGTGACACCTGAGTCAATGAGCTGGCTCCAAGCTGCATCAGCTTCAGCTACCGTTATTTCACAGAGGTCAGAGGTCAAACATATAAACTCTCTGGAACTGATATTTCCCAGATGAGTTATTCTTGATAAGTAACTATATGAATGGGTTTAAAGTGAATTGCAATACACATCTATCATGATACAGCTGATGCAGTGAGTATCTGGAGGATCTCCCGTCTGAGAGTACAGGGGCAAGGGGGACCCTTCAGGACGCCACTGCATTAATGCGTACCAATCAGCGTGTGTGGTGGAGGGGGAACTTTGACCTCAAACCTGTACATGCAGAACAGTTGATATGGCATGTGTCTTGAACATGCTCATGAATATTCATGAGCCTACTAATGAGTGCATCATACGTCTTGCTCTGACGTGACCTACCTGCCGGTTCCCGCACACGGTATCGATACGTGCCACGCTTCTTGTAGCACCACAAGGTGAAGGTCAGTGCTGCCACGATGATGACACAAATTACGGACAACACAATCGGCCAGAGATCTGCCTCCTCAACCCGAACATCCCTCGTTCCCTGTAGAAGAACAAATAACTTCTGAACAACTTTAACGTTATTAGGATCTGACAACCTATATCCAACAACCCCTGTAGACCCTCTATATACAACAACCCCTGTAGACCCTCTATATACAACATCCCCTGTAGACCCTATACATACAACATTCCCTGTAGATCCCCTATATACAACATCCCCTGTAGACCCTCTATATACAACATCCCCTGTAGACCCTCTATATACAACATCCCCTGTAGACCCTCTATATACAACATCCCCTGTAGACCCCCTGTAAACAACATCCCCTGTAGACCCTCTATATACAACAACCCCTGTAGACCCTCTATATACAACATCCCCTGTAGACCCTCTATATACAACATCCCCTGTAGACCCTCTATATACAACATCCCCTGTAGACCCTCTATATACAACATCCCCTGTAGACCCTCTATATACAACATCCCCTGTAGACCCTCTATATACAACATCCCCTGTAGACCCTCTATATACAACATCCCCTGTAGATCCCCTATATACAACAACCCCTGTAGACCCTCTATATACAACAACCCCTGTAGACCCTCTATATACAACAACCCCTGTAGACCCTCTATATACAACATCCCCTGTAGATCCCCTATATACAACATCCCCTGTAGATCCTCTATATACAACATCCCCTGTAGATCCCCTATATACAACATTCCCTGTAGACCCTCTATATACAACATCCCCTGTAGATCCCCTATATACAACATCCCCTGTAGACCCACTATATACAACATCCCCTGTAGATCCTCTATATACAACATCCCCTGTAGACCCCCTATATACAACATCCCCTGTAGACCCTCTATATACAACATTCCCTGTAGACCCTCTATATACAACATCCCCTGTAGAACCTAGATACAGAATCATCCATAGACCCTGCAGACATCCCCTGTAGACCCTCTATATACAACATCCCCTGTAGACTCTCTATATACAACATCCCCTGTAGACCCTAGATACAGCATCACCCATAGACCCTGCAGACATCCCCTGTAGACCCTAGATACAGCATCACCCATAGACCCTGCAGACATCCCCTGTAGACCCTAGATACAGCATCACCCATAGACCCTGCAGACATCCCCTGTAGACCCTAGATACAGCATCACCCATAGACCCTGCAGACATCCCCTCTAGACCCTAGATACAGCATCACCCATAGACCCTGCAGACATCCCCTGTATACCCTAGATACAGCATCACCCATAGACCCTGCAGACATCCCCTGTAGACCCTAGATACAGCATCACCCATAGACCCTGCAGACATCCCCTGTAGACCCTAGATACAGCATCACCCATAGACCCTGCAGACATCCCCTGTAGACCCTAGATACAGCATCACCCATAGACCCTGCAGACATCCGCTGTAGCAGTATGGCAATGTGAAACTGATTTGAGCAAAGGAGGTGTCTAGTTGGTCAGACATTCATGGTAAGATGTAAATGTGTGGTTGGCTGACATGGTGCCTCAGACTCCAGTGATTGTTAGTGGGCTAACATCTGGTGTATCTCCCACAGAAGGTGATAAACACATTTATACCCTGCCTCAAACAAACACTCATTGAAACCATTCTGCACAGTGTGACGGGTGCATAAACACAAGCAGCAGCACATGCACTGTGCATCCCCCAGCAGAACAATGTCGCACAGTGATCCCCTGAAGATGTGGTGCCAGTACAATGGACCAATTGTTGTGATGCAGAGTTTACAGACCTAGAGTATATTAAATGTTTTGACACAGTAATAATAACTTTCAATGGCGCAATTGTAAACTACTCATCTGTTGAGGTAAATCAAGCAGTGTTGGTTTCCTTGTGCAAGTGAGTGAAGCTAGGACATCAAGAGTTATCTCCCTTCTGCTAACAACACTTCAAGCATGGGAAAAAATAAATGATTTTTTTCTCAGCAATATGAGGTTTGAGCATTCTCATTTACAAGAAGTTTGGACAAGTGATAGCTAACAGCTATAAATGAAGGAGTATTATGTGATATAAAACTTTTTTACAGCAAAACTTTCACAATATTGACAAGAATTGAAAACTTTAAGCTCCTGGAATATGTTTCATCACAAAGCGTCTATGAAGTGCCTCAAATAGATTCTTTATTCCAGCTTACCCTTAATTTTCTCCTTTTCTGTAACACAGCTAGCCCTAACTTAATCTGCCTCTCTAATCCAGTTAATTCTAAACTTCCTCCACTTCTCTAATCCAGTTACTTGTAAATTTAATGTGGTTCTCTTCTAATTCAATTAACCCTAAACTTTCTCCTGTTCCCTCATCCAGTGCAAGAGCAATCAACACTTGGGGATGGATGATATAAGTGGCAATGAAAGTTACAACATAAGTAACAGTGTCAGCGACAATGTAACAATGTCAGCAACAAATTAACAGTGTCAGCGACAAAGTAAAAGTGTCAGCGACAATGTAACAATGTCAGCTACAAAGTAATAGTGTCAGCGACAAAGTAACAGTGTCAGCGATTAAGTAACAATGTAAGCAACAAAGTAACAATGTCAGCAACAAAGTAACAGTGTCAGCAACAATGTAACAATGTCAGCGAGAATGTAACAATGTCAGCGACAAAGTAACAGTGTCAGTGACAAAGTAACAGTGTCAGCGACAATGTAAGTGACAATGTAAGTAACAATGTAACCAACAATGTTAGTCACAATGTAAGTGAAATTGTAAGAGACGATGAAAGTGACAATGTTGGTAACAACGTAAAAGACAATGTAAGTGACAATGTAAGCCACAATGTAAGTGACAATGTAAGTGACTATGTAAGTGACTATGTAAGGGACAATGTAAGGGACAATGTAAGTGACAATGTAAGTGACTATGTAAGTGACTATGTAAGTGACAATGTAAGTGACAATGTAAGTGACAATGTAACCAACAATGTTAGTCACAATGTAAGTGAAATTGTAAGAGACGATGAAAGTGACAATGTTGGTAACAACGTAAAAGACAATGTAAGTGACAATGTAAGCCACAATGTAAGTGACAATGTAAGTGACTATGTAAGTGACAATGTAAGTGACTATGTAAGTGACAATGTAAATGACAATGTAAGCCACAATGTAAAACACAATGTAAGCCACAATGTAAGGCTCAAAGTAAGCCACTAAGTGAGCCACAATGTAAGCCACAATGTAAGCCAAAATGTAAGCCACAATGTAAGCCACAATGTAAGAGAAAATGTAAGTCACAATGTAAGCCACAATGTAAGTCACAATGTAAGCCACAATGTAAGAGACAATGTAAGTCACAATGTATATCACAATGTAAGTCACAATGTAAGCCACAATGTAAGTCACAATGTAAGCCACAATGTAAGTCACAGTATAAGCCACAATGAAAGAGAAAATGTAAGAGACAATGTAAGCCACAAAGTAAGCCACAATGTAAGCCACAATGTAAGAGAAAATGTAAGTGACAATGTAAGTGACAATAAAGCCACAATGTAAGAGAAAATGTAAGCCACAATGTAAGCCACAATGTAAGAGAAAATGTAAGTGACAATGTAAGTGGCAATGTAAGTGGCAATGTAAGCCACAATGTAAGAGAAAATGTAAGTGACAATGTAAGCCACAATGTAAGCCACAATGTAAGAGAAAATGTAAGTGACAATGTAAGTGACAATGTAAGCCACAATGTAAGAGAAAATGTAAGTGACAATGTAAGTGACAATGTAAGCCACAATGTAAGCCACAATGTAAGAGAAAATGTAAGCCACAATGTAAGCCACAATGTAAGAGACAATGTAAGAGACAATGTAAGTGACAATGTAAGAAAGTAAGCCACCTAAGCCTATCCCACTTGCTGACCCCATCGCCATCTCACCTCACCTCACCTCACCATGCCAACTTCCCCTCCACCTCACCTCACTGCTAAAACATACATACAATGTATAGTTTGATGTTGACCTGGTCCTTCAGAGAGGTCACAGTGTGTGAAAGCACCACTTGGTCCTGGAGTCTGGGGGTCTGGAGACGAAAGGACACCCTTGCTTCATCCTCTGCATCTTCTTGAAAGACAACCATCACCTGCAACAATCATTGTCCTGTTACACACAACCATCACCTGCAACAATCACTGTCCTGTTACACACAACCATCACCTGCAACAATCACTGTCCTGTTACACACAACCATCACCTGCAACAATCACTGTCCTGTTACACACAACCATCACCTGCAACAATCACTGTCCTGCTACACACAACCATCACCTGCAACAATCACTGTCCTGCTACACACAACCATCACCTGCAACAATCACTGTCCTGTTACACACAACCATCACCTGCAACAATCACTGTCCTGTTACACACAACCATCACCTGCAACAATCACTGTCCTGTTACACACAACCATCACCTGCAACAATCACTGTCCTGCTACACACAACCATCACCTGCAACAATCATTGTCCTGCTACACACAACCATCACCTGCAACAATCACTGTCCTGTTACACACAACCATCACCTGCAACAATCACTGTCCTGTTACACACAACCATCACCTGCAACAATCACTGTCCTGTTACACACAACCATCACCTGCAACAATCACTGTCCTGTTACACACAACCATCACCTGCAACAATCACTGTCCTGTTACACATAACCATCACCTGCAACAATCACTGTCCTGTTACACACAACCATCACCTGCAACAATCATTGTCCTGTTACACACAACCATCACCTGCAACAATCACTGTCCTGTTACACACAACCATCACCTGCAACAATCACTGTCCTGTTACACACAACCATCACCTGCAACAATCACTGTCCTGTTACACACAACCATCACCTGCAACAATCACTGTCCTGTTACACACAACCATCACCTGCAACAATCACTGTCCTGTTACACACAACCATCACCTGCAACAATCACTGTCCTGCTACACACAACCATCACCTGCAACAATCATTGTCCTGCTACACACAACCATCACCTGCAACAATCACTGTCCTGTTACACACAACCATCACCTGCAACAATCACTGTCCTGTTACACACAACCATCACCTGCAACAATCACTGTCCTGTTACACACAACCATCACCTGCAACAATCACTGTCCTGTTACACACAACCATCACCTGCAACAATCACTGTCCTGTTACACACAACCATCACCTGCAACAATCACTGTCCTGTTACACACAACCATCACCTGCAACAATCACTGTCCTGTTACTACAATGTAACACTCTGCTGTGTGACACTCTACAATGTGACACTCTGCTGTGTGTCATTCTACAATGTGACGCTCTGCTATGTGACATTCTACAATGTGACACTCTGCTGTGTGACACTCTACAATGTGACTCTCTGCTGTGTGACGCTCTACAATGTGGCACTCTACAATGTGACACACTGCTGTGTGACACCCTTCAATGAGACGCTCTGCTATGTGACATTCTACAATGTGACACTCTGCTGTGTGACACTCTACTATGTGACACTGTGCTGTGTGACCCTCTACAATGTGACCCTCTGCTCTGTGACATTCTACAATGTGACACTCTGCTGTGTGACACTCTACTATGTGACACTGTGCTGTGTGACACTCTACAATGTGACACTTCTGTGTGACGCTCTACAATGTGACACTGCTGTGTGACACCCTACAATGTGACACTGCTGTGTGACACTACAATGTGACTCTCTGCTGTGTGACTCTTCAATGTGACACTCTGCTATGTGACACTCTACAATGTGACACTGTGTTGTGTGACATTCTACAATGTGACTCTCTGCTGTGTGACATTCTACAATGTGACACTCTGCTGTGTGACATTCTACAATGTGACACTCTGCTGTGTGACACTCTACAATGTGACTCTCTGCTGTGTGACGCTCTACAATGTGGCACTCTACAATGTGACACACTGCTGTGTGACACCCTTCAATGAGACGCTCTGCTATGTGACATTCTACAATGTGACTCTCTGCTGTGTGACACTCTACTATGTGACACTGTGCTGTGTGACCCTCTACAATGTGACCCTCTGCTCTGTGACATTCTACAATGTGACACTCTGCTGTGTGACACTCTACTATGTGACACTGTGCTGTGTGACATTCTACAATGTGACACTTCTGTGTGACGCTCTACAATGTGACACTGCTGTGTGACACCCTACAATGTGACACTGCTGTGTGACACTACAATGTGACTCTCTGCTGTGTGACTCTTCAATGTGACACTCTGCTATGTGACACTCTACAATGTGACACTGTGTTGTGTGACATTCTACAATGTGACTCTCTGCTGTGTGACATTCTACAATGTGACACTCTGCTGTGTGACATTCTAGTATGTGACACTCTGCTGTGTGACATTCTAGTATGTGACACTACTGTGACACTCTACTCTGTGACACTCTACTATGTGACACTCTACAATGTGACACTGTGTTGTGTGACATTCTACAATGTGACTCTCTGCTGTGTGACATTCTACAATGTGACACTCTGCTGTGTGACATTCTAGTATGTGACACTACTGTGACACTCTACTCTGTGACACTCTACTCTGTGACACTCTACTATGTGACACTCTATGTGACACTCTTCCATGTGGCACTGCTGTTTGCCACTCTGCCACTCTGCCACTGACACTGTGTCTGACACTGTGCACTGTATTGTGCAGGAATATATCAGCAGCCACGTTTTGAGACGTGCGACAAATGGACGATTAAGATGCTCCCTAGGGACATAAACTTGGCATCAAGGTGTCTGGTGGCAGTTTATAGGACCAGTACAACTTCTATAATAAAAGCCTTTTCCACTTAAACACAGACAATAATATGCTTCAAGTGTCTGTACACAATGATAAAGCTGAAATTAGAGCTAAGTGATAAAATCTCCTCCTTGGTCTGCACGCTGCCTTGGCTTGATGGCAGTGGAGTATTCAGGACTAAGACTCTCCCGGCTTAGTGTCTCACCAGGACAGACTAATTGCCATTTGACAACCAGTAATATCACACCAAATCTGACTATTAAATGTCACTCAATACAATAAACCATCATTAGAGCCATAATTGCCTGGAACATCCACAAACTGTCTGCTCATCCCCCTGTCTACAACCACCTCTTGAAAATCACCTCTCGACGACAACCTCTCACAACCACCTCTCAATAACCACCTGTCTACAACCACCTCTTGAAAATCACCTCTCGACGACAACCTCTCACAACCACCTCTCAATAACCACCTGTCTACAACCACCTCTCTACAACCACCTGTCACAACCACCTGTCACAACCACCTCTTAATAACCACCTGTCTACAACCAACTCTTGTAAATCACCTCTCGACGACAACCTCTCACAACCACCTCTTAATAACCACCTGTCTACAACCAACTCTTGTAAATCACCTCTCGACGACAACCTCTCACAACCACCTCTTAATAACCACCTGTCTACAACCAACTCTTGTAAATCACCTCTCGACGACAACCTCTCACAACCATCTCTTAATAACCACCTGTCTACAACCACCTCTCTACAACCACCTGTCACAACCACCTGTCACAACCAACTCTCCACACCACCTCTCTGCAACCACCCGTCACCCAACTCTCAACAACCACCTCTCCACAACCACCTCTCCACAACCATCTCTCAACAACCACCTCGCTACAACCACATGTCACAACCCTCACTCGATAACCACCTGTCACAACCATCTTTCTGCAACCACCTCTCTACAACCAACTCTCTACAACCACCTTGCTTCAACCACCTCTCTACAACCAACTCTCGACAACCAACTCTCGACAACCAACTCTCGACAACCACCTCTCTACAACCAACTCTCTACAGCCAACTCTCAACAACCAACTCTCTACAACCACCTCTCTACAACCACCTCTCTACAACAACCTCTCTACAACAACCCGTCACCCAACTCTTGACAATCACCTCTTCACAACCACCACCCTACAACCACCTGTCTTCAATCACCTGTCTACAATCACCTGTCACAACCACCTTTTTTCAACCACATCGCTTCAACCACCTCTCTATAACCAACTCTCAACAACCACCTCGCTACAACCACCTGTCTTCAACCACCTCGCTACAACCACCTGTCTTCAACCACCTCGCTACAACCACCTGTCTTCAACCACCTCGCTACAACCACCTGTCTTCAACCACCTGTCTTCAACCACCTCGCTACAACCACCTGTCTACAATCACCTGTCACAACCACCTTTTTTCAACCACATCGCTTCAACCACCTCTCTATTACCAACTCTCAACAACCACCTCTCTACAACCACCTGTCTACAACCACCTCGCTTCAACCACCTCTCTATAACCAACTCTCAACAACCACCTCTCTACAACCAACTCTCAACAACCACCTCACTACAACCACCTCGCTACACCCACCTGTCTTCAACCACCTGTCACAACCAACTCTCGACAACCAACTCACTACAACCAACTCACTACAACCACCTCTCAACAACCACCTCTCAACAACCACCTGTCTACAACCACTTCGCTTCAACCACCTCGCTTCAACCACCTCACTTCAACCACCTCTCTACAAACACATACCATTTCCATGACAACCTACTTCCACAACAAGGACATGTATAGTTTCGACTGCGTGCAAGACATCAACTTGGAGGTAATCACGACCAAGAAGGAACAACTTTCCCCATCACTTCCCTGACATCCCAGTACCTGTTCTATCTTCCCTCCACTAGCGCCTCTGTGAATCGTTACAGGTATTGATCTGCCTTACCAACCCAAGACAGCTTCTGCTCAAACACCTTTGGCTGAGATTTTTTCTACCCAATAACATTTCTGGAATACATGCTCTTGAAGTCTGGAGGGACATGTCAATGCATCCTTAAAAAGTGAGGAGGAATTTGTCTGATTCAAACAAGAGCAAAGCCCATCACTAAAGCAGCAGACATTTCAATTACATTGGTGTCCATGGTTTCCTCGGGAATAACAGCCCCAAGGGATATCATGAAGTTACTTCTTTTAGTTAAAAAAGACTAATTTCAGTGGTTGTGACAAGGAGATATTTAGAATAACAAAATAAAGTCAGATAAAACATATTTCAAATCTAATTGAGACCACCAATGTTTTGTGAAATACTAATTGATCATAAGTGCACTGGACAAAGGCATTTTTCTTTGATTTTTCAACATTGCAAATACATTTTAGAACCATTGCGCTGTCCCTCGACCACTTCCGCAAGCCATCAAGCCATCACCCCGTCACCCTCCTCATCCAATCACCCCGTCACTATCCTCATCCCATCACCCTCCTCACCCTGTCACCCTCCTCATCCTGTCACCCTCCTCATCCTGTCACCCTCCTCATCCTGTCACTCTCCTGATCCTGTCACCCTCCTCACCCTCCTCACCCTGTCACCCTCCTCATCCTGTCACCCTCCTCTTCCTGTCACTCTCCTGATCCTGTCACCCTCCTCATTCTGTCACCCTCCTCATCCTGTCACCCTCCTCATCCTGTCACCCTCCTCATCCTGTCACCCTCCTCTTCCTGTCACTCTCCTGATCCTGTCACCCTCCTCATTCTGTCACCCTCCTCATCCTGTCACCCTCCTCATCCTGTCAACCTCCTCACCCTGTCACCCTCCTCATCCCATCACCCTCCTCATCCCGTCACCCTCCTCATTCTGTCACCCTCCTCATCCCGTCACCCTCCTCATTCTGTCACCCTCCTCTTCCTGTCACCCTCCTCATCCTGTCACTCTTGTCACCCTCCTCTTCCTGTCACCCTCCCTCCTCATCCTGTCACTCTCCTCATCCTGTCACCCTCCTGATCCTGTCACCCTCCTCTTCCTGTCACTCTCCTGATCCTGTCACCCTCCTCATTCTGTCACCCTCCTCATCCTGTCACCCTCCTCATCCTGTCAACCTCCTCACCCTGTCACCCTCCTCATCCCATCACCCTCCTCATCCCGTCACCCTCCTCATTCTGTCACCCTCCTCATCCCGTCACCCTCCTCATTCTGTCACCCTCCTCTTCCTGTCACCCTCCTCTTCCTGTCCCCCTTCTCATCCTGTCACCCTCCTCATCCTGTCACTCTCCTCATCCTGTCACCCTCCTGATCCTGTCACCCTCCTCTTCCTGTCCCCCTTCTCATCCTGTCACCCTCCTCATCCTGTCACTCTCCTCATCCTGTCACCCTCCTGATCCTGTCACCCTCCTCTTCCTGTCACCCTCCTCTTCCTGTCACCCTCCTCATCCTGTCACCCTCCTCATCTTGTCACCCTCCTCATCCTGTCACTCTCCTCATCCTGTCACTCTCCTCATCCTGTCACCCTCCTCATCCTGTCACCCTCCTCTTCCTGTCACCCTCCTCATCCTGTCACCCTCCTCATCTTGTCACCCTCCTCTTCCTGTCACCCTCCCTCCTCATCCTGTCACTCTCCTCATCCTGTCACCCTCCTCTTCCTGTCACTCTCCTGATCCTGTCACCCTCCTCATTCTGTCACCCTCCTCATCCTGTCACCCTCCTCATCCTGTCACCCTCCTCATCCTGTCACCCTCCTCTTCCTGTCACTCTCCTGATCCTGTCACCCTCCTCATTCTGTCACCCTCCTCATCCTGTCACCCTCCTCATCCTGTCAACCTCCTCACCCTGTCACCCTCCTCATCCCATCACCCTCCTCATCCCGTCACCCTCCTCATTCTGTCACCCTCCTCATCCCGTCACCCTCCTCATTCTGTCACCCTCCTCATCCTGTCACTCTCCTCTTCCTGTCCCCCTTCTCATCCTGTCACCCTCCTCATCCTGTCACTCTCCTCATCCTGTCACCCTCCTGATCCTGTCACCCTCCTCTTCCTGTCACCCTCCTCATCCTGTCACCCTCCTCATCTTGTCACCCTCCTCATCCTGTCACTCTCCTCATCCTGTCACTCTCCTCATCCTGTCACCCTCCTCATCCTGTCACCCTCCTCTTCCTGTCACCCTCCTCTTCCTGTCACCCTCCTCATCCTGTCACCCTCCTCATCTTGTCACCCTCCTCTTCCTGTCACCCTCCCTCCTCATCCTGTCACTCTCCTCATCCTGTCACCCTCCTGATCCTGTCACCCTCCTCTTCCTGTCACTCTCCTGATCCTGTCACCCTCCTCATTCTGTCACCCTCCTCATCCTGTCACCCTCCTCATCCTGTCAACCTCCTCACCCTGTCACCCTCCTCATCCCATCACCCTCCTCATCCCGTCACCCTCCTCATTCTGTCACCCTCCTCATCCCGTCACCCTCCTCATTCTGTCACCCTCCTCTTCCTGTCACCCTCCTCTTCCTGTCCCCCTTCTCATCCTGTCACCCTCCTCATCCTGTCACTCTCCTCATCCTGTCACCCTCCTCATCCTGTCACCCTCCTCTTCCTGTCACCCTCCTCTTCCTGTCACCCTCCTCATCCTGTCACCCTCCTCATCTTGTCACCCTCCTCTTCCTGTCACCCTCCCTCCTCATCCTGTCACTCTCCTCATCCTGTCACCCTCCTGATCCTGTCACCCTCCTCTTCCTGTCACTCTCCTGATCCTGTCACCCTCCTCATTCTGTCACCCTCCTCATCCTGTCACCCTCCTCATCCTGTCAACCTCCTCACCCTGTCACCCTCCTCATCCCATCACCCTCCTCATCCCGTCACCCTCCTCATTCTGTCACCCTCCTCATCCCGTCACCCTCCTCATTCTGTCACCCTCCTCTTCCTGTCACCCTCCTCTTCCTGTCCCCCTTCTCATCCTGTCACCCTCCTCATCCTGTCACTCTCCTCATCCTGTCACCCTCCTGATCCTGTCACTCTCCTCTTCCTGTCCCCCTTCTCATCCTGTCACCCTCCTCATCCTGTCACTCTCCTCATCCTGTCACCCTCCTGATCCTGTCACCCTCCTCTTCCTGTCACCCTCCTCTTCCTGTCACCCTCCTCATCCTGTCACCCTCCTCATCTTGTCACCCTCCTCATCCTGTCACTCTCCTCATCCTGTCACTCTCCTCATCCTGTCACCCTCCTCATCCTGTCACCCTCCTCTTCCTGTCACCCTCCTCTTCCTGTCACCCTCCTCATCCTGTCACCCTCCTCATCTTGTCACCCTCCTCTTCCTGTCACCCTCCCTCCTCATCCTGTCACTCTCCTCATCCTGTCACCCTCCTCATCCTGTCACCCTCCTCTTCCTGTCACCCTCCTCATCCTGTCACCCTCCTCTTCCTGTCACCCTCCTCATCCTGTCACCCTCCTCATCTTGTCACCCTCCTCTTCCTGTCACCCTCCTCATCCTGTCACTCTCCTCATCCTGTCACCCTCCTCATCCTGTCACCCTCCTCTTCCTGTCACCATCCTCTTCCTGTCACCCTCCTCATCCTGTCACCCTCCTCATCCTGTCACCCTCCTCATGACTTGATTGATGCATATCATCAGATTCAAATTGTGTGGATTGATGCTCATGAAGTCAATCACTGGTTAGTCGGGTTCAGATTTGATTATTTACAGACCGAGGTCATATTGCTGGCATATTGATGAGTGCTGCGTTAAACAACAAACCAACATCATATTGCTGGCATATTGATGAGTGCTGCGTTAAACAACAAACCACCGTCATATTGCTGGCATATTGATGAGTGCTGCGTTAAACAACAAAGAAACAAACAATATTCGATATTCACCCGTTGTACCATTCTGTACACCCATGTTTGGGTGACAACTCCCCTCCCCTCGCGTCGAGTGTTGTCTACAGCAGTGAAAGGCCAGGTAGGGGCGACATCAAAGGGACATTATTTGACCGTTATGCTACTCTGTGTTTCTGCTTTACAAGGCTTGCCACTCACTGGTCACAATGGCAACAAACGGCCTACAGAAATGTCACAGAAGATTCACTAAGGGGCTTGCTGGTTAAAAGTCCATTACTTCAGACATAAATCAGCAGAATGCACCAGACCAGAACGGAGACAGAGTGACACACTGTAGTGACTTGTGTTTGTCAGATGCATATGTATCAGAGAAAGGATATGGTGAATATATTGAAGGAAAAGTTTGTACGTTTGCCAGGGCTTTACCTCAACTTACAAAACTGAGGGTCCAAGGATCCTCAGAGGAAGCGTGAGTGCCCTCTGAAGTAATGGTGAGGTGTACTGTACAGTAATGGTGAGGTGTCCTGTAAAATAATGGTGAGGTGTCCTGTTAACTGATGGTGAGGTGTCCTGTAAACTAATGGTGAGGTATCCTGTAAACTAATGGTGAGGTGTCCTGTAAAGTAATGGTGAGGTATCCTGTAAAGTAATGGTGAGGTGTCCTGTAAAGTAATGGTGAGGTATCCTGTAAACTAATGGTGAGGTGTCCTGTAAAGTAATGGTGAGGTGTCCTGTAAAGTAATGGTGAGGTATCCTGTAAACTAATGGTGAGGTATCCTGTAAAGTAATGGTGAGGTGTCCTGTAAAATAATGGTGAGGTATCCTGTAAAGTAATGGTGAGGTGTCCTGTAAAGTAATGGTGAGGTGCACTCTTACATAATGGTGAGGTGTACTGTAAAGTAATGGTGAGGTGTCCTGTAAAGTAATGGTCAGGAGCACTGTTACGTAATGGTGAGGTGTCCTGTACTGTAAAGTAATAGTGAGGTGTCCTGTAAAGTAATGGTGAGGTATCCTGTAAAGTAATGGTGAGGTGTCCTGTACTGTTAAGTAATGGTGAGGTGTCCTGTAAAGTAATGGTGAGGTGTCATGTACTATTAAGTAATGGTGATGTGTCCTGTAAAGTAATGGTGAGGTGTCCTGTACTGTAAAGCAATGGTGGGGTGTCCTGTACTGTTAAGTAATGGTGAGGTGTCCTGTACTGTAAAGTAATGGTGAGGTGTCCTGTACTGTTAAGTAATGGTGAGGTGTCCTGTAAAGTAATGGTGAGGTGTCCTGTAAAGTAATGGTGAGGTGTCCTGTACTGTTAAGTAATGGTGAGGTGTCCTGTAAAGTAATGGTGAGGTGTCCTGTACTGTAAAGTAATGGTGAGGTGTACTGTACTGTAAGATCTCATGATTACTTTAATTACAGGACACTGTCAAGAATTTGGTACAATGAATTAATTATTGTGCATATTCTTTTTACTGTTTCCATTTTGTACATTTGTGGGAACTGGACAACCCTGGTTTGTGTTTAAATCCACATTCTGCAATATTCCCACTGTGTGATGTCAGACTGTAGATAATCTCATGTAATCCAGTGACTGATATTATGAGCTGGGGAGGTTTTCTTAACCAGAATACCCACAGAGAACACAAAAACTTTATCATCAAGATTGGGGGTTGGCTCTATCAGGGAGATTGGGGGTTGGCTCTATCAGGGAGATTTTGGTTGGCTCTATCAATGAATCTTTATTCATGGTACTTATGAGGCCAAAGGCCTATAGTACAATGTGTGGGGCGTCATACAAATTCATACATTTTCTGGCACCCTCCTCCATGGCATGATAAATGAACATTGATAGATTTGTAATAGTTTCTGTACAATCACAAGTCATTAATTTACAAAATTTGTTACCGTTTGGGTTGCGGTAGAAATTATACCACCATCCTGACACCGCCTACCGCACCTCCCGACACTGCCACCCCACCCCCGACACTGCCACCCCACCCCCGACACCGACACCCCCCAATGCCAACCCTCTACTGCCAAACTGATATAATATTTAACTGATATCATGTTCAACTGATACAATGTTCAACTGATTGATCTAACAGATTCATATCAACATTTCATCGTAAGTGCACTGTTACTGTAGAGCCAACTGGCCACAGTAACCAGTTTTCACTGACAGTGCTTGTTGTATATGATTACTAATATATCAGTTTTCCGGATATTCCTGCTGAAGTATCGGCAAGGAAACCTATGTGAATGTGTGGCGGTGCCTATCGGTGTCAGCTTGCTTGCAGCAGACAGATTAAGTCAGATTGGCAGATCCCAGGAACGTGGTGATGCCGGGCGATGTCGCCATCCATCACTGTGATGTCCCCTCTCTGCCAGACACTCACTGCCTGCCCGGTTACAATCATTATTTCCTTCACTTACACTTGCTACTAGGAACACATCCATAACAACAGCAAAAAAGCAATTTGATAAAAAAGAAACACCAAAAAGTGCTAGTTTAAATCGCAAGAGCGCTACAAGAAGTTTTTTCCATGGGAGATATATCTTCATCTTCAATCAGCATCAGTGAAGACCATCAGACCACATGGCTGTGTCTTCTCCCTTCATCAACCCTAGACATGCTAGAAGCAAGGCAAATCACCTGGGGCTGGGGGTGGGGGAGCCTTGGGGGGGGGGAGCCGGGGGGGGAGGACACCTCATAATGACAAATCTATGTATTGTGCAAATGAATAAGCTTCTTGGAAAGAGACAATAAAATCAGTCCTGCATTTGCTCCAGGCAGAGAATTCCACCAAGTGCTGTAATCCATGTGATATTGGATTCCTGAGACAATTGTTATTGTGCCAAGGAACTGGAGACGTGGACTATTGGGGCCCCCTATTATTTATGTTGACTTTAATCAGCGGGAGTACCACCATGTTATAGACTCCCAGAGAAACCCAGCATCACTGAGTAGCTAAACAGACCATAATTCCGCCATGGGATATGAGGAAATAATACCTGCCTCAGCTCCCAGCTACTTACACTGATTTACATACTTGATAAGCTGAAACCCCTGCTGGCACAGGCTGACATCCCATGCTTCCAGCCTTGACTTACTGACCAACACAGGGAACAATCCAATAGTGACAGCTGCCACCACAGAGACAGACCAACACAGACACAGACCAACACAGACCGACACAGACAGACACAGACCGACACAGACCAACACAGACAGACACAGACCAACACAGACAGACACAGACCAGCAGACAGACACAGACCAACACAGACTGACACAGACCAACACAGACTGACACAGACCAACACAGACAGACACAGACTGACACAGACCAACACAGACAGACACAGACTGACATAGACAGACACAGACTGACACAGACCAACACAGACCAGCAGACAGACACAGACCAACACAGACCAACACAGACTGACACAGACCAACACAGACCAACACAGACCAACACAGACAGACACAGACAGACACAGACCTACACAGACCAACACAGACCAGCAGACAGACACAGACCAACACAGACTGACACAGACCAACACAGACACAGACTGACACAGACCAACACAGACAGACACAAACTGACACAGACTGACACAGACTGACACAGACCAACACAGACAGACACAGACAGACACAGACAGACACAGGACACAAATGGCACTGCTGCTTGAGATAGAAGAAACTGACACCAGAGGGACATCAATGACATGTTACAGGTTCTACTACACCAAATCAGAACCAGTTTGGACAGTGCGGTTTTCGTAGGGAGCCTTCAGTGCAGATCGAGAGATTTCTGCAGGCTGTGATTGGAGGATATTCTGTAAGATTTTTATGTCTTTCAAATGTACATCCATCCAGTTATTAAAACCGACCATGTTTTTCTATATTTAGTACTGTCTTTTTCAACATGATGACTTATGCTGAATGTGACCACAGCTATTTTCAAGTAGGTGACATTTGGTGTGAAACTTCCTGTACTCAGAAAAGGAGCTGGCTAAGCTAGTCATTTTTTATTTCTTTATTGCTGCTCTAAGGCCAAACTGTGCACACACGTACAGGTAATAGCTGTTGAATGCTTAGTTATTTTTAAAAAAAATATAACGTTACTATAGAAGTCAATGGGAAAACATTTGGTTGTGTGTAACCTGTACAGGACAGGTCAAGAGGGAACACATGTTGCATGACAGGTCAAGAGGGAACACATGTTGGAACAGTCTAGACATAAATCTAACACTGGCTGATGTGGGGCGATACTTGGTCAGATGGTTACATTGATAATTGACTTCTCAAAAGGCTACTTCCACCCATTGACCTTACAGGACAAGCCATGTTTATTGTGCATCATCTCCAGAAGCTTGGCTGTGCTGTCCCACATACATGGAGGATTAAAAGTCTGAGAACAGTTCCCGTGTGACGCCCGTGAAGACAACCCCTCCTGCTACAACATGCAACTCCTGCCACGGTAATCACACTGCTGGTAGTGGGAATGAATATTCAGACATGATCACAGGATCCACAGACCTGGCGGTGATGAGAACTTCATATTGGCAGGGCGTGAACTCGGGACACTGACTCCTAACATTAACATCGGATCACATGGACCGCAGATCACATGGACGAGTGCCTGCTGTCCTCCACTCCAGTAATTGACACGGCGAACCCTCCTAAGCCAACTCAAGTAGAGATTAGACATGACAGCGATACTGTCACCATAACTCGCCTGCTCGGACTGCACACAGTCATTGATGTGTTACAACTCTGTGTGTTCACAGCTTAAAGTAAATGATCCCAATTCATTCAGCTGATGTCTTCAAGCCACACAATAGTATATCCTGCTTGTAACACACACATTGCATTAAGAACAATGATCTCTGTAGAGACCTGAAGGTTTCAGCTAGAAAGATTTACTTTTCAAACCCACAACACCGATCCACTCAGCAAAGTGGTCTTGACAGCTTCACAGACGGGGACTTCTACACCACCGACTGTCCGTCACCACAGACACTGCAGTCCTCACATTCCGTCACCACAGACACGGCAGTCCTCACATTCCGTCACCACAGACACTGCAGTCCTCACATTCCGTCACCACAGACACTGCAGTCCTCACATTCCGTCACCACGGACACTGCAGTCCTCACATTCCGTCACCACAGACACTGCAGTCCTCACATTCCGTCACCACAGACACTGCAGTCCTCACATTCCGTCACCACAGACACTGCAGTCCTCACATCTGTCACCACAGACACTGCAGTCCTCACATTCCGTCACCACAGACACTGCAGTCCTCACATTCCGTCACCACAGACACTGCAGTCCTCACATTCCGTCACCACAGACACTGCACTCCTCACATTCCGTCACCACAGACACTGCAGTCCTCACATTCCGTCACCACAGACACTGCAGTCCTCACATTCCGTCACCACAGACACTGCAGTCCTCACATTCTGTCACCACAGACACTGCAGTCCTCACATTCCTTCACCACAGACACTGCAGTCCTCACATTCCGTCACCACAGACACTGCAGTCCTCACATTCCGTCACCACAGACACTGCAGTCCTCACATTCCGTCACCACAGACACTGCAGTCCTCACATTCCGTCACCACAGACACTGCAGTCCTCACATTCCGTCACCACAGACACTGCAGTCTTCACATTCCGTCACCACAGACACTGCAGTCCTCGCATTCCGTCAGCTTGTTTCCCAATCACACGGATTGGTCGTCAATATCTAGAAAGTATGTCTTCAGGTTGGATCTACAGTACATTTCTCTACCATTTAATTCCGGGTGAATCTAGAATACAATTAGTAAATGTCCACAATACAACTCAGGGTGGCTCAACCATTCAGGGTGCGTCGACAATACAATTCAAGGTCGGTCTACAAGACAATTCAAGGTGGATCTCCAATATAATTCAGGATGGATCTAAGATACAATTCAGGGTAGATCTACAATACCAGTCAGGGTGGGTCTACAATACCTGTCAGGGTAGGTCTACAATACCAGTCAGGGTGGATCTACAATACCTGTCAGGGTAGGTCTACAATACCAGTCAGGGTGGATCTACAATACCAGTCAGGGTGGATCTACAATACCAGTCAGAGTGGATCTACAATACCAGTCAGGGTAGATCTACAATGCCAGTCAGGGTGGATCTACAATACCAGTCAGGGTAGATCTACAATACCAGTCAGGGTGGGTCTACAATACCAGTCAGAGTGGGTCTACAATACCAGTCAGGGTGGATCTACAATACCAGTCAGGGTGGATCTACAATACCAGTCAGGGTGGGTCTACAATACCAGTCAGGGTGGATCTACAATACCAGTCAGGGTAGATCTACAATACCAGTCAGGGTAGATCTACAATACCAGTCAGGGTGGATCTACAATACCAGTCAGGGTAGATCTACAATGCCAGTCAGGGTGGATCTACAATACCAGTCAGGGTAGATCTACAATACCAGTCAGGGTAGGTCTACAATACCAGTCAGGGTAGATCTACAATACCAGTCAGGGTGGGTCTACAATACCAGTCAGAGTGGATCTACAATACCAGTCAGAGTGGGTCTACAATACCAGTCAGGGTGGATCTACAATACCAGTCAGGGTGGGTCTACAATACCAGTCAGGGTGGATCTACAATACCAGTCAGGGTAGATCTACAATACCAGTCAGGGTGGGTCTACAATACCAGTCAGGGTGGATCTACAATACCAGTCAGAGTGGATCTACAATACCAGTCAGGGTAGATCTACAATACCAGTCAGGGTGGGTCTACAATACCAGTCAGGGTGGGTCCACAATACCAGTCAGGGTGGATCTACAATACCAGTCAGGGTGGGTTTACAATACCAGTCAGGGTGGGTCTACAATACCAGTCAGGGTGGATCTACAATACCAGTCAGGGTTTTATCACAAGCACCTTTAAAGCAACCAGTTCTAGCCGCCATGAGCTGAGGACGGGAGAGTTCAACGAGATGACACAGCCATGAGCTGAGGACGGAAGAGTTCCACAAGTTGACACAGCCAGGAGCTGAGGACGGAAGAGTTCCACAAGTTAACACAGCCAGGAGCTGAGGACGGAAGAGTTCCACAAGTTGACACAGCGGTGGTGTCGAGTGTCTCACTTCATTGTGGGCAAGAAATGAACATTAGCAAGGAAAATATAAAATACAACAGATTTGTTTTCTGGTGTTCATCCTCTAGGGACCACCAGATGGTTTAGCCTTTAAGCTCCATGATCTAGTGTTTTCTCTTGGGCAGACATGGCAGAAGCAGGTTTCACAAGGCAATATAAGCTTGGGTCAGTTGTCACGGAAACTGAGAAGTACTCTAACTGCGTCAACTAGTTTGCATTGCAGATTATTCATAGGTTTTTTCAGTTTTCATAAAACATTCCAGAGAGACACTCTGAATAATTCTATAACAAAGTGGGTCATGACTGACATATAACTGGGAGAGAGTTCATCTACAATCAAACATTGACGTCCATATTTTGTTGACATTCAGCAATTCAATATGTCCACAACCGATAATATTGACAAGTATTCATATTTTTCAATATATGTACCATTTGATGAAACTTCTTAACAGCAACATTGTTTTTTAACAACTTCTTTTTATTCATATTATTTAAAACAATTCTGTGATAATATATCTCTGTTTTTTTCACAAGATGACAGTGAGTTATGCAGCAGGAAACTGCACTGTCAGCATATTCCACTGGGAGGCTTGTGTGGAACCAGAACTAATCAAAGTACCACGGTAGCCCAATGGGACATGTGTTCATTTGTTGTGCCACACACATGGGTTCGTTTCTCCTCCTGGTTAAACTAGAACCCCTACCCTGTAACTTGGTGTAGTGTGAGTGAGGGAGTCTAGTGTGAGTGAGGGAGTCTAGTGTGAGTGAGGGAGTCTAGTGCGAGTGAGGGAGTCTAGTGCGAGTAAGGGAGTCTAGTGTGAGTGAGGGAGTCTAGTGCGAGTGAGGGAGTCTAGTGTGAGTGAGGGAGTCTAGTGTGAGTGAGGGAGTTCAATGCCACTTTAAACAGTATTTCAGTTATATTACAATGTGTCAGGCTTCAGGTGGGAGGACATCTTCCTGAGGCAAGGGAGTTAACTGACTGTAGATGTCCAGGTTCGACCATTGCCGAACTTGCCTGAAATTCTGGAGTAACATTTTGGAGGGACTCATGAGTCTAGGCTTCGTCCAATCAAAAACTAGATATCTGGTTCGTAAATAACATGGATTTCAACTTGCAGATTTGGGTCGAATTGCAAAACATGTGTACCGCCAACTGGGCGTTGATAGATATTTTGCACATCTTTTCATGTTCTTAATCAAGGTGCTCAAGTGATCTGATTACAAAATAGATCTTAATTATCGATCAGATTGTCTTGACTGGACACCGCCATTTTGTTTGAAGCAAATGCAAGTGATATGAGAGATGGAATCTGATTGGTCAAAAGGAGGGATATAGAAGCGACAAAACTCATTATAGCCACTGATGGTGCTATGAGCAAGCCTGGAAATCCAGTGTAGTTCAGCAAGGGTGGAAACTGGACTTGTATAGTCAATTAACTCCCTTGACTCAGGAAGATGGTGGGAGGAGTGGTGGGGAAACCCCTGAGGGTGGGGAAACCCCTGAGGGTGGGGAAACCCCTGAGGGGGGAGATGGTGCCAACAAACCTTCAAACAAAAGGAGAATTAATCTTGGATTCAAACAAACCCCAATCCCAGTATTTGGCACATCCAAGGGAGGCAATTCCTCATGGCACATCGCATTACCTTGACCACTGGACCACCTTTGCCCCGTCAGTGGGGATGTCAAGTCTGGGACCACTACACACATGTGTATCTGAACCTAATATGGGACACGTAGTATCTCCCCCCCCAGTCCATAGCTGCCACCTCAGGAGACAGCATAAGGCATACAAGTGCCCCCTACAGACTTGACCCAGTCCCAAACATACCCCACAAGTAAACATTACAGGTGCCCTAGCCCCTCAACCCCTCCCCCCCCAACCACATGGAGGGGACCCTGTGCCACTGATGACATCCCTCCAATAGAGTAGGTAACAGGTGCCCCTCCCCCTGGCCGACACTGCGACCATGCCCCACCCCCACGGCCGACACCGCAACCCTACCCTAGGTCACAGCCTACCGGTGAGCGTACCCCATACACTGAACCGCATATAAACATTCCTCCCGTTGACTAGGTACCAGCCGCCCTACCCTGCCGCCCCACCCTGCCGCCCTACCCTGCCGCCCACCCCCTCGGCTGTCTCCCTACCCCTGGCCATTCATTGAACCACATGTTAACATATTCCTCAGATAAAGAAGCGAGACAGCCTTACCTTAGAGCTCTGTACAATATCCAGCGTGACTGACTTGTTGAGGTGGGGTACCCGCAGCACCTGGGTCACGACGTCTGGGGGTGAGGCCGCGGTAGGGTCTGCGGGACTCCCCGACTCCGCTGTCGCTGCCGATAAGGGTGCTTGACCATCCACGTGAAGGACCCACGACAACGTTAACATCCAGAAAAAGAAACTGTCAAATAATTCTCTCCTCATTTTGTTATTTCTCTGCAGGTGTTGTTGCATACTTTCCAGGTAAATAGCAGCATTCCGCGTGTCGACACAGCGCGAATCACAGGTACAGCCCAGGTATAGAGCGTCTGTGACTGTCACAAGCCCTTATCCTTGAAAGACCCACGCCCTCCGCAATAAGACGCTATCTGCAACACGTGCGGATTCTATCCGATCGAATTAGTGTTGTTTGATACCTATATTCGTTCCGTGTGTACAAGTTGTGTTTTGTGGTGAAAATCCGAAACTTCTTTGTATCGGCTTGAGTTTTCTCAGTCTTTATCAACTTCGTAACAAGTTATGACATGACACGACTGGGGGGTCAACGTGCTTCATGGAACAGCCGCTGTCCAAACGCAAGGGCTGGTAGTTTTAGGGCCCTGCGAGTGACAAGGGTGCTTTATTGACTGACAGTGACAGAAATGGGGGACTGCGGCATTGGAATGGTACTGTGAGGGACGGTGACAGCTGTATATCAGCGTTCAGGAGCCAGCGCCGAAACAATAAGGGTTCGAGGTATGTAGGGGTGTCTGCACTGGTATTCAGAGCATGGGTCGCTTGCCCATGTTGACACTGGGGTAGTTTATCAGTGAGAGTAGATATACCGCCTAATGTTGTAGCATACCAGCTAATGTTGTAGCATACCACCTAATGTCGTCGAGACCATTTCGTGTAGCATGCACATTTACTCTGAAAACTCGCTCACATGTAATACCAGCACCCAACATGACAGCGTTCACTGGAGGGGAAATGTTACATAGTTGCATGTAAGTATCTAGCGTTGTGTATCTGTGCAGTGTGTGTACAGACAATTCACTCTCAACACTGTCGTGGGTGTGTCGGGGGGTTGTGTTGTTCACGTCAATAGCGTTACAACAGTGCGAAAACTCATTACCGCTAGTCACAAGTTGAAGTACGCAACCCGCGCGAGAGTTTGGCTCCGACAAGCGATCACCTACACGCTGCTGTTTATGCTTCAGCCTCATTGTCACGTCAGTCAATTATTAGCTTGTTTGATCAGCGTGAACACTTGGTTACGCTTAATTTCTCCATGCTTATTCCGTGTTATTGTGCCTCGGAGGTTTCACGGAACAAGTGAAAGGCATTCAACATGTGGCCCGTGACCGCTCGCGTAGAGGTCTTGTCAACACAGGTGAAAGGTCAATTAAAAGCACGTGCCACGTGCAGATACAGTATCTAGTGATTGACAGGTGTTTGTCAAGTCAAGTTGTACTAGAAATAGACTACCAGCTGCCATCTTTTTGGGTGACATGCACACAGAGGCCAGAATCCACACACGATCGAGCTGATCATTTCACTGGTTTATATGTTTATCAGGTCAGTACCCCCTCTTTCTGAGTGTGAGTGAGTTGGTTAACTGATGTACCACAATGTACCATGTACCAGCTCTGTAATGTTTTGTTTGTTTGTTTGTTTAACAGCACACTCAGCAATATTCCAACTTTATGGCGGCAGTCTGTAAATAATCGAGTCTAGACTAGACAATCCAGTGCTTGACATCATGAGCATCGTTCCACACAATCGTGATAGGATGACATGTATCAACCAAGTCGGTGAGCCTGACCACCCGATCCTCTTACGACAAGCATTGGGTTGCTGAAGACCTATGTACCACAGTGTACCATGTACTAACTCTGTGATGTACCACAGTGTACCGTGTAGCAGCTCTGTGATGTACCACAGTGTACCATGTACCAGCTGTTATTTACCATGTACCACCTGTGATGTACCATGTATCATCTCTGATGTACCACAGTGTACCATATACCAGCTTTGTGATGCACCACAGTGTACCATGTACCAACTCCGATGTACCACAATGTACCATGTACCAGCTATGTGATGTACCACAGTGTACCATGTACCAGCTCTGTGATGTACCACAGTGTGCCATGTACCAGCTGTATGTACCATGTACCAGCTGTGATGTACCACAGTGTACCATGTACCAGCTCTGTGATGTACCACATATTACCATGTACCAGCTCTGTGATGTACCACTGTGTACCATGTACCAGCACTGTGATGTACCACAGTGTACCATGTACCAGCTCTGTGATGTACCACAGTGTTCTGTGTACCACCCTTAGATGTACCACAGTGTACCATGTACCAGCTCTGTGATGTACCACAGTGTACCATGTACCAGCTGTGATGTACCACGGTGTACCATGTACCAGCACTGTGATGTACCACAGTGTACCATGTACCAGCTCTGTGATGTACCACAGTGAACCATGTACCAGCTCTGTGATGTACCACAGTGTACCATGTACCAGCTGTGATGTACCACAGTGTACCATGTACCAGCTCTGTGATGTACCACAGTGTTCCATGTACCAGCTGTTATGTACCATGTACCAGCTGTGATGTACCACAGTGTACCATGTACCAGCTCTGTAATGTACCATAGTGTACCGGCTGCCAGCTCTTATGTACCATGTACCAGCTGTGATGTACCACAGTGTACCATGTACCAGCTCTGTGATGTACCACAGTGTACCATGTACCAGCTCTGTGATGTACCACAGTGTACCATGTACCAGCACTGTGATGTACCACAGTGTACCATGTACCAGCTCTGTGATGTACCACAGTGTACCATGTACCAGCTGTTCTCTACCATGTACCAGCTGTGATGTACCACAGTGTACCATGTACCAGCTCTGTGATGTACCATAGTGTACCAGGTGCCAGCTCTGTGATGTACCACAGTGTACCATGTACCAGCTGTGATGTACCACAGTGTACCATGTACCAGCTCTGTGATGTACCATAATGTACCATGTACCAGCTGTGATGTACCATGTACCAGCTCTGTGATGTACCACATTGTACCATATACCAGCTCTGTGATGTACCACTTTGTACCATGTACCAGCTATGTGATGTACCACAGTGTACCATATACCAGCTCTGTGATGTACCACAGTGTACCATGTACCAGCTCTGTGATGTACCACAGTGTACCATGTACCAGCACTGTGATGTACCACAGTGTACCATGTACCATCCCTTTGATGTACCAGTGTACCATCCCTGTGATTTACCACCGTGTACCATGTACCAGCTCTGTGATGTACCACTTTGTACCATGTACCTGCTATGTGATGTACCATAGTGTATCATGTACCAGCACTTTGATGTACCGCAGTGTACCATGTACCAGCTATGTGATTTACCACCGTGTTCCATGTACCAGCTCTGTGATGTACCACTGTGTACCATGTACCAGCTATGTGATGTACCATAGTGTATCATGTACCAGCGCTGTGATGTACCACTTTGTACCATGTACCAGCACTGTGATGTACCACCGTGTACCATATACCAGCTGTGATGTACCACAGTCTACCATGTACCAGCTCTGTGATGTAACACAGTGTACCATGTACCAGCTATGTGATGTACCAAAGTGTACCATATACCAGCTATGTGATGTACCACAGTGTACCATGTACCAGCGCTGTGATGTACCACAGTGTACCATGTACCATCCCTGTGATGTACCACCGTGTACCATGTACCAGCGCTGTGATGTACCACAGTGTACCATGTACCATCCCTGTGATTTACCACCGTGTACCATGTACCAGCTCTGTGATATACCACAGTGTACCATGTACCAGCTCTATGATGTACCACAGTGTACCGTGTACCAGCTCTGTGATATACCACATTGTACTGGTTGCCAGCTCTATGATGTACCACAGTGTACCATGGAACCAGCTCTGTGATATACCACAGTGTACCGTGTACCAGCTCTATGATGTACCACAGTGTACCATGTACCATCCCTGTGATGTACCACTGTATACTTTTCGCTGGCAGTTATGTGCAGAACAACTCCACTCCGCCATGCAGGCATCAAAGGATCTGGGTTAAGAGTGAAAATGATTGATGTGAATTTTAGTTTTATGAATTTCATTGAGCTGCCAGAGGGAATTATTTTTACATTATATCATAAGAAGGCTTGATGGAAATCGGTTTGATCATAAATTCAGACAAAAAGTGAGAATACCTTCAAATATGTATTGAGCATCAAGACTGACAGTGGTTCAGACACGACCATCTGGTCTGAACATGGAATCAGGCCCCTGGTGCTCCAGGTTCAGACACCAGGAAATCCCCCATCATCTCAGCAATGTAAAGTGGAACATGTGATGGTTGATGTTGATCGGGAGACGTGTGGCTGTAGCGTGGGAGCCATTCATCACACTAACTGTCACCTTGGTCAGTCTTCAGCTTGACTCCCACCTCTGCCCAATGGGGGCTGTAACTACATGATATACACACCAAATGAAATAAAGGTGTCGTTGTCTTATTTTTATCTGTCGTTTCGTCCCAGCCGGCCATTTACTGCCGACATGAAGGTCTCGACACCACATGTTTCCCTAATCTGCCCTCCCCATGTCCTCGCCTGCCGCCCCACGTCCTTGCCTGCCCCCTGCCCCCACACGTCCTCGCCTGCCGCCCCACGTCCTCGCCTGCCACCCCACGTCCTCGCCTGCCACCCCACGTCCTCGCCTGCCGCCCCACGTCCTTGCCTGCCACCCCACGTCCTCGCCTGGCGCCCCACGTCCTTGCCTGCCACCCCACGTCCTCGCCTGCCGCCCCACGTCCTTGCCTGCCCCCTGCCCCCACACGTCCTCACCTGCCGCCCCACGTCCTTGCCTGCCACCCCACGTCCTTGCCTGCCACCCCACGTCCTCGCCTGCCGCCCCACGTCCTCGCCTGCCCCCTGCCCCCACACGTCCTTGTCTGCCCCCCCACCAGTGTATGTAATGTAAAACAACAGTCTGCTTTCAAAAGCTGTTAAATTCAATCCAGCATGATCAATTTATTCCCAGTAGGATTTTGACTTATTGATTTTACTCCTGGTGCCTGTGCTGAGGGCATTGAACAGACATCACCCAGGACACTGCACCAACGTCACCCCCAATCTAGAAGGGGGGGTGGGGGGGGGAGGGTGAAGGCACGAGGGTCCACCCCTGAGTTAAACTTGTCAAACTAATCATAGAGAGGGATTGTTTTAGAGGCTTCCATCATGTTTTATGATCTGTGTGACAACTATATCGATGATGAGATATGTACAAAGTGGACCGTCATCATATGATTAAGATGGAGCATGACTGTCGCCGGAGGGCAGCCCTCACTCTGCCGCGCTGCTCGTACATCAATCAGCTGTAATTGCTGCGGCAGATAACCAACAAAAATAACACATACCACTGTTTTTGTCTTATTGTTTCAAACCTAAATTGCATTTTTAAGCAATTAGCTTTGAGAGGATTTCATCAAAGTAAAGTGAAGGCATAGTGCACTGGCAAAACAACTTGAAAGAAGACCCCAGGCTGAAGGGGATGGGCCCATCTAACTGCAGTCAGTGCTCAGTTAGGATGGAGTTACGTAATGTTTGGATGTGATGTAACTAACTGTTGGTAGGCGACAGAGAGGGCTCAGTTAGGATAGAGTTACGTAATGTTTGGATGTGATGTAAGTAACTGTTGGCTGGGGACAGATAGGGCTCAGTTACGATAGAGTTACGTAATGTTTGGATGTGATGTAAGTAACTGTTGGTAGGGGACAGAGAGGGCTCAGTTACGATAGAGTTACGTAATGTTTGGATGTGATGTAACTAACTGTTGGCTGGGGACAGATAGGGCTCAGTTAGGATGGCGTTACGTAATGTTTGGATGTGATGTAACTAACTGTTGGCTGGGGACAGATAGGGCTCAGTTAGGATGGCGTTACGTAATGTTTGGATGTAATGTAACTAACTGTTGGCTGGGGACAGATAGGGCTCAGTTAGGATGGCGTTACGTAATGTTTGGATGTAATGTAACTAACTGTTGGCTGGGGACAGAGAGGGCTCAGTTACGATAGAGTTACGTAATGTTTGGATGTAATGTAACTAACTGTTGGCTGGGGACAGATAGGGCTCAGTTAGGATGGCGTTACGTAATGTTTGGATGTAATGTAACTAACTGTTGGCTGGGGACAGATAGGGCTCAGTTAGGATGGCGTTACGTAATGTTTGGATGTGATGTAACTAACTGTTGGCTGGGGACAGATAGGGCTCAGTTAGGATGGCGTTACGTAATGTTTGGATGTAATGTAACTAACTGTTGGCTTGGGACAGATAGGGCTCAGTTAGGATAGAGTTACGTAATGTTTGGATGTGATGTAACTAACTGTTGGCTGGGGACAGATAGGGCTCAGTTAGGATGGCGTTACGTAATGTTTGGATGTGATGTAACTAACTGTTGGCTGGGGACAGATAGGGCTCAGTTAGGATGGCGTTACGTAATGTTTGGATGTAATGTAACTAACTGTTGGCTGGGGACAGATAGGGCTCAGTTAGGATGGCGTTACGTAATGTTTGGATGTAATGTAACTAACTGTTGGCTGGGGACAGAGAGGGCTCAGTTAGGATGGCGTTACGTAATGTTTGGATGTGATGTAACTAACTGTTGGCTGGGGACAGATAGGGCTCAGTTAGGATGGCGTTACGTAATGTTTGGATGTGATGTAACTAACTGTTGGCTGGGGACAGTTAGGGCTCAGTTAGGATGGCGTTACGTAATGTTTGGATTTAATGTAACTAACTGTTGGCTGGGGACAGATAGGGCTCAGTTAGGATGGCGTTACGTAATGTTTGGATGTAATGTAACTAACTGTTGGCTGGGGACAGAGAGGGCTCAGTTACGATAGAGTTACGTAATGTTTGGATGTAATGTAACTAACTGTTGGCTGGGGACAGAGAGGGCTCAGTTAGGATGGCGTTACGTAATGTTTGGATGTAATGTAACTAACTGTTGGCTGGGGACAGAGAGGGCTCAGTTAGGATAGAGTTACGTAATGTTTCGATGTGATGTAACTAACTGTTGGCTGGGGACAGATAGGGCTCAGTTAGGATGGCGTTACGTAATGTTTGGATGTAATGTAACTAACTGTTGGCTGGGGACAGAGAGGGCTCAGTTAGGATAGAGTTACGTAATGTTTGGATGTAATGTAACTAACTGTTGGCTGGGGACAGATAGGGCTCAGTTAGGATAGAGTTACGTAATGTTTGGATGTAATGTAACTAACTGTTGGCTGGGGACAGAGAGGGCTCAGTTACGATAGAGTTACGTAATGTTTGGATGTGATGTAACTAACTGTTGGCTGGGGACAGATAGGGCTCAGTTAGGATGGCGTTACGTAATGTTTGCATGTGATGTAAGTAACTGTTGGTAGGGGACAGATAGGGCTCAGTTAGGATGGAGTTACGTAATGTTTGGATGTAATGTAACTAACTGTTGGCTTGGGACAGATAGGGCTCAGTTAGGATGGCGTTACGTAATGTTTGGATGTGATGTAAGTAACTGTTGGTAGGGGACAGAGAGGGCTGAGTTACGATGGAGTTACGTAATGTTTGGATGTAATGTAACTAACTGTTGGCTTGGGACAGATAGGGCTCAGTCAGGATGGCGTTACGTAATGTTTGGATGTAATGTAACTAACTGTTGGCTGGGGACAGAGAGGGCTCAGTTAGGATAGAGTTACGTAATGTTTGGATGTGATGTAACTAACTGTTGGCTGGGGACAGAGAGGGCTCAGTTAGGATGGCGTTACGTAATGTTTGGATGTAATGTAACTAACTGTTGGCTGGGGACAGATAGGGCTCAGTTAGATAGAGTTACGTAATGTTTGGATGTGATGTAACTAACTGTTGGCTGGGGACAGATAGGGCTCAGTTAGGATAGAGTTACGTAATGTTTGGATGTAATGTAACTAACTGTTGGCTGGGGACAGATAGGGCTCAGTTAGGATAGAGTTACGTAATGTTTGGATGTCATGTAACTAACTGTTGGCTGGGGACAGAGAGGGCTCAGTTACGATAGAGTTACGTAATGTTTGGATGTGATGTAACTAACTGTTGGCTGGGGACAGATAGGGCTCAGTTAGGATGGCGTTACGTAATGTTTGCATGTGATGTAACTAACTGTTGGCTTGGGACAGATAGGGCTCAGTTAGGATGGAGTTACGTAATGTTTGGATGTAATGTAACTAACTGTTGGCTGGGGACAGATAGGGCTCAGTTAGGATGGCGTTACGTAATGTTTGCATGTGATGTAACTAACTGTTGGCTTGGGACAGATAGGGCTCAGTTAGGATGGCGTTACGTAATGTTTGGATGTGATGTAACTAACTGTTGGCTGGGGACAGATAGGGCTCAGTTAGGATGGCGTTACGTAATGTTTGCATGTGATGTAACTAACTGTTGGCTGGGGACAGATAGGGCTCAGTTAGGATGGAGTTACGTAATGTTTGGATGTGATGTAACTAACTGTTGGCTGGGGACAGATAGGGCTCAGTTAGGATGGCGTTACGTAATGTTTGCATGTGATGTAACTAACTGTTGGCTTGGGACAGATAGGGCTCAGTCAGGATGGCGTTACGTAATGTTTGGATGTAATGTAACTAACTGTTGGCTGGGGACAGAGAGGGCTCAGTTAGGATAGAGTTACGTAATGTTTGGATGTGATGTAACTAACTGTTGGCTGGGGACAGAGAGGGCTCAGTTAGGATGGCGTTACGTAATGTTTGGATGTAATGTAACTAACTGTTGGCTGGGGACAGATAGGGCTCAGTTAGATAGAGTTACGTAATGTTTGGATGTAATGTAACTAACTGTTGGCTGGGGACAGATAGGGCTCAGTTAGGATAGAGTTACGTAATGTTTGGATGTAATGTAACTAACTGTTGGCTGGGGACAGATAGGGCTCAGTTAGGATAGAGTTACGTAATGTTTGGATGTCATGTAACTAACTGTTGGCTGGGGACAGAGAGGGCTCAGTTACGATAGAGTTACGTAATGTTTGGATGTGATGTAACTAACTGTTGGCTGGGGACAGATAGGGCTCAGTTAGGATGGCGTTACGTAATGTTTGCATGTGATGTAACTAACTGTTGGCTTGGGACAGATAGGGCTCAGTTAGGATGGAGTTACGTAATGTTTGGATGTAATGTAACTAACTGTTGGCTGGGGACAGATAGGGCTCAGTTAGGATGGCGTTACGTAATGTTTGCATGTGATGTAACTAACTGTTGGCTTGGGACAGATAGGGCTCAGTTAGGATGGCGTTACGTAATGTTTGGATGTGATGTAACTAACTGTTGGCTGGGGACAGATAGGGCTCAGTTAGGATGGCGTTACGTAATGTTTGCATGTGATGTAACTAACTGTTGGCTTGGGACAGATAGGGCTCAGTTAGGATGGAGTTACGTAATGTTTGGATGTGATGTAACTAACTGTTGGCTGGGGACAGATAGGGCTCAGTTAGGATGGCGTTACGTAATGTTTGCATGTGATGTAACTAACTGTTGGCTTGGGACAGATAGGGCTCAGTTAGGATGGCGTTACGTAATGTTTGGATGTAATGTAACTAACTGTTGGCTGGGGACAGAGAGGGCTCAGTTAGGATGGCGTTACGTAATGTTTGGATGTAATGTAACTAACTGTTGGCTGGGGACAGAGAGGGCTCAGTTAGGATGGCGTTACGTAATGTTTGGATGTAATGTAACTAACTGTTGGCTTGGGACAGATAGGGCTCAGTTAGGATGGAGTTACGTAATGTTTGGATGTGATGTAAGTAACTGTTGGTAGGGGACAGAGAGGGCTGAGTTACGATGGAGTTACGTAATGTTTGGATGTGATGTAAGTAACTGCTGGTAGGGGACAGAGAGGGCTCAGTTACGATAGAGTTACGTAATGTTTGGATGTAATGTAACTAACTGTTGGCTGGGGACAGATAGGGCTCAGTTAGATAGAGTTACGTAATGTTTGGATGTAATGTAACTAACTGTTGGCTGGGGACAGATAGGGCTCAGTTAGGATAGAGTTACGTAATGTTTGGATGTAATGTAACTAACTGTTGGCTTGGGACAGATAGGGCTCAGTTAGGATAGAGTTACGTAATGTTTGGATGTAATGTAACTAACTGTTGGCTGGGGACAGATAGGGTTCAGTTACGATAGAGTTACGTAATGTTTGGATGTAATGTAACTAACTGTTGGCTGGGGACAGATGTAATGTTTGGATGTAATGTAACTAACTGTTGGCTGGGGACAGAGAGGGCTCAGTTAGGATAGAGTTACGTAATGTTTGGATGTGATGTAACTAACTGTTGGCTGGGGACAGAGAGGGCTCAGTTAGGATGGCGTTACGTAATGTTTGGATGTAATGTAACTAACTGTTGGCTGGGGACAGAGAGGGCTCAGTTAGGATGGCGTTACGTAATGTTTGGATTTAATGTAACTAACTGTTGGCTGGGGACAGAGAGGGCTCAGTTAGGATAGAGTTACGTAATGTTTGGATGTGATGTAACTAACTGTTGGCTTGGGACAGATAGGGCTCAGTTAGGATGGAGTTACGTAATGTTTGGATGTAATGTAACTAACTGTTGGCTTGGGACAGATAGGGCTCAGTTAGGATAGAGTTACGTAATGTTTGGATGTAATGTAACTAACTGTTGGCTGGGGACAGATAGGGCTCAGTTAGGATGGAGTTACGTAATGTTTGGATGTGATGTAATTATGTACGTTGTTATTCATGAGAAGATCCAGGTTAGTGTGAGAAGATGGGATGTTATGGTGGTGTTAGTGTCAGGTTAGTGTGAGAAAATGGGATGTTATGGTGGTGTTAGTTTGGGGAGATGGAGTGTTATGGTGTTGTTAGTGTCAGGTTAGTGTGAAGAGATGGTATGTTATGGTCAGGTTAGTGTCAGGAGGAGATGAGGTGTTATGGTGATGTTAGTCAGGTTAGTGTGAGGAGATGGGATGTTATGGTGGTGTTAGTGTCAGGTTAGTGTCAGAAGGAGATGGCGTGTAATGGTGGTGTTAGTGTCAGGTTAGTGTGAGGAGATGGGATGTTATGGTGGTGTTAGTGTCAGCTTAGTGTCAGGAGATGGGAAGTTATGGTGGTGTAAGTGTCAGGAGGAGATGGGATGGTATGGTGGTGTTAGTGTCAGGAGGAGATGGGATGTTATGATGGTGTTAGTGTCAGGTTAGTGTCAGGAGGAGATGGGATGTTATGGTGGTGTTAGTGTCAGGAGGAGATGGGGTGTAATGGTGGTGTTAGTGTCAGGTTAGTGTCAGGAGGAGATGGGATGTTATGGTGGTGTAAGTGTCAGGTTAGTGTCAGGAGGAGATGGGATGTTATGATGGTGTTAGTGTCAGGAGGAGATGGGATGTTATGGTGATGTTAGTGTCAGGTTAGTGTCAGGAGGAGATGGGATGTTATGGTGGTGTTAGTGTCAGGAGGAGATGGGGTGTTCTGATGGTGTTAGTGTCAGGTTAGTGTCAGGAGGAGATGGGGTGTTATGGTGTTGTTAGTGTCAGGAGGAGATGGGATGTTATGGTGTTGTTAGTGTCAGGAGGAGATGGGATGTTATGGTGGTGTTAGTGTCAGGTTAGTGTCAGGAGGAGATGGGATGTTATGGTGGTGTAAGTGTCAGGAGGAGATGGGATGTTATGGTGTTGTTAGTGTCAGGTTAGTGTCAGGAGGAGATGGGGTGTTATGGTGGTGTTAGTGTCAGGTTAGTGTCATGAGGAGATGGGATGTTATGGTGGTGTTAGTGTCAGGTTAGTGTCAGGAGGAGATGGGGTGTTATGGTGGTGTAAGTGTCAGGTTAGTGTCAGGAGATGGTAATTTATGGTGGTGTTAGTATCAGGTTAGTGTCAGGAGGAGATGGGATGTTATGGTGGTGTTCGTGTCAGGAGGAGATGGGATGTTATGGTGGTGTTAGTGTCAGGTTAGTGTCAGGAGGAGATGGGATGTTATGGTGGTGTTAGTGTCAGGTTAGTGTCAGGAGGAGATGGGATATTATGATGGTGTTAGTGTCAGGAGGAGATGGGATGTTATAGTGATGTTAGTGTCAGGTTAGTGTCAGGAGGAGATGGGATGTTATGGTGGTGTTAGTGTCAGGAGGAGATGGGGTGTTATGGTGTTCTTAGTGACAGGTTAGTGTCAGGAGGAGATGGGGTGATATGGTGTTGTTAGTGTCAGCAGGAGATGGGATGTTATGGTGGTGTTAGTGTCAGGAGGAGATGGGATGTTATGGTGGTGTTAGTGTCAGGTTAGTGTCAGGAGGAGATGGGATGTTATGGTGGTGTTAGTGTCAGGAGGAGATGGGGTGTTATGGTGGTTTTAGTGTCAGGTTAGTGTCAGGAGGAGATGGGGTGTTATGGTGGTGTTAGTGTCAGGTTAGTGTCAGGAGGTAGTGTCAGGAGGAGATGGGATGTTATGGTGTTGTTAGTGTCAGGTTAGTGTCAGGAGGAGATGGGATGTTATGGTGTTGTTAGTGTCAGGTTAGTGTCAGGAGGAGATGGGATGTTATGGTGTTGTTAGTGTCACGTTAGTGTCTGGAGAAGATGGGATGTTATGTTGGTTTTAGTATCAGGTTAATGGCAGGAGGAGATGGGATGTTATGGTGGTTTTAGTATCAGGTTAGTGTCCGAAGATGGGATGTTATGATGGTGTTAGTGTCAGGAGGAGATTGGGTGTTATGGTGTTGTTAGTGACAGGTTAGTGTCAGGAGGAGATGGGGTGTTATGGTGGTGTTAGTGTCAGGAGATGGGATGTTATGGTAGTGTTAGTGTCAGGTTAGTGTCAGGAGGAGATGGGATGTTATGATGGTGTTAGTGTCAGGTTAGTGTCAGGAGGAGATGGGGTGCTATGGTGGTGTTAGTGTCAGGTTAGTGTCAGGAGGAGATGGGGTGTTATGGTGGTGTTAGTGTCAGGAGATGGGATGTTATGGTAGTGTTAGTGTCAGGTTAGTGTCAGGAGGAGATGGGATGTTATGATGGTGTTAGTGTCAGGAGGAGATGGGATGTTATGGTGGTGTTAGTGTCAGGAGGAGATGGGATGTTATGGTGGTGTTAGTGTCAGGAGAAGATGGGGTGTTATGGTGTTGTTAGTGTCAGGTTAGTGTCAGGAGGAGATGGGGTGTTATGGTGGTGTTAGTGTCAGGTTAGTGTCAGGAGGAGATGGAGTGTTATGGTGTTGTTAGTGTCAGGTTAGTGTGAAGAGATGGTATGTTATGGTCAGGTTAGTGTCAGGAGGAGATGAGGTGTTATGGTGATGTTAGTCAGGTTAGTGTGAGGAGATGGGATGTTATGGTGGTGTTAGTGTCAGGTTAGTGTGAGGAGGAGATGGCGTGTAATGGTGGTGTTAGTGTCAGGTTAGTGTGAGGAGATGGGATGTTATGGTGGTGTAAGTGTCAGGAGGAGATGGGATGGTATGGTGGTGTTAGTGTCAGGTTAGTGTCAGGAGGAGATGGGGTGTTATGGTGGTGTTAGTGTCAGGAGGAGATGGGATGTTATGGTAGTGTTAGTGTCAGGTTAGTGTCAGGAGGAGATGGGATGTTATGATGGTGTTAGTGTCAGGAGGAGATGGGATGTTATGGTGATGTTAGTGTCAGGTTAGTGTCAGGAGGAGATGGGATGTTATGGTGGTGTTAGTGTGAGGAGGAGATGGGGTGTTATGATGGTGTTAGTGTCAGGTTAGTGTCAGGAGGAGATGGGGTGTTATGGTGTTGTTAGTGTCAGGAGGAGATGGGATGTTATGGTGTTGTTAGTGTCAGGAGGAGATGGGATGTTATGGTGGTGTTAGTGTCAGGTTAGTGTCATGAGGAGATGGGATGTTATGGTGGTGTTAGTGTCAGGTTAGTGTCAGGAGGAGATGGGGTGTTATGGTGGTGTAAGTGTCAGGTTAGTGTCAGGAGATGGTAATTTATGGTGGTGTTAGTATCAGGTTAGTGTCAGGAGGAGATGGGATGTTATGGTGGTGTTCGTGTCAGGAGGAGATGGGATGTTATGGTGGTGTTAGTGTCAGGTTAGTGTCAGGAGATGGGAAGTTATGGTGGTGTAAGTGTCAGGAGGAGATGGTAATTTATGGTGTTGTTAGTATCAGGTTAGTGTCAGGAGGAGATGGGATGTTATGGTGGTGTTCGTGTCAGGAGGAGATGGGATGTTATGGTGGTGTTAGTGTCAGGTTAGTGTCAGGAGATGGGAAGTTATGGTGGTGTAAGTGTCAGGAGGAGATGGGATGTTATGGTGGTGTTAGTGTCAGGTTAGTGTCAGGAGGAGATGGGATGTTATGGTGGTGTTAGTGTCAGGTTAGTGACAGGAGGAGATGGGATGTTATGATGGTGTTAGTGTCAGGAGGAGATGGGATGTTATAGTGATGTTAGTGTCAGGTTAGTGTCAGGAGGAGATGGGATGTTATGGTGGTGTTAGTGTCAGGAGGAGATGGGGTGTTATGGTGTTCTTAGTGACAGGTTAGTGTCAGGAGGAGATGGGGTGATATGGTGTTGTTAGTGTCAGCAGGAGATGGGATGTTATGGTGGTGTTAGTGTCAGGAGGAGATGGGATGTTATGGTGGTGTTAGTGTCAGGTTAGTGTCAGGAGGAGATGGGATGTTATGGTGGTGTTAGTGTCAGGAGGAGATGGGGTGTTATGGTGGTTTTAGTGTCAGGTTAGTGTCAGGAGGAGATGGGGTGTTATGGTGGTGTTAGTGTCAGGTTAGTGTCAGGAGGTAGTGTCAGGAGGAGATGGGATGTTATGGTGTTGTTAGTGTCAGGTTAGTGTCAGGAGGAGATGGGATGTTATGGTGTTGTTAGTGTCACGTTAGTGTCTGGAGAAGATGGGATGTTATGTTGGTTTTAGTATCAGGTTAATGGCAGGAGGAGATGGGATGTTATGGTGGTTTTAGTATCAGGTTAGTGTCCGAAGATGGGATGTTATGATGGTGTTAGTGTCAGGAGGAGATTGGGTGTTATGGTGTTGTTA
The DNA here is from genome assembly GCF_023055435.1 of Haliotis rufescens. Taxonomy (NCBI): domain Eukaryota; kingdom Metazoa; phylum Mollusca; class Gastropoda; order Lepetellida; family Haliotidae; genus Haliotis; species Haliotis rufescens. The sequence continues at coordinate 2,144,290 of NW_025964346.1, forward strand.
GTGACAGGTTAGTGTCAGGAGGAGATGGGGTGTTATGGTGGTGTTAGTGTCAGGAGATGGGATGTTATGGTAGTGTTAGTGTCAGGTTAGTGTCAGGAGGAGATGGGATGTTATGATGGTGTTAGTGTCAGGTTAGTGTCAGGAGGAGATGGGGTGCTATGGTGGTGTTAGTGTCAGGTTAGTGTCAGGAGGAGATGGGGTGTTATGGTGGTGTTAGTGTCAGGAGATGGGATGTTATGGTAGTGTTAGTGTCAGGTTAGTGTCAGGAGGAGATGGGATGTTATGATGGTGTTAGTGTCAGGAGGAGATGGGATGTTATGGTGGTGTTAGTGTCAGGAGGAGATGGGATGTTATGGTGGTGTTAGTGTCAGGAGAAGATGGGGTGTTATGGTGTTGTTAGTGTCAGGTTAGTGTCAGGAGGAGATGGGGTGTTATGGTGTTGTTAGTGTCAGGTTAGTGTCAGGAGGAGATGGGGTGTTATGGTGTTGTTAGTGTCAGGAGGAGATGGGATGTTATGGTGTTGTTAGTGTCAGGTTAGTGTCAGGAGGAGATGGGGACGTTATGGTGTTGTTAGTGTCAGGTTAGTGTCAGGAGGAGATGGGATGTTATGGTGGTGTTAGTGTCAGGTTAGTGTCAGGAGGAGATGGGATGTTATGGTGTGCTTAGTGACAGGTTAGTGTCAGGAGGAGATGGGGTGATATGGTGTTGTTAGTGTCAGCAGGAGATGGGGTGTTATGGTGTTGTTAGTGTCAGGAGGAGATGGGATGTTATGGTGTTGTTAGTGTCAGGTTAGTGTCAGGAGGAGATGGGATGTTATGGTGGTGTTAGTGTCAGGTTAGTGTCAGGAGGAGATGGGGCGTATGGTGGTGTTAGTGTCAGGAGGAGATGGGGTGTTATGGTGGTGTTAGTGTCAGGTTAGTGTCAGGAGGAGATGGGATGTTATGGTGGTGTTAGTGTCAGGAGGAGATGGGGCGTATGGTGGTGTTAGTGTCAGGAGGAGATGGGGTGTTATGGTGGTGTTAGTGTCAGGTTAGTGTCAGGAGGAGATGGGGTGTTATGGTGGTGTTAGTGTCAGGAGGAGATGGGGCGTATGGTGGTGTTAGTGTCAGGAGGAGAGGGGATGTTATGTAGAAGACCATCCACTTCAGTGTGGAAGACGGTGGTGTATAAGAAATGAAAATCTGTCCATCAGCCATCCTTCTTTATAACTTGATCAGCATATCATTCATGTTTTCCTTGTGGACATCGACCATGTCAGCCTTTTACCATTCAGAGTTTGCAGTTGATGATAGTTGATGGTTTTTTATGTATGAAAACAGCAATATATAAACTACCAGGACAGAGAGTGTTTGAGTGAAACAGGTTATCTTCATCTGGGGCTTTTGGCATTTTCTGGTAAATTGTGATATTTCACTTTTCTGACATAAGGTCAGATACTTCGGGTTTGTTTCCTTGATCCTGAGGTGGTGGGGCTGGAAACGCTTGTGCAACGTTAGGCTGTGTGACTTAAACCAAGAGGGTTATACTGACCAATCAGAGACCGGGATCTTCAACAGGCCATGTCTGATGTCTTCTCATGAGTTGTGGAGATATCGTTGTGTTCAGAGGAGGTATGATGTCTGACTGTGTTACCATGACATCTTACTCTATGGTTTCTGACAAATCTATCCCCATGTCACTACAGCCCTCTCCCCATGTCACTACAGCCCTCCCCATGTCACTACAGCCCTCTCCCCATGTCACTACAGCCCTCTCCCCATGTCACTACAGCCCCCTCCCCATGTCACTACACCTCTCCCCATGTCACTACAGCCCTCCCCATGTCACTACAGCCCTCTCCCTATGTCACTACAGCCCTCCCCATGTCACTACAGCCCTCTCCCTATGTCGCTACAGCCCCCTCCCCATGTCACTACAGCCCCCCCCCCCCCACCCCCCCCCATGTCACTACAGCCCCCCCCACCCCTCCCCATGTCACTACAGCCCCCCCCCCCACCCCTCCCCATGTCACTACAGCCCCCCCCCCCACCCCCCCATGTCACTACAGCCCCCCCCCCACCCACCCCCATGTCACTACAGCCCCCCCCACCCCTCCCCATGTCACTACAGCCCCCTCCCCATGTCACTACAGCCCTCCCCATGTCACTACAGCCCTCTCCCTATGTCACTACAGCCCTCCCCATGTCACTACAGCCCTCTCCCCATGTCACTACAGCCTCTCCCTATGTCACTACAGCCCCCTCCCCATGTCACTACAGCCCTCCCCATGTCACTACAGCCCTCCCCATGTCACTACAGCCCTCTCCCCATGTCACTACAGCCTCTCCCTATGTCACTACAGCCCTCCCCATATCACTACAGCCCTCTCCCCATGTCACTACAGCCCTCCCCCATGTCACTACAGCCTCTCCCTATGTCACTACAGCCCTCTCCATGTCACTACAGCCCTCCCCCATGTCACTACAGCCTCTCCCTATGTCACTACAGCCCTCTCCATATCACTACAGCCCTCTCCCCATGTCACTACAGCCCTCTCCCCATGTCACTACAGCCCTCTCCCTATGTCACTACAGCCTCTCCCTATGTCACTACAGCCCTCCCCATATCACTACAGCCCTCTCCCCATGTCACTACAGCCCTCTCCCCATGTCACTACAGCCCTCTCCCCATGTCACTACAGCCTCTCCCTATGTCACTACAGCCCTCCCCATGTCACTACAGCCCCCTCCCCATGTCACTACAGCCCCCTCCCCATGTCACTACAGCCCCCTCCCCATGTCACTACAGCCCTCCCCATGTCACTACAGCCCCCTCCCCATGTCACTACAGCCCTCCCCATGTCACTACAGCCCCCTCCCCATGTCACTACAGCCCCCTCCCCATGTCACTACAGCCCTCCCCATGTCACTACAGCCCTCCCCATGTCACTACAGCCCTCCCCATGTCACTACAGCCCCCTCCCCATGTCACTACAGCCCTCCCCATATCACTACAGCCCTCTCCCCATGTCACTACAACCCTCCCCATGTCACTACAGCCCTCCCCATGTCACTACAGCCCTCCCCATGTCACTACAGCCTCTCCCTATGTCACTACACCCCCCCCCCCCCCCCCATGTCACTACAACCCTCCCCATGTCACTACAGCCCCCCCCCATGTCACTACAGCCCCCCCCATGTCACTACAGCCCTCCCCATGTCACTACAGCCCCCTCCCCATGTCACTACAGCCCCCCCCATGTCACTACAGCCCCCCCCATGTCACTACAACCCTCCCCATGTCACTACAGCCCTCCCCATGTCACTACAGCCCCCCCCATGTCACTACAACCCTCCCCATGTCACTACAGCCCTCCCCATGTCACTACAGCCCTCCCCATGTCACTACACTCCTCCCCATGTCACTACAGCCCTCCCCATGTCACTACAGCCCCCCCCATGTCACTACAACCCTCCCCATGTCACTACAGCCCTCCCCATGTCACTACAGCCCTCCCCATGTCACTACAACCCTCCCCATGTCACTACAGCCCTCCCCATGTCACTACAGCCCTCCCCATGTCACTACAGCCCTCCCCATGTCACTACAGCCCTCCCCATGTCACTACAGCCCCCTCCCCATGTCACTACAGCCCTCCCCATGTCACTACAGCCCTCCCCATGTCACTACACCCCTCCCCATGTCACTACAGCCCTCTCCCCATGTCACTACAGCCCCCTCCCCATGTCACTACAGCCCTCCCCATGTCACTACAGCCCTCTCCCCCCCATGTCACTACAGCCCTCCCCATGTCACTACAGCCCTCCCCATGTCACTACAGCCCTCTCCCCATGTCACTACAGCCCCCTCCCCATGTCACTACAGCCCTCCCCATGTCACTACAGCCCTCTCCCCATGTCACTACAACCCTCCCCATGTCACTACAGCCCTCTCCCCATGTCACTACAGCCCCCTCCCCATGTCACTACAGCCCTCCCCATGTCACTACAGCCTCTCCCCATGTCACTACAGCCTCTCCCTATGTCACTACACCCCCCCCCCCCCCCATGTCACTACAACCCTCCCCATGTCACTACAGCCCCCCCCCATGTCACTACAGCCCTCCCCATGTCACTACAGCCCTCCCCATGTCACTACAGCCTCTCCCCATGTCACTACAGCCCTCCCCATGTCACTACACCCCTCCCCCATGTCACTACACCCCCCCCCCCCCCCCCCATGTCACTACAGCCCTCTCCCCATGTCACTACAGCCCTCCCCATGTCACTACAGCCTCTCCCTATGTCACTACAACCCTCCCCATGTCACTACAGCCCTCCCCATGTCACTACAGCCTCTCCCTATGTCACTACACCCCCCCCCCCCCCCATGTCACTACAACCCTCCCCATGTCACTACAGCCCCCCCCCATGTCACTACAGCCCTCCCCATGTCACTACAGCCCTCCCCATGTCACTACAGCCTCTCCCCATGTCACTACACCCCTCCCCCATGTCACTACACCCCCCCCCCCCCCCCCCATGTCACTACAGCCCTCTCCCCATGTCACTACAGCCCTCCCCATGTCACTACAGCCTCTCCCTATGTCACTACAGCCCCCTCCCCATGTCACTACAACCCTCCCCATGTCACTACAGCCCTCCCCATGTCACTACAGCCCTCCCCATGTCACTACAGCCCTCTCCCCATGTCACTACAACCCTCCCCATGTCACTACAGCCCTCTCCCCATGTCACTACAGCCCCCTCCCCATGTCACTACAGCCCTCCCCATGTCACTACAGCCCTCTCCCCATGTCACTACAACCCTCCCCATGTCACTACAGCCCTCTCCCCATGTCACTACAGCCCCCTCCCCATGTCACTACAACCCTCCCCATGTCACTACAGCCCTCCCCATGTCACTACAGCCTCTCCCCATGTCACTACAGCCCTCTCCCCATGTCACTACAGCCCTCCCCATGTCACTACAGCCCTCATTCTGTCAGTCTCAGATACCGGACTGCCTGACTTAGTCTCAGATACCGGACTGCCTGACTTAGTCTCAGATACCGGACTGCCTGACCTAGCCGGACATCTTGCTGATATTTGTCTGCAGATTAGAGACACACGACCCTGTGTCCTCTGACGTTGTCCAGGTTTTCGTCTGGCAAACACTGGTCCAGGTGAGCTACACTTCTTGTCACAGGGCCCCAGTGGTCTGGTATCTGCTGAACGTGACGGGAGTGGCAAGTCTGTCGGCAATCAGATTACTAGGATACTTCACCAACTTGTCAGCGGAACTGGACACACTTGTGCTTTATGGAACCTGTTTACCTTCAATTGCCACCTTGTTGGAAAGAGATGTCCGTGTTTGTTGCCAGCTCTGTCAGTAGACCGCCCCCTCACACAACGCACACAACGCACAACGCACACATCAACTCAGGGGATCAGAACCGAGTTGTTTATGTTGTATAATGAAGCAGCTTGAGTGGGGACCTTGACGACATCCTTGATGACAACCTTGACGACATCCTTGACGACATCCTTGATGACATCCTTGATGACATCCTTGACGACATCCTTGACGACATCCTTGACGACATCCTAGACGACATCCTTGACGACATCCTTGACGACATCCTTGATGAAGGAACTCGCATGTGGACAGCATCTTCATTGAAAGAATAAAGAAGTTATCTAAGTCAAGTCTTCATGGATACTACAGCATCATACTGAGTTCAAAGTTCAGTGACTACTGGGAGCTTGATCTATCTTCCCAAACTGGTGTCCACAAGACACTACTGCTTGTATGCTTCGCAGACCATTGTGATGTCATCAGTTACAGTGCTCACAATCAAGTGACATCACAAATCTCTCGGCTGCTGGGGCTGGTTACCTGTACTGTTTACACACATGACACTTGTTATTACTGTTTACACACATGACACTGGTTATTACTGTTTACACACATGACACTGGTTATTACTGTTTACACACATAGCACTGGTTATTACTGTTTACACACATGACACTGGTTATTACTGTTACCCACATGACACTGGTTATTACTGTTTACACACATGGCACTTGTTATTACTGTTTACACACATGACACTGGTTATTACTGTTTACACACATAGCACTGGTTATTACTGTTTACACACATGGCACTTGTTATTACTGTTTACACACATGACACTGGTTATTACTGTTTACACACATAGCACTTGTTATTACTGTTTACACACATGGCACTTGTTATTACTGTTTACACACATGACACTGGTTATTACTGTTTACACACATGACACTGGTTATTACTGTTTACACACATGGCACTTGTTATTACTGTTTACACACATGACACTTGTTATTACTGTTTACACACATGACACTTGTTATTACTGTTTACACACATGGCACTGGTTATTACTGTTTACACACATGACACTTGTTATTACTGTTTACACACATGACACTTGTTATTACTGTTTACACACATGACACTTGTTATTACTGTTTACACACATGGCACTGGTTATTACTGTTTACACACATGGCACTGGTTATTACTGTTTACACACATGACACTTGATATTACTGTTTACACACATGACACTTGTTATTACTGTTTACACACATGGCACTGGTTATTACTGTTTACACACATGGCACTGGTTATTACTGTTTACCCACATGACACTGGTTATTACTGTTTACACACATGACACTTGTTATTACTGTTTACACACATGACACTGGTTATTACTGTTTACACACATAGCACTGGTTATTACTGTTTACACACATGACACTTGTTATTACTGTTTACACACATGGCACTGGTTATTACTGTTTACTAACATGACACTGGTTATTACTGTTTACACACATGGCACTGGTTATTACTGTTTACACACATAGCACTGGTTATTACTGTTTACACACATGACACTGGTTATTACTGTTTACACACATAGCACTGGTTATTACTGTTTACACACATGACACTGGTTATTACTGTTTACACACATAGCACTGGTTATTACTGTTTACACACATGACACTGGTTATTACTGTTTACACACATGACACTGGTTATTACTGTTTACACACATGACACTGGTTATTACTGTTTACACACATAGCACTGGTTATTACTGTTTACACACATGACACTGGTTATTACTGTTACCCACATGACACTGGTTATTACTGTTTACACACATGGCACTTGTTATTACTGTTTACACACATGACACTGGTTATTACTGTTTACACACATGGTACTTGTTATTACTGTTTACACACATAGCACTGGTTATTACTGTTTACACACATGGCACTTGTTATTACTGTTTACACACATGACACTGGTTATTACTGTTTACACACATGACACTTGTTATTACTGTTTACACACATGGCACTTGTTATTACTGTTTACACACATGACACTGGTTATTACTGTTTACACACATGGCACTTGTTATTACTGTTTACACACATGACACTGGTTATTACTGTTTACACACATGGCACTTGTTATTACTGTTTACACACATGACACTGGTTATTACTGTTTACACACATGGCACTGGTTATTACTGTTTACACACATAGCACTGGTTATTACTGTTTACACACATGACACTTGATATTACTGTTTACACACATAGCACTTGTTATTACTGTTTACACACATGACACTTGTTATTACTGTTTACACACATGGCACTTGTTATTACTGTTTACACACATGACACTGGTTATTACTGTTTACACACATGGCACTTGTTATTACTGTTTACACACATGACACTGGTTATTACTGTTTACACACATGGCACTGGTTATTACTGTTTACACACATAGCACTGGTTATTACTGTTTACACACATGACACTTGATATTACTGTTTACACACATAGCACTGGTTATTACTGTTTACACACATGACACTTGTTATTACTGTTTACACACATGGCACTGGTTATTACTGTTTACACACATGGCACTGGTTATTACTGTTTACACACATGACACTTGATATTACTGTTTACACACATGACACTGGTTATTACTGTTTACACACATGACACTTGATATTACTGTTTACACACATAGCACTGGTTATTACTGTTTACACACATGGCACTTGTTATTACTGTTTACACACATGACACTGGTTATTACTGTTTACACACATGGCACTGGTTATTACTGTTTACACACATAGCACTGGTTATTACTGTTTACACACATGGCACTTGATATTACTGTTTACACACATAGCACTGGTTATTACTGTTTACACACATGGCACTGGTTATTACTGTTACCCACATGACACTGGTTATTACTGTTTACACACATGACACTTGTTATTACTGTTTACACACATGACACTTGTTATTACTGTTTACACACATGACACTTGTTATTACTGTTTACACACATGGCACTGGTTATTACTGTTTACACACATGGCACTGGTTATTACTGTTTACACACATAGCACTGGTTATTACTGTTTACACACATGACACTGGTTATTACTGTTTACACACATAGCACTGGTTATTACTGTTTACACACATGACACTGGTTATTACTGTTTACACACATGACACTGGTTATTACTGTTTACACACATGGCACTGGTTATTACTGTTTACACACATGGCACTGGTTATTACTGTTTACACACATGACACTGGTTATTACTGTTACCCACATGACACTGGTTATTACTGTTTACACACATGGCACTTGTTATTACTGTTTACACACATGACACTGGTTATTACTGTTTACACACATGGTACTTGTTATTACTGTTTACACACATGACACTGGTTATTACTGTTTACACACATGACACTGGTTATTACTGTTTACACACATGGCACTGGTTATTACTGTTTACACACATGGCACTGGTTATTACTGTTTACACACATGACACTGGTTATTACTGTTACCCACATGACACTGGTTATTACTGTTTACACACATGGCACTTGTTATTACTGTTTACACACATGACACTGGTTATTACTGTTTACACACATGGCACTGGTTATTACTGTTTACACACATGACACTGGTTATTACTGTTTACACACATGACACTGGTTATTACTGTTACCCACATGACACTGGTTATTACTGTTTACACACATGGCACTTGTTATTACTGTTTACACACATGACACTGGTTATTACTGTTTACACACATGGTACTTGTTATTACTGTTTACACACATAGCACTGGTTATTACTGTTTACACACATGGCACTTGTTATTACTGTTTACACACATGACACTGGTTATTACTGTTTACACACATGACACTGGTTATTACTGTTTACACACATGACACTTGTTATTACTGTTTACACACATGGCACTGGTTATTACTGTTTACACACATGGCACTGGTTATTACTGTTTACACACATAGCACTGGTTATTACTGTTTACACACATGACACTGGTTATTACTGTTTACACACATGACACTGGTTATTACTGTTTACACACATGGCACTTGTTATTACTGTTTACACACATGACACTGGTTATTACTGTTACCCACATGACACTGGTTATTACTGTTTACACACATGGCACTGGTTATTACTGTTTACACACATGACACTGGTTATTACTGTTTACACACATGACACTTGTTATTACTGTTTACACACATGACACTTGTTATTACTGTTTACACACATGGCACTGGTTATTACTGTTTACACACATGGCACTGGTTATTACTGTTTACACACATAGCACTGGTTATTACTGTTTACACACATGGCACTGGTTATTACTGTTTACACACATGACACTGGTTATTACTGTTTACACACATGGCACTTGTTATTACTGTTTACACACATGACACTGGTTATTACTGTTACCCACATGACACTGGTTATTACTGTTTACACACATGGCACTGGTTATTACTGTTTACACACATGACACTGGTTATTACTGTTTACACACATGGCACTGGTTATTACTGTTACCCACATGACACTGGTTATTACTGTTTACACACATGACACTGGTTATTACTGTTACCCACATGACACTGGTTATTACTGTTTACACACATGGCACTGGTTATTACTGTTTACACACATGACACTGGTTATTACTGTTTACACACATGGCACTGGTTATTACTGTTACCCACATGACACTGGTTATTACTGTTTACACACATGACACTTGTTATTACTGTTTACACACATGACACTGGTTATTACTGTTTACACACATGGCACTTGTTATTACTGTTTACACACATGACACTGGTTATTACTGTTACCCACATGACACTGGTTATTACTGTTTACACACATGGCACTGGTTATTACTGTTACCCACATGACACTGGTTATTACTGTTTACACACATGGCACTTGTTATTACTGTTTACACACATGGCACTGGTTATTACTGTTTACACACATGACACTGGTTATTACTGTTTACACACATGACACTGGTTATTACTGTTTACACACATGACACTGGTTATTACTGTTTACACACATGGCACTTGATATTACTGTTTACACACATGGCACTGGTTATTACTGTTACCCACATGACACTTGATATTACTGTTTACACACATGACACTTGTTATTACTGTTTACACACATGACACTGGTTATTACTGTTTACACACATGACACTGGTTATTACTGTTTACCCACATGGCACTTGTTATTACTGTTTACACACATGGCACTTGATATTACTGTTTACACACATGGTACTTGTTATTACTGTTTACACACATGACACTTGTTATTACTGTTACCCACATGACACTGGTTATTACTGTTTACCCACATGGCACTGGTTATTACTGTTTACCCACATGGCACTGGTTATTACTGTTTACACACATGACACTTGTTATTACTGTTTACACACATGGCACTGGTTATTACTGTTTACACACATGACACTTGTTATTACTGTTTACACACATGGCACTTGTTATTACTGTTTACACACATGACACTGGTTATTACTGTTTACACACATGGCACTTGTTATTACTGTTTACACACATGACACTTGTTATTACTGTTACCCACATGACACTGGTTATTACTGTTTACACACATGGCACTGGTTATTACTGTTTACACACATGACACTTGTTATTACTGTTACCCACATGACACTGGTTATTACTGTTTACACACATGGCACTGGTTATTACTGTTTACACACATGACACTTGTTATTACTGTTTACACACATGGCACTGGTTATTACTGTTTACAAACTGAAAAAGTTGGAAGAATGAGTTTGGATAATAACTAGAAGACTTGGAGTTTTAAACTTTATTAACTCCGGTAGATATATCTGATATCCAGTCACTGGTTTGAGAGTCTCGACAGAACCTGTATGCCTGACCTATCTCCGGGTGGGAGGCTATACACTATACACAAGCATTCAAATATGGTATATATGACCTAGTTGGTGTGTATGGCAGCATACAGCGATGTCCATCTCTCCTTTCTATGACCCTGGTTGTAAATAATGGGCTATATTGTCGTGGTGTACAATGAGCGTAGTCCTGCGTGAGCTGGAGATATACATCTAGATCAGCAGTAGGCCTGTGCCAAACACTAATATTTTCCGCTCTCTGATTTTCCATGCTTCCAGGTGAGATGAAGAGATGAGAGGAATTTGTGTTCGGCCTGATGAACATGATAAAGTATGTTTTATAAATTTCTGATTGCAATTGTTGGCTTGAAGTCGTTGGGCGCCCGGAGGTGAGAGGGAAAGCCAGGCAGTGGTGTACACAGCAGTAAACCTATCTCCTTGTATCGTGTAATGCATACCTCATTTGGTTTACCTGCCTCAGGTGTGGAGAATAATGTGGCTATTGTCACGGGTCTGTTGTCAGCCGGGCTGGGCGAGATGCAAGGTAGATACTGGAGACGGAGGTAGACTCACACGGCCTCTGTTGCCGTATCTCAACTACTTTCAACAACTCTTGACTGTTCTCAACTGCGAGACTCAACTCGTCTCAACTTTTCTCTCACTCTCGCACCCGCTGCAATTCTCAACTACCATCAATTTTTCTCTCACTCTCAACTTTTCTCAAGTATTCTCTCTCTCAACTTTTCTCTCACTCTCAACTTTTCTCAAGTATTCTCTCACTCTCAACTTTTCTCTCACTCTCAACTTTTCTCAAGTATTCTCTCACTCATTTTTTCTTGACTATTTTCTCGCTCTCAACTTTTCTCGACTATTCTCTCACTCTCAATTTTTCTCAAGTATTCTCTCACTCTCAACTATTTTAACTATTCTCTCACTCTCAACTTTTCTCAAGTATTCCGAAGACCTAGGTTCAATTCCCGACATGGGTACAATGTGTGAAGCCCATTTCTGGTGTCCCCCGCCGTGATATTGCTGGAATATTGCTAAAAGCGGCGTAAAACCATACTCACTCACTCACTCTCAAGTATTCTCTCACTCTCAACTTTTCTCAAGTATTCTCTCACTCAACTTTTCTCGACTCTTCTCTCACTCTCAACTTTTCTCACTCTCACAGCTGCTGCAACTCTCACAACTCTCTCAGTTCTCACATTCTGCTTTGTTGCAACTCTATTGTCATGAGGTATGTGGAAACAAAACCATCCTAAGTGATTTTGACAAAATGTGGAATTTTTAGCTTCACAAGCATATCTCCCCCTTCATTAACAAGTACCTAATGGAATGGAATCTCCGTTTTGTGATACATGCTGAGGCCACATGGCAGCCACATCGACAGTGTCGCTCCCAGACATCTCTGCGTTGTGATATATGCTGAGGCCACATTGACAGTGTCGCTCCCAGACATCTCCGTGTTGTGATATATGCTGAGGCCACATTGACAGTGTCGCTCCCAGACATCTCCGTGTTGTGATACATGCTGAGGCCACATTGACAGTGTCGCTTCCAGACATCTCCGTGATGTGATATATGCTGAGGCCACATGGCAGCCACATTGACAGTGTCGCTCCCAGATATCTCCGTGTTGTGATATATGCTGAGGCCACATGGCAGCCACATTGACAGTGTCGCTCCCAGACATCTCCGTGTTGTGATATATACATGGCAGTCACATTGACAGTGTCGCTCCCAGATATCTCCGTGTTGTGGTATATGCTGAGGCCACATTGACAGTGTCGCTCCCAGACATCTCCGTGTTGTGATATATGCTGAGGCCACATGGCAGCCACATTGACAGTGTCGCTTCCAGACATCTCCGTGTTGTGATATATGCTGAGGCCACATGGCAGCCACATTGACAGTGTCGCTCCCAGATATCTCCGTGTTGTGATATATGCTGAGGCCACATGGCAGCCACATTGACAGTGTCGCTATCAGATATCTCCGTGTTGTGATATATGTTGAGGCCACATTGACAGTGTCCCTGCCAGACATCTCCGTGTTGTGATATATACATGGCAGTCACATTGACAGTGTCGCTCCCAGACATCTCCGTGTTGTGATATATGCTGAGGCCACATTGACAGTGTCGCTCCCAGACATCTCCGTGTTGTGATATATGCTGAGGCCACGTGAATATGGGGACCTCTTTTCCCCATGAGTGTTATTGTCTGCTGTATTTCAGACACTAAATGAGAACATGCAGTCAGTGCCTGAGAGATTTGGAAAATACTGGATCATTGGGTTAGATTTAACATTTCAAATATTTTCTCGTTATTTCGAGGGGTTTTGTCAAAACTTGAAATTTTGCGAAATATTTGAAATAACAAGAAAATAATTGAAATAATGAGTAAGTAATTGAAGTAACAAGAAATTTTGATATAAAAAAAATTAAATAATGCTACCAAAGTGGTACTATAAGCTTTAGTAAGATTTAGAGCAAACTGAACCTTTGAAATTAGATTTAGAGCAAACTGTTCATTTGGTTCGTCGTTTGTTGTTTAACGCTGCACTCAGCACTATTCCTGCTATATGACGGCGGTCTGTAAATAATCAAGTCTGGATGAGACAATCCAGTGATTGACATCATGAGCATCGATCCATGCATCTGGGACACAATGTATATATTAAGTCAGTGAGCCTGACCATCTGATCCCGTGAGTCGCCTCAAGCGACCCTGACCACCTGATCCCGTTAGTTGCCTCTTATGACAAGCATATAGTGCAAACTGGATCATTGAGGTTAGATTCAGAGCAAACTACCAACTATTTGTGTATGCTGCATACTGTACCAACTATTTGTGTATGCTGCATACTGTACCAACTATTTGTGTATGCTGCATACTGTACCAACTATTTGTGTATGCTGCATACTGTACCAACTATTTGTGTATACTGCATACTGTACCAACTATTTCTGTATGCTGCATACTGTACCAACTATTTGTGTATGCTGCATACTGTACCAACTATTTGTGTATGCTGCATACTGTACCAACTATTTGTGTATGCTGCATACTGTACCAACTATTGTGTGTACTGCATACTGTACCCACTATTTCTGTATGCTGCATACTGTACCAACTATTTGTGTATGCTGCATACTGTACCAACTATTGTGTATACTGCATACTGTACCAACTATTGTGTATACTGCATACTGTACCAACTATTTCTGTATGCTGCTTACTGTACTAACTATTTGTGTATGTTGCATACTGTACCAACTATTTGTGTATACTGCATACTGTACCAACTATTTCTGTATGCTGCATACTGTACCAACTATTTCTGTATGCTGCATACTGTACTAACTATTTGTGTATGCTGCATACTGTACCAACTATTTGTGTATGCTGCAAACTGTACCAACTATTTGTGTATGCTGCAAACTGTACCAACTATTGTGTATACTGCATACTGTAACAACTTTTTCTGTATGCTGCATACTGTACCAACTATTTGTGTATGCTGCAAACTGTACCAACTATTTGTGTATGCTGCATACTGTACTAACTATTTGTGTATGCTGCATACTGTACCAACTATTTGTGTTTACTGCATACTGTACCAACTATTTGTGTATGCTGCAAACTGTACCAACTATTGTGTATACTGCATACTGTCACAACTTTTTCTGTATGCTGCATACTGTACCAACTATTTATGTATGCTGCATACTGTACCAACTATTTGTGTATGCTGCATACTGTACCAACTATTTCTGTATGCTGCATACTGTACTAACTATTTGTGTATGCTGCGTACTGTACCAACTATTTGTGTATACTGCATACTGTACCAACTATTTCTGTATGCTGCATACTGTACTAACTATTTGTGTATGCTGCGTACTGTACCAACTATTTGTGTTTACTGCATACTGTACCAACTATTTGTGTATACTGCATACTGTACCAACTATTTGTGTATACTGCATACTGTACAAACTATTGTGTATACTGCATACTGTACCAACTATTTGTGTATGCTGCATACTGTACCAACTATTTGTGTTTACTGCAGGCACTGAGAGAAGACAACGATGAATCGACGCCCTGTTTCAGAATCCGGAAGGTGACACCAGAGCAGATGGAAGTCCTCATGTTGGCGGCACTGGTCCTATCAGGATCTAGTTGCTATGGAGATGAGATGGCATCACACCTGTTGCTGTTGGATAAGCTGCCAGAAGGAATCAGTGCCAAGAACCAACTGCCCCTTGTCATCAGAACCAACTACAGTGTAAGTCACTCACTCACTCACTCACTCACTCACTCACTCACTCACTCACTCACTCACTCACTCACTCACTCACTCACTCACTCACTCACTCACTCACTCACCCACCAACCCACTCACTCACTCACCAACTCACTCAATCACTCACTCAATCACTCACTCAATCACTCACTCACTCAATCACTCACTCACTCAATCACTCACTCACTCACTCACTCACTCACTCACTCACCCACCCACCCACCCACCAACCCACTCACTCACTCACTCAATGTTAACATATACAGCCCCTGGTCTCTATACAAACACCTGTTAATGACCAGTCAAGCATCTATATTACATATACAGCCCCTGGTCTCTATACAAACACCTGTTAATGACCAGTCAAGCATCTATGTTAACATATACAGCCCCTGGTCTCTATACAAACACCTGTTAATGACAAGTCAAGCATCTATATTACATATACAGCCCCTGGTCTCTATACAAACACCTGTTAATGACCAGTCAAGCATCTATGTTAACATCAGCGGCTTTGTTAGACATCATCCTATTGTGTGACCCTGTGAGACTATCTGTCCCAGACATCAGGCTGGACAATGAACACATTGACCGGAGTAAACATTGTCCACTTGACAGACCCATGGTCAAGTTGCTGTGGGTGATGTTGGACAGTTAGTGTCAGGGAGATGGTCAAGTTGTTGTGGGTGATGTTGGACAGTTAGTGTCAGGGAGATGGTCAAGTTGTTGTGGGTGATGTTGGACAATTAGTGTCAGGGAGATGGTCAAGTTGTTGTGGGTGATGTTGGACAGTTAGTGTCAGGGAGATGGTCAAGTTGCTGTGGGTGATGTTGGACAGTTAGTGTCAGGGAGATGGTCAAGTTGTTGTGGGTGATGTTGGACAATTAGTGTCAGGGAGGTGGTCAAGTTGCTGTGGGTGATGTTGGACAATTAGTGTCAGGGAGATGGTCAAGTTGCTGTGGGTGATGTTGGACAATTAATGTCAGGGAGATGGTCAAGTTGTTGTTGGTGATGTTGGACTCACTCACTCACTCACTCACTCACTCACTCACTCACTCACTCACTCACTCACTCACTCACTCACTCACTCACTCACTCAACCACCCACTCACTCAAACACCCACCCACCCACTCACTCACTAACTCACCCTCTTCACTGGGACACCAGGAGCCATTCCCTGACCAGAGTTACCATGCCCTGACATGCCCTGGTCGTCTTGCAAGCCAACAACAGAACACTGACAGACGATGGTCGTCTTGCAAGCCAACAACAGAACACTGACAGACGGTGGTCGTCTTGCAAGCCAACAACAGAACACTGACAGACGGTGGTCGTCTTGCAAGCCAACAGCAGAACACTGACAGACGATGGTCGTCTTGCAAGCCAACAACAGAACACTGACAGACGGTGGTCGTCTTGCAAGCCAACAACAGAACACTGACAGACGGTGGTCGTCTTGCAAGCCAACAACAGAACACTGACAGACGGTGGTCGTCTTGCAAGCCAACAACAGAACACTGACAGACGGTGGTCGTCTTGCAAGCCAACAACAGAACACTGACAGACGGTGGTCGTCTTGCAAGCCAACAACAGAACACTGAAGTCTGCAGGTCACACCAGTAATTTGCTGAGCAAATTTCTTGGCACGTCATAAGAACTTCCAGCAATACAAGATTCATGACAAGGACACTCTTTGTTTAAAATCCATACAGTACCTAACAAGAAGTGAAGCAAATTCAAAGATTACATCAACTCCTTTATTGGAGCTGACTTGACCAAATTCTTTCTCATCAGACGAGTGTTCCTGTGTTTATCGTGCTCCTGCTGGGAGTGTCCGTCATGTCGAGGACAAACTGACTGAGGTGTTGTCACCTCCTCACAGCTCTGGCTTCCTGTCAATAATACCACAGAGTCGTTAATCTTGGGGTCTCGTGGAGCCGTGACGCGAGCTGTCAGGACTGACCGCTGGTAGTAGGTATCATGTCCGTCCTGTAATTTTCTGAGATGCTGCAAGGTGCGAGAGTCACACGTTCTCCCATCTCTGATTAGATCTGCGCCTTGTGCAATGGCTGTCCGCCCAACATGGCCTCGTTAGGACTCACTAATTGCAGACAAGAAAAGGTCAGCCTGCTGCTCCGCCAGCTTCCCTCACTGTATTTCATTGTGATGTATCGGGGACTAAATTGGTTGCAACATTAACGTGTATCGATGAGAGATTGTTTTCTGGCTAGTCAATTTACAAGCCACTTCAGAAAGTTATGGTCCTCAAATTGGAGATTAAGAAGACGCTAATTGCAATCAGGATATCCACTCAGAAAGTTTCCTTTTCTCATTTCTTATGAATGTTATCATTGATATACTTTAATGAGAAAACAGATACAAACTTTTAATGTGATTATCAATTGATTTGATGGTGTTTCAGTGCAGACCGACAGCCATCAGAAGCATGATTCACAGGGCAGCATATCACTTTGTGTGTGTGTGTGGTGGGGGGGTGGGGGTGGGGTGGGGACAGAAAAGAGGGGGCATAGTGTGTGTGTGTGTGTGGGGGGGGGGGGGGGGGGGGGCAGGCGTAGGGCTATGTGTGTATGTGTGGGAAAATATGCTTTTTTTGAAAATCACAACATACCTTCTTTGACAATCACAACATGCCTTCTTTGACAATCACAACATGCCTTCTTTGACAGTCAGAGCATGCCTTCATTGACAGTCTCAACATGCCTTCTTTGACAATCACGACATGCCTTCTTTGATAGACAATCACAACATACCTTCTTTGACAGACAGTCTCAACATGCCCTCTTTAACAGATAATCATAACATGCCTCCTTTGACAATCACGACATGCCTTCTTTGACAATCACGACATGCCTTCTTTGACAATCACGACATGCCTTCTTTGATAGACAATCACAACATACCTTCTTTGACAGACAGTCTCAACATGCCCTCTTTAACAGACAATCATAACATGCCTCCTTTGACAATCACAACATGCCTTCTTTGACAATCAGAGCATGCCTTCATTGACAATCACAACATGCCTTCTTTGACAGACAGTCTCAACATTCCCTCTTTAACAGACAATCAAAACATGCCTCCTTTGACAATCACAACATGCCTTCTTTGACAATCAGAGCATGCCTTCATTGACAGTCTCAACATGCCTTCTTTGACAGACAGTCTCAACATGCCCTCTTTAACAGACAATCATAACATATGCCTTCTTTGACAGTCTCAACATGCCTTCTTTGACAGACAGTTTCAACATGCCCTCTTAAACAGACAATCATAACATGCCTTCTTTGACAGTCTCAACATGCCTTCATTGACAGACAATCACAAATAGCAAACATGACAGTACAGTTTATTAATAGTAAAATGTTTGGGATACTAGTTTGGAATTGGTTTTACAGAGTGAATGCTTTAACTGAATGTAACACTGATTATTGAGAGTTAAATAGTTTATTGCATGTGAAACGCTTTTAAGTAAATTGTTCCGAGCAGAGTGAAACTGTTCAGTGTTTATCAAAAGAAAAAACCCAGCTGATTGAGAGTAGAACTGCTACAGATGAGTGTGAGAGAGAGGTGAGAGAGGTAGACTGGGACGAAGGACGTTGTCCCTCACAGTTCCTATTGTGTCTCTCCAGTGTCTCTCCAGTGTCTCTCCAGTGTCTTCTCTCCACTGTCTTCCTTCCCAGTGTCTCTCCAGGGTCTCTCCAGTGTCTCTCCAGTGTCTCTCCAGTGTTTTCCTTCACAGTGTCTTCCTTCCCAGTGTCTCTCCAGTGTCTCTCCACTGTCTTCCTTCCCAGGGTCTCTCCAGGGTCTCTCCAGTGTCTCTCCAGTGTTTTCCTTCACAGTGTCTTCCTTCCCAGTGTCTCTCCAGTGTCTCTCCACTGTCTTCCTTCCCAGGGTCTCTCCAGGCTCTCTCCAGTGTCTCTCCAGTGTTTTCCTTCACAGTGTCTTCCTTCCCAGTGTCTCTCCAGTGTCTCTCCAGTGTCTTCCTTCCCAGTGTCTCTCCAGTGTCTCTCCAGTGTCTCTCCAGTGTCTTCCTTCCCAGTGTCTCTCCAGTGTCTCTCCAGTGTTTTCCTTCACAGTGTCTCTCCAGTGTCTCTCCAGTGTCTTCCTTCCCAGTGTCTCTCCAGTGTCTCTCCAGTGTCTTCCTTCCCAGTGTCTCTCCAGTGTCTTCCTTCCCAGTGTCTCTCCAGTGTCTCTCCAGTGTCTTCCTTCCCAGTGTCTCTCCAGTGTCTCTCCAGTGTCTTCCTTCCCAGTGTCTCTCCAGTGTCTTCCTTCCCAGTGTCTCTCCAGTGTCTCCAGTGTCTCTCCAGTGTCTTCCTTCCCAGTGTCTCTCCAGTGTCTCTCCAGTGTCTTCCTTCCCAGTGTCTCTCCAGTGTCTCTCCAGTGTCTTCCTTCCCAGTGTCTCTCCAGTGTCTTCCTTCCCAGTGTCTCTCCAGTGTCTTCCTTCCCAGTGTCTCGCCAGTGAAACGTAAGACCGGGCAACTGACAGAGCCTATCGGATTGTGTGGACGAAGTTTCACACACTATTATAGTGCTGTTATACCTGTTACTTCCTCAAACAAACACATTAGGGCTGTGTGTGGTCAGGAGGCCGCTGTATCAACAAGTCAACGCTCGGAGCCCCACTCATGTCCGACCTGATCGGGGCCTTAGCAGGTGACGACCTCAACACGGCAACACGCCTCGGGTGACCTCCTCATCACAGATACTCCTCGGGTGTGTTGTCCTCAGGGTCGTTGCTAGTCACCCCAACGCTGTCACACAAACACACTAATGAACCCCCTCCACGGGGGTCGACGACATCACAGGGGTAGCACAGGCACTGGGTCACCTTCAGTGGATATGTGCACCGGCCAGGGGCTGCTGTGAGGAAAAGCTACAATCTACATGAGCTGTCTACATGAGCTGTCTACATGAGCTGTCTGCGAAAAATGAAACCATATATCATACAAAAACAGAAATTCTGTGAATACCAAACTCACAATAGATATGTGTACCATACTCACACACAGGAGTCGCAAAGAGGGACAGGTCAGCCGAAATTGCTTAGGCAGAAGGCGAGCTCTTAAACACTTAATGCAACAACAACTGTCTACATGAGCTGTCTGCATGAGCTGGCTATATGAGTTGCACTCGCTCGCTCACTCACTCACTCACCCACCCACTCACTCACTCACTCACTCACTCACTCACTAGAGATTTATATTTTTCAGGGTTCTGTCCGATTCCAAGAATCTGATGATTTCCGAGTGGTTCTGAATGTGACGGCGCCGTCCCTGCAAGATGCATACAGCGTCCAGGCAGACCTGGTACCTCACCGCAACACCCTGATGCTGCAGGTGGTATGTGGAAGAGCTTGATGTCACATGTCACAACAGTACATGACACCATGTCACATGACAGGACATGACACCATAGATGGACTGTAACACAGGAGGACTGTAACACAAGTGGACTGTAACACAGGTGGACTGTAACAGGTGGACTGTAACATGTGAACTGTAACACAGGACTGTAACACAGGACTGTAACAGCTGGACTGTAACACAGATGGACTGTACCACAGGTGGACTGTAACAGGTGGACTGTAACAGAGGTGGACTGTAACACGTGGACTGTAACACAAGAGGACTGTAACAGGTGGACTGTAACATTGGACTGTAACACAGGACTGTAACAGGTGGACTGTAACACAGGAGGACTGTAACAGGTGGACTGCACCACAGGCGGACTGTAACATAAGACTGTAACAGGTGGACTGAAACACAGGACTGTGACACAGGACTGTAACAGGTGGACTGTAACAGAGGTGGACTGTAACAGAGGTGGACTGTAACATGTGGACTGTAACAGGTGGACTGTAAAAACAGGTGGACTGTAACAGAGGTGGACTGTAACAGGTGGACTGTAACACATGGACTGTAACAGGTGGACTGTAACAGAGGTGGACTGTAACAGAGGTGGACTGTAACACGTGGACTGTAACAGGTGGACTGTAACAGAGGTGGACTGTAACACGTGGACTGTAACACGTGGACTGTAACAGGTGGACTGTAACAGAGGTGGACTGTAACACGTGGACTGTAACAGGTGGACTGTAACAGAGGTGGACTGTAACACGTGGACTAACACAAGAGGACTGTAACAGGTGGACTGTAACATTGGACTGTAACAGGTGGACTGTAACACAGGAGGACTGTAACAGGTGGACTGTATCACAGGACTGTGACACAGGACTGTAACAGGTGGACTGTAACAGAGGTGGACTGTAACACAGGAGGACTGTAACAGGAGGACTGTAACACAGGACTGTAACAGGAGGACTGTAACACAGGAGGACTGTAACAGGAGGACTGTGACACAGGACTGTAACAGGGGGACTGTAACACAGGGGGACTGTAACAGGAGGACTGTAACAGGAGGACTGTAACAGAGGTGGACTGTAACACAGGTGGACTGTAACAGGTGGACTGTAACAGAGGTGGACTGTAACACAGGACTGTAACAGGTGGACTGTAACACAGGACTGTAACAGGTGGACTGTAACAGAGGTGGACTGTAACACAGGTGGACTGTAACAGGTGGACTGTAACAGAGGTGGACTGTAACACAGGACTGTAACACAGGACTGTAACAGGAGGACTGTAACACAGGAGGACTGTAACAGGAGGACTGTGACACAGGACTGTAACAGGGGGACTGTAACACAGGGGGACTGTAACACAGGGGGACTGTAACAGGAGGACTGTAACAGGAGGACTGTGACACAGGACTGTAACAGGGGGACTGTAACACAGGGGGACTGTAACACAGGGGGACTGTAACACAGGGGGACTGTAACACAGGACTGTAACAGGGGGACTGTAACACAGGGGGACTGTAACACAGGACTGTAACAGGTGGACTGTAACACAGGAGGACTGTGACACAGGACTGTAACAGGTGGACTGTAACAGAGGTGGACTGTAACACAGGTGGACTGTAACAGGTGGACTGTAACAGGTGGACTGTAACACAGGTGGACTGTAACACAGGAGGACTGTAACAGGAGGACTGTAACACAGGAAGACTGTAACACAGGAGGACTGTAACAGGAGGACTGTAACACAGGTGGACTGTAACACAGGAGGACTGTAACACAGGTGTCCTGTAACACAGGAGGACAGTTCAAAGTGGAATCAAACTCAATCAAAAACTCAAAAACTCAAAAACTCACTCACACCTGTTATTACTGAGAAAGTTAAAGAAAAAATTAGTTTTGGATGATCAATAGAATTTCTAGTCGTCTCGTTTGCTGTAAAATATATCAACACTTTTCAATACAACTCATGTTGATATACTTGATATAATGTGACACTGGGATGAGATTCTGTACGGCCACTTGTTCAACTGTCGCACCCATGATGCTGTTGCTGTTGCAGTACAAGATGAGTGTTCCTGGAGGCTTCAGTCTGCTGTGGTTGTTTGTTGGGATCGCGGCGGCGACATTCCTCGTGTTCGTGTGTGCCGCCATCTACGCCGTGTGCTGGATCAGCTCGGAGCAGTGCATGTACGACCTGGCGGAGCGGAAGAGCTACGCCAGCAGCAGCCAGCCCGGCATCTACCGCTCCCGCAACAGCATGCAGATGGCGCTGCAGCAGGGGGACATCGCGCTGTTGGCAGAGGAGGCGGACAACATCCACAACGACGACACGTTAAAGAGAGTTCCAGAGATGCCAGAGGAAGAGGAAGCCGAGGCCATTGAAATGGTAGACAACACAACACACAACATACGTACAGATGGTAGACAACACAACACACAACATACCTAGACAACGTAACACACAACATACTTAGACAACATAACACACAACATACGTAGACAACGTAACACACAACATACGTAGACAACGTAACACACAACATACGTCAAGATGGTAGACAACATAACACACAACATACGTAGACAACGTAACACACAACATACGTAAAGATGGTAGACAACACAACACACAACATACGTAGACAACGTAACACACAACATACGTAAAGATGGTAGACAACATAACACACAACATACGTAAAGATGGTAGACAACATAACACACAACATACGTAAAGATGGTAGACAACATAACACACAACATACGTAAAGATGGTAGACAACATAACACACAACATACGTAAAGAATGCAGACAACATAACACACAACATACGTAAAGATGGTAGACAACATAACACACAACATACGTAAAGATGGTAGACAACATAACACACAACATACGTAAAGATGGTAGACGGCATAACACACAACATACGTAAAGATGGTAGACAACATAACACACAACATACGTAAAGAATGCAGACAACATAACACACAACATACGTAAAGATGGTAGACAACATAACACACAACATACGTAAAGATGGTAGACAACATAACACACAACATACATATAGATGGTAGACGGCATAACAAGCAACATACGTAAAGAATGTAGACAACATAACACACAACATACGTAAAGATGGTAGACAACATAACACACAACATACGTACAGAATGGAGACAACATAACACACAACATACGTACAGAATGGAGACAACATAGCACACAACATACGTAAAGATGGTAGACAACATAACACACAACATACGTACAGATGGTAGACAACATAACAAAACATACATACGTAAAGAATGCAGACAACATAACACACAACATACGTACAGATGGTAGACAACATAACAAAACATACATACGTAAAGAATGCAGACAACATAACACACAACATACGTATAGATGGTAGACAACATAACACACAACATACGTACAGAATGGAGACAACATAGCACACAACATACGTAAAGATGGTAGACAACATAACACACAACATACGTAAAGATTGTAGATAACATAACACACAACATACGTAAAGATGGTAGACAACATAACACACAACATACGTAAAGATGGTAGACAACATAACACACAACATACGTATAGATGGTAGACAACATAACACACAACATACGTACAGAATGGAGACAACATAGCACACAACATACGTAAAGATGGTAGACAACATAACACACAACATACGTAAAGATTGTAGATAACATAACACACAACATATGTATTGATGGTAAACAACATACGTAGACAACGTAACACACAACATACGTAAAGATGGTAGACAACACAACACACAACATACGTAGACAACGTAACACACAACAAACGTAAAGATGGTAGACAACATAACACACAACATACGTAAAGATGGTAGACAACATAACACACAACATACGTAAAGATGGTAGACAACATAACACACAACATATGTACAGACTGTAGACAACATAACACACAACATACATACAGATTGGTAAGATGGTAGACAGCACAACATGTGAAAAGACTGTAGACAGCACAACATATCAACATATATGAAAATGGTAAACAGCACAACATAAGTAAAAATGGTAGACACGACAACATACATAAAGATGGTAGAAGCACAACATAAGTAAAGATTTAAACAGCACAACGTAAGTAAAAATGGTAGACAGCACAACATAAGTTAAGATTGCAGACAGCACAACATATCACCATACGTAAAGATGGTAGACAGCACAACATAAGTAAAAATGGTTGCAGAACAACATACGTAAAGACTGTAGACACTAAAGATGGTGGACAGCACAACATAAGTAGAGATGGTAGACAGCACAACTTACGTAGCGATTGTAGACAGCACAACATACGCAAATATGGTAGACAGCACAACATACATAAAGATTGTAGACAACACAACATCAGTAAAGATTGTAGACAACACAACATCAGTAAAGATTGTAGACAACACAATATTAGTAAAGATTGTAGACAACACAACATCAGTAAAGATTGTAGACAACACAACATCAGTAAAGATTGTAGACAGCACAATATTAGTAAAGATTGTAGACAACACAACATCAGTAAAGATTGTAGACAACACAATATTAGGAAAGATTGTAGACAACACAACATCAGTAAAGATTGTAGACAACACAACATCAGTTAAGGTTGCAGACAGCACAACATATCAACATACGTAAAGATTGTAGACAACACAATATTAGTAAAAATTGTTGACAGCACAACATAAGTTAGGGTTGCAGACAGCACAACATATCAACATACGTAAAGATGGTAGACAGCACAACATAAGTAAAGATTTAGTCAGCACAACATAAGTAAAGATGGTAGACCCCGCAACACCTGAACGATTGTGGATGGCACCATAACATCCCTGCCATGAGCTAGCTGAGACTCTACAGTGCCTTCTGTGTGTTTCAGGAGGAGCTGAGAAACAAAGACAAAGGAGAAGACTTCACTGACCGAGGTGATGAAGCATCAGTCAACATCACTGAGAAGAATCTGGTGAAGAGTCGCTACCACACCCAGAGCAAGACAATTCACAAAGATCTCATCAAGAAGGGCAAGAGGAAGCGTTTCCGGCGCGGCAAGCCTCACAGCGAGACGTATGACACGGTGATGGAGTATCCAGAGAACTCATCTGAAGGATCCGGGGCTTCAGAAGCAGATGGAGAAGACAAAGAGGAGGATGGGAAAGGGAAACACGAAGCTCGGGAACACCACGTCATGAAACAGGGCCGAGAGATGACAACCTTCCATCCTAAGCTGACTCGCTCTGCCGCACCTGACCCAAGTCACAGAGACATGGATCACCCTCAACACCACGCCCCTGCCCCGCCCCACACAGCAGGTGCCACCCCAGGGGGTGAGGCCACCAGACCAGACCCAGCTGACCCTACTGACCTCACCGACCCAAACTATACCCCCTTCCTGGTGCAGGCCGACGTCCACCAGATCGGTCTGGCCGCTGAGATCCTCCGGAACCCCCCGGACAAGAGACATGCGGGGAACCCCGGCCATGGCAGGTCGGGCGTGGCTCCAGTTCCGATACCGGTCAAAGTTCCCCAGAGGAAGGTGGCATTTTCAGATGATGAGAGGAATGATGCCAAGTCCTGCCACGAAGCACTGGAGATATTTCAGGAGGTATGTTTCAGTTGTGTTAGGAGATATTTCAGGAGGTGTGTTTCAGTTGTGTTGGGAGATATTTCAGGAGGTGTGTTTCAGTTGTGTTGGGAGATTATTCAGGAGGTGTGTTTCAGTTGTGTTGGGGAGATATTTCAGGAGGTGTGTTTCAGTTGTGTTCGGAGATATTTCAGGAGGTGTGTTTCAGTTGTGTTGGGAGATTATTCAGGAGGTGTGTTTCAGTTGTGTTGGGGAGATATTTCAGGAGGTGTGTTTCAGTTGTGTTGGGAGATATTTCAGGAGGTGTGTTTCAGTTGTGTTAGGAGATATTTCAGGAGGTGTGTTTCAGTTGTGTTGGGAGATATTTCAGGAGGTGTGTTTCAGTTGTGTTGGTTGGGGAGATATTTCAAGAGGTGTGTTTCAGTTGTGTTGGGAGATATTTCAGGAGGTGTGTTTCAGTTGTGTTGGTTGGGGAGATATTTCAAGAGGTGTGTTTCAGTTGTGTTGGGAGATATTTCAGGAGGTGTGTTTCAGTTGTGTTGGGAGATTATTCAGGAGGTGTGTTTCAGTTGTGTTGGGGAGATATTTCAGGAGGTGTGTTTCAGTTGTGTTGGGAGATATTTCAGGAGGTGTGTTTCAGTTGTGTTAGGAGATATTTCAGGAGGTGTGTTTCAGTTGTGTTGGGAGATATTTCAGGAGGTGTGTTTCAGTTGTGTTGGTTGGGGAGATATTTCAAGAGGTGTGTTTCAGTTGTGTTGGGAGATTATTCAGGAGGTGTGTTTCAGTTGTGTTGGGGAGATATTTCAGGAGGTGTGTTTCAGTTGTGTTGGGAGATATTTCAGGAGGTGTGTTTCAGTTGTGTTGGGAGATATTTCAGGAGGTGTGTTTCAGTTGTGTTGGGAGATATTTCAGGAGGTGTGTTTCAGTTGTGTTGGGAGATATTTCAGGAGGTGTGTTTCAGTTGTGTTGGTTGGGGAGATATTTCAAGAGGTGTGTTTCAGTTGTGGTGGTTGGGGAGATATTTCAGGAGGTGTGTTTCAGTTGTGTTATAAAAAACAGATAACCTTTATTTCCATGTGAGGAACACAATATCAGTTAAACACCTGACCAAAACAAGGTTTCTGTAGCATACATTCTGTGTAAATTTTTCAAAACTTTAGGAAAACACAAAGTTGTTGGCTAATGTTACTTTTGACTGATACAAAAAACGAATAACCTCAAATTAAATTCTGTGCCAAACACTCAGGTCAAAGTAAGTGTGCCCTATAAGTGCCATTTCCCTGCACAAGTCAAAAAGATGAAGTTGGATGTTTTGTTTTCTTCATAAAAAGACAACAAGATGTCTTGAAACAAGATTATGTAAATCTAATAACCTTTATTCCCTGGTGAGGAACACAATGTCAATGAAAAACCAGACCAAAATTGTTGTCAAGTTCAACAAAAATAAAACTTTGACTTGAGTGAGCGAGTTGGGTTAAACGCCTCTTTTAGCAGAATTGCAGCTATATCGCGGCGTGTCAGCTTGATGTGAGAGGAAAGCCCTGAAGTGATGCAGGTCCAGGACGTTTACCACTTTGGTGAAACCCACGAGCACGGGTATGGTGCTGACAAACCTAGAAACATAATCGGGGCGAACTGGGATTCAAACCCACAATCATAGGTTTCTGGCGTGCCCAAGGGTTGCAACTCTGCAAAACGAATTACAGCGCCTTAGACGGCAGGGCCACCCGTGCCCCCACTTTGACTTGAAGTAAATTGGGTCATACAATGACATCATCCAAACAATGTTTCTTAAGCACACATTCTGTGTAATATAAACTTTAAGAACACACAATCTTACGGGATAATGTTACTTTTGACATATTGACACAACAAACAAATAACCACAAATTATATTCTGTGACATACAGTCATGTCAAAGTAAATGTGACTTTTTCGCTCTCAGCAAAAGGCACTTAAATACTTCATCATTAACCTGACCCTAACCCTAACCCTAACACTTATTTTATAAACCCTAACCCTAACCCTAACACTTATTTTATAAACCCTAACCCTAACCCTAACCCTAACACTTATTTTATAAACCCTAACCCTAACCCTGACTTCACTAGCAGCAAAAGGCACTCGTACACTTCATCATACTGTTAATTGCAGTCATGGATTCTGGATACAGTAGGCGACCATTGTCGTCACATTCAACTTCAGTGTCAGTGTCAGGCTTTCTCTTAGGACAGCCAATGTGACCATGAATGACCACATTCCTGTGTCCAGACTCATTGCAGTAACAACACGTAGGTCATTTACGTGTGGGTCGTGGGATCTCCAGGTCAGCATGACCTAGTTCCTGTGTCCAGACTCGTTGCAGTAACAACACGTAGGTCATTTACGTGTGGGTCATGGGATCTCCAGGTCAGCATGACCAAGTTCCTGTGTCCAGACTCATTGCAGTAAGAACACGTAGGTCGTGGGACCTCCAGGTCAGCATGACCTAGTTCCTGTGTCCAGACTCATCGCAGTAACAACACGTAGGTCATTTACGTGTGGGTCGTGGGATCTCCAGGTCAGCATGACCTAGTTCCTGTGTCCAGACTCGTTGCAGTAACAACACGTAGGTCATTTACGTGTGGGTCATGGGATCTCCAGGTCAGCATGACCTAGTTCCTGTGTCCAGACTCGTTGCAGTTAGAACACGTAGGTCATTTACGTGTGGGTCGTGGGATCTCCAGGTCAGCATGACCAAGTTCCTGTGTCCAGACTCATCGCAGTTAGAACACGTAGGTCATTTACGTGTGGGTCGTGGGATCTCCAGGTCAGCATGACCAAGTTCCTGTGTCCAGACTCGTCGCAGTAACAACACGTAGGTCGTGGGACCTCCAGGTCAGCATGACCAAGTTCCTGTGTCCAGACTCATTGCAGTAAGAACACGTAGGTCGTGGGACCTCCAGGTCAGCATGACCAAGTTCCTGTGTCCAGACTCGTCGCAGTAACAACACGTAGGTCATTTACGTGTGGGTCATGGGAGCTCCAGGTCAGCATGGCCAAGTTCAGACTCATGACTAACACTTGGCTCGTATACATCAGGGGGGCGGTCGGGTAGCCTAGTGGTTAAAGCGTTTGCTCGTCACGCCGAAGACCCGGGTTCGATTCCCGACATGGGTACAATGTGTGAAGCCCATTTCTGGTGTCCCCCGCCGTGATATTGCTGGAATATTGCTAAAAGCGGCGTAAAACCATATTCACTCACTCACTCACTCACGTCTACATCAGGTGGAGCTACTGCTGGCTAAGGATACAAAACATCTCTTGATTCCGGCTTGCAAAGGGGTCTGATCTGATTGTATAGGTACCATTTCCTCTCCACAGACAACCCAACAGGTTCAATAACTGGAGACAGTCCTGTAGATTTGGTCTGTCTCTCTCAACTTCAAAATATTGGAACGGTTGTGAGAGACTTGGCAGCTTCCTAAAACCAACAGCATTGAACAGCTTCTGCCTGTCAGAAGTGGGAACAACATGTTGTCAAGACATTCACTCTGGATGGAGGCCTTGAGTTGTACACACACGTTTCAACATCGGCAATTGTGTCAACTTCAGACCTTCTGAATCAAGACTTGAATATTCCAAAAGCCCAGTCTGGTTTAAAATTAGTGTGACCCACTGGCAAACAACAGAGTTGATCACTTTCATGCAGATTTTTTCAACTCTCCATAAGAGGTAACCTATTACAAAATTGTTTTTGTTTTGACCTATGCAATTGTCCATGTAGCAAATGGCCCTGGCTTCTCCAAGCCCATAGTTAGCCAAGTAGAAGTGTAACGTGCTTGTGCCCCCTTCCTGTAACACCTCTCTGGCTTGATGAACTTCACTAGCTTGCTGGTAGCTTCACACATAACACCAAATATCCCAACTTTATAAGGGGTCAGAAAATAGATTGGTCCTGCATGCTGTGAACTGTGAGGGATGTGTACTTGCTGGGCAAAGTCAAAGCTGTAATGCATTTCTCCCTCAAAGGAATTAGGCTGGTGAGGCTCTAGCCTGGGTGCTGGGTGTGACAGCAAGTTTTCTTTGCTGGTCTGGATTTTACCGGCATGCATATGTTGCAGATGTCTTAGGGATCTCTGCAGAAGATCAGTCTTTAGTTCCTCAGACATTGCTGACATTTCACTGAGGTTAACAACATTGCTTTGGCAAACATGGCAAAGATCCGATCTTGGGCGCTGTTTAACCAGGAATGAAAAAGCATCCTTCCATATCCGTCTGAAAGTACTGAGAGATACTGTAGGTGTGTCATCGGGGCTGCTTTCCAGATAAAGTCTATGGAGTTCTGACTTACTGAGACATGATGGCTAAAAATTCATATCAGCCGATTTCACACCCGGACATGACCAGGAAGTACAAGGGTGTGTTGTTGGCTTAATTTTGCAACCAGACTGTCACAAGCTGGATACCAGCATTGCCATGTTGTCGGAGGCCATCCTGGACACGTTTCGTGAGACGATTGTAGCGCTTCCATCCAATAGCATGAACAAAACAAAATGTTTTCAGACATATTGGCCTTCCTTATCCAGTATGCACAGTGCACAACCCAGGTTGTCATCCTCATTAAAGTCCTCAAGGGCAAAGGCAATATCACAGTTACTTACAGAAATATCCCTGTAACTGTTCAGATTGTCGGCAATGTTGGAAACACTCCTATTCTCTGCAACAGGTGCTCCGTGTGGAGCCGACCAGGGCACTCCGCTGAACCACAACACACGACTCCTGGTGAGGAAACCGCGCACTCAGATGCATGTCCTGCTCAATGTGTTCATCATCTGCCAAGACATAAACAAGAGAGCACACTGCACTTGGCTTTTGCAAGAATTGTGGCAATCTGGTAGAGTTGAACATGTAAACTTACATCCTGACACATCAACATCCGAAGGAACACACTTCCTAGCGATGTCACACAAAACATCACACAAAACATCACACGTCATGGGAGTAAATATGCAGCCATAGTAATTCATCTGAAGCCACACCTATACAATTGACTAGCAGCACCAGTTGCAGGTTTTGTGTATCGGTTGGAGGAAGGCTAATTTGCTAATACCACATCCATTATGCTCAACCAGTAGAGATGTCTAGCATCCGTGAGGCATGGTTCAACAGATTGTCAATGTCATCAGTTGTGTATCTTTGAGCACCTTCACGGAACAGTAATGTTCTGAATGCTACTGAGAGGCTCACAATTCTTTGAAGTGTTGATGCATCTACTGTGAGTTCTCCAGACCAATTGCAATATCATAGAATATGATTTGTATTCACAATTCTGTGTGGACCCTGTTGTCACCAGTGTTTGTATGTCACCAGTGTTTGGATGTCACCAGTGTTTGTATGTCACCAGTGTGTGTATGTCACCAACGTTTGTATGTCACCAGTGTTTGGATGTCACCAGTGTTTGTATGTCACCAGTGTTTGTATGTCACTAGTGTTTGTATGTCACCAGTGTTTGGATGTCACCAGTGTTTGGATGTCACCAGTGTTTGTATGTCACCAGTGTTTGTATGTCACCAGTGTTTGGATGTCACCAGTGTTTGTATGTCACCAGTGTTTGTATGTCACCAGTGTTTGGATGTCACCAGTGTTTGTATGTCACCAGTGTTTGGATGTCAACAGTGTCACCAGTGTTTATATGTCACCAGTGTTTGTATGTCACCAGTGTTTGTATGTCACTAGTGTTTGGATGTCACCAGTGTTTGTATGTCACCAGTGTGTGTATGTCACCAGTGTTTGGATGTCACCAGTGTTTGTATGTCACTAGTGTTTGGATGTCACCAGTGTTTCTATGTCACCAGTGTGTGTATGTCACCAGTGTTTGTATGTCACTAGTGTTTGGATGTCACCAGTGTTTGTATGTCACCAGTGTGTGTATGTCACCAGTGTTTGTATGTCACCAGTGTTTGGATGTCACCAGTGTTTGTATGTCTGGCAAACCCAACAGATTCATATGTAAAATAATAAAGAAAAATCATATGTGGCTGGAACTAAAACCACTAACAAGACATAAACACAAATATTACAAATTAGCAGAGTTATTTCCCTTCCTGCCACGTGAGCCTAATGTGATTGTAGCATGAACGAAGAACTGTTATGATAATATTTCACATGGGAGTGAAAATAATATTTGCAATTACATCTTTGAATTCATAAAGATCACACTACCATTTGCAGAATAACTGTCAATTTTTTTATGCGTAATGCGACATCTAGCTGCTTTTATTATGTATGACATACACTAAAACTGGCTTGTGATCCATTTTTGTTTTTGAATTCATTTTGTATGAATTGTCACAAAACTAAACAGTTTCACTTGAAATTTTATATGTGTGTGTGCCAGATGTTGTTAGAAACACATACACCTAGGAGAACAGTTAACACTCTGTGCCAGATGTTGTTAGAAACACATACACCTAGGAGAACAGTTAACACCCTGTGCCAGATGTTGTTAGTAACACATACACCTAGGAGAACAGTTAACACTCTGTGCCAGATGTTGTTACAAACACATACACCTAGGAGAACAGTTAACACTCTGTGTCAGATGTTGTTAGAAACACATACACCTAGAACAGTTAACACTCTGTGCCAGATGTTGTTAGAAACACATACACCTAGGAGAACAGTTAACACTCTGTGCCAGATGTTGTTAGAAACACATACACCTAGGAGAACAGTTAACACTCTGTGCCAGATGTTGTTAGAAACACATACACCTAGGAGAACAGTTAACACTCTGTGTCAGATGTTGTTAGAAACACATACACCTAGGAGAACAGTTAACACCCTGTGCCAGATGTTGTTAGAAACACATACACCTAGGAGAACAGTTAACACTCTGTGCCAGATGTTGTTAGAAACACATACACCTAGGAGAACAGTTAACACTCTGTGCCAGATGTTGTTAGAAACACATACACCTAGGAGAACAGTTAACACTCTGTGCCAGATGTTGTTAGAAACACATACACCTAGGAGAACAGTTAACACCCTGTGCCAGATGTTGTTAGAAACACATACACCTAGGAGAACAGTTAACACTCTGTGCCAGATGTTGTTAGAAACACATACATCTAGAACAGTTAACACCCTGTGCCAGATGTTGTTAGAAACACATACACCTAGGAGAACAGTTAACACCCTGTGCCAGATGTTGTTAGAAACACATACACCTAGGAGAACAGTTAACACTCTGTGCCAGATGTTGTTAGAAACACATACACCTAGAACAGTTAACACTCTGTGCCAGATGTTGTTAGAAACACATACACCTAGGAGAACAGTTAACACTCTGTGCCAGATGTTGTTAGTAACACATACACCTAGGAGAACAGTTAACACTCTGTGCCAGATGTTGTTAGAAACACATACACCTAGGAGAACAGTTAACACTCTGTGCCAGATGTTGTTAGAAACACATACACCTAGGAGAACAGTTAACACTCTGTGCCAGATGTTGTTAGTAACACATACACCTAGGAGAACAGTTAACACTCTGTGCCAGATGTTGTTAGTAACACATACACCTAGGAGAACAGTTAACACTCTGTGTCAGATGTTGTTAGAAACACATACACCTAGGAGAACAGTTAACACTCTGTGCCAGATGTTGTTAGTAACACATACACCTAGGAGAACAGTTAACACCCTGTGCCAGATGTTGTTAGTAACACATACACCTAGGAGAACAGTTAACACCCTGTGCCAGATGTTGTTAGAAACACATCCACCTAGGAGAACTGTTAACACTCTGTGCCAGATGTTGTTAGAAACACATACACCTAGGAGAACAGTTAACACTCTGTGCCAGATGTTGTTAGAAACACATACACCTAGGAGAACAGTTAACACCCTGTGCCAGATGTTGTTAGAAACACATCCACCTAGGAGAACAGTTAACACTCTGTGCCAGATGTTGTTAGAAACACATACACCTAGGAGAACAGTTAACACTCTGTGCCAGATGTTGTTAGAAACACATCCACCTAGGAGAACAGTTAACACTCTGTGCCAGATGTTGTTAGAAACACATCCACCTAGGAGAACAGTTAACACCCTGTGCCAGATGTTGTTAGAAACACATACACCTAGGAGAACAGTTAACACTCTGTGCCAGATGTTGTTAGAAACACATACACCTAGGAGAACAGTTAACACTCTGTGTCAGATGTTGTTAGAAACACATACATCTAGAACAGTTAACACTCTGTGCCAGATGTTGTTAGAAACACATACACCTAGGAGAACAGTTAACACTCTGTGCCAGATGTTGTTAGAAACACATACACCTAGGAGAACAGTTAACACTCTGTGTCAGATGTTGTTAGAAACACATACACCTAGGAGAACAGTTAACACTCTGTGCCAGATGTTGTTAGAAACACATACACCTAGGAGAACAGTTAACACTCTGTGCCAGATGTTGTTAGAAACACATACACCTAGGAGAACAGTTAACACTCTGTGCCAGATGTTGTTAGAAACACATACACCTAGGAGAACAGTTAACACCCTGTGCCAGATGTTGTTAGAAACACATCCACCTAGGAGAACTGTTAACACTCTGTGCCAGATGTTGTTAGAAACACATACACCTAGGAGAACAGTTAACACTCTGTGCCAGATGTTGTTAGAAACACATACACCTAGGAGAACAGTTAACACTCTGTGCCAGATGTTGTTAGAAACACATACACCTAGGAGAACAGTTAACACCCTGTGCCAGACGTTGTTAGAAACACATACACCTAGGAGAACAGTTAACACCCTGTGCCAGATGTTGTTAGAAACACATACACCTAGGAGAACAGTTAACACTCTGTGCCAGATGTTGTTAGAAACACATACACCTAGGAGAACAGTTAACACTCTGTGCCAGATGTTGTTAGAAACACATACACCTAGGAGAACAGTTAACACCCTGTGCCAGATGTTGTTAGAAACACATACACCTAGAACAGTTAACACCCTGTGCCAGATGTTGTTAGAAACACATACACCTAGGAGAACAGTTAACACTCTGTGCCAGATGTTGTTAGAAACACATACACCTAGGAGAACAGTTAACACTCTGTGCCAGATGTTGTTAGAAACACATACACCTAGGAGAACAGTTAACACTCTGTGCCAGATGTTGTTAGAAACACATACACCTAGGAGAACAGTTAACACTCTGTGCCAGATGTTGTTAGTAACACATACACCTAGGAGAACAGTTAACATTCTGTGCCAGATGTTGTTAGAAACACATACACCTAGGAGAACAGTTAACACTCTGTGTCAGATGTTGTTAGAAACACATACATCTAGAACAGTTAACACTCTGTGCCAGATGTTGTTAGAAACACATACACCTAGGAGAACAGTTAACACTCTGTGCCAGATGTTGTTAGAAACACATACACCTAGGAGAACAGTTAACACTCTGTGTCAGATGTTGTTAGAAACACATACATCTAGGAGAACAGTTAACACTCTGTGTCAGATGTTGTTAGAAACACATACACCTAGGAGAACAGTTAACACTCTGTGTCAGATGTTGTTAGAAACACATACATCTAGAACAGTTAACACTCTGTGCCAGATGTTGTTAGAAACACATACACCTAGGAGAACAGTTAACACTCTGTGCCAGATGTTGTTAGTAACACATACACCTAGGAGAACAGTTAACATTCTGTGCCAGATGTTGTTAGAAACACATACACCTAGGAGAACAGTTAACACTCTGTGTCAGATGTTGTTAGAAACACATACATCTAAACAGTTAACACTCTGTGCCAGATGTTGTTAGAAACACATACACCTAGGAGAACAGTTAACACTCTGTGCCAGATGTTGTTAGAAACACATACACCTAGGAGAACAGTTAACACTCTGTGCCAGATGTTGTTAGAAACACATACACCTAGGAGAACAGTTAACACTCTGTGCCAGATGTTGTTAGAAACACATACACCTAGGAGAACAGTTAACACTCTGTGTCAGATGTTGTTAGAAACACAAACATCTAGAACAGTTAACACTCTGTGCCAGATGTTGTTAGAAACACATACACCTAGGAGAACAGTTAACACTCTGTGCCAGATGTTGTTAGAAACACATACATCTAGAACAGTTAACACTCTGTGTCAGATGTTGTTAGAAACACATACACCTAGGAGAACAGTTAACACTCTGTGTCAGATGTTGTTAGAAACACATACATCTAGAACAGTTAACACTCTGTGCCAGATGTTGTTAGAAACACATACACCTAGGAGAACAGTTAACACTCTGTGCCAGATGTTGTTAGAAACACATACACCTAGGAGAACAGTTAACACTCTGTGCCAGATGTTGTTAGTAACACATACACCTAGGAGAACAGTTAACACTCTGTGCCAGATGTTGTTAGTAACACATACACCTAGGAGAACAGTTAACACTCTGTGTCAGATGTTGTTAGAAACACATACACCTAGGAGAACAGTTAACACTCTGTGCCAGATGTTGTTAGAAACACATACACCTAGGAGAACAGTTAACACTCTGTGTCAGATGTTGTTAGAAACACAAACATCTAGAACAGTTAACACTCTGTGCCAGATGTTGTTAGAAACACATACACCTAGGAGAACAGTTAACACTCTGTGCCAGATGTTGTTAGAAACACATACATCTAGAACAGTTAACACTCTGTGTCAGATGTTGTTAGAAACACATACACCTAGGAGAACAGTTAACACTCTGTGTCAGATGTTGTTAGAAACACATACATCTAGAACAGTTAACACTCTGTGCCAGATGTTGTTAGAAACACATACACCTAGGAGAACAGTTAACACTCTGTGCCAGATGTTGTTAGAAACACATACACCTAGGAGAACAGTTAACACTCTGTGCCAGATGTTGTTAGTAACACATACACCTAGGAGAACAGTTAACACTCTGTGCCAGATGTTGTTAGTAACACATACACCTAGGAGAACAGTTAACACCCTGTGTCAGATGTTGTTAGAAACACATACACCTAGGAGAACAGTTAACACTCTGTGCCAGATGTTGTTAGTAACACATACACCTAGGAGAACAGTTAACACCCTGTGCCAGATGTTGTTAGTAACACATACACCTAGGAGAACAGTTAACACCCTGTGCCAGATGTTGTTAGAAACACATCCACCTAGGAGAACTGTTAACACTCTGTGCCAGATGTTGTTAGAAACACATACACCTAGGAGAACAGTTAACACTCTGTGCCAGATGTTGTTAGAAACACATACACCTAGGAGAACAGTTAACACCCTGTGCCAGATGTTGTTAGAAACACATCCACCTAGGAGAACAGTTAACACTCTGTGCCAGATGTTGTTAGAAACACATACACCTAGGAGAACAGTTAACACTCTGTGCCAGATGTTGTTAGAAACACATCCACCTAGGAGAACAGTTAACACTCTGTGCCAGATGTTGTTAGAAACACATCCACCTAGGAGAACAGTTAACACCCTGTGCCAGATGTTGTTAGAAACACATACACCTAGGAGAACAGTTAACACTCTGTGCCAGATGTTGTTAGAAACACATACACCTAGGAGAACAGTTAACACTCTGTGTCAGATGTTGTTAGAAACACATACATCTAGAACAGTTAACACTCTGTGCCAGATGTTGTTAGAAACACATACACCTAGGAGAACAGTTAACACTCTGTGCCAGATGTTGTTAGAAACACATACACCTAGGAGAACAGTTAACACTCTGTGTCAGATGTTGTTAGAAACACATACACCTAGGAGAACAGTTAACACTCTGTGCCAGATGTTGTTAGAAACACATACACCTAGGAGAACAGTTAACACTCTGTGCCAGATGTTGTTAGAAACACATACACCTAGGAGAACAGTTAACACTCTGTGCCAGATGTTGTTAGAAACACATACACCTAGGAGAACAGTTAACACCCTGTGCCAGATGTTGTTAGAAACACATCCACCTAGGAGAACTGTTAACACTCTGTGCCAGATGTTGTTAGAAACACATACACCTAGGAGAACAGTTAACACTCTGTGCCAGATGTTGTTAGAAACACATACACCTAGGAGAACAGTTAACACTCTGTGCCAGATGTTGTTAGAAACACATACACCTAGGAGAACAGTTAACACCCTGTGCCAGACGTTGTTAGAAACACATACACCTAGGAGAACAGTTAACACCCTGTGCCAGATGTTGTTAGAAACACATACACCTAGGAGAACAGTTAACACTCTGTGCCAGATGTTGTTAGAAACACATACACCTAGGAGAACAGTTAACACTCTGTGCCAGATGTTGTTAGAAACACATACACCTAGGAGAACAGTTAACACCCTGTGCCAGATGTTGTTAGAAACACATACACCTAGAACAGTTAACACCCTGTGCCAGATGTTGTTAGAAACACATACACCTAGGAGAACAGTTAACACTCTGTGCCAGATGTTGTTAGAAACACATACACCTAGGAGAACAGTTAACACTCTGTGCCAGATGTTGTTAGAAACACATACACCTAGGAGAACAGTTAACACTCTGTGCCAGATGTTGTTAGAAACACATACACCTAGGAGAACAGTTAACACTCTGTGCCAGATGTTGTTAGTAACACATACACCTAGGAGAACAGTTAACATTCTGTGCCAGATGTTGTTAGAAACACATACACCTAGGAGAACAGTTAACACTCTGTGTCAGATGTTGTTAGAAACACATACATCTAGAACAGTTAACACTCTGTGCCAGATGTTGTTAGAAACACATACACCTAGGAGAACAGTTAACACTCTGTGCCAGATGTTGTTAGAAACACATACACCTAGGAGAACAGTTAACACTCTGTGTCAGATGTTGTTAGAAACACATACATCTAGGAGAACAGTTAACACTCTGTGTCAGATGTTGTTAGAAACACATACACCTAGGAGAACAGTTAACACTCTGTGTCAGATGTTGTTAGAAACACATACATCTAGAACAGTTAACACTCTGTGCCAGATGTTGTTAGAAACACATACACCTAGGAGAACAGTTAACACTCTGTGCCAGATGTTGTTAGTAACACATACACCTAGGAGAACAGTTAACATTCTGTGCCAGATGTTGTTAGAAACACATACACCTAGGAGAACAGTTAACACTCTGTGTCAGATGTTGTTAGAAACACATACATCTAAACAGTTAACACTCTGTGCCAGATGTTGTTAGAAACACATACACCTAGGAGAACAGTTAACACTCTGTGCCAGATGTTGTTAGAAACACATACACCTAGGAGAACAGTTAACACTCTGTGCCAGATGTTGTTAGAAACACATACACCTAGGAGAACAGTTAACACTCTGTGCCAGATGTTGTTAGAAACACATACACCTAGGAGAACAGTTAACACTCTGTGTCAGATGTTGTTAGAAACACAAACATCTAGAACAGTTAACACTCTGTGCCAGATGTTGTTAGAAACACATACACCTAGGAGAACAGTTAACACTCTGTGCCAGATGTTGTTAGAAACACATACATCTAGAACAGTTAACACTCTGTGTCAGATGTTGTTAGAAACACATACACCTAGGAGAACAGTTAACACTCTGTGTCAGATGTTGTTAGAAACACATACATCTAGAACAGTTAACACTCTGTGCCAGATGTTGTTAGAAACACATACACCTAGGAGAACAGTTAACACTCTGTGCCAGATGTTGTTAGAAACACATACACCTAGGAGAACAGTTAACACTCTGTGTCAGATGTTGTTAGAAACACATACATCTAGAACAGTTAACACTCTGTGCCAGATGTTGTTAGAAACACATACACCTAGGAGAACAGTTAACACTCTGTGCCAGATGTTGTTAGAAACACATACACCTAGGAGAACAGTTAACACTCTGTGTCAGATGTTGTTAGAAACACATACACCTAGGAGAACAGTTAACACTCTGTGCCAGATGTTGTTAGAAACACATACACCTAGGAGAACAGTTAACACCCTGTGCCAGATGTTGTTAGAAACACATACACCTAGGAGAACAGTTAACACTCTGTGCCAGATGTTGTTAGAAACACATACACCTAGGAGAACAGTTAACACTCTGTGCCAGTAATTCTCTGTATTCATGCTAACTAAACCCATACGAATGAGAATATTATGCAATAAAATGTAAACCTGTATTCATATAAATGACAAACGTTGTTTCCTTAAATCTTAGAATTTTATCACAAAAGAAATCACCAGAGAGTGTCCAAATTTCAACCTCTG
The DNA here is from genome assembly GCF_023055435.1 of Haliotis rufescens. NCBI lineage: Eukaryota > Metazoa > Mollusca > Gastropoda > Lepetellida > Haliotidae > Haliotis > Haliotis rufescens. The sequence continues at coordinate 2,185,381 of NW_025964346.1, forward strand.
ACTTGTGGACCCTTTACCCCAATGATCAATGAAAAGGGATCTATATTGCATTCCTTTACATCATGGTTAGAAAGAGTGATGTCTGAAGCATCCCATTGGCTTAAAAAACAACAAATATAGCGCTTTAAAAGTTGTCCACATCAGACTTACTGACATGTGGGCCCTTTGCATGGAACATTTTTCAAACTTAAAGATGATTACTTTTCTGTCAGGCAGGACCTTATTTACCACATGGGGTGACATGGATATTAGTTGACTTGTTAGACTTTTCATGTAATGGAGGTCGAGATGTCTTAAACTGTAGCACAACCTGGTATGGTGTATAGTATCACTCTCACTCACTCACTCACTCACTCACTCGCTCACTCACACGCTCACTCACTCACTCTCTCTCTCTCTCACTCACTCACTCACTCACTCACTCTCTTACTGCAGGTGTCGCGGCGCTATGACCTCGGGCAGCGCCTTGGTGTCATCCGTGAAAGTGTCACTGAGGACACCCCATCCGACATGGACGGAGCGGAGGGGGAAAACCGCTATTCGCAGTCCATATATGGCAGTAGTGAGATATTCGAGACCGACCTTGGAGACCGAGTCTACTTTGACATCAATGACTCTGACCTTGAAATACCCCCAATAGACTCCGGGGACGACAGACTGTCTGACGGCAGCGTCCCCAACACTCCCCAACCAGGGTGCAATCCACACTCCCCCAACCCTGGCAACCCACACAACCACAGCAACGGTGGCCTCAGCACCAGCGGCAATGGTGCATTCAACACCAGCGGCAATGGTGCATTCAACACCAGCAGCAATAGTGGATTCAACACCAGCGGCAATGGTGCCTTCAACAGCAGTGGCCACCAAGCTTCTCTCAAGCCCAACCTGAAGAGTCCCGGCTTGAGTACATTTGGTATGGGCTCCGCTCACACCAGTAAAGGGTCGGATGTTGGTCGGCAGGAGCCCGGGTGTGTGTCGCCTAGTCAGACCCTGTGTCCCTCAACGGCTGGTCCCGAGAGTGATTCCCCACCCCTCCCCCCTCCCCCGGAGGTCATACAACCCCAGCCCCCCGAGGGCGACGCCAGCTTCGACTTCCCGCCTCCTCCTCCGAAGCTGATGAAGATCCCTGAGCAAGGTCTCTGGAAGCAGCAGACGCCTGCCAAGGGAGATAACTACAACTATGTGGACTTCCAGAAAACATCGGACAACTCCGACCCAAAGGAAGAACTGCGGAAACCAGCCTTGAAAGGACGCGGGAAGACGTACCAGGGTCCGAAATAGTAAGTCAGAAGACTTCAGTGTAGGGGGGGAATATGTACCAGTCGTTGTCGTCTGTGTCGTACCGTGGTCCAGATGCAAGGATGCTGCTGTATTTTCTGTGTCATGATGATTATCTTCCTGTGTTGCAGTCTGCATCTCACCCTGTTGTCCATCACATGCATCCTTGGCATCATCGGCGGCGTCTACTCCCAGGCTGACGCCAGCACCATCGTCCACATCACGGTGTATGCTCCACGAGCCTTCTTGTCCAGGAAAGCGACAGTGTTCTTCCACAAGGACTCGGACGGAGACGTTTTCTATGAGAAACTCATCAAGGTGGAGAGGTTTGGTGAGGAGCTCTCCCTGTGTCATAGTGCTGAGTGAGTGAGTGAGTGAGTGAGTGAGTGAGTGAGGTGTAAGGTGGGTGAGTGAGTGAGGTGTAAGATGAGTGAGTGAGGTGCAAGTTGGGTGAGTGAGTGAGCCGCAAGGTGAGTGAGTGAGTGAAGTGTAAGGTGGGTGAGTGAGTGAGTGAGTAAGGTGGGTGAGTGAGTGAGGTGTAAGGTGAGTGAGGTGTAAGGTGAGTGAGTGAGTGAGGTGTAAGGTGAGTGAGGTGTAAGGTGAGTGAGTGAGTGAGTGAGGTGTAAGGTGAGTGAGGTGTAAGGTGAGTGAGTGAGTGAGGTGTAAGGTGAGTGAGTGAGTGAGGTGTAAGGTGAGTGAGGTGTAAGGTGAGTGAGTGAGGTGTAAGGTGAGTGAGGTGTAAGGTGAGTGAGTGAGGTGTAAGGTGAGTGAGTGAGTGAGGTGTAAGGTGAGTGAGTGAGTGAGGTGTAAGGTGAGTGAGGTGTAAAGTGAGTGAGTGAGTGAGGTGTCAAGTTAGTGAGTGAGTGAGGTGTAAGGTGAGTGAGTGAGTAAGGTGAGTGGGTGAGTGAGTGGGTGAGTGAGGTGTAAGGTGAGTGAGTGAGTTAGGTGTAAGGTGAGGGAGTGAGTGAGGTGTAAGGTGAGTGGGTCAGTGAGGTGTAAGGTGAGTGAGTGAGGTGTAAGGTGAGTGAGGTGTAAAGTGAGTGAGTGATAGAGGTGTAAGGTGAGTGGGTCAGTGAGGTGTAAGGTGAGTGAGTGAGGTGTAAGGTGAGTGGGTGAGTGAGGTGTAAGGTGAGCGAGTGAGGTGTAAGGTGAGTGAGGTGTAAGGCGAGTGAGGTGTAAGGTGAGTGGATGAGTGAGGTGTAAGGTGAGTGAGTGAGGCGTAAGGTGAGTGAGGTTTAAGGTGAGTGAGGTGTAAGGTGAGTGAGGTTTAAGGTGAGTGAGGTGTAAGGTGAGTGGGTGAGTGAGGTGTAAGGTGAGTGAGTGAGTTGTAAGGTGAGTGAGGTGTAAGGTGAGTGAGTGAGGCGTAAGGTGAGTGAGGTTTAAGGTGAGTGAGGTGTAAGGTTAGTGAGGTGTAAGGTGAGTGAGGTGTAAGGTGAGTGAGGTGTAAGGTGAGTGGGGTGTAAGGTGAGTGAGTAAGGTGAGTGAGGTGTAAGGTGAGTGAGGTGTAAGGTGAGTGGGTGAGTGAGGTGTAAGGTGAGTGAGGTGTAAGGTGAGTGGGTGATTGAGAGTTGGATGCAAGGAGAGTGACTTGGCTATGATGCTTCTGTGAACACCTCCCCCTCCATCAGGTGATGCAGGTAGTGGACATTGAACCCACGTATCTGGTGCTGACCGACCATGAATAGTTGTGTGGTAAACCTGATTTCAGACGTGAGTGATCCTGTGCTGTCCGACCTCCGCACCCAGCTGTGTCTGAACCACACGTGTGACCACAGCTGCGACGAGAGTACCGGACAATGCATCTGCCGCAAGGGCTTCAAGATGGGGACCAATGGCAAATGTCAAGGTAGGGACATACCAGTCATATCAAATACATATATACCATGTTTGTGAAAACAGCATATTTACAAGATGTGACATATATACCAGGGTGGACAACGCTGTTGTTGAGAGGTTTGTGAGTACAGATAAGTACTTACATTGTTTTGATGTTTGTGAGAATACATGTATACCTAACTTAACCCTCTTCTCATAACATGGACTTGTCGGACATTGCCCAGATAAGAGTATTAAGGAACTTATCCTTATATAAATGTAGATAAAAATGAATGTCTTGTGGTCGTTGTATGATCATACAGTAAAACCCTGGAGGGAGAATAACCACTTAGGGATGCCCACCTCAAGGTTGATTCTCCCTGCAGTGTTTTATTGTGAAATGAGCAACTCCTCCTCATTTATTTCTTAAATATATTTACCAGATATATATCCTATGCATCAGATATATGTCATATACTAATATATCATATACCATATGTATCTTGCAAAGCGTGTCTTAAACCAAGAGTTTATATCCTATACCAATTAACAAATGTGCCCAATACCATATACCAGTAGGAACTAACACATTGATTTATAGGTCTGTATAGAGGGGATGGGCCATGTGTAAGCTGTCTGCAAGGGTTGGGCCATGTGTCAGCTGTCTGCAAGGGTTGGGCCATGTGTCAGCTGTATAGAGGGTTTTGCCATGTGTCAGCTGTATAGAGGGGTTGGGCCATGTGTCAGCTGTATAGAGGGGTTGGCCATGTGTCAGCTGTCTGCCAGGGTTGGGCCATGTGTCTACTATATAGAGGGGTTTGGCCATGTGTCAGCTGTATAGACGGTTTGGCCATGTGTCAGGTTTATAGAGGGGTTGGGCCATGTGTCAGCTGTATAGATGAGTTGGGTCATGTGTCAGCTGTAGGGAGGGGTTTGGTCATGTGTCAGCTGTATATTGGGGTTAGGTCATGTGTCAGGTGTATAGAGGGTTGGGTCATGTGTCAGCTGTATAGAGGGGTTGGCCATGTGTCAGCTGTATAGAGGGGTTGGGCCATGTGTCAGCTGTATAGACGGTTTTGCCATGCGTCAGCTGTATAGAGGGGTTTGGTTATGTGTCAGCTGTATAGAGGGGTTGGGCCATGTGTCAGCTGTATAGATGGGTTGGGTCATGTGTCAGCTGTATGGAGGGGTTGGGTCATGTGTCAGGTGTATAGAGGGTGGGCCATGTGTCAGCTGTATGGAGGGGTTGGGTCATGTGTCAGCTGTCTGCCAGGGTTGGGCCATGTGTCTACTATATAGAGGGGTTGGGCCATGTGTCAGCTGTATAGACGGTTTGGCCATGTGTCAGGTGTATAGAGGGGTTGGGCCATGTGTCAGCTGTATAGATGAGTTGGGTCATGTGTCAGCTGTATGGAGGGGTTTGGTCATGTGTCAGCTGTATATTGGGGTTAGGTCATGTGTCAGGTGTATAGAGGGTTGGGCCATGTGTCAGCTGTATAGAGGGGTTGGCCATGTGTCAGCTGTATAGAGGGGTTGGGCCATGTGTCAGCTGTATAGACGGTTTTGCCATGCGTCAGCTGTATCATGTGTCAGGTGTATAGAGGGTTTGGTCATGTGTCAGCTGTATATTGGGGTTGGGTCATGTGTCAGGTGTATAGAGGGTTGGGCCATGTGTCAACTGTATAGAGGGGTTGGGCCACACAGTGTATTAGGTCTGTTTCAAGCTGTGTCCAGTCAGTACTGGGTAGTAAATTGATGAAAACACTTCTGTGAAACTGAAGCTGCCCAATGGAACCTGTTTACTTCAGCAATATTTATGTCATATATCCTTTTCTGAATCTTGAAGTCGCCTGAGATATCGTAATTACCAATTGCATGCAACAACTTTCATCTAACTGGCCTCGTGAGAGCCAACGTTTCGTGTTGTCTCTTTCTGGTGATTGGTCGATGCACTGGTGGCGAATGCTATAGCTGATGTCAGTGTGTGCAATATTTTCAGTAATTTGTGTTTTTAGCGGTCATGGAGATCTTCTGTATTTTTGTTGTTAATTGCTAGCTGTGGCCAGGTCTTCAGTTATTTGTACTTGTTTTTTTAACTTCAGAAACTTTGATTTAATGAAAAAAACACAAATATGAAAATGACACAAAAGACAAACGAGTAACTAAAAAACAATAATTAAAAAAATAATAACATAAAATAAAATAAAAATTTAAAAAAAAAAAAAAAAAATTGAAGTGAAATTGAGAGAGCAGCCAGAGCAAGCGATGACAGGCAGGGAGCACTGTTGGGTAACACCATGTTCTCCCCATGTTTCAGATGTAAATGAGTGTATGGAGGGAGGGGCACAGTGTCACCCCACGGCTGGGTGCTTAAACAGTATGGGCTTGTACGAGTGTATATGCCCCGACGGTTTCTATGGTGACGGAAAATCTTGCCAGGGTAGGTATCCCCATACCCAAACCAATGTGTGTTACGCACGGTTCTGTGGACAATATACGCACCATACAGTGTGTTAAGGAAGGTTCTGTAGACAATATACACACCATACCGTGTGTTAAGCAAGGTTATGTAGACAAAATACACCATATGGTGTATGAAGCAACGTTCTGTGGACAATATGCACACCATACCGTGTGTTAAGCAACGTTCTGTGGACACCATACAGTATTTTGGGATAGTAAAAATGTTGACACCTACTAGACAACTTTGTCAAAACAAACAATTTTCAATTTGTTTTTATAACAAGAATTATGAAATTATTACAAAAGTACCAAGAATTTTGTTTAAAACAAGCTGTGGTTTTGTATGTATTTAGATCTATGATGTGATGTGTGTTCTCTAGCCTCGACTGGGTGTTGTCTGGTAGCGACTGTTGTGTTGTTGTCGTGGATGAAGTAGCTGTATTTATTTTAGTAGTGCATAGCTGTGCATTGGTGTGTCTGGACTCTCGTGGTGCCGACCGCTGTTTCTCTGTATGGTTGTGTTTGTTTCAGAGTGCCGCGTGCCGTGTAACCCCGGGACGTACGAGGTGCAGCCGTGCACCAATACCACCCACAAGATCTGCCGAGGTAACAACGGAAACTCAGACACACAGACACACAGGTTCACACACAGGGTCACACACAGAAACACATACACAGACACATGGAGTCAGACACACACACATAGAATCAGACACACAGACACAGAGACACAGGGTCACACACAGACACACAGGGTCACACACAGGGTCACACACAGACACGCAGGGTCACACACAGACACGCAGGGTCACACACAGACACACATGGTCACACACAGACACACAGGGTCACACACAGACACACAGGGTCAAACACACAGACACAGTCAGACACACAGTGTCACACACAGACACACAGGGTTAAACACAGACACACATGGTCACACACAGACACACATACAAAAACACATGGAGTCAGACACACAGACACAGAATCAGACACACAAACACATGGAGTCAGACACACAGACACAGAATCAGACACACAGGGTCAGACACAGACACATACACAGACACACAGAGTCAGACACACAGTGTCAGACACAGACACACATGGTTAAACACAGACACACAGGGTCACACACAGACACACATACACAGACACATGGAGTCAGACACACAGGGTCACGCACAGCCACACAGGGTCACACACAGACACACAGAGTGTCGGACACACAGTTTCAGACACAAACACATAGGGTCAGACACATAGGGTCAGACACACAGGTTCAGACACACAGGGTCATACAGACACAGACACATAATCAGGCACAAAGGGACAGGCACAGTTTCAGACACAGACACAAAGGGCCAGACACATAGGGTCAAACACACACAGGTTCAGACACAGACACATAGGGTTAGACACAGACCTACAGGGTCAGACACACAGAGTCAGACACAGACACATATGGTCAGACAGGGTCAGAAACAGACAGACACACAGACTCAAAGGGTCAGACACAGGTTCAGACACACAGGTTCAGACACAGACACATAGGGTCAGACACAGAGACAGACACAGAGTCAAACACAGACACATAGGGTCAGACACAGAGTCAGACATAGACACATAGGGTCAGACACACAGGTTCAGTCTCAGACACAGGGTAGAACACAGTCAGACAAAGACACAAATTGTCAGACACAAACACAGGGTCAGACACATAGGGTCAGACACAGACACATAGGGTCAGACACAGACACATAGGGTCAGACACAGACACATAGGGTCAGACACAGACGCATAGGGTCAGACACACAGGGTCAGACACACAGTCAGACACAGACACATATTGTCAGATACACCAGATCAGACACATGGAGTCAGACATTGACACATAGGGTCAGATACACCAGGTCAGACACATGGAGTCAGACACAGACACATAGGGTCAGACACACAGACACTTAGGGTCAGACACAGGGTCAGACACATGAGTCAGTCACAGTTTTAGCCACAGACATAAAGGGTCAGACACACAGAGTCAGACACAGACACATATGGTCAGACACACAGTGTCAGACACACAGAGTCACACAAAGACACATGGTCAGACACAGTTTTAGACAAAGACACACAGGGTCACACACATAGGTTCAGACTCAGACACATAGGGTCAGACACACAGGGTCACAAACAGACACATGGTCAGACACACAGGGTCAGACACATGGAGTCAGACACAGACACATGGAATCAGACACATGGAGTCAGACATAGACACACCAGGTCAGACACATGGAGTCAGACACAGACACACCAGGTCGACACAAAGGGTTAGACACAGTTTTAGACATAGACATACAGGGTCAGACACACAGTCAGACACAGACACATATGGTCAGACACAGACAGACACACAGTCAGACACAGACACATGGAGTCAGACACAGACACATGGAGTCAGACACAGACACACCAGGTCAGACACATGGAGTCAGACACAGACACACCAGGTCAGACACATGGAGTCAGACACAGACACACCAGGTCAGACACAAGGGGTTAGACACAGTTTTAGACACAGACCTACAGGGTCAGACACACAGAGTCAGACTCAGACACATATTGTCAGACAGGGTCAGACACAGAGACAGACACACATAGTCAGACACAGACCCAAAGGGTCAGACACAGTTTTAGACACAGACGCATAGGGTCAGACACACAGAACATGCCAGGAGCTTGGAAAAGCATGGCGCAAGGGCCATAATTTTACACCAATTTTCAAACTCACTTGAGGTCATGACCAGAAAAATCAGTGTGTAAAATTTCATTTCTCTGACTTAAATAGTTTTTGAGAAAATTTGTCCCCTTTGAGAAGTGGACGGACGTGGCGGGGGATAATACCCCTCAGTCGGGGCCATGAACACCTGCTTCCTTGTACTGCCACTGTCCCCCTTCTGTTGCAGATTGTGCCAAGGTGTGTCCTGATGGCTACTTCATGCTGAGGCCGTGCAAGTCAGACAGCAACTCCCACTGCAGGGGTAGGTGGACACTGCCACGCCTTTAAACTGTCACCACGCCATTCTCCACCCCTCAGCTCTCCACTCTCAACTCTCCACCCCTCAACTCCTGACCCCTCAACTCTCCACCCCTCAACCCTCCACCCCCCAGCCCCTCCACCTCTCAACTCCCTACCCCTCAACTCTCCACCCTCAACTCTCCACCCTCAACTCCCCGCCCCTCAACTCTCACTCCCTCAACCCCTCAATTCTCACCCCTCAAATCTCCACCCTTCATCCCTCCACCCCTCAACTCACCACCAAGCATTCTTTCACCCCTCAACCCTCCACCTATCAACTCTCCACCCCTCAACTCTCCACCCCTCAACTCTCCACCCTCAACTCTCCACCCTCAACTCTCCACACCTTAACTCTCCACCCCTCAACTCTCCACCCCTCAACTCTCCACCCCTCAACTCTCAACCCTCCAACTATTAACTCTCCACCCCTCAACTCTCCACCCCTCAACTCTCCACCCTCAACTCTTCACCCCTCAACTCTCCACCCCTCAACTCGCCACCCTCAACTCTCCACACATTAACTCTCCACCCTCAACTCTCCACCCCTCAACTCTCCACCCTCAACTCTCCACCCCTCAACTCTCCACCCTCAACTCTCCACCCCTCAACTCTCCACCCTCAACTCTCCACACCTTAACTCTCCACCCCTCAACTCTCCACCCCTCAACTCTCCACCCTCAACTCTCCACACCTTAACTCTCCACCCCTCAACTCTCAACGCCTTAACTCTCCACCCCTCACCCCTCAACCCCTCAACTCTTTACCCCTCACCCCTCACCCCTCAACCCCTCAACTCTCCACCCCTCAACTCTCCAGCCTCAACTCTCCATCCCTCACCCTTCAACCCCTCAACTCTCCACCCCTCAACTCTCCAGCCTCAACTCTCCACCCTCTACTCTCCACCCCTCAACTCTCCACCCTCAACTCTCCAGCCTCAACTCTCCACCCTCTACTCTCCACCCCTCAACTATCCATCCCTCAACTCCTCAACCCTTCACCCCTCCACCCCTCAACTCTCCACCCCTCAACTTTTTGCGCCCACATTAAGCTGACGCGCCATGATACCACTGGATTAAACAATTCTCCCTTCTAATTTTCTCAGCCCCCTGAATTCTCCACCAAGATGCGTTTATTAATCGTAAAAAGTGTTTCTATGCCTGTGTCCCAGAATCAATGTGGCATGTGATTCAATGGAGGTGGTTGGGTAGCCTAGTGGCTAAAGCGTTTGCTTGTCACACCGAAAACCCGGGTTCGATTCCCCACATGGGTACAATGTGTGTGAAGCCCATTTCTGGTGTCCACCGCCGTGATATTGCTTGAATATTGCTAAAAGTGGCAGAAAACCATACTCACTCACTCACTCAATGCCTGTGTCTAAGAATCAGTATGACATGTGTTTCTTCTCGCTGCAGCCTGTCAGAAGCAGTGCTCCTCTGGACAGTTTGAGTTCCAGACTTGTCAGAGAGATACCAACAGAGAATGCAAAGGTAAGAGTTGTCTCCCTTATATCACACATGAGATGCAGTGTGGTACTAGCAAAGACACAGCAAGGACATAAGGCCACCACAGGCCATGAACAACTCAACACCTATTCATTCTGTTGAGAGGGTCACAGACTAAAACATTGAAAATGCTTATTTATCTGTATTCACCCTCATTTATTTACGTTGGTACTTGTTCCCCTGCTCCAGGCCACGCTCACCTCCCGCCGCCCGAGGCCTCCCAGAACATCATCCTGGAGAGCGAATATGGCGTCGTTGATCGCAGGGTCGAGGAGGATTACCTCCCTTCGATGCAGAGCGGCAACTTTGGGTTCACACTGGACAGGGGTAAGTCAGTCCTGTGACACTCATCAACGCAGCCACAACAGAGTGCAGTTGTGTTTCTCAATATGTCGAAGATTCCGTCTTGCAGAACATAACACTTCCTCATGGAGAATGAAAAATGACCTTTCACTGAACACTAATGATTTTCCTTGTTGTACATAGTGAATATAATGTCCTTGATGTTTCAGGTGAAGATCTGAAGGTCAAGGTCACAATGAAATCAGTCCAGGCAGCGCAGCTCTTTGTTCCGATCAACTCCTCTGAGAAGGGAAGTTTCCGAGCCATCCCCCAGTCCGGCACCCAGAGTCAGATCCTCCGTCAGTTCTGTCCCCACCCGGTCCCTGACCACTACATCCTGCATCACGACAGACTCATGGTACGTACACCCGGTCCCTGACCACTACATCCTGCATCACGACAGGCTCATGGTACGTACACCCGGTCCCTGACCACTACATCCTGCATCACGACAGACTCATGGTACGTACACCCGGTCCCCGACCACTACATCCTGCATCACGACAGGCTCATGGTACGTACACCCGGTCCCTGACCACTACATCCTGCATCACGACAGACTCATGGTACGTACACCCGGTCCCTGACCACTACATCCTGCATCACGACAGACTCATGGCACGTACACCCGGTCCCTGACCACTACATCCTGCATCACGACAGACTCATGGTACGTACACCCGGTCCCCGACCACTACATCCTGCATCACGACAGACTCATGGTACGTACACCCGGTCCCTGACCACTACATCCTGCATCACGACAGACTCATGGTACGTACACCCGGTCCCCGACCACTACATTCTGCATCACGACAGACTCATGGTAAAATACTCATTTATATTTTTTTGTGATGTGATTCAGTGATCCTGTCCCAGCAGTTTAAAGAGAGAGGAGTTCTGATTTAATAGACATTTATAATAACTTACTGACCAGATTTAGTAAAGCCAAATGTATTGATCATCACATTTCAGAACATCACATACAGCCTGGATGATGACCAGAAAGCTCAGCCGTGTCAGTCATACGAGACAGTTGGAACATTCCCAGGCTCCTCTTCTGCTGGCCCTTCCCACTTCCTGTACCCGCAGCCAGGACCCATGACCGATCTCTTCGATGGGATCCAAGCTGACTTCTTCAGAAGCTCCACAGTGTGGGTGGAGAAGTCTAAACGGTAAACCTTCCTTGTACACCATCCATGTAAACAATCCTTGTACACCATCCATGTAAACAATCCTTGTACACCATCCATGTAAACAATCCTTGTACACCATCCATGTAAACCTTCCTTGTACACCATCCATGTAAACCATCCTTGTACACCATCCATGTAAAACTTCCTTGTACACCATTCTTGTACACCATCCTTGTACACCATCCTTGTACACCATCCATGTAAACCTTCCTTGTACACCATCCATGTAAACCATCCTTGTACACCATCCTTGTAAACAATCCTTGTACACCATCCATGTACACCATCCTTGTACACCATCCATGTAAACAATCCTTGTACACCATCCTTGTACACCATCCATGTAAACCATCCATGTAAACCATCCATGTAAACCATCCTTGTACACCATCCTTGTAAACCATCCATGTAAACCATCCATGTAAACCATCCTTGTACACCATCCTTGTAAACCATCCTTGTACACCATCCATGTAAACCATCCTTGTACACCATCCTTGTAAACCATCCATGTAAACCATCCTTGTACACCATCCTTGTACACCATCCTTGTACACAATCCTTGTACACCACCCTTGTACACCATCCATGTAAACCATCCTTGTACACCATCCATGTACACCATCCTTGTACACCATCCATGTAAACCATCCTTGTACACCATCCTTGTACACCATCCATGTAAACCATCCTTGTACACCATCCATGTAAACAATCCTTGTACACCATCCATGTAAACCTTCCTTGTACACCATCCATGTAAACCATCCTTGTACACCATCCATGTAAAACTTCCTTGTACACCATTCTTGTACACCATCCTTGTACACCATCCTTGTACACCATCCATGTAAACCTTCCTTGTACACCATCCATGTAAACCATCCTTGTACACCATCCTTGTAAACAATCCTTGTACACCATCCATGTACACCATCCTTGTACACCATCCATGTAAACAATCCTTGTACACCATCCATGTACACCATCCTTGTACACCATCCATGTAAAACAACCTTGTACACCATCCTTGTAAACCATCCTTGTACACCATCCTTGTACACCATCCTTGTACACCATCCATGTACACCATCCTTGTACACCATCCATGTACACCATCCTTGTACACCATCCATGTACACCATCCTTGTACACCATCCTTGTACACCATCCATGTACACCATCCTTGTACACCATCCATGTAAAACAACCTTGTACACCATCCTTGTAAACCATCCTTGTAAACCATCCATGTAAACCATCCATGTAAACCATCCTTGTACACCATCCTTGTAAACCATCCATGTACACCATCCTTGTACACCATCCATGTAAAACAACCTTGTACACCATCCTTGTAAACCATCCTTGTAAACCATCCATGTAAACCATCCATGTAAACCATCCTTGTACACCATCCTTGTAAACCATCCTTGTACACCATCCATGTAAACCATCCTTGTACACCATCCTTGTAAACCATCCATGTAAACCATCCTTGTACACCATCCTTGTACACCATCCTTGTACACAATCCTTGTACACAATCCTTGTACACCACCCTTGTACACCATCCATGTAAACCATCCTTGTACACCATCCATGTACACCATCCTTGTACACCATCCATGTAAACCATCCTTGTACACCATCCTTGTACACCATCCATGTAAACCATCCTTGTACACCATCCATGTAAACCATTCTTGTACACCATCCACGTAAACCTTCCTTGTACACCATCCTTGTACACCATCCATGTAAACCATCCTTGTACACCATCCTTGTACACCATCCATGTAAACCATCCTTGTACACCATCCATGTACACCATCCTTGTACACCATCCATGTAAACCATCCTTGTACACCATCCTTGTACACCACCCTTGTACACCATCCATGTAAACCATCCTTGTACACCATCCATGTAAACCATCCTTGTACACCATCCACGTAAACCTTCCTTGTACACCATCCATGTAAACCATCCTTGTACACCATCCATGTAAACCATCCTTGTACACCATCCATGTACACCATCCATGTAAACCTTCCTTGTACACCATCCTTGTACACCGTCCATGTAAACCTTCCTTGTACACCATCCTTGTACACCATCCTTGTACACCATCCTTGTACACCATCCATGTAAACCATCATTGTACACCATCCTTGTACACCATCTATGTAAACAATCCTTGTACACCATCCTTGTACACCATCCATGTAAACCTTCCTTGTACACCATCCTTGTACACCATCCATGTAAACCATCATTGTACACCATCCTTGTACACCATCCATGTAAACAATCCTTGTACACCATCCATGTAAACCATCATTGTACACTATCCTTGTACACCATCCATGTAAACAATCCTTGTACACCTTCCTGTGGTCTTGTGTTAGAGTGTCTGCCCAGAAGAGCAGAAGGCTCAGGGTTCAATCCCCGGCCGCGTCATACCAAAAGACGTTAAAAGACGGTACTTGTTGTTACCCTGTCTGGCGCTCGGCATTAAGGGGCTAAAATAAGGACTGGTCGGCTTGGAGTCAGTATACTGTGTCTGAGTGGGGTATTCATGTTAAACTGCGGCATTGTATCTCAGTGGGCTAACACTATAAATCTGCATCAGTCCGGACTAGTACAACCAGCCACACACACACACAGACACAGTAAATGCACGTCGCTATATAAGTGCAATAATCTTGAACACGACGTTAAGCCCCATTACGCCTCACATCACATCACAGTGTAGGTGGAGGAGTCCAAATAGTAAATCAAGTGGTGGACAACCATGTTGCTTGACCCATCATCCCACACCACCTTCATTATGCTGGAATACTGTTTAAAGACTAGTTTCTTGTTTGCCCACCAGGTGTCAGCACTACAGCAAGCGGTGTGAGGACTGCACGCGGGACTGTGCGCGGCAGATGACACAAAGCAGCTCAGAGTGTTCAGTGCTGGGCAGTGAGAGTGACAACGGCTACTCCCCGCGTCTCCGTGTGTGCTACACCTGCTGCGCCCGCAGCAACTGCAGCGACATCTGCAAGGACTACCACAAGCGACACTGCCAGCCCAGGAAGTAAGTTCCCTGTAGTGATTCAGCATCAGATTAGGTCCCTAGCAACCTGTGCTGTTCGTAAAAGGCGACCAGGTGGATCTGGTGGTCTGGTTGATATGTGGTCAGGATCAGGTGGATCGGGTGGTCAGGTGGATCGGGTGATCAGGTGGATTGGGTGGTCAGGTGGATCGGGTGGTCAGGTGGATCGGGTGATCAGGTGGATCGGGTGGTCAGGTGGATCGGGTGATCAGAATCAGGTGGATCGGGTGGTCAGGTGGATCTGGTGATCAGGTGGATGGGGTGGTCAGGATCAGGTGGATCGGGTGATCAGGTGGATCGGGTGGTCAGGTGGATCGGGTGATCAGGTGGATCGGGTGGTCAGGTGGATCGGGTGGTCAGTAGGATCAGGTGGTCAGAATCAGGTGGATCGGGTGGTCAGAATCAGGTGGATTCGGTGGATCGGGTGGTCAGGTGGATCGGGTGATCAGGTGGATCAGGTGGTCAGGTGGATCGGGTGGTCAGAATCAGGTGGATCGGGTGGTCAGGAGGATCGGTCGGTCAGGTGGATTGGGTGGTCAGGTGGATCGGGTGGTCAGGTGGATCGGGTGGATTTGGTGGATCTGGTGATCAGGTGGATTGGGTGGTCAGGATCAGATGGGTTAGGTGGATCGGGTGGTCAGGTGGATCGGGTGGTCAGGTGGTCAGGAGGATCGGTAGGATCAGGTGGGTCAGGTGGATCGGGTGGTCAGGTGGATCTGGTGGATTGGGTGGTCAGGATCAGGTGATCAGGTGGATCGGGTGGTCAGGTGGATCGGGTGGTCAGGTGGATTGGGTGGTCAGAATCAGGTGGATCGGGTGGTCAGGTGGATCGGGTGATCAGGTGGATCGGGTGGTCAGGTGGATCGGGTGGTCAGAATCAGGTGGATTGGGTGGTCAGGAGGATCTGGTGATCAGGTGGATCGGGTGGTCAGGTGGATCTGGTGATCAGGTGGATCGGGTGATCAGGTGGATCGGGTGGTCAGGTGGATTGGGTGGTCAGTAGGATCAGGTGGTCAGAATCAGGTGGATCGGGTGGTCAGAATCAGGTGGATTCGGTGGATCGGGTGGTCAGGTGGATCGGGTGATCAGGTGGATCGGGTGGTCAGGTGGATCGGGTGGTCAGAATCAGGTGGATCGGGTGGTCAGGAGGATCGGTCGGTCAGGTGGATCGGGTGGTCAGGTGGATTGGGTGGTCAGGATCAGGTGGGTCGGGTGGTCAGGTGGATCGGGTGGTCAGAATCAGGTGGATCGGGTGGTCAGGAGGATCGGTCGGTCAGGTGGATCGGGTGGTCAGGTGGATTGGGTGGTCAGGATCAGGTGGGTCGGGTGGTCAGGTGGATCGGGTGATCAGGTGGATTGGGTGGTCAGGATCAGGTGGGTTAGGTGGATCGGGTGTTCAGGTGGATCGGGTGTTCAGGTGGATCGGGTGGTCAGTAGGATCAGGTGGTCAGGTCGACCGGGTAGATCAGGTGGATTGGGTGGTCAGGATCAGGCGGATCGGGTGGTCAAGTTGATTGGGTGGATCGGGTGGTCAGGTCAATCGAGTGGTCAGGTGGATCGGGTTGTCAGGTTGATATGTGGTCAGGATCAGGTGGATCGGGTGGTTTTGGTGGATCGGATGGTCAGGTCAATCGGGTGGTCAGGTGGATCGGGTGATCAGGTTGATATGTGGTCAGGATCAGCAGGGTCAGATGGGTCAGATGGAACAAACAAACAAACAAGAAGTGAGTCGCCCTCCACTGACTGTAGAGATTAGCAAGCCTCACTCATCATGTTATAGGGAGGAAACACTGCATCCATCTGAACATGCTACTCCACTGACTGTAGAGATTAGCAAGCCTCACCATGTTTTAGGGAGGAAACACTGCATCTATCTGAACATGCTACTCCACTGACTGTAGAGATTAGCAAGCCTCACTCACCATGTTATAGGGAGGAAACACTGCATCCATCTGAACATGCTACGCCAGTGACACAACGCTTTATGCTGGAACTCGCCATCTGTCTCAGTGATTGCTTTGTTTTCAGAGACACCATGAAAATCATTTGAAAATAATTCAGGAACTTGTGAGGTTGTCCTTTCTTGTCAAATAATGTGTAGCCTCATTTCAATATCAATGTCAGGTCACTCGGTAGCCATGTTGCTTGACAACAGCCTTCTGGGTTTTATTCTCTGTGGTATTAAATCTGTTTGCTTGAATGAGCTTCTACATCTGTGTTTCCGTCAGATGTCTGAAGAGCAACTGGATGGAGTTCCACATCCGCCCTCAGTGGGACAGTAGTCGGATGAACCACTTCTACTGCCACATCAGACCGTTGCCACGGCAACACCTCCTAGAGCTGGAGTTCAGTCTGCAGTATCAAGGTCAATCGTTCTACAAGGGGAAGGTCAGCCTCAAGGGAGATAAGCAGTGGGAGAAGGAAGGCAAGATGAACTTCAAGTAAGAGAAGCCTGTCCTTTGAACTTGTGGTTTTGAATTTTGTTTTTAGTTTTTCCCAGATAGATGTTTATGTCTCCCTGTAGATCGTGTTATTGTGAGTGGAGTCATAACAGCAAGTTTCCCATCTTCTTGAAGCAAGGGAGTTAACTGACTTTAAAAGTCCAGTTTCCACCCTTGACGAACTAGGCTGGGATAATGGAGTTATACTTTGCCTGAACTGACGAGTTTGTGCATAGTCCAGTCAAATTCCTGTAACGAAGTCCTAAACAACATTGCAATTGCTGTGATGCTTTCGTTTGATGACAGGATTTGTAAAGCATGTGTACCGTGAACATCGACAATTATTTTCCTGATCTTTTCATGTTTTTATTGAAAGTGCTCAAGTGATTTGATCAATTTGGTGAGGTATAAGACGTTAAAAGACAAGATAGATCTTTATTATCGATCAGATCGTCTTGACTAGGCGCTGTCTTTGTTTTTAAGCAAATGCAAGTGATGTGAGAGGTGGAATCTGATTGGTCAGTAGGATGGACATTGAAGGGAAATAACTCGTAATAGGCACTGTTGGTGCTACGATCGAGCCCAGAAAGATGCGAGTTTCTGGACTTTGCTGACAAGCTATAAACCATCTCAGAGATCCATGACAAGTATTATAAATCCAAGCACAGTTCTGTCAGTTCAAGATGTTGATAAGTTGTGTAATAGGGAAGTGTTGCTGTAACGTTGCTGTGTTTGTGAATCAGAGGCAAGATCGTGCATATCGAGGTCGACTCCAAGCTCGGGGCACCGCCGGACTTCCTGGAAGGAGAGGTGTCGGGACACCGGGGAATGTTCAAGGTCGGCCATTACCGGAACCAAGGACCATCTGTCTTCTCCTCCGTGATTGGTGGAGAGTCTGTGTCCATCAGACCCAAGCATCCATTTGGAGAGATGGACACGCCAGGTGATGCGAGCTATAGACGTCGAAATGTTCACATGTAATGTCCAAACAATATAGAAACTTTTTTGACAGAGAGGTTTTGCTCCTTCTGCTCTTACGCTAATCATAACTTCCTGTCCAGTCTTAGAAGCAAGACCCATGAAGATCCGGGTTAGAATAGGCCTTCAGGAACCAATGCTTGCCGTAAAAGGCGACTAACAAGAGTGGGGGGTCAGGCTCTCTGACTTGATTGATGCATGTCGTATCCCAATTGTGTGGATCGATGCTCGTGATGCGAATCACTGGATTGTCTGGTCCAGACTTGATTATTTATAAACCCCTGCCATTTAGCTGAAATATTGCGGTGTTAAACAACAAACAAACAAACAAACTTCAAACAGAAACTCTTATATGTCGATGGTTTGCCAGTTGATAAGGAACAATTTCATCTATTAGATACCTACTGCAGTGATGCTTCTGAATTCCTGTTTATTGATGGGTGGAAGTTACATGTGTGTCTGGGATGATGTTGGCAGTGACTGGCAAGAACTACGACCGAGTCGTGCTGGAGAACTCTGTGTTAGCGACGGAGGTCGAGGGACCATACAAGGTCAGCTCCGACCTCATGGTGGTCACCTACCTCAACGACACCTTCCCCTACCACGTGACGCACAAGAACGCCGCCCCGCGCCTCGAGGTCAGACTTCCCAAGGAGGTGTCCATTGTGGCCTCGGTGTTCGAGAGGGTCACACTGCAGCACAAGACCATCCGAGCCGATCTGGTCAACAATGACACGCACTGGGTGGTGGGAGTGTCCGGGCGGGTCAAGACTTGTCCAGGTAAATACCGACAAACTGTGTCTCTCAAATCGGACCTCTCCTTTAGTCCCTAATACATAGTGTTAGATTGATTGTGTGTCATTGTGTGAGATCATGTGTCTTCGTGTGCCATTGTGTGTCATAGTGTGTCATTGTGTGAGATTGTGTTTCATTGTGTGTCATTGTTTGAGGGGGGCCAGGTCGCACAGTCATCTAAGGCGCCGCGATTCACTGTGCAGAAACCTATGATTGTGGGTTCGAATCCTGGTTCGCCCCAATTATGTTTCTAGGTTTGTCAGCACCATACCCGTGCTCGTGGGTTTCACCGAAGTGGTAAATGTCTGAGACCTACATCACTTGGGGCTTTCGTCCCACATTAAGCTGACACACCGTGGTATAACAGGAATACTGTTAAGAGCGGTGTTAAATCCACCTCACTCACTCATTGTTTGAAATTGTGTGTCATCATCTTTCATTGTGTTTCATTTTATGTCTTGTGTGTCATTGTTTGAGATTGTGTGTCATCGTGTTTCATCGTGTTTCATTGTGTGTCATCCTGTGTCATGGATCGTTATTCATGCTTTCTTCCTCACCACCTCTTGATTACATGTAGACTGCCTTGATTCACTCACTCACTCACTCACTCACTCTGCTCCAAGGCCTGCTGAAGATGGACGTGTACGACCCGGGCTACCCCACTGAGGCGCTATTCAAGTATTGGGTGGCCTTGAAGTGTCCTCGCAAGTTCCACGTCAAGTTCTCCATGCCGACCTCTGACCTCCCCGACACGGAGAAGGAAGTGGTGGTGATGATAACCGATGATGTCCAGACTCATCAGATACGTATCCACAACCCGGGGCACTACGAGAAGGTCAAGGTCAACACGGATGACACTACTGCTGCTTCTGGTATGTAACGTTGTGACTCCTACAATAACCAATCACGGACCCTGTCAGGATTTTGGGATAGAATTTATAACGTTTTATGCTTTGAAATTGGTCCAGTGATCAGGCTCCGAAATTTGTGATGGATGTGGTGAAATGGGGTGTAACTTCACGTTTAAGACTTTTGCACTTATATAGCAACGTGCATGTATGTGTGTCTGTGTGTGTGAGAGCCTGTCGATGTTATAGTGCTAGCCCGGGGTGATACCATGCCGCACTTTAACATGAATACCCCACTCAGTATACTGACTCCAAGGCGACCAGTCCTTGTTTTTAACCCCTTAGTGCCAAGCGACAGGCAGGGTAACAACAAATACCATCTTTTAACGTCTGTTGGTATGATGCGGATGGGGATCGCACCCCTGACCTTCCGAGCAGATGCTCCACCTCTGGACCCTGTGGTCTGCAGGGATTGGGTGATAACATGTCATCACACCCAATGGGGCGTGATGTAGATGAGGATATCAGTGGCTAGTTTGTCTGGCCGGGACCCTCTAAGTGCCATCATACACCTTCATAAGAAACAGACCAACAAACAATCAGAGATTTTCTCCCTGCTTGGACTTGTCTTCTGTTTTTCAGATGCAGCCTCAGCTCCTAACAGTGCCACTGTGACAGAGAGACGGACAGCAGAGCCAACATATGGCGTGGTGTTCTCCATCCCATTCCTGGCGTCAGTGTGCGGAGCTGTCATCCTCCTCCTCTTCCTCGCCATATTTGGTCTTGCGCTGGCTCCAGGTAAGTGGCGCTTCCATGTGTCCCAGCATCCCATGTGTCCCAGAATCCCATGTGTCCCAGCGTCCCATGTGTCCATGTGTCCCAGCACCCCATGTGTCCCAGCATCCCATGTGTCCCAGCACCCCATGTGCCCCAGCATCCCATGTGCCCCAGCATCCCATGTGTCCAAGCATCCCATGTGTTCATGTGTCCCAGCATCCCATGTGTCCCAGCATCCCATGTGTTCATGTGTCCCAGCAACCCATGTGTTCATGTGTCCCAGCATCCCATGTGTTCATGTGTCCCAGCATCCCATGTGTCCCAGCATCCCATGTCTCCCAGCATCCCATGTGTCCCAGCACCCCATGTGTCCCAGCATCCCATGTGTCCCAGCATCCCATGTGCCCCAGCATCCCATGTGTTCATGTGTCCCAGCATCCCATGTGTCCCAGCATCCCATGTGCCCCAGCATCCCATGTGTCTCAGCATCCCATGTGTTCATGTGTCCCAGCATCCCATGTGTCCGAGCATCCCATGTGCTCCAGCATCCCATGTGTCTCAGCATCCCATGTGTCCCAGCACCAGAACTGTTTTAGTTGGAGGCCGCTGGCATGATCTAACATGAATGATTAGTCAAGGTAACCCGACAGTCACACACTTACATATTATCGAAACTAACTACAGTTGAGTCCTCAACACTAAGAGTTCAGAGATCAGTGTATCCACAGACTCAGGTTTTTAAAGTCATATTTGTCTTTCCCAGATTCAATCGGGCCGGAGTTACCTGCCCTTCGGTGGCATCACACATGCATGATGATTGGCTACGTCACACTCAACTTCCTGTACAGCATCGTCGTCACCATGACGGTATTCAGCATCATCGTCCTTGCTGTCAACAAGTGAGTCATATGATCAGCATCAGTTTCCCCTCTCAATACATCATCAGTATTACAGTTTCTCCTCTCAATACATCGTCAGTATTACAGTTTCTCCTCTCAATACATCGTCAGTATTACAGTTTCTCCTCTCAATACATCGTCAGTATTACAGTTTCCCCTCTCAATACATCGTCAGTGTTACAGTTTCTTGTTTATTGTTTTACACTTCATATTCTTCCAAAGGCAACCCCTAGTTAATATTGGACGTCAAGTATTGTGTCACTCTCTCCTCCAAAGGCAACCCCTAGTTAATATTGGACGTCAAGTATTGTGTCACTCTCTCCTCCAGAGACAACCCGTAGTTAATATTGGACGTCAAGTATTGTGTCACTCTCTCCTCCAGAGACAACCCGTAGTTAATAATGGACGTCAAGTATTGTGTCACTCTCTCCTCCAGAGACAACCCGTAGTTAATATTGGACGTCAAGTATTGTGTCACTCTCTCCTCCAGAGACAACCCCTAGTTAATATTGGACGTCAAGTATTGTGTCACTCTCTCCTCCAGAGACAACCCCTAGTTAATATTGGACGTCAAGTATTGTGTCACTCTCTCCTCCAGAGACAACTCCCAGTTTGTGTCACAGTTCAAGCAGCAGTCGTACGCCAAGACGGCCGTCCACCACTTGGAGCTGCTCGCGATGCAGCGCCACCTGGAGGAGGAGATCAACAGACAGAATAACTTCGCCAGCCTCACCAAGACGCGGTGTGAGGACAGCATGAAGCCTGTCATTGAGGACATGCACAAGGTACTTGTGTCACAGACTTTTACCTTGACCTTCACCTCTGAATGTTTGGGAGTACAGTATTGTGGGCTCCAGTCTTGTGGGGACCAGTATTGTAGCACCAGTATTGTGGGGACCAGTATTGTGGCACCAGTATTGTAGCACCAGTTTTGTGGGCTCCAGTCTTGTGAGGACCAGTATTGTAGCACCAGCATTGTGAGCTCCAGTCTTGTTGGGACCAGTATTGTGGCACCAGTATTGTGGGGACCTGTATTGTGGGCACCAGTATTGTGAGCTCCAGTCTTGTTGGGACCAGTATTGTGAGCTCCAGTCTTGTGGGGGACCAGTATTGTAGCACCAGTATTGTGAGCTCCAGACTTTTACCTTGACCTTCACCTCTGAATGTTTGGGAGTACAGTATTGTGGCACCAGTATTGTGGGCTCCAGTCTTGTGGGGACCAGTATTGTAGCACCAGTATTGTGGGGACCAGTATTGTGGCACCAGTATTGTAGCACCAGTTTTGTGGGCTCCAGTCTTGTGGGGACCAGTATTGTAGCACCAGCATTGTGAGCTCCAGTCTTGTTGGGACCAGTATTGTGGCACCAGTATTGTGGGGACCTGTATTGTGGGCACCAGTATTGTGAGCTCCAGTCTTGTTGGGACCAGTATTGTGAGCTCCAGTCTTGTGGGGGACCAGTATTGTAGCACCAGTATTGTGAGCTCCAGTCTTGTGGGGGACCAGTATTGTGGCACCAGTATTGTGAGCTCCAGTCTTGTGGGGGACCAGTGTTGTAGGGCTCCAGTGTTGTGAGGCTCCAGTGTTGTGGGGGACCAGTCTTGTAGGGGACCAGTCTTGTAGGGGACCAGTCTTGTAGGGGACCAGTGTTGTAGGGGACCAGTCTTGTAGGGCACCAGTGTTGTAGGGGACCAGTGTTGTAGGGCTCCAGTGTTGTGAGGCTCCAGTGTTGTGGGGGACCAGTCTTGTGGGGGACCAGTCTTGTAGGGGACCAGTGTTGTAGGGGACCAGTGTTGTAGGGGACCAGTGTAGTAGGGCACCAGTCTTGTGGGGGACCAGTCTTGTAGGGGACCAGTGTTGTAGGGGACCAGTCTTGTGGGGGACCAGTGTTGTAGGGCACCAGTCTTGTAGGGGACCAGTGTTGTAGGGGACCAGTGTTGTAGGGGACCAGTGTTGTAGGGCACCAGTCTTGTAGGGGACCAGTCTTGTGGGGGACCAGTCTTGTAGGGGAACAGTGTTGTAGGGGACCAGTCTTGTGGGGGACCAGTCTTGTAGGGGACCAGTCTTGTAGGGGACCAGTCTTGTGGGGGACCAGTCTTGTAGGGGACCAGTCTTGTAGGGGACCAGTCTTGTAGGGCACCAGTGTTGTAGGGGACCAGTGTTGTAGCACCAGTATTGTGAGCTCCAGTCTTGTGGGGGACCAGTATTGTGGCACCAGTATTGTGAGCTCCAGTCTTGTGGGGCTCCAGTTTTGTGAGGCTCCAGTGTTGTGGGGGACCAGTCTTGTAGGGGACCAGTCTTGTAGGGGACCAGTCTTGTGGGGACCAGTCTTGTAGGGGACCAGTGTTGCTACTTCCAATGTCATCATCCTGATGATGTTTGTCTGTTTCCAGCTCCGCAATCAGCTGCTGGAGAAGACGGCCAATGTGTTCGAACAACAGAACATTGTGACACTGCTGAGTGAACACTCCCATGAAGTCCTCACCAAGCTCTCCCAGAACATGTTCACATTCAGGTGAGTCTCACAGAACATGTTCACTGTCAGGTGCAACTCATCGAACATGAGTCATAAATCATTTTCTGAAACCCATTCGTTCACCTGAATTCGCTGAACAGATACAATGTGTTGTTTACAATGCCATTACACTCAATAATTACATTAAGTAATACGTTACCACTGTTATACCGAGGCTGTTGTCTCCCACAACTGCTGCTATAGCGAACTCTACCACAGAGATCTCAATTACCTCATGCAGCACGTGCGTAGCCACCCAGCTGCCATGTGACACCCTTCACTCTTGTCTCCTTTGTCTGCTTAGCAAGACGTGTTTTCTCCTGCTGAAGCGTTCCTTGAAGATTTGGTGATATTTATTATAGTTTATTCTCTAATAAACTGTGCTTTTATGGGGCGTTGCGGTAGCTACGCTTGGTTATAATTTTCCCGCCAAACGGAAAAATTTTCCCGCCCTTTTTTCTATATACTTGCGGGGTTCGCGTATGCACGTTGTGTTTTACGTTTCCCCTGTTCTTGTATGTTTTGGGGGTTAACATCACTTATTTCTTTAATAAAAGTTATATGTGTATGTTATATGTTCACATTGCTCGTTTATTTTCTTGTGAAAATGTTCGTTTGTGAATCATTGTGGTGCGTGCGTTGTAACCATGTTTTGTTCTTTGTTTATAGCAAACAATCAATGTCTGACATGGATATGTCCCCAGTATCCACCCCCTCTACCCCTGCTCCTCGGAGTTGTGGGGTGTGCAGAAAGTTTTTGTCGTCCCGGGATCCCCACGATCGTTGCCCGCGGTGCAGGGTTCCTTGCGGGGACACCCGGTGCATCCTGTGCGAAGGTCTGGGGCCTGCGGAGTTTGAGCGGTACCGGCTGTACGTACAGTCCGTCTCCACCCCTGTGGTGGCCGGTTCGTCCGGTCGGGGTCCCCGTGCGGGTACCACCTCCTCGGCTGCGGCGGATCCCCTTGCGGCCCTCGGGCTGTCTGGGGATTCCGTCGCCGCATTGTTGTCGAAACTTGTGGTCTCCAAGCTGGCAGCCTTATCGCAAGATAGGCCGCTGGCTGTTCTGTCCCCGGCCTCTTTGGTGGCCGCGGGGTCGGACGCGGGGTCCACCGGTAAAGCGGCGGATCTCTTGGCGGCCCGTGTGCTGTCCGGGGATTCCGTCGCTGCATTACTTGCATAACTTGTGGACTCCAAGCTGGCGGCCTTATCTCAGGATAGGCCGCTGGCTGTTCCGTCCCCGGCCACTTCGGTGGCCGTGGCCATGGTTTATGACCTCTTTGAGGACATGCCCCGGCCGGTACCGCCGCGAATCCACAACTGTGGGTTCCTCCGAGGTATACGATGAGTCTTCCGACACGGTTTTCCCCGCATCAACCTTGCTGCGCGGTTTCAAGCCTTCCTTGGAGAACGCCTTCGCGGCGGCCTCCGGTCGGGGTCTCCCGTTGCCTCCGACGTCGTGGAGAAAGGGTTTCTTCCCGGTACATGACCTTGCCTTTCCCGAGGCTGGTCCTACTGCGGAGGCCCATGTTGAGCGGTTGGGTGTCCGTGCCCCACCGGCTGCTACGGTAACGCAAGCTACCTTGCACCAGCTGGACGCCCTCGCTCGGCACTCCATGTCTCACGGAGACACTTACTTGGCTGCAGCGGCCCGTCTGGTCGAAGGTTCTCCCACGGACCGTGACCAGCGCATTTACAACTGCCTGCTCAGTTTAAATGCTTCCCTGGAGTACGTTGCCGAGGACTCTCGGCACACACTTTCTCTTGTTGGGTCCCTGCATAGGCGCCTGGGTGCCGCTCCTAACCGGAGCGCGCCCGAGGCTGCTGCGGCCGGTAGGTCTAAGGGGTCGGGTTCTTCTTCCTCTGGGAAGTAGCCCCGCCCTGAGGGCTCCGGTATGGGCAATCAGCTGCCCTTTCGCGGGAAGACGGGGAACTGGGGGAAGCCCAAGTCGTCGACGGACGGCAAGGGCCCCTCCAGGTGACTCTCATTGGAGGGGTTTGTATGCCGACAGCGCCAACTTCGGTTGGCCCTTAGGCGAACCCGAGTCACTTGGCCCTGGACAGTTGCGCCTGCCGCAACCTGTCAGGGCCCCCTCTCCTTCCCCAGTGGGAGCCAGACTCCAGACTTACTGGGAGAATTGGGAACAAGTGTTCGACGACCCGTGGGTGGTCAACACGATTCGGTACGGCTATCGGCTTGATCTCAAAGCGAATCCGCCGCTCACCGTTGCCCCGTTGGCAGGTTTCGATTCGGAAACCGATCTTCCCATCCTCGCCGATGCCATCGGCAGGTTGGTGGAGAAGGGGCAGTACGGGAGTTAGCTCTACCAGAAATAACACCGGGGTTTTACTCCAGGATATTTCTCGTTCCCAAGTAGGACAGTGCCGAACTCAGAATGATTCACACGTCCGCTCCCTGGCTGTTCACCCGGTTAACCACCCCCATAGTGGGGTTCCTCCACAGGAGGGGTGTCCGGTACTTCGCGTACCTGGACGACTCGCTAGTAGCAAATCGAATGACGGACACCCTGTCACGCCATCTCGTTTTCGCACGTCGGCTCTTGGAGCAATTTGGGTGGATTATCAATCTCCCCAAGAGCGAGTTAACCCCTTCTCAGAACTTGCTGTTCATCGGAGGTCGGTTCAACACGGTGTCCCATCGCCTCTTTGTCCCCCCAGACCGGTGGCACAAAATTCAGGCGTTGATTGCTTAGCGGTGCAACAGACTGTTCACTTTTGGGAACAGCTGTTAGGGCTACTTGTATCAGCCCAGGACTGCACCGCACGGGGTCGTCTCCAACTCCGCCCGCTGCAACGGTTTTTAATCCAGTTGTTAGCAACGGAGGTGAACAGTGCGACCGTCGCCCTCCCGGATCGGCTCCGACCGCATCTGGAGTGGTGGACGGTCCCTTACATTGTCTTATCAGGAGTCTCTATGCGGCCCTACCGGGCCACGTTGACCCTGTATACAGACGCCTCTCTAGTGGGGTGGGGCGCCCATCTAAAGGGGGAGGTGAGCTCGGGGCTGTGGTGCGTAGACGAACTAGGTCTTCACATCACTTGTCTCGAGTTCAAGGCAGTGATCAACGCAGTCAATCACTGGAAGCATCGTCTCGTCGACGCCCGGCTCATGCTGGCGACCGACAACACGACGGTAGTGTCCTATGTGAACAAACTGGGGGGAACCCACAGTCACTCGCTACTCGATCTCACGTTCGAGTTTTACGCTCTGGTGGACAGTGTCCCGTGCCAGATACGCGCCCGTCACATCCCAGGTGTGCGGAACGTACTGGCCGATGCTCTATCGAGGCCTCAGGATCCGAGCCCCACAGAGTGGATGCTGAACCCAGTAGTGTTTCAGTGGCTGTGCGAACGTTTGGGTCGTCCGATGGTCTACCTGTTCGCAACGCGGTTCAACAATCAACTCCCGTTGTTTGTATCACCAGTCCCGGACCCGAGGGCCATCGATCACGATGCTCTCGCGTTAGACTGGACGGGCTTGGTCGCTTATGCTTACCCGCCGACAGCGTTGATACCACACATTCTAAGCCGGCTCCGAGGAGTTCGCTGTCGACTGTTACTGATCGCGCCCATGTGGCCGAACAGATCGTGGTACCCCGACTTGCTGACCCAGGTCACGCAGTCGCCACTTCCACTGCCTGTGAGACCGGATCTCTTGATCCACCCTCACACCTGTCAGCTTCATCCAAACGCAGGGCAGTTCAATCTGCACGCGTGGATGTTGTCACCGAGCGTCTGAGGAGTAAAGTTTTTTCTCGCCGGGCGTCTCGGGCATACGTTAGTATGCATCGTGATTCTACCCAGAAGGTGTATAATGCACGTTGGGTTATTTTCACGAAGTGGTGTTGTAAACATCACATTCATTCGCCAGATAAGGTATCTGTGCAGGATATTGCTCGTTTCATGTCTCACTTGCGAGAGACCCGGAAACTCTCCGGGGGTTCCATTGCCAACTATGTCTCGTCCGTTGCTACGGTACGGGACGTTGCTATGGGTACCAGTCTCTCCAAAGAGCCGGTGATACGGGGTATTATCAAGGGTTTCAAACAGCACGATCTTAAGAAGGGCCGCCTTCGGGCACCGGCCTTGGATCTTTCCCTAGTGTTGCAATCACTTACGGAAGCTCCGTATGAACCCTTGCATAGTGCTTCGTTCCGGCATGTGACTTGGAAAACAGCATTTCTCCTCTCCTTTGCCACGGCGGCACGTGTATCCGAAATTCATGCACTCGATGTCGCCAAGGTACGATTCGATAGGGGTGACGAAGGAGCGGTCCGCCTGGGCCTGCTCATGGGCTTCGTCGCCAAGAATCAGAGAGTCGGGCAAACGGAGAGAGAATTCACTGTAAGATCACTCAAAGAAATCTTACATCCTGCTGTTACTGAGGACAGAGCGCTGTGTCCGGTTAGGGCCCTTAAGTATTATCTTAAGGCTTCGAATGAACGTAGACAAGGGCCTGACCATCTGTTCATATCGTGTAACCCTAATCGCACGGTTGACATAAATCGCAACTCGATTGCGTTGTGGCTTCGTTCTGTCATCAATCTGGCGTACCGGTCTCGGGGGTTACCGGTAGCGGGGTCAAACCCGCACGAGATCAGGGCGCTAGCGGCAACATTTGCCCTACACTCGAATATCTCTGTTCGCAGAATATTACGAGGTTGTTACTGGCGTTCTGACTCGGTTTTTGCCAATCATTACCTCAAACAGGTCGCTGATGCCGTCGTGGAGAGTGTGCACCGTCTTGGCCCGCGGATCGCGGCGCAAGCGGGCACCTAAGGGGTGTGCCCAGCGCAATTCCGAACTCCTCAGGCGTCTGACCTTGCACGGTGGTCAATCTGGGTCGACTCCAATGTTCCCACTGCCGTGGGTACAGGAGTTGGGGTCCCGCAAACCAGCGCACTCACACCACAGGTGAGGGCGGCTTTTTGTGTGCTTTGTCCTTATTTGTATTTTGACAATTATGTCTTTAATTGTCTGTCGTGTATCCCAACCTTGTGATGCATGCTTACAAATACTGGAATTAGGTCACGCGCCTAATGCATACTTTAAGTAGGCTTGCTCTGGGATATACGGTCTGAATGAAATTAATTTCCCTCTTTTCGACTGTTTAACCTGATCTAAGATTAAGCTCACGCGGATACAGTGTTCTCATCCGCTGCGGCGATGAAATACCTATCCAGTGGGGCCGTTTGGAGTCACCAATCGTTTTGGCAATGACGATTGAGCCTTACGGTATGCGCTTGACAGTGCTTTGGTATTCCTATAGGGTAACGCCTAGCTAGGTGCATGCGCATCGAGTGCTTCCACCTTGGTGTTTACTTCCGCTGGTCGGAAGGAACGCTAGCAGTCAGGATTCGGGTTGTAGGTGCTCCCCACCGCCTACTGTGGTAGTCAGCCTCGGTATAACAGTGGTAACGTATTACTTAATGTAATTTGTAGAATTTTCCTATTCGGAATATTCTATAAGTAATACGTTACCACTGGGCTGCTGCCCGCCCGTCCGTCCCCCGAGCACTTGCTCTCGCAGGAGACAAGAGTGAAGGGTGTCACATGGCAGCTGGGTGGCTACGCACGTGCTGCATGAGGTAATTGAGATCTCTGTGGTAGATTTCGCTATAGCAGCAGTTGTGACAACAGCCTCGGTATAACAGTGGTAACGTATTACTTATAGAATATTCCGAATAGGAAAATTCTACAAAATCTTTTTTTACAATATTAATCATGAACAACTACTATTCTAATATTTTTGAAACTCTGAAACGTACATCATACATTGTGTTAGGTAGGCAGTGCATGTACTCTTGTGTTGGTCATCTACCCCCTCCGACTCCACCTCGGATATGTGGACCCCAAAGGTAGCGCTGTAGGTAGGGATCACCAAAGT
The DNA here is from genome assembly GCF_023055435.1 of Haliotis rufescens. Classification (NCBI taxonomy): domain Eukaryota; kingdom Metazoa; phylum Mollusca; class Gastropoda; order Lepetellida; family Haliotidae; genus Haliotis; species Haliotis rufescens. Next base: position 2,215,324 of record NW_025964346.1, read on the forward strand.
TACATATCTGTGTCATGTCACATGGTTTGTCTTGTTCAGGAACAACTTCCATCGCTTCGTGCGGAACCTCCTGTCACAGCTGTCACATGACATCGAGTCCTCGCTGACTGACGTGGAGAACAACCGGTGGCTATCCGGGGCACGCTTCCTGCACGGCGCCGTCATCAACATCCGCAAACACCTCAACAACGTCTCCTCTAAACAGTTCCTGGACTGGGCCCACCTCCAACACAATCTGGCCAGACTAGCAGATGGTAAGTCTCACTATAGAAGGTTGGTTGGTTGGTCGGTTTGTTGTTTTACGCCGCACTCAGCAATATTCCAGCTATATGACGGCGGTCTGTAAAAAATCGAGTCTGGACCAGACAATCCAGTGATTAATATCATGAGCATCGATCCACACATGCATCAACCAAGTCAGTGAGCCTGACCACCTGATCCCGTTAGTCGCCTTTTACGTCAAGCATAGTCGCTTTTTACGGCAAGCATGGGTTGCTGAAGACCTATTCTACTCGGGATCTTCGCTATAGAAGGACCTGCAGTGTCTCACTGTAGAATGACCGGCAGTGTCTCACTACAGAAGTACGAGAAGTGTCTCACTACAGAAGGATCTGCAGTGTCTCACTGTAGAAGGACCGGCAGTGTCTCACTACAGAAGGACCGACAGTGTCTCACTGTATAAGGACTGGCAGTGTCTCACTATAGAAGGACGAGCAGTGTCTCACTACAGAAGGACCTGCAGTGTCTCAATGTATAAGGACCGGCAGTGTCTCACTACAGAAAGACCGGCAGTGTCTCACTGTAGAAGGACTGGCAGTGTCTCACTACAAAAGGACCGGCAGTGTCTCACTACAGAATGACCGTCAGTGTCTCACTACAGAAGGACCGGCAGTGTCTCACTGTAGAAGGACCGGCAGTGTCTCACTACAGAAGTACCGGCAGTGTCTCACTACAGAAGGACCGGCAGTGTCTCACTGTAGAAGGACCGGCAGTGTCTCACTTTAGAAGGACCGGCAGTGTCTCACTACAGAAGTACCAGCAGTGTCTCACTACACAAGGTCCGGCAGTGTCTCACTGTAGAAGGACTGGCAGTGTCTCACTACAAAAGGACCGGCAGTGTCTCACTACAGAATGACCGGCAGTGTCTCACTACAGAAGGACCGGCAGTGTCTCACTGTAGAAGGACCGGCAGTGTCTCACTACAGAAGTACCGGCAGTGTCTCACTACAGAAGGACCGGCAGTGTCTCACTGTAGAAGGACCGGCAGTGTCTCACTTTAGAAGGACCGGCAGTGTCTCACTACAGAAGTACCAGCAGTGTCTCACTACACAAGGACCGGCAGTGTCTCACTGTGGAAGGACCGGCAGTGTCTCACTTTAGAAAGACCGGCAGTGTCTCACTGTAGAAGGACCGGCAGTGTCTCACTATAGAAGGACCGGCAGTGTCTCACTACAGAAGGACTGGCAGTGTCTCACTACAGAAGGACTGGCAGTGTCTCACTACACAAGGACCGGCAGTGTCTCACTACAGAAGGACCGGCAGTGTCAACAGATATTTTCCAAATTTTTTCATGTTTTTAATCAAGGTACTCATGTGTTTCAATGCACTTCGTGAAGTAAGACATGTGACTTGACTGGGTGCCACCATGTTGTTTAAAGGGTGTGACTAGTCTTGTTCAGTACACGGCCTCACGAGAGCTTTATTGGTACAGGATCTCACTCATGTCAGGTCTCGTGTCATTCCCGACATGGGTACATTGTGTGAAGCCCATTTCTTGTGTCCCCCGCAGTGATATTGCTGGAATATTGCTAAAAGCTGCGTAACACCATACTCACTCATGTGTCATTCCGTTGTGTTCAGTTTGATCTTTGCTCAACCAGTGTCTTCATGTCATGTTGCTCCTGTTTGTGTGTTCCAGAGATGACAGCCCCCCCTGCCCTACCCGACATACCCCACATTGAGGGCATCCCTACCCCCACTGCCCAGCCCCTGGGGGGCAGAAACGCTCGCAACCTCTCTCCCACGCAGTCCAAGACTCGGAAGGTGAGGATTCACAGTCATTGGTTCTACCCCTTCGGAACCTCAAGTACAGACGGAGGTCAGGTGACCTCACGACCCTTCGGTCAGGATGCCACCAAGGTTGCGGAGACCCCCGGATTCATGTCGATGTTCTACGTGTTCCTGGCGCTGATGCTGTGTGTCGACTCCATCCTCTTCCTCCACCGCTTCTCCAAGACCATTGCCATGGGGAGACTACTCTTGTATGGCTACCCCGAGTACGTGGACTGTCGAGAGAAACCTGCCCCAGGTACAAACTTTCACAGTGGCATATACCAAGGGGCAATAATCTTGCGATTGTATTGTGATAGAACAGTTATAAATCTTGTAATAAGGACACTTGTAATGAGGTCACATGTAATAAGGACACTTGTAATTAGGTCACTTGTAATAAGGACACTTGTAATGAGGTCACATGTAATAAGGACACTTGTAATGAGGTCACATGTAATAAGGACACTTGTAATGAGGTCACTGTTAACGAGGACACTTGTAATGAGGTCACTTGTAATGAGGACACTTGTAATGAGGTCACTTGTAATAAGGACACTTGTAATAAGAACACTTGTAATGAGGTCACTGTTAACGAGGACACTTGTAATGAGGACACTTGTAATAAGAACACTTGTAATGAGGTCACTGTTAACGAGGACACTTGTAATAAGGACACTTGTAATGAGGTCACTTGTAATGAGGTCACTGTTAACGAGGACACTTGTAATGAGGTCACTTGTAATAAGGACACTTGTAATGAGGTCACTTATAATAAGTACACTTGTCATTAGGTCACTTATAATGAGGTCACTTGTAATAAGGACACTTGTAATAAGGACACTTGTAATGAGGTCACTTGTAATGAGGTCACTTGTAATGAGGTCACTTGTAATAAGGACACTTGTCATTAGGTCACTTATAATGAGGTCACTTGTAATAAGGACACTTGCAATGAGGTCACTGTTAACGAGGACACTTGTAATGAGGTCACTGTTAACGAGGACACTTGTAATGAGGTTACATGTAATAAGGACACTTGTAATGAGGTCACTTGTAATGAGGTCACTTGTAATAAGGTTACTGTTAACGAGGACACTTGTAATGAGGTTACATGTAACAAGGACACTTGTAATGAGGTCACTTGTAATGAGGTCACTTGTAATGAGGTCACTGTTAACGAGGACACTTGTAATGAGGTCACTTGTAATAAGGACACTTGTAATGAGGACACTTGTAATGAGGTCACTTGTATTAAGAACACTTGTAATGAGGTCACTGTTAACGAGGACACTTGTAATGAGGTTACATGTAATAAGGACACTTGTAATGAGGTTACATGTAATAAGGACACTTGTAATGAGGTCACTGTTAACGAGGACACTTGTAATGAGGTTACATGTAATAAGGACACTTGTAATGAGGTCACTGTTAACGAGGACACTTGTAATGAGGTCACTGTTAACGAGGACACTTGTAATGAGGTTACATGTAATAAGGACACTTGTAATGAGGTCACTTGTAATGAGGTCACTTGTAATAAGGTTACTGTTAACGAGGACACTTGCAATGAGGTTACATGTAATAAGGACACTTGTAATGAGGTTACATGTAACAAGGACACTTGTAATGAGGTCACTTGTAATGAGGTCACTTGTAATGAGGTCACTGTTAACGAGGACACTTGTAATGAGGTCACTTGTAATAAGGACACTTGTAATGAGGACACTTGTAATGAGGTCACTTGTATTAAGAACACTTGTAATGAGGTCACTGTTAACGAGGACACTTGTAATGAGGTTACATGTAATAAGGACACTTGTAATGAGGTTACATGTAATAAGGACACTTGTAATGAGGACACTTGTAATGAGGTTACATGTAATAAGGACACTTGTAATGAGGTTACATGTAATAAGGACACTTGTAATGAGGTTACATGTAATAAGGACACTTGTAATGAGGTTACATGTAATAAGGACACTTGTAATGAGGTTACTGTTAACGAGGACACTTGTAATGAGGTTACATGTAATAAGGACACTTGTAATGAGGTTACATGTAATAAGGACACTTGTAATGAGGACACTTGTAATGAGGTTACATGTAATAAGGACACTTGTAATGAGGTCACTTGTAATGAGGACACTTGTAATAAGGTTACTGTTAACGAGGACACTTGTAATGAGGTCACTTGTAATAAGGACACTTGTAATGAGGACACTTGTAATGAGGTCACTTGTATTAAGAACACTTGTAATGAGGTCACTGTTAACGAGGACACTTGTAATGAGGTTACATGTAATAAGGACACTTGTAATGAGGTTACATGTAATAAGGACACTTGTAATGAGGACACTTGTAATGAGGTTACATGTAATAAGGACACTTGTAATGAGGACACTTGTAATGAGGTTACATGTAATAAGGACACTTGTAATGAGGTTACATGTAATAAGGACACTTGTAATGAGGTTACTGTTAACGAGGACACTTGTAATGAGGTTACATGTAATAAGGACACTTGTAATGAGGTTACATGTAATAAGGACACTTGTAATGAGGACACTTGTAATGAGGTTACATGTAATAAGGACACTTGTAATGAGGACACTTGTAATGAGGTTACATGTAATAAGGACACTTGTAATGAGGTTACATGTAATAAGGACACTTGTAATGAGGTTACTGTTAACGAGGACACTTGTAATGAGGTTACATGTAATAAGGACACTTGTAATGAGGTTACATGTAATAAGGACACTTGTAATGAGGACACTTGTAATGAGGTTACATGTAATAAGGACACTTGTAATGAGGTCACTTGTAATGAGGACACTTGTAATAAGGTTACTGTTAACGAGGACACTTGTAATGAGGTTACATGTAATAAGGACGCTTGTAATGAGGTTACATGTAATAAGGACACTTGTAATGAGGTCACTGTTAACGAGGACACTTGTAATGAGGTCACTGTTAACGAGGACACTTGTAATGAGGTTACATGTAACAAGGACACTTGTAATGAGGTTACATGTAATAAGGACACTTGTAATGAGGTTACATGTAATAAGGACACTTGTAATGAGGTCACTGTTAACGAGGACACTTGTAATGAGGTCACTGTTAACGAGGACACTTGTAATGAGGTTACATGTAACAAGGACACTTGTAATGAGGTCACTGTTAACGAGGACACTTGTAATGAGGTTACATGTAATAAGGACACTTGTAATGAGGTCACTTGTAATGAGGTCACTGTTAATGTGGTGAGGTGAGGTGAAATTGGGTTTAACGTCGCGTCCAAGATTATTGCACTTATATAGCGACGTGCATGCACGTGTATGTGTGTGTGTGGCTGCTTGTACTAGTCCGGACTGATGCCGATTTATAGTGCTAGCTCACTGAGATACCATGCCGCAGTTTAACATGAGTACCCCACTCAGACACAGTATACTGACTCCGAGCCGACCAGTCCTTGTTTTAGCCCCTTAATGCCGAGCTCCAGACAGGGTAACAACAAGTACAATCTTTTAACGTCTTTTTGTATGACGCGGCCCGGGATCGAACCCTGGACCTTCCGCTCTCCGGGCGGACGCTCTACCACAAGACCACGGAGGCGGTCCACTGTTAATGTGGACACTTGTAATGAGGTTACATGTAACAATGACACTTGTAATGAGGTTACATGTAATGAGGTCACTTGTAATGAAGACACTTGAAAATAGGTCACTTGTAATTAGGACACTTGAAAATAGGTCACTTGTAATATGGACACTTGTAATGAGGTCACTTGCAATGGGGTCACTTTTAATGTAGACACTTGAAAATAGGTCACTTTTAATGAGGACACTTGAATATAGGTCACTTGTAATATGGACACTTGTAATGTGGTCACTTGAAAATAAGTCACTTGTAATGAGGTCACTGTTAATGAGGACACTTGTAATGAGGTCACTGTTAACAAGGACACTTGTAATGAGGTCACTGTTAAAGAGGACACTTGTAATGAGGTCACTGTTAACGAGGACACTTGTAATGAGGTCACTTGAAAATAGGACACTTGTAATGAGGTCACTGTTAATGAGGACACTTGTAATGAGGTCACTGTTAACGAGGACACTTGTAATGAGGTCACTGTTAACAAGGACACTTGTTATGAGGTCACTTGAAAATAGGACACTTGTAATGAGGTCACTGTTAACGAGGATACTTGTAATGAGGTCACTGTTAATGAGGTCACTTGTAATGAGGTCACTTTAGGGAGGACATTCTGTTGTCAGGAGAGGAGGACATGGAGGACGATGTGTTCCAGGAGGACGGTAAGGACCAAGGCGGTGCCAGGAACACCAAGTCTTTCCTGTCCCGTGCTGCACTCGCCGGCAAGAAGTTCTTCATTCAGGTATGTTGCTGGCTGTGCTATCCAGGTACATTCATATCTGATTATCTGCCTCCGGTACGTAGCTGGTTGTGCTATCCAGGTACATTCATATCTGATTATCTGCCTCCGGTACGTAGCTGGCTGTGCTATCCAGGTACATTCATATCTGATTATCTGCCTCCTGTACGTAGCTGGCTGTGCTATCCAGGTACATTCATATCTGATTATCTGCCTCCTGTACGTAGCTGGCTGTGCTATCCAGGTACATTCATATCTGATTATCTGCCTCCTGTACGTTGCTGGCTGTGCTATCCAGGTACATTCATATCTGATTATCTGCCTCCTGTACGTAGCTGGCTGTGCTATCCAGGTACATTCATATCTGATTATCTGCCTCCGGTACGTAGCTGGTTGTGCTATCCAGGTACATTCATATCTGATTATCTGCCTCCGGTACGTAGCTGGTTGTGCTATCCAGGTACATTCATATCTGATTATCTGCCTCCGGTACGTAGCTGGTTGTGCTATCCAGGTACATTCATATCTGATTATCTGCCTCCGGTACGTAGCTGGCTGTGCTATCCAGGTACATTCATATCTGATTATCTGCCTCCTGTACGTTGCTGGCTGTGCTATCCAGGTACATTCATATCTGATTATCTGCCTCCGGTACGTAGCTGGCTGTGCTATCCAGGTACATTCAGATCTGATTATCTGCCTCCGGTACGTAGCTGGCTGTGCTATCCAGGTACATTCATATCTGATTATCTGCCTCCGGTACGTAGCTGGTTGTGCTATCCAGGTACATTCATATCTGATTATCTGCCTCCGGTACGTAGCTGGTTGTGCTATCCAGGTACATTCATATCTGATTATCTGCCTCCGGTACGTAGCTGGCTGTGCTATCCAGGTACATTCATATCTGATTATCTGCCTCCTGTACGTTGCTGGCTGTGCTATCCAGGTACATTCATATCTGATTATCTGCCTCCGGTACGTAGCTGGCTGTGCTATCCAGGTACATTCAGATCTGATTATCTGCCTCCGGTACGTAGCTGGCTGTGCTATCCAGGTACATTCATATCTGATTATCTGCCTCCGGTACGTAGCTGGTTGTGCTATCCAGGTACATTCATATCTGATTATCTGCCTCCGGTACGTAGCTGGTTGTGCTATCCAGGTACATTCATATCTGATTATCTGCCTCCGGTACGTAGCTGGTTGTGCTATCCAGGTACATTCATATCTGATTATCTGCCTCCGGTACGTAGCTGGTTGTGCTATCCAGGTACATTCATATCTGATTATCTGCCTCAGGTACGTAGCTGGTTGTGCTATCCAGGTACATTCATATCTGATTATCTGCCTCCGGTACGTAGCTGGCTGTGCTATCCAGGTACATTCATATCTGATTATCTGCCTCCGGTACGTAGCTGGTTGTGCTATCCAGGTACATTCATATCTGATTATCTGCCTCCGGTACGTAGCTGGTTGTGCTATCCAGGTACATTCAGATCTGATTATCTGCCTCCGGTACGTAGCTGGCTGTGCTATCCAGGTACATTCATATCTGATTATCTGCCTCCGGTACGTAGCTGGTTGTGCTATCCAGGTACATTCATATCTGATTATCTGCCTCCGGTACGTAGCTGGTTGTGCTATCCAGGTACATTCATATCTGATTATCTGCCTCCAGTACGTAGCTGGCTGTGCTATCCAGGTACATTCATATCTGATTATCTGCCTCCGGTACGTAGCTGGTTGTGCTATCCAGGTACATTCATATCTGATTATCTGCCTCCGGTACGTAGCTGGTTGTGCTATCCAGGTACATTCATATCTGATTATCTGCCTCAGGTACGTAGCTGGTTGTGCTATCCAGGTACATTCATATCTGATTATCTGCCTCCAGTACGTAGCTGGCTGTGCTATCCAGGTACATTCATATCTGATTATCTGCCTCCGGTACGTAGCTGGTTGTGCTATCCAGGTACATTCATATCTGATTATCTGCCTCCAGTACGTAGCTGGCTGTGCTATCCAGGTACATTCATATCTGATTATCTGCCTCCGGTACGTAGCTGGTTGTGCTATCCAGGTACATTCATATCTGATTATCTGCCTCCGGTACGTAGCTGGTTGTGCTATCCAGGTACATTCATATCTGATTATCTGCCTCAGGTACGTAGCTGGTTGTGCTATCCAGGTACATTCATATCTGATTATCTGCCTCCAGTACGTAGCTGGTTGTGCTATCCAGGTACATTCATATCTGATTATCTGCCTCCGGTACGTAGCTGGTTGTGCTATCCAGGTACATTCATATCTGATTATCTGCCTCCCGTACGTAGCTGGCTGTGCTATCCAGGTACATTCATATCTGATTATCTGCCTCCGGTACGTAGCTGGTTGTGCTATCCAGGTACATTCATATCTGATTATCTGCCTCCCGTACGTAGCTGGTTGTGCTATCCAGGTACATTCATATCTGATTATCTGCCTCCTGTACGTAGCTGGCTGTGCTATCCAGGTACATTCATATCTGATTATCTGCCTCCAGTACGTAGCTGGCTGTGCTATCCAGGTACATTCATATCTGATTATCTGCCTCCAGTACGTAGCTGGCTGTGCTATCCAGGTACATTCATATCTGATTATCTGCCTCAGGTACGTAGATGGCTGGTTGTGATCATTTCTATCCTCCAGGGGTCAGAATTTGCTGGGATCTGGGCAGATTGTGGAGTTTTAAGTAACAAATTGACACTCCATTTACAGGCTCTGCTGTGCTGGTCCTTATGCAGAGAGGCCTGTGGATAGTTTACCTTGAAGACAGATAACGGAGGTCATATTAGGAAGCAAACACCACTGTGTAACAAAGTATATTCTGGTGTGCAGCTTGCTGGTTGTTTTATCCAGCTATGTGGCTGGCTGCTTGTGCCAGTGTGACAGTAACAGAGTATTAAACATGTTGCTGTTTCAGGTTGTGTCCACCCTGTTCATTCCAAAGGCAGCAGTGACCGTCGTCCTGTGCGTCATCCTCTACACGACCGTGAGCGTCTCAGACAAGATCTTCACACAGGACATGCTCAAGAGTCTTGGCCTCCACTATGACATGGTGAGTGTGTCCTGTAGTGTTGCCCCCTGTAGGGAACTAGTCTTGGCCTCAACTACGACATGGTGAGTCTGTCCTGTAGTGTAGCCCCCTGTAGGGAACTAGTCTTGGCCTCCACTACGACTTGGTGAATCTGTCCTGTAGTGTAGCCCCCTGTAGGGAACTAGTCTTGGCCTCCACAACGACATGGTGAGTGTGTCCTGTAGTGTAGCCCCCTGTAGGGAACTAGTCTTGGCCTGCACTAAGACACGGTGAGTCTGTCCTGTAGTGTAGCCCCCTGTAGGGAACTAGTCTTGGTCTCCACTATGACATGGTGAGTCTGTCCTGTAGTGTAGCCCCTTGTAGGGAACTAGTCTTGGCCTCCACTACGACATGGTGAGTCTGTCCTGTAGTGTAGCCCCCTGTAGGGAACTAGTCTTGGCCTGCACTAAGACACGGTGAGTCTGTCCTGTAGTGTAGCCCCCTGTAGGGAACTAGTCTTGGCCTCCACTATGACATGGTGAGTCTGTCCTGTAGTGTAGCCCCCTGTAGGGAACTAGTCTTGGCTTCCACTACGACATGGTGAGTGTGTCCTGTAGTGTAGCCCCCTGTAGGGAACTATTCTTGGCCTCCACTATGACATGGTGAGTGTGTCCTGTAGTGTAGCCCCCTTTAGGGAACTAGTCTTGGCCTCCACTACGACATGGTGAGTCTGTCCTGTAGTGTAGCCCCCTGTAGGGAACTAGTCTTGGCTTCCACTACGACATGGTGAGTGTGTCCTGTAGTGTAGCCCCCTGTAGGGAACTAGTCTTGGCCTCCACTACGACATGGTGAGTGTGTCCTGTAGTGTAGCCCCCTGTAGGGAACTAGTCTTGGCTTCCACTACGACATGGTGAGTCTGTCCTGTAGTGTAGCCCCCTGTAGGGAACTAGTCTTGGCCTCCACTACGACATGGTGAGTGTGTCCTGTAGTGTAGCCCCCTGTAGGGAACTAGTCTTGGCTTCCACTACGACATGGTGAGTCTGTCCTGTAGTGTAGCCCCCTGTAGGGAACTAGTCTTGGCCTCCACTACGACATGGTGAGTCTGTCCTGTAGTGTAGCCCCCTGTAGGGAACTAGTCTTGGCTTCCACTACGACATGGTGAGTCTGTCCTGTAGTGTAGCCCCCTGTAGGGAACTATTCTTGGCCTCCACTATGACATGGTGAGTGTGTCCTGTAGTGTTCAGTCTTTTGTAAAATATGGTTATATCTAGGTCACTTTCTACCTCTCTTAAAGCATGAAGCGTTACATTTGCATGTGCCTTACAGATCCAACCACGTCTCCTGTTGGTTCATCTTTGAGGTTATTGTGAAGCATGCTGGTGTCATTCATTGACAGTTACTGTTGCACATTGTACTTGTACAATCGACCGTGAAGATCCAGCGTAGAATAAGTTTTCAGCAACCCATGCTTGTCATGAAGGGCAACTATGCTTGTCAACAGAAGCGACTAGAGTCCACAGGGAATGTTTTTGACTGGAAGTACATGGTGGTACATTTAGACTGGAAGTACATGGTGGTACATTTAGACTTGAAGTACATGGTGGTACATTTAGACTGGAGGCTTCGAGGAAGGAGGTGAAGGGGCCTGGCTCTGTTTCTGCAAGAACTTGACTGTTCCACCTGTTTGACTGTTCCACCTATTTGACTGTTACCCCTGTTTGACTGTTCCACCTGTTTGACTGTTCCACCTGTTTGACTGTTCCACCTGTTTGACTGTTACCCCTGTTTGACTGTTCCACCTGTTTGACTGTTACCCCTGTTTGACTGTTCCACCTGTTTGACTGTTACCCCTGTTTGACTGTTCCACCTGTTTGACTGTTACCCCTGTTTGACTGTTCCACCTGTTTGACTGTTCTACCTGTTGAATGTTCCTACTGTTTGACTGTCCTACGTGTAGAACGTTCCTCCTGTTTGACTTTTCTAATTGTTGAGTGTTCCTACTGTTTGACTGTTCTACATGTTGAATGTTCCTCCTGTTTGACTGTTTCCAGAACAAGTACCTTGGCCTGCAGCAGGAGATGATCAACAGCCGGATCCTGTCTCACGCGGAGCAGATTAACAGCGTGGAGTACCCGTCCTACCAGAGCTGGATGGTTGCGTACATCGAACGTCACCAGCGCATCCTGGAGGTGCACCGACAGGAGCTGGAGGCCATGAGGTCGGTCCACAATGAGACTTACTGTCGCTACCTCACCCACCTCGGGATGAACGTCAACTGTTCCGCCCCCGAGGACACAGAACACACCTACAGGATCTCCACCCCGGGATGTCGCTTTGCTCCTGTGTGGCCCAACTTCTACTTCAGGTACTCATCTTTGTTATGACCTCCCTGGACGTGTGACACTCACAATGTGGTATCATGCACAGAATCAGCTGTCTCTCAGGACTATGTATTTAGGCTTTCAATAAATGATGAATGATAGGGTTTGCGTTCAAATCATTTCACTATTGGTTCTTTATTCGCTGAAACGCAAGTGAGCTGTACTATAAAGTTCATCATAGGGACTAGATCAGTACGAGAAGATAAAGGAAAGTCTTGTTCCTGGGTCGTCCTGATCATGTGACTGTGTTTCAGGTCGCCGAGCGCCAAGGACGACATCGCGGACCAGCAGCTGAGGGCCCTCCTGGATGGGATGAGGCACATCATCATCAACACCTGCCAGACTGTGGCCGTCTTCATGGCCATTGTTGTCCTCAAAGAGCTGTTTGGGGCCGTCCTCTGGATCTACATCAGAAGGTGAGTTGAAGAGAAGGGTGTTCGGGGCCGTCCTCTGGATGTACATCAGAAGGTCAGTTAAAGAGAAGGGTGTTCGGGGCCGTCCTCTGGATGTACATCAGAAGGTGAGTTGAAGAGAAAGGTGTTCGGGGCCGTCCTCTGGATGTACATCAGAAGGTCAGTTAAAGAGAAAGGTGTTCGGGGCCGTCCTCTGGATGTACATCAGAAGGTGAGTTGAAGAGAAAGGTGTTCGGGGCCGTCCTCTGGATGTACATCAGAAGGTCAGTTAAAGAGAAAGGTGTTCGGGGCCGTCCTCTGGATGTACATCAGAAGGTCAGTTAAAGAGAAGGGTGTTCGGGGCCGTCCTCTGGATCTACATCAGAAGGTGAGTTGAAGAGAAAGGTGTTCGGGGCCGTCCTCTGGATGTACATCAGAAGGTCAGTTAAAGAGAAGGGTGTTCGGGGCCGTCCTCTGGATGTACATCAGAAGGTGAGTTGAAGAGAAAGGTGTTCGGGGCCGTCCTCTGGATCTACATCAGAAGGTGAGTTGAAGAGAAGGGTGTTCGGGGCCGTCCTCTGGATGTACATCAGAAGGTGAGTTAAAGAGGTGTTTAGGGCCGTCCTCTGGATGTACATCAGAAGGTGAGTTGAAGAGGTGTTTAGGGCCGTCCTCTGGATGTACATCAGAAGGTGAGTTGAAGAGGTGTTTAGGGCCGTCCTCTGGATGTACATCAGAAGGTGAGTTAAAGAGAAGGGTGTTCGGGGCCGTCCTCTGGATGTACATCAGAAGGTCAGTTAAAGAGAGAGGTGTTTGGGGCCATCCTCTTGATCTACATATATTGTGTGTGTGCTTGACTGTTTTTGCTGAGACAATGAATCATAAGTTTAGCCTTTATGATTCATAAAATTGTTCAAAAACATCTCCACAGACGTTTTATCCAAATTTAACCATGACATGCAGAGTTGATATTGTTGTTTATTTCATTCTAACTTAGAAAAAAGTTGATGCCTTTCCAACTCTGGATCTGTGTGTTTCAGATCTGGATTTGTGAGATTAAGGATCATCTTTGAAACAACAGAAGAACAAACAATCCGAGATGGCTGAACTACTTCTGTGCGTGCAACACCAGTCAGTGGTGACCCAAGAACGTGGACTGTTGACCCAGGAGTTGATCTGATTAAACTACCTGTGATGAATCTTAAGTTCTCTTCTTCTTACAAAGGGTGATTGCTCCATCACGGGATGATTGCTCTGATATGTGATGATTGCTCAGTCACAGGATGATTGCTCTGACAGGTGATGTGATTGAGTCAATCTGCTTCTTGCCGGGAAATGTGGACCGCAAACTGCAATACATCAGCATTGTGATATTTCTGGCATTATGCTGGCACCTGACATTCAGTGGCTGTTAGCTGACGGACGTTCATCGTCTGACTCGTGACGTGTGCAGGACTTACTCAGGCTTCAAGTGATGATCCTCAGACTTTGGAGTTGGAAGATCTGAATACACAGACTATATGATGAATCAATGATGGCAGATTCTCCTGAAAAGTTGTGTATCTAGGTGCACGGTTGTGTCTAGGTGCACGGTTGTGTCTAGGTGCACGGTTGTGTCTAGGTGCACGGTTGTGTCTAGGTGCACGGTTGTGTCTAGGTGCACGGTTGTGTCTAGGTGCACGGTTGTGTCTAGGTGCACGGTTGTGTCTAGGTGCACGGTTGTGTCTAGGTGCACGGTTGTGTCTAGGTGCACAGTTGTGCACATGATATGTTGAGGTCCTGTTAACAATCAAGGGAGGTAACTCTGAATGTGTGTTCATTGCCCTGCTGCACAACATGGACGAGACACTGCCTGGCAGTACAAGGGAGACAACTCTGACGACCCTGCCTGTCCCTGGCCTGCTTCCCTCTGCTCAACTCGTCCTGTGCTGATGCTGATGCTGTTTCCTCCTGCTGTGTATACAAGGCCTCGGTGCACATGCACTAGGCATCATGGCTATTACAGCAATCGGATTCTATTCCTTTGTGCCATGTAAACTGTAAATAAACATTGTACTGTTCAAAATTGTACTGTACCACCTGTACAGCATTGTACTGTACAATATGTACAACATTGTACTGTACAATATGTATCACAGAGTCCTGCTGTGTGGATCTGTCAGTTGGTGGACATATCTGTGTATATCACGGAGTCCTGCTGTGTTGATCTGTCAGTTAGTTGACATATCTGTGTATATCACGGAGTCCTGCTGTGTGGATCTGTCAGTTGATGGACATATCTGTGTATATCACAGAGTCCTGCTGTGTGGATCTGTCAGTTAGTGGACATATCTGTGTATATCACGGAGTCCTGCTGTGTTGATCTGTCAGTTAGTGGACATATCTGTGTATATCACAGAGTCCTACTGTGTTGATCTGTCAGTTAGTGGACATATCTGTGTATATCACAGAGTCCTGCTGTGTTGATCTGTCAGTTGATGGACATATCTGTGTATATCACAGAGTCCTGCTGTGTGGATCTGTCAGTTGGTGGACATATCTGTGTATATCACGGAGTCCTGCTGTGTTGATCTGTCAGTTGATAGACATATCTGTGTATATCACGGAGTCCTGCTGTGTTGATCTGTCAGTTGGTGGACATATCTGTGTATATCACAGAGTCCTACTGTGTTGATCTGTCAGTTGGTGGACATATCTGTGTATATCACAGAGTCCTGCTGTGTTGATCTGTCAGTTGGTGGACATATCTGTGTATATCACGGAGTCCTGCTGTGTTGATCTGTCAGTTGGTGGACATATCTGTGTATATCACAGAGTCCTGCTGGGTGGATCTGTCAGTTGGTGGACATATCTGTGTATATCACAGAGTCCTGCTGTGTTGATCTGTCAGTTGGTGGACATATCTGTGTATATCACAGAGTCCTGCTGTGTTGATCTGTCAGTTGGTGGACATATCCGTGTGTACCTGCACATGATCTATCTGCCGTGCTGTTGCAGTTGTAAATATGGCAGCCATTCTGAATGTCTGTTTCGATGGGTTTTTTTACATCTTGTGTTAAATGAGGTTGTTGATGTTATTGATGTTGTTGATGTTGTTGATATTGTTACAGCATTTTCCTCATGTACAACAAATCCAACTGTTACAATGTCTGCACATGTCAGTGTACAGATGCACCATCATGCAGGGTACGATTGCATGATCCGAGTCACTGATATAAACACCAAGTATACACCTCCTATAAATAGAACATTAACACCTGTTTCTTACTGCAACACTATATTATAATGTGACTGTGAAATTAAAGATGTTGTGGCCATGAG
Organism: Haliotis rufescens; assembly: GCF_023055435.1. Classification (NCBI taxonomy): domain Eukaryota; kingdom Metazoa; phylum Mollusca; class Gastropoda; order Lepetellida; family Haliotidae; genus Haliotis; species Haliotis rufescens. Next base: position 2,230,921 of record NW_025964346.1, read on the forward strand.
AAAAATCTTGTCCTATTTGTCCGACTTCACTTGTACTTCGGGTAGGGACAAATTACAATGTTTTAAGAGGTTTCTTTTTAACTAATTCTGAATTTATGTCTAATGTTATTTTAATCTCACTTCTTGTTGTCTGTTTGTTATTGTGATCGTATTTTATGTTATTGTACTGTTCTGACTAAAATGAATAAAACACTGAATCATACTGGCTGTGTGGGTGTGGTCAGTTATCAGCCAAAACTGGCTCCAACAGCAAATATCGCTTGGGTGAGATCAAGCGATATCTACATTGTAGTTATCGCTGCAATGAAATTGCATCACAATGCTTTGCAGACCGTTGTGACGTCATTGTTACCATGACGTCACAATCAAATGACATCACTAATGTCTCTACTACTTAAACTGTTAGCAGTACTTTTTACACTGAAGACACTGCTAATTACTGTCTACAAACTCAAAAAGTGGATGTTGGATGATAAATAAAATTTCACCCTCGTGTCTTTTGATATCAAATATATCAACGTGAGTTGATAAAAGTGGAAAAACTCAGAGGCTCTATGTACGTACACACGGTCCGGAAGATGACTCAGCTCCAGCCATGACCATCACTCTCATCCTGATTGTCTTCATCATGATGACAATCTCATCAAACAATCTCAGCCTTCCGACCATGTGCATCTCTCTCATCCTGATTGTCTTCATCATGATGACAATCTCATCAAACAATCTCGGCCTCCCGACCATGTGCATCCGGGGTTCAGGAAGTGACAGGTGGTAGATTCATGTGATCTGTGCTTGATGTCAAACGCTGGTACAAAAGTCACACAAACATGACACATGACACATGACACATGGCTTGGATGACGGCCAAACAACACAACAGTTGCACTTCCTAGCAGTGATGATGTACAACAGAAAGTTGTACAAACAATGAGAATTATTTGTCTTATATTTTCTTGTACACTTTCATTTTCAAAATTTATTTCCCTACATTGTCAAATTTTAATAATCGTCTTCGACAATCCATCATGTACGACTTAGATTGATGATTCTCTTCAACAAATGCTGAGTTCATCACTAGTGGAGGGTGTGTTGTGTTGTTGTGATTCAATGGTTGTACTGTGGTGTCTAATATCGATGAGAGCAGGAGGTTTTTGTTTGGTTTTGTCACAAGCCTTCACAACACTGAACTTGTTCCTGGTACTTTAAGGTTCCTGCACTGCCCAATACAGACATGTGCAATGCAAGGGGATTTTACTGATCTTCCCACTTAAATATCACAGAATTATTGAATTTGGATTAGCGGGTATTTTAGATTGGTTCTGATGTGATAACAATGCAATCTTCAGGAACGTATTGTAATCAGGTGATAAAGGATAGTTTCAGAAATGGGTTTTATCCTTATAATACACAATGACATGAGTGCAAAGTTGCCATGTAGTATGTCATGGGTGAATTATTCCTCAGGATTAGTCGGGTATTTCTGGATTGTTTGATATTCCTATCTGTTGTAAGAACGACGCCTGTGATCTGACATCTGGTTACAGGACAGGATAGGGGTTCTGTTGAATCGGGAACAGAGTTGAATCAGGCGACTATGCTTGTCGTAAGAGGCGGCTAACAGGATCGAGTGATCAGGCTCGCTGACTTGGTTGATGCATGTCATCGTATCCCAAATGCGTGGATTGATGCTCATGGTGTCAATCACGGGATTGTCTGGTCCAGACTCGATTACTTACATTTATATTTTCATATAGCTGGAATATTGCTGAGTGCGGCGGTAAACAACCATCCGAGAACACTGCTGAACATAAGGAATAATGAGTTTAATTAAGTCTCTTGTTGAGGCACTTCTTCCATAGAGGTGGTGCTTGTCACTTCTCCATAGAGGTGGTGCTAGTCACTTCTCCATAGAGGTGGTGCTAGTCACTTCTCCATAGATGTGGTGCTAGTCACTTCCAATGAATGATCTAAGCCTTTGCATGTGTGCGTGACTAGAATCAAGGTCAGTGTGCAAAGTGTTGGGTGACCTGTATCTGTCACGTATATGTATAGAATCTCGTGGCGTGCCATGTACTTACGTATATACATACACATGACTGTATGACTCCACATATACAATAGCATTACGTGACTGACTGACATACAAAGGCACACAGGACTCTTGCATGTTATACTGAAACATGCGTGTTGAATGCAACCCATGTACACTCGTTCCCTGTCCAACGTCCAGCTGGTCCACCAGTCTGATCCGAAGCTTTGAAGTTAAGTTCACATAATCCATAACTCCTCAGGAATAGGAGCATGTCACCTGACGCTGATACCAACTAAGAATGTCCTCGATTGTTTTTACATATACATCCTTTCAAAATGCATAAACGTTTTACACGAATTATATTCGATGGAGTGTATCTAACCGGCAAGCCACCGTGGCAGGTGATGAAAGGGTGTTTAATCTTACAAAACAATTCTCTCTCTCTCTCTCTCTCTCTCTCTCTCTCTCTCTCTCTCTCTCTCTCTCTCTCTCTCTCTCTCTCTCTCTCTCTCTCTCTCTCTCTCTCTCTCTCTCTCTCTCTCTCTCTCTCTCTCTCTCTCTCTCTCTCTCTCTCTCTCTCTCTCTCTCTCTCTCTCTCTCTCTCTCTCTCTCTCTCATCGCTATATAAGTGCAATAATCTTAGATGCGACGTTAAACCCTATTTCACCTGACCTCTACTCGGTGTTAGTTGAAAATGTAAAACCTGAGCTAGGGAAGTAAAAAATCTCATGAAGGAGACTTTTTCTTGGGAATAACAACATAGTACATGTTGGCTGTTTGCCGTCCTGGGGCGTATCTGCTGTCCAACTGACTTACACAACGAGAGGTGCATGGCTTACGTCTTCTGTGGGTAGGGTCGTATCAAAAGTATATACTCCACGTCATATGTCATTACCTTTGATTTATTCACTCCTTACAATAGAAATATACTACACTTGATGCAAATAATACATTTTAAACATAGCACATTATATTATTATAATAAATCATTTAAAATCATAGACTTATTGCACGTACGTTGAGCTGATTTCAAAACATGTGACACGCCATTCGCGTATATACATTCACTGAGTGGTCGTGCAGTTTCTCTTCAAATCGTCAAGTCCTCTCTGCTGATCCTCATATTTCTTCCCTTTTGGAAGTAGGGTATGGACTTGCAACTGTTCTCGGTGGGCACAGGTCAAGTTCAAACGCTGACCCTCAGTCATAATCCCTTAATAAACACAGTAAAACAACAAGAAACATCAAAGTACATCGCAATTCACCTCCCGCGAATACAAAACAGTCGCCTCCAGGGAACATTGAGCATGATGTCAGGAACATCTCACAGTAGGCACAGTAGGTGGGGTAAGGTGTTCTGGCATGGATGTTCCCGGGAACACTGGCCATTATATCAGGAACATCCCAAAGTAGTTGGACTGAGGTGCTCCGACATGGATGTTCCCGGGAACACTGGACATGACCTTGACCCTGGTGTTGGCCTCCAGGTAGAAGGTGGCCCCGAGGCTGCTGGTGGTGTAGGCGGGACGTCCCCGTCTGATGCTGGGGGTGGACTGTAGGTTCCTCATCAGGGGTGTTGGTGCTTCCTCCAGCTCTGACGCCTTCTGTTTCACCACAGCGTGAATGATCCGCCCATAGTCCAACTCCTGGGTTCCGCTGCCACTGTACACGATCTGTAGCAATCAAGACAATAATATACTATATACACCATACTATATAATATACACCATCAACGTCCACCTTCAGACAATTTGACCAACATGACAACCACTTAACCTAAAACTATCCAGTTAAAGTGAATCACATGGTGACTTTGATTATTCCAGTGTACAGCAATATGTCCGAAGCTCTACCTACATTCATATTCACTCCTGCATTAAGTTTGTTTATAAGAAGGTTAAAACACACTCGGTGTCCCGGAGAGCGGAAGGTCTGCTGTCTAGTAGTAGATGCCTGTTTGTACAATGAGAACGTGGAGGCACACCACAAGTTATCGTATTCAATGCAGATGTTATATTGAGTCTACCTGGCTGTAGATGAAGTAGTAGCCTCCATGTGTCACAGTCAGACCCCCGTCTGTGTAGGACATCTTTTCACTGACAAACGTGGCGTCCAGGTCCTGTCTCCAGCTCAGCGTGGGAACGTCACCTGCAGGAAGCCATTATGATGTCACAGACTATACAATGTACGTCACCTGCAGGAAGCCACTATGATGCAACAGACTATACAATGTACGTCACTTGCAGGAAGCCACTATGATGTCACAGACTATACAATGTACGTCACCTGCAGGAGGCTACTATGATGTCACAGACTATACAATGTACGTCACTTGCAGGAAGCCACTATGATGTCAGAGACTATACAATGAACGTCAGCAACATGCCACCCGTGAAGGGCCTTGTGACGTGCGGCTGTATCGCACACTAACACTAAGACAAATGTCCTAAAGAATGAAAAAAACAAGTTTCAAAAAATATTTCGATCGCCTGCACAGTTTCTTTACATACATGGTAAGATAACACTTATGTTGAATATTGCACATGTTATTCTTGATTTGAACACTTATGTTGAATATTGCACATGTTATTCTTGATTTGAACACTTATGTTGAATATTGCACATGTTATTCTTGATTTGAACACTTATGTTGAATATTGCACATGTTATTCTTGATTTGAACACTGCAGTTGAATATTGCACCTGTTATTCTTGATTTGAACACTTATGTTGAATATTGCACATGTTATTCTTGATTTGAACACTGATGTTGAATATTGCAAACGGGTTTTTCTAATTTGAACACTGATGATGAATATTACACATGTTATTCTTGATTTGAACACTGATGTTGAATATTGCACATGTTATTCTTGATTTGAACACTGATGTTGAATATTGCACATGTTATTCTTGATTTGAACACTGATGTTGAATATTGCAAACGTTTTTCTTGATTTGAACACTGATGTTGAATATTGCAAACGTTTTTCTTGATTTGAACACTGATGATGAATATTACACACGTTATTCTTGATTTGAACACTGCAGTTGAATATCGCACATGTTATTCTTGATTTGAACACTGATGTTGAATATTGCAAACGTTATTCTTGATTTGAACACTGATGTTGAATATTGTAAACGTTATTCTTGATTTGAACACTGATGTTGAATATTGCAAACGTTATTCTTGATTTGAACACTGATGTTGAATATTACACATGTTATTCTTGATTTGAACACTGATGTTGAATATTGCACATGTTATTCTTGATTTGAACACTGATGTTGAATATTGCAAACGTTTTTCTTGATTTGAACACTGATGTTGAATATTGCGAACGTTTTTCTTGATTTGAACACTGATGATGAATATTACACATGTTATTCTTGATTTGAACACTGCAGTTGAATATCGCACATGTTATTCTTGATTTGAACACTGATGTTGAATATTGCAAACGTTATTCTTGATTTGAACACTGATGTTGAATATTGTAAACGTTATTCTTGATTTGAACACTGATGTTGAATATTGCAAACGTTTTTCTTGATTTGAACACTGCCGTTGAATATTGCACATGTTATTCTTGATTTGAACACTGATGTTGAATATTGCAAACGTTATTCTTGATTTGAACACTGCAGTTGAATATTGTAAACGTTATTCTTGATTTGAACACTGATGTTGAATATTGCAAACGTTTTTCTTGATTTGAACACTGCCGTTGAATATTGCACATGTTATTCTTGATTTGAACCTTGATGTTGAATATTGCACATGTTATTCTTGATTTGAACACTGATGTTGAATATTGCAAACGTTTTTCTTGATTTGAACACTGATGTTGAATATTGCACGTTATTCTTGATTTGAACACTGATGTTGAATATTGCACATGTTATTCCTGATTTGAAAACTGATGTTGAATATTGCAAACTTTTTCTTGATTTGAACACTGATGATGAATATTACACACGTTATTCTTGATTTGAACACTGAAGTTGAATATTGCACATGTTATTCTTGATTTGAACACTGCAGTTGAATATCGCACATGTTATTCTTGATTTGAGCAGTGATGTTGAATATTCCATGTGTTATTCTTGTTATCAACACTGATACTGAATAGTTCCATGTTATTCTTGTTATGGAATCTGATGTTAAATGTTGCACATGTTATACTTGTTATGACCAGTGATGTTAAATATTGCATGTGTTATTCTTGTTATGACCAGTGATGCTGAATATTGCATGTGTTATTCTTATTATGATCAGTGATGCTGAATATTGCATGTGTTATTCTTGTTATGACCAGTGATGCTGAATATTGCATGTGTTATTCTTGTAATGACCAGTGATGCTGAATATTGCATGTGTTATACTTGTTATGACCAGTGATGCTGAATATTGCATGTGTTATACTTGTTATGACCAGTGATGCCAAATATTGCATGTGTTATACTTGTTATGACCAGTGATGCTGAATATTGCATGTGTTATTCTTGTTATGACCAGTGATGCTGAATATTGCATGTGTTATTCTTGTTATGACCAGTGATGCTGAATATTGCATGTGTTATTCTTATTATGACCAGTGATGCTGAATATTGCATGCATCATTCTTGTAATGACAAGTGATGCTGAATATTGCATGTGATATTCTTATTATGACCAGTGATGCTGAATATTGCATGCATCATTCTTGTAATGACAAGTGATGCTGAATATTGCATGTGTTATACTTGTTATGACCAGTGATGCTGAATATTGCATGTGTTATTCTTGTTATGACCAGTGATGCTGAATATTGCATGTGTTATTCTTATTATGACCAGTGATGCTGAATATTGCATGCATCATTCTTGTAATGACAAGTGATGCTGAATATTGCATGTGTTATACTTGTTATGACCAGTGATGCTGAATATTGCATGTGTTATACTTGTTATGACCAGTGATGCTGAATATTGGATGTAATATTCTTGTTATGACCAGTGATGCTGAATATTGCATGCATCATTCTTGTAATGACAAGTGATGCTGAATATTGCATGTGTTATTCTTATTATGACCAGTGATGCTGAATATTGTATGTGTTATACTTGTTATGACCAGTGATGCTGAATATTGCATATGTTATTCTTGTTATGACCAGTGATGCTGAATATTGTATGTGTTATTCTTGTTATGACCAGTGATGCTGAATATTGCATGTGTTATTCTTGTTATGACCAGTGATGCTGAATATTGCATGTGTTATTCTTGTTATGACCAGTGATGCTGAATATTGCATGTGTTATACTTGTTATGACCAGTGATGCTGAATATTGCATGTGTTATACTTGTTATGACTAGTGATGCTGAATATTGCATGTGTTATTCTTGTTATGACCAGTGATGCTGAATATTGTATGTGTTATTCTTGTAATGACCAGTGATGCTGAATATTGCATGTGTTATACTTGTTATGACCAGTGATGCTGAATATTGCATATGTTATTCTTGTTATGACCAGTGATGCTGAATATTGCATGTGTTATACTTGTTATGACCAGTGATGCTGAATATTGCACATGTTATTCTTGTTATGACCAGTGATGCTGAATATTGTATGTGTTATTCTTGTAATGACCAGTGATGCCAAATATTGCATGTGTTATTCTTGTAATGACCAGTGATGCTGAATATTGGATGTAATATTCTTGTTATGACCAGTGATGCTGAATATTGCATATGTTATTCTTGTTATGACCAGTGATGCTGAATATTGCATGTGTTCTTCTTGTTATGACCAGTGATGCTGAATATTGCATGTGTTATTCTTGTAATGACCAGTGATGCTGAATATTGCATGTGTTATTCTTGTTATGACCAGTGATGCTGAATATTGCATGTGTTATACTTGTTATGACCAGTGATGCGGAATATTGCATATGTTATTCTTGTTATGACCAGTGATGCTGAATATTGCATGTGTTATACTTGTTATGACCAGTGATGCTGAATATTGCATGTGTTACCTGTATATTTAGCCCCAGGGTCGATGATGATGTGGGCTGCTGCTTTGTCAACGTTGCCTCTGTCGTTGTAGATGTTGGCGATATTCCGCGATAAGGCTTCCACTGTAAACACATTCAACACTGTAGATGTAGATGTAGATGTAGATGTAGAGGTAGATGTAGATGTAGAGGTAGAGGTAGATGTAGATGTAGATGTAGATGTAGATGTAGATGTAGAGGTAGAGGTAGATGTAGATGTAGATGTAGAGGTAGATGTAGATGTAGATGTAGAGGTAGATGTAGATGTAGAGGTAGATGTAGATGTAGATGTAGATGTAGAGGTAGAGGTAGATGAAGATGTAGATGTAGATGTAGAGGTAGAGGTAGAGGTAGAGGTAGAGGTAGATGTAGAGGTAGATGTAGATGTAGAGGTAGATGTAGAGGTAGAGGTAGAGGTAGAGGTAGATGTAGATGTAGATGTAGATGTAGATGTAGAGGTAGATGTAGATGTAGATGTAGATGTAGATGTAGAGGTAGATGTAGAGGTAGAGGTAGATGTTGATGTAGAGGTAGATGTAGATGTAGATGTAGATGTAGATGTAGATGTAGAGGTAGATGTAGATGTAGAGGTAGATGTAGAGGTAGATGTAGATGTAGAGGTAGATGTAGATGTAGATGTAGAGGTAGATGTAGAGGTAGAGGTAGATGTAGATGTAGAGGTAGAGGTAGATGTAGAGGTAGATGTAGATGTAGATGTAGAGGTAGATGTAGATGTAGATGTAGATGTAGAGGTAGAGGTAGAGGTAGATGTAGAGGTAGAGGTAGAGGTAGATGTAGAGGTAGATGTTGATGTAGAGGTAGAGGTAGATGTAGATGTAGATGTAGATGTAGATGTAGATGTAGAGGTAGAGGTAGAGGTAGATGTAGAGGTAGATGTAGATGTAGAGGTAGATGTAGAGGTAGATGTAGATGTAGAGGTAGATGTAGATGTAGATGTAGAGGTAGAGGTAGATGTAGATGTAGATGTAGATGTAGAGGTAGATGTAGAGGTAGATGTAGATGTAGATGTAGATGTAGAGGTAGATGTAGAGGTAGAGGTAGAGGTAGATGTAGATGTAGAGGTAGATGTAGATGTAGATGTAGATGTAGAGGTAGATGTAGATGTAGATGTAGAGGTAGATGTAGATGTAGAGGTAGATGTAGATGTAGATGTAGAGGTAGAGGTAGATGTAGATGTAGAGGTAGATGTAGAGGTAGAGGTAGATGTAGATGTAGAGGTAGATGTAGATGTAGAGGTAGATGTAGAGGTAGATGTAGAGGTAGAGGTAGATGTAGATGTAGAGGTAGAGGTAGAGGTAGATGTAGAGGTAGATGTAGAGGTAGAGGTAGAGGTAGAGGTAGAGGTAGATGTAGAGGTAGAGGTAGAGGTAGATGTAGAGGTAGAGGTAGAGGTAGAGGTAGATATAGAGGTAGAGGTAGATGTAGAGGTAGATGTAGATGTAGATGTAGAGGTAGAGGTAGAGGTAGAGGTAGATGTAGAGGTAGATGTTGATGTAGAGGTAGAGGTAGATGTAGATGTAGATGTAGATGTAGAGGTAGATGTAGATGTAGATGTAGATGTAGAGGTAGATGTAGATGTAGATGTAGAGGTAGATGTAGATGTAGATGTAGAGGTAGATGTAGATGTAGAGGTAGATGTAGATGTAGATGTAGAGGTAGAGGTAGATGTAGATGTAGAGGTAGATGTAGATGTAGAGGTAGATGTAGATGTAGAGGTAGAGGTAGATGTAGATGTAGATGTAGAGGTAGATGTAGAGGTAGATGTAGAGGTAGATGTAGATGTAGAGGTAGATGTAGATGTAGAGGTAGATGTAGATGTAGATGTAGAGGTAGAGGTAGATGTAGAGGTAGATGTAGATGTAGAGGTAGAGGTAGAGGTAGAGGTAGATGTAGATGTTGATGTAGATGTAGATGTAGAGGTAGATGTAGATGTAGATGTAGATGTAGAGGTAGATGTAGATGTAGAGGTAGATGTAGATGTAGATGTAGAGGTAGATGTAGAGGTAGAGGTAGATGTAGATGTAGATGTAGAGGTAGATGTAGATGTAGAGGTAGATGTAGAGGTAGATGTAGATGTAGAGGTAGAGGTAGATGTAGATGTAGATGTAGAGGTAGAGGTAGATGTAGATGTAGATGTAGAGGTAGATGTAGATGTAGATGTAGAGGTAGAGGTAGATGTAGATGTAGATGTAGAGGTGGATGTAGATGTAGAGGTAGATGTAGATGTAGATGTAGATGTAGAGGTAGATGTAGATGTAGATGTAGAGGTAGATGTAGATGTAGATGTAGATGTAGAGGTAGAGGTAGAGGTAGATGTAGATGTAGATGTAGAGGTAGATGTAGAGGTAGATGTAGATGTAGATGTAGAGGTAGATGTAGATGTAGAGGTAGAGGTAGATGTAGAGGTAGATGTAGATGTAGAGGTAGATGTAGATGTAGATGTAGAGGTAGATGTAGAGGTAGAGGTAGAGGTAGATGTAGATGTAGAGGTAGATGTAGAGGTAGATGTAGATGTAGATGTAGAGGTAGATGTAGATGTAGATGTAGAGGTAGATGTAGATGTAGATGTAGATGTAGAGGTAGATGTAGAGGTAGATGTAGATGTAGAGGTAGATGTAGAGGTAGATGTAGATGTAGAGGTAGAGGTAGATGTAGATGTAGATGTAGAGGTAGAGGTAGATGTAGATGTAGATGTAGAGGTAGATGTAGATGTAGATGTAGATGTAGATGTAGAGGTAGAGGTAGAGGTAGATGTAGATGTAGATGTAGAGGTAGATGTAGATGTAGATGTAGATGTAGAGGTAGATGTAGAGGTAGATGTAGATGTAGAGGTAGATGTAGATGTAGAGGTAGATGTAGATGTAGATGTAGAGGTAGATGTAGATGTAGATGTAGATGTAGAGGTAGAGGTAGATGTAGATGTAGATGTAGAGGTAGAGGTAGAGGTAGATGTAGATGTAGATGTAGAGGTAGATGTAGATGTAGATGTAGAGGTAGATGTAGATGTAGATGTAGATGTAGATGTAGAGGTAGATGTAGATGTAGATGTAGATGTAGATGTAGATGTAGAGGTAGATGTAGATGTAGAGGTAGAGGTAGATGTAGATGTAGATGTAGAGGTAGATGTAGATGTAGAGGTAGATGTAGATGTAGATGTAGAGGTAGATGTAGATGTAGATGTAGATGTAGAGGTAGAGGTAGAGGTAGATGTAGATGTAGATGTAGAGGTAGATGTAGATGTAGATGTAGATGTAGAGGTAGATGTAGAGGTAGATGTAGATGTAGAGGTAGATGTAGATGTAGAGGTAGATGTAGATGTAGATGTAGAGGTAGATGTAGATGTAGATGTAGATGTAGATGTAGAGGTAGAGGTAGATGTAGATGTAGAGGTAGATGTAGATGTAGAGGTAGAGGTAGATGTAGATGTAGATGTAGAGGTAGATGTAGATGTAGATGTAGAGGTAGATGTAGATGTAGATGTAGATGTAGATGTAGAGGTAGATGTAGATGTAGATGTAGATGTAGATGTAGAGGTAGATGTAGATGTAGAGGTAGAGGTAGATGTAGATGTAGATGTAGAGGTAGATGTAGATGTAGAGGTAGATGTAGATGTAGATGTAGAGGTAGATGTAGATGTAGATGTAGAGGTAGAGGTAGATGTAGATGTAGAGGTAGAGGTAGATGTAGATGTAGAGGTAGAGGTAGATGTAGATGTAGAGGTAGATGTAGATGTAGATGTAGATGTAGAGGTAGATGTAGATGTAGATGTAGATGTAGAGGTAGATGTAGAGGTAGATGTAGATGTAGATGTAGATGTAGATGTAGAGGTAGAGGTAGATGTAGATGTAGAGGTAGATGTAGATGTAGATGTAGAGGTAGATGTAGATGTAGATGTAGAGGTAGATGTAGATGTAGATGTAGATGTAGATGTAGAGGTAGATGTAGATGTAGATGTAGAGGTAGATGTAGATGTAGAGGTAGATGTAGATGTAGATGTAGATGTAGAGGTAGATGTAGATGTAGAGGTAGATGTAGATGTAGATGTAGATGTAGATGTAGAGGTAGATGTAGATGTAGATGTAGAGGTAGATGTAGATGTAGATGTAGATGTAGAGGTAGATGTAGATGTAGATGTAGAGGTAGATGTAGATGTAGAGGTAGAGGTAGATGTAGATGTAGATGTAGATGTAGATGTAGAGGTAGATGTAGATGTAGATGTAGAGGTAGATGTAGATGTAGATGTAGATGTAGAGGTAGATGTAGATGTAGAGGTAGATGTAGATGTAGAGGTAGAGGTAGATGTAGATGTAGATGTAGATGTAGAGGTAGATGTAGATGTAGAGGTAGATGTAGAGGTAGAGGTAGAGGTAGAGGTAGATGTAGAGGTAGAGGTAGAGGTAGAGGTAGAGGTAGATGTAGATGTAGATGTAGAGTTAGGCATATTCATAACAACTTTCAAATACCACGATTCAGAGGACATCTGTCAAATTTACAAACTACTCGAAAAAAGCGAATCTCACCTCTCTGACTCTCTGCTGATGCATCGTTAACCTGGAACATGAGGGGAAGATGCGACTTGTCAAGATGAAACTGATGATGACAATAAGATGACAAGATAGACACAATTTTATGGATAACAACTTCTTTAATACTGTGAAAAGCAACGTTTCGGTATAGATCCTTATACCGTGGTTTGACAGAGACAAAGAAGTTGTTATCCATAAAATTGTGTCATCTTGACATCCATCAACTTCTAAGTAATGCCTATCAAACAATTTGACAATAAGATGATGGTTAATGGCTGAGATGTTTCTCTAATTGCATCTTGTGTTTCTGTAAGTATCAAATCTCGCACACAGTCAACAAAATTGGTTTCTGCATTGTTTTTTTAATGATTTGGACGCTTTTTGGTTCTGCACGTGGGGGTGTAGGTGTGATTCGCGTGCGCTCGTGATTAAATGTAAACAAGGGCGCAGTTGTGAATAATGAAATGACTTTAAATGCATGCTGGATATTGTTCCTACCATCAGTCCATGAACTGCGGATACATTGAGAGAGCATCTACTTCTATCAGTGCTGTTGCCTGTGAGTTTGTAGGTTGCCATGGTGACCAGTATCACGAGCAGGATGGCGTTCAACACCACCAGTGACACAGCCACGATGACAGGCCTGTGAGAGGAGGACATATGTCACAATTCGCTTAAACGTTGACTCAGATTTCATAGGTTAAACATTTGAAGGGGAGTATTCCCTTGAGTATCCCTAGTATTATTATACATAGCGATATGCCTGATGTTCTTATTGAATGATTGCCCACTGAATCAGTGTAAGAGTGAGTGAGTGAGTGAGTATGGTTTTACGCCGCTTTTAGCAATATTCCAGCAATATCACGGCGGGGGACACCACAAATGGGCTTCACACATTGTACCCATGTCGGGAATCGAACCCGGGTCTTAGGCGTGACGAGCGAACGCTTTAACCACTTGGCTACCCGACCGCCCCGAATCAGTGTAAGACAAAGTCTGAATTATTTCACATATGCGTTTTTCGTTGTTTAGCTTTTACCAAGCTTGCAACTTCAAAATACTTATTACAATGTCAAGTACAGTATAGATATATATTGTACTTGACATTTTAATAAGTATTTTGAAGTTGCAAGCTTGGTACTTTCAAATTTCAACATGTTTAACTTGAATTTTCAAATCAGCATTTTCAATTTTCAAGAAAGTGAAAATAAATATACGGCCCTAACGGACACCAGTTTTTACTTTGTCATTCAGTTAACATGGTAGAGAGTTTCACGTGCAAGTGATAACATGTGTTCCGAGGTTTACGTTGGAAAAGCTAAACAACGACAAAAAACGTATATGTGAAATAATTCAGCCTCTGTTACTTTTGGGTATATTAATTTAAAGTATTCAAAGTATTCACTCGAATATTCAACATAGCAACGAGATAACAACCCAGTAAAACCATAACAACAGGATCTCTGACTTGTACTGGATGGACAAGAGTAATGTTGTCATACGTCAAGCCTTAGATCACATTATGTAAGAGATGACTTACTTGAATGTTGACATGTTTGTGTGTGCTGCGTTTGCCGTCTAGTACGTTGCCACCCCTATACCACGTTGAGGTCCAGCACAGTGACAGGGGGAATACAAGCTGAAACACAATCAGGGGGGTTATACATGTTACATAGCAGAAACACTGTTCTTAACGTAATCATTGTAAACAAACCGTGTATACTACCTTTCAGATCCAAATTCAAATTTCCCTCACATCTGGCGGTACAACCAATCAAGTTGCCTGTTGAGGGAGGTTGACCTCTCGTGTCATTTCCGGGCAAGCGGCGTATAAACACCACGAGTACATTCTCGCGAGCTAACAGAAGACACCCGGCTTCCACATTGACTGCCTCTTGTACACTTGTGATGAGTATGAACATGCAGAAGTCCGGGTTCATCTTCTTCATTAAGAAGGAAACCTGAGGGAATTCCTGGAGGTGTGATCAACATATATATATCCGACATGCCGGACTCTATATTGATGAATTGAGTCCGGCTTTGGTGCTTGATAGTTTTTCATTGGGAAAACCGTGTTTGCGGCTTTCGATTCCATCCAGCAAATATATCGATTCTGTTCTCTCTCGATAAATACGCAGGGATCCCCGTGGAGCTAGCCTGACATTCCGTCTTGTGGACATATCTCACATTCACAGACATGACAACACACGCACACACACAAACACACACACACATACAGACATACACGCACACACACATACACACGCACACAGACACACACCACACAGACACGGACACACCACATACACACAAACCACTCAGACACACGCAAACATACACAGACACGCACACAGACACACACACCACACATACACGGACACACCACACACACACAGACACAAACCACACAGAAACAGACACACACACACGGTGATACTTACACACTTAATCCGTCAGACTGAAGTAGTGATGCTTGTACACACTGTATCACCAGACTGTGAATGACACGAGTAGTTTCACTTTACTTTTCCTGTAGTTTTATAGAAAGTGAAAGTAGTGTATTCATATATTCCATGGTCATGTTAATGGTCAAGAGAATAACAAACGGCAAGAAGCGATGTTAACTTTAAAAAATGACCATCTTTCGTTATTTTGCCATATGAATGTGGAACTTGCGTAAATAGAAAGTCAACAGTAAGGTGTATGCGTTAGGCACTTTGATAAAGGGGAGATGCTATGCGGGGTGGTAACTCTTGTAAGACAATAGTTCCGTCAAAGTGTTCTGTTCTCTGTTGTGAAATATCAAGTGTAATGTTCACTGCAACAACATGTCACTTTTCTCATATTCAGAAAACTCTGAAACTGAAGTATATATAATGAAATACAGATCCGTCATTTGGCCTACGTCAGACTATTACTTATGAAATTCGTTAAATGAATAAAGTCTCACCCGTAGCCAGTTGTTCTTCATTACTAACCAACACAATCTCGGTATCAGAAACAATAGTTTGCTTTTTTCATCAGAAGAAACACACGTCACTTCACCACCGTAACTAGTGTATAATATCATGACAGGAAAACAGATGTCCGCTCTTGTAATGTGATTAGTTGCGTGGTAAGCGTAGTCACGTGCTGTTATGTAACATGCGACAGTTTTGAATAAACGGCCGGCCAAGTGACAGGCTCGTCTCCTACTTCCGCGTATGTCGTTCCTCCCTGAGAACCCAACAGTAATTATAGTAGCGAGAGTGACCAGGGTATTTACATCGGAGAATGGATGTGCAACCCTGGGTAATCGAGGATGATTCCTAGTTGAACCCTGTTGTTATTCCCACCAATGATCAGATGGGTTTTACGTGTCATTAATATACATTGACGAGTTCCCTGGGTAATTTCTCGATTCTGATTGGTCAGTCACAGGTATCAAATCTCCATCTCTGATTCAACTAAATATATGTATTCTTTCCGAACATTGATCGGTTTTCAGTTTCAAATAGTCATATCAGCAAAAGTTACGAAATACCGAGTGGTTGTTCCAGGACCCCCGTCACCCGACATTACCCAGAACGTCGATGTAGAAACTGTTGTTCTGAGTACTGTTGCAAGGATGCTAGAAAAGAATCAGAATTCTTGTACAACACACGTGATGAGGTTGAACCCCGCATAGACGCTCCACTCATATCAGGCGCCGTTATACTATTTACTACGTATACTACTACTACTACTGATAATTCTAATTTATTTATTGATGTCCAATTCGACTGTAAAGCGTTATACTGATTAATTACGTTTAATGTGACATCCTAATAATAAGCTAAATACTCACTCCTTGTCTGTGATATATTTATCGAACACGTTTTTTTTTTATGAGTTTTTGACATCACAAATTTGATTAATATGTCTCAGGCAAGGAGTGTGAGCTTATCAATTTAGGTGTTGTTTTGACCGTTTCCTGAAATAAATTGACAACAACTCTCTTTTATACAATAAGGACGAAGACTACAAGACGGTTCTTATGTTCTACCCGCCGTCATATAGCTGGAATATTGCTGAGTGCGGCGTTAAACAACAAACAAATCTTATGTTCTACAGGAGAAATAACAACGTGAAAGTTCGGTGCCAACAAGTGGTAGAGCGTCCGCCCGGAGAGCGGAAGATCCCCGGTCGATCCCCGGCCGCGTCATACCAAAAGACGTTCACGGATGGTACTTGTTGTTACCCTGTCTGACGCTCGGCATTAAGGGGCTAAAACAAGGACTTGTCGTCTCGGAGTCAGTATACTGTGTCTGAGTGGGGTATTCACGTTAAACTGCGGCATGGTGTCTCAGAGTGCTAGCACTATTTATCGGCATCAGTCCGGACTAGTACAAGCACACACACACACACACACACACATACACACACACACACACACGTCGCTATATAAGTGCAATAATCTTGGACGCGACGTTAAGCCCCATTTAACCTCTGGCTCCTCGGTGCCAGCTGTATATTGAATCACGCGCAAGCAGCGACATATACTAGTCGTTAGGTACTGAATGTTATATTTCATCAATAATATATATATATATATATATATATATATATATATATATATATATATATATATATATATACTGGTCGTTAGGTGGTGAATGTTATATTTCATCAATAATATATATATATATATAAATATATACCGGTCGTTAGGTACTGAATGTTATATTTCATCAATAATATATATATATATATCAATATATACTGGTCGTTAGGTACTGAATGTTATATTTCATCAATAATATATATATATATCAATATATACTGGTCGTTAGGTGGTGAATGTTATATTTCATCAATAATATATATATATATATACTGGTCGTTGGTACTGAAAGTTATATTTCATCAATAATATATATATATATATAAATATATACTGGTCGTTAGGTGCATGGTGAATGTTATATTTCATCAATAATATACATATATATATATATATATATATATATAAATATATACTGGTCATTAGGGACTGAATGTTATATTTCATCAATAATATATATATATATATATATATATATATATATATATATATATATATATATATATACTGGTCGTTAGGTACTGAATGTTATATTTCATCAATAATATATATATATATATCAATATATACTGGTCGTTAGGTACTGAATGTTATATTTCATCAATAATATATATATATATATATATATATATATATATACTCGTCGTTGGTACTGAAAGTTATATTTCATCAATAATATATATATATATATAAATATATACTGGTCGTTAGGTGCATGGTGAATGTTATATTTCATCAATAATATACATATATATATATATATATATATATATATATATATATATATATATAAAAATAAATATATACTGGTCATTAGGGACTGAATGTTATATTTCATCAATAATATATATATATATATATATATATATATATATATATACTTGTCGTTAGGTGGTGAATGTTATATTTCATCAATAATATAAATATATATATAAATATATATATACTGGTCGTTAGGTACTGAATGTTATATTTCATCAATAATATAAATATATATATAAATATATATATACTGATCGTTAGGTACTGAATGTTATATTTCATCAATAATATAAATATATATATAAATATATATATTGGTCGTTAGGTACTGAATGTTATATTTCATCAATAATATAAATATATATATAAATATATATATACTGGTTGTTAGGTACTGAATGTTATATTTCATCAATAATATAAATATATATATAAATATATATATACTGGTCGTTAGGTACTGAATGTTATATTTCATCAATAATATAAATATATATATAAATATATATATACTGGTCGTTAGGTACTGAATGTTATATTTCATCAATAATATAAATATATATATAAATATATATATACTGGTCGTTAGGTCGTTGAATAGTGGACCCTCCAAAACTTGAAAAAATATCAAATCTTAACACAAGAGGGGGAACGTGAGGGGGGACGATGATGTCCGATGCAATTCCCAATTTTGACTTGTACCACATGTTCCGTGTTTTTTTCATATGAACAGTTGACTGGCCTTTGCGCGTGTTTGTGACAGGTGCCACCAGTGGGACAGGATACGCCCACCTTCTCGAGAACATCTGGTATCACCACTATTTGTTAGTGACACAAAAACACAAGGTAATGGTACAGTAAGAATCGTACATTCGACTCTGCTTTTGGTAGAGATTTCTTGTGAAAATGGAAAGGGTTTTGTAGCTGTTATTTACGAAATAAATTACTGCAATACTCATTTGCGTTACAAATCTGAGGGTACGTTTTGAAACAGCTCGCTGTAAAGCCAGCTGTACCTGCCAACGACCGAGTAATAGCCCGAAATAACCCTTTTAAATATGGCGCTGACTGTCATTCTCGTGAAAAGATGGATTCATGGAAAATACTGAATAATGCACCAGTTGTAGCCCTGTGACGTGGGTGTAAACATAGAGCTTACTAAACAGCGATGATGATCAAAAGAAGAATGTAAAGAGGAAATAGAAATAATAAACAGCCTCTTGAACATGCCTCTATGTGAAGCGGAAGAACACAACATAAAACACTTCTCGTATCTAGAAATCCGTGTTTAGACCCGGTAAATGAATTTCAATGAGTGAAGGCAGGCATGCGTTCAATAGGCCGAGGCGCTTTCTGAGCGCTTACTTAGGGCTCTCCGCGGGCGCTCGGGTGTAATCGAACGATCTGGCAACTGACGCCGGCAGAGGGCGCGGTTTTCAAAATGGCGTAATTTAGCAATATTGTTGAACATTGTGTATGTAAAGTATTATTGTTTAGAATAAAGATACGATAAACTTTCCGTTAGTTAGAAGGTCACCGATCAGACAACAAAACTCTATTTTATGGCATTATCATGATATACGTCGACCCAACTCATGTAATCCTACCGACTTATTTAACATTGGAAAATCAAAATATAGACTAGATTGTCAGTGACACTTGACACTGAGTGAGATTTCTCAGTTCGCTGTACAAGTCACTAATTAGTGGTAGATGGGCTCGTCGTTTATCAGATATCAGTTCGCTATATCCGTTAGTTCGCTGTAGAGAGTTCGTTATGTATTTAAATTTTATATGATAATATATAGGAGATAAATCGTGGGTTTTGTTGCATCCGTTTGTTCGCTCTATCCGTGTTCGTTATATTCGTGTCGTACTGTATTTACAAACGTCCTGGGGTAAAATACAATACAGTCGAATTGGAACGTTAGGTGAATAAGGACTTCTGGTTCTGCATTGAAGCTATCGAAGATGTGGATTTAAGAACCCAAATAAAATCATATTTCTTAAAACTGCATTCCAGGTATTTTATTTACCAGTTATTTGGGTAAAACATAATGGTTTGATGTTTATATTCATATATATTTAATTTCAGTATATTGTGGACAGTTATTAAGGAGAATAAATTAAATACATCGGGTAAGACATGTCACTTTATTGCCAAAACGGCAAGTACAAAGTCTCATAAATCACACAAAAAATAATTAATTACCTATAGGATTAGAAAAAAATCGAGTTACTAAAAATCGTATGTGCACAGGTGCAATATCGTTTACACGCACTAGTATATTTTATTACTTGCGCGTGAAGAGATCACCCGTTTAATAAACATACAGCTGTATTACACATTGTGTAATACCAAAACGCGTGCTTATGTACTCTCGGAACACGTTTCACGAACAAATATTGAAAACTCTCAACATCCTTTGGCTTATTCAACGACATTGCGTGTGGAGTTGAGTTGAGAGGAGCTTATGCACACTCGATGACCCCAGCAACCTTGTTGCTAGGCTGACGTCACACTGCATTGTTTCGCTGATGGATCTTGCAACAAAATTCCACAAATTACGTCATCCGGTATTGTGACGTTATTGTAAACTTTGAGGTGCAAGGCCCGTTCCACAAGGCGATCGTATTGTAGCGCAACGACAGTCCTTAGTCTGTTAAAGTATGTGAGTTGCAGTAGTCTTAGCCCTACGATAAATTTGTGAATTCTAAAGGTGGACTGTTGTATGGTATTAAATTCATACGTTTCAACTTGTGACGTGTTTAAAGTATTATTCTGTTAAACTCAATTGGACTATGCCGTGGATCGTGTAGGTGTTAGCCTATTCATACTCAACAGTATAATTCTAAAAACGTTATAAATGGCAAGTAATAAATAAAATACTAAACTCACTCCCGTGTAAAACCAATTTTCGCTCGTGAGATACAACTATTCACTCGTTTCATAAAATTGGTATTACACGGGAGCCCGTTTAGTATTCTATATGTATGTCATCCGGGCGGCATTGTTATCGTCTTTCAAATTTTATTCTGACACAAGAAATGACGTCATAGCTGAAAACTGTTGACGTCATTTGACAATTGTAGTTTTCTAAGACGGCGGTTGTGATCAGTGCATTTCTCTAAAGGAAAGCTCAGATGGATTAAGAAATAATAGGTAACAAAGAAGTTATTACACTCGCATGTTTGTCATACTGATTTTACGAAACTCGTCTAAGAATAAATGTATTACCCTCGCTCTCGTTCGGGAAAAATAATATTTCCTGGGGTGTGTTTTTTTAGTCAACACTTGGGGATTCCTGGTTCTGTTTATTGACCAAAAGTAATCTATGCATGCATATTGTATGATTCGACTAAATGGATCGGTGACTTGGTGGTTTGTGTTTCATTGTACCCCGACGGCCATTCGTCACCACTTGCCCCTTTCAGTAACCTAACTGCTTGTCCCCGAATAACACAAGTTGGTCACGAATGTCCCGAAGGCATGGGGCGTTGTCCAAATCAACCACTGGTAAAGTTGTCAGGGACAAAATCGATTATTTACAGGCCGCCCTGATATTGCTGGAATATTGTAACTGCAGTAAAAAACAACAATTCGCAATGTTTTAGATTTATTTAAGAGAAGAAAGACACCTATGAAAATATCTCAATTTACGTTTCCAGTTTCGACAAATGAAGGTTTATATCGCATAATAATACATGTCAAATGTTTACAAAAAGAAATCATATGAGTGTTATTGGGACAAAAACTGCAACTTCATACCAAATTTTATTATACATGTATCTTGTTCACAAACAGATGCATGAAAAGGAATTTTTCTGTACTGAAATTAACATGGGTTGCAAGGGAAAATACTCCGTGCTGCGAGGGGCTTCAAAATGCAGCTAAAACAATTGAAATGGCCTGGTTTTAACAAGTGAAAAGTCTTCCAATAAATGTATTTACTTATGTGGTGGTATCAAACTTCACCACTGAGTGCGTGTATGTCTAACAAGTTGTTCCTTGTCAAAAATGTAATGTTCACAGGCCCCGCTTTGTCCAAGTCCTACATCTTTGTCCCTCGGCGAGCCTCCTCCTCAGTATGCGCGGAGGCGCTAGAAAGCGCTCTCAGCGTGCGTTCCGTTCATTAGAAAAAATTCGGAGGTGCTCGCTGGCGCCTCGGCACCAAACGGCTTATTGAGAATGCACCTCAGCCCACATGAAAGAGGCAGTGTCATGTGATCACTGTGTTTAAACCTCGATCGGTCGTTGAGCAGACACTGAGGGGAGGTTTCAGATGATCCCATCAACTAACATGCTTTAAGTTAAGGTGGCACAGCACAGTGTAGGAGTCCACACGACCAGCCAACCCGCAGAGTGAATTCAGGGACAGCTCGGGAACAGAAGGAAATCTCTCAATAATACTACTAATAATACTAATCCTGACCTTAACCTTTTGAGTAAACACTGTATTGAATACAGATATGATGTATTGTAGTACAGTTGTTACAGTACGGTAGAATTTGCATGGGGAGGTAGCTGGTTAATTAACGGGGGATTCCGATATCTTGAAACTCCTAAGAAGAATATTAATTGATGTCAACTTTATTATGCGGAACACAACGTTTCGGAAAACATGCTGACTCCTTCAACTGATGAAGTTGACATCCATAAATATTCTCTCTTTTATGTGTATAACTTATAAATGCCATTCAAGACGTGATCTGGAAACTCGTTTATCGGAGAAAACGGAAGTGTTGGGGTAAGCGAGGCTCGACGGTACATGGCATCCAATCGGCTGAATGGTGAGTGAAACATGGCTCCCAAACATACTCACGTGTTACGGAAAGTACTTTCAGCAAAATAAAGAAAGAATATTCAAACACTGCAGTCCATTGCAAGTATGCTTATGGATTAATAATATATATGGTGAGGCTTAAAAAGGGCGTAAAGCAGTTTTAATCTCAAACCTTTCACAGACTTTACCTTTAATATTTATTGTGTTCTAAATGTCTTGCTTAAACCGTAAGGGGGTGAAGTTTTAGCAATATTCCAGCAATATCACGGCGGAGGACATCAGAAATGGGCTTCACTCATTGTACCCATGTCGGGAATCGAACCCGGGCCTTCGGCGTGACGAAAGAACGCTTTAACCACTTCAAACCGGTGATAGCTGTGTTGCAGGTGAAATTCTACCAGTACTCTTACCAACCATGTATGTAATTAAACTATTTGCAAAACATCCTTAGATAGATAAGCAATAAGATATATGAACTTTGTCATAATATTTCGAATACAATACGATTTCCACTGTAACAAAATGCTTTAGCCTGGCTCTGCGATTTCATATAGTTTTGAGATGTACAAAATACTAGAAACACAGTCGGCATGTAGATGTACATATATTCCCCACTTAAACAGGACGAGTAGTTTGATACAAGAACTAATTGAAATGCGGGAGTACTTACAGTTGAATCAATGAACTCCGATGTGTTAAGACTATATAGAGGGATAAAGTCACGTGACCGTTGTCTGTCTGTGTGTATGTGTGCACGTGAACCGGCGGATGACTACCGTCATGCGTGGGACGTATACAAAGCTGACCCGTGTAGGGATAACCTGATGGCAGATGATGTCATGTCCTTGTTTGAAGAATGTCTCCAATCCATGTCTGAAAGTATGAATGTCGCCATAGATGCAATACAGATGCAATATGTAAGTCTGCTGACTGTATGAAACGTAAACGGGCCTGTTGGGCACATGCATCTCAACAAACATGGTGTCATCAGGAGTGTGAGTGTTATCGATGTGAGAGAGACAGGTACTTAAAGTGTTTAGATTGAATAAAGGTGATAGTAATTTGAAAGAGTATTTAAATAGCAAGAAACTTATTTTCAGCTGTTGTTCGAGACAAAATATATTCTTACTCGACAAAAATTTGAAATAGATTGATAGATAATCTCAACAGTAGTAAATCATTTTGGTTTACACGTAAACGTTTTTCAGGTGCTTCACGTTCGGTTCGACCGTGTATTACATTGCAGAAATATGTATAGGGGTGAAGCTAATATGGACGATGTCAAGGTTGATCTCGGGGATATTAGAAGAGATTTTGATGCATTTACTGCCGACATTTGCAGCTGCTTTAGACAATCTCAAAACTCAAATCTCCCGGGTTAGATGATATTATTTCTGAATTCTTTTAAGCATTCAAGTGATATTTTATTACTTCTTACTGTTTTATCAAATAGTTTTCAAGACTCGACTATTGGAATCACGTTTTTGTTCAGTTTCAGTTCAGACTGTCGGATTTTCAGATTGCCTCACTTTCGGATTTTCGGATTTTTAAGGGTGTACTTTCGGATCGTTGGCTTTCAGCTGTCGACATATTCCGTCGATAGTTTCAACGGGAAAAGTTCCCGCAGTACCTATACATATTTTTATTACAATTTTTTTAAAGAAAAACGTTTATATTTATTCTAAAAATAAGAAAGCTTAAATCGATGTATGTCATATTAGTTATGTTAAGCAAGAAAGAATCAAACAAACAAACAAACATCATGAGCATGTGTTTTTTTATCACTATCTGAAGATACCAGGTTTTCACGAAAATGTGAGCGTAAGGTGACCCACCATTTATATTTTTAATCAAAAATACATTCATGTGTACATGTACCTATGCTGAAAGCTGATGTCACGGTCTTTTTATCTACTTGTGACTTGAACGGCGCAATGATATGACTAAAGTAGTTCCGGTATTTCCTAATCTAGTCATCTATATTTCAAGCGGACATAAACCATGATTATACACACCCTCTACATAATTGAGCTTGATACGATTCATTCCCTGAAAATAGCTCATTTTCCCAGGAAAGACCTCATTATCTTTGTAAGTACTGCATACCCTACGACCTGTATCACACAACGAATGTGGCAGTAGCATTGTATGGCCTGGCCGTGGTGTGTGTGTGTGTGTGTGTGTGTGTGTGTTGTGGGTGTTTCGGGTTGGGTGGGTGTTGTGGGTTTTGCAGGTTGGTTGGGTGTTGTTGGCGTTGCGGGTTGGGTGGGTGTTGTGTGTGTGTTGTTGGCGTTGTGGGTTGGGTGGGTAGTCAGGTGATGTGAAATGGGGTTTAACGTCGCGTCCAAGATTTTTTGCACTTATATAGCGATGTGCATGCACGTGTGTGTGTGTGTGTGTGTGTGTGTGTGTGTGTGTGTGGCTGCTTGTACTAGTCCGGACTAATACCGATTTATAGTGCTAGCTCACTGAGATACCATGCCGCAGTTTAACATGAATACCCCACTCAGACACAGTATACTGACTCCAAGCCGACCAGTCCTTGTTTTAGCCCCTTAATGCCGAGCGCCAGAGAGGGTAACAACAAGTACCATCTTTTAACTTCTTTTGGTATGACGCGGCCGGGGATCGAACCCCGGACATTCCGCTCTCCAGGCGGACGCTCTACCTCTAGACCACGGAGGCGGTCCGGGTTGGGTGGGTGTTGTGGGTCGGGTGGGTGTTGTGGGTCGGGTAGGTGTTGTGGGTGTTGTGTGTTGTGTGGGTGTTGTGGGTCGGGTGGGTGTTGTGGGTCGGGTGGGTTGGGTGGGTGTTGTGGGTCGGGTGGGTGTTGTGGGTGTTGTGTGTTGGGTGGGTGTTGTGGGTCGGGTGGGTTGGGTGGGTGTTGTGTGTTGGGTGGCTGTTGTGGGTCGGGTGGGTGTTGTGGGTGTTGTGTGTTGGGTGGGTGTTGTGGGTCGGGTAGGTGTTGTGGGCGTTGTGGGTTGGGTGGGTGCTGCGGGGTAGGTGGGTGTTGTGGGTGATGTGTGTGTGTGTGGCTGCTTGTACTAGTCCGGACTAATACCGATTTATAGTGCTAGCTCACTGAGATACCATGCCGCAGTTTAACATGAATACCCCACTCAGACACAGTATACTGACTCCAAGCCGACCAGTCCTTGTTTTAGCCCCTTAATGCCGAGCGCCAGAGAGGGTAACAACAAGTACCATCTTTTAACTTCTTTTGGTATGACGCGGCCGGGGATCGAACCCCGGACATTCCGCTCTCCAGGCGGACGCTCTACCTCTAGACCACGGAGGCGGTCCGGGTTGGGTGGGTGTTGTGGGTCGGGTGGGTGTTGTGGGTCGGGTAGGTGTTGTGGGTGTTGTGTGTTGTGTGGGTGTTGTGGGTCGGGTGGGTGTTGTGGGTCGGGTGGGTTGGGTGGGTGTTGTGGGTCGGGTGGGTGTTGTGGGTGTTGTGTGTTGGGTGGGTGTTGTGGGTCGGGTGGGTGTTGTGGGTTGGGTGGGTGTTGTGTGTTGGGTGGCTGTTGTGGGTCGGGTGGGTGTTGTGGGTGTTGTGTGTTGGGTGGGTGTTGTGTGTCGGGTAGGTGTTGTGGGCGTTGTGGGTTGGGTGGGTGCTGCGGGGTAGGTGGGTGTTGTGGGTGATGTGTGTTGGGTGGGTGTTGTGGGGTAGGTAGATGTTGTTGGTGTTGTGGGTGTTGTGGGTTGGGTGGGTGTTGTGGGTTGGGTGGGTGTTGTGGGGTAAGTGGGTGTTGTGGGGTGGGTGGGTGTTGTGCGTGTTGTGGGTTGGGTGGGTGTTGTGTGTTGGGTGGGTATTGTGTGTTGGGTGGGTGTTGTGGGTTTGGTGGGTGTTGTGTGTTGGTTGGGTATTGTGTGTTGGGTGGGTGTTGTTGGTTGGGTGGGTGTTGTGTGTTGGGTGGGTATTGTGTGTTGGGTGGGTGTTGTGGGTTTGGTGGGTGTTGTGTGTTGGGTGGGTATTGTGTGTTGGGTGGGTGTTGTGGGTTTGGTGGGTGTTGTGTGTTGGGTGGGTATTGTGTGTTGGGTGGGTGTTGTGTGTTGGGTGGGTATTGTGTGTTGGGTGGGTGTTGTGGGTTTGGTGGGTGTTGTTTGTTGGGTGGGTATTGTGTGTTGGGTGGGTGTTGTGGGTTGGATGGGTGTTGTGTGTTGGGTGGGTATTGTGTGTTGGGTGGGTGTTGTGGGTTTGGTTGGTGTTGTGTGTTGGGTGGGTGTTGTGTGTTGGGTGGGTGTTGTTGGTTGGGTGGGTGTTGTGTGTTGTGTAATGGGTGGGTGTTGTGGGTGTTGTGTAATGGATGGGTGTTGTGGGTGTTGTGTAATGGGTGGGTGTTGTGGTTGTTGTGTAATGGGTGGGTGTTGTGGGTGTTGTGTGTTGGGTGGGTGTTGTGGGTTTGGTGGGTGTTGTGGGTTTGGTGGGTGTTGTGTGTTGGGTGGGTATTGTGTGTTGGGTGGGTGTTGTGGGTTTGGTGGGTGTTGCGGGTTGGGTGGGTGTTGTTGGTTGGGTGGGTATTGTGTGTTGGGCGGGTGTTGTGGGTTGGGTGGGTGTTGTGTGTTGGGTGGGTATTGTGTGTTGGGTGGGTGTTGTTGGTTGGGTGGGTGTTGTGTGTTGGGTGGGTGTTGTTGGTTGGGTGGGTGTTGTGGGGTAGGTAGATGTGGTTGGTGTTGTGGGTGTTGTGGGTTGGGTGGGTGTTGTGGGTTGTGGGGTAGGTGGGTGTTGTGGGGTGGGTGGGTGTTGTGGGTGTTGTGCGTGTTGTGGGTTGGGTGGGTGTTGTGTGTTGGGTGGGTATTGTGTGTTGGGTGGGTGTTGTGGGTTTGGTGGGTGTTGTGTGTTGGTTGGGTATTGTGTGTTGGTCGGGTGTTGTTGGTTGGGTGGGTGTTGTGTGTTGGGTGGGTATTGTGTGTTGGGTGGGTGTTGTGGGTTTGGTGGGTGTTGTGTGTTGGGTGGGTATTGTGTGTTGGGTGGGTGTTGTGGGTTGGGTGGGTGTTGTGTGTTGGGTGGGTATTGTGTGTTGGGTGGGTGTTGTGGGTTTGGTGGGTGTTGTGTGTTGGGTGGGTATTGTGTGTTGGGTGGGTGTTGTGGGTTGGGTGGGTGTTGTGTGTTGGGTGGGTATTGTGTGTTGGGTGGATGTTGTGGGTTTGGTGGGTGTTGTGTGTTGGGTGGGTGTTGTGTGTTGGGTGGGTGTTGTTGGTTGGGTGGGTGTTGTGTGTTGTGTAATGGGTGGGTGTTGTGGGTGTTGTGTAATGGGTGGGTGTTGTGGGTGTTGTGTAATGGGTGGGTGTTGTGGGTGTTGTGTAATGGGTGGGTGTTGTGGATGTTGTGTGTTTGGTGGGTGTTGTGTGTTTGGTGGGTGTTGTGTGTTGGGTGGGTATTGTGTGTTGGGTGGGTGTTGTGGGTTTGGTGGGTGTTGCGGGTTGGGTGGGTGTTGTTGGTTGGGTGGGTATTGTGTGTTGGGCGGGTGTTGTGGGTTGGGTGGGTGTTGTGTGTTGGGTGGGTATTGTGTGTTGGGTGGGTGTTGTTGGTTGGGTGGGTGTTGTGTGTTGGGTGGGTGTTGTGGGTTTGGTGGGTGTTGTGTGTTGGGTGGGTGTTGTGTGTTGGGTGGGTATTGTGTGTTGGGTGGGTGTTGTGGGTTTGGTGGGTGTTGCGGGTTGGGTGGGTGTTGTTGGTTGGGTGGGTATTGTGTGTTGGGCGGGTGTTGTGGGTTGGGTGGGTGTTGTGTGTTGGGTGGGTGTTGTGTGTTGGGTGGGTGTTGTGGGTTTGGTGGGTGTTGTGTGTTGGGTGGGTGTTGTGTGTTGGGTGGGTGTTGTTGGTTGGGTGGGTGTTGTGTGTTGTGTAATGGGTGGGTGTTGTGGGTGTTGTGTAATGGATGGGTGTTGTGGGTGTTGTGTAATGGGTGGGTGTTGTGGGTGTTGTGTAATGGGTGGGTGTTGTGGGTGTTGTGTGTTGGGTGGGTGTTGTGGGTTTGGTGGGTGTTGTGGGTTTGGTGGGTGTTGTGTGTTGGGTGGGTATTGTGTGTTGGGTGGGTGTTGTGGGTTTGGTGGGTGTTGCGGGTTGGGTGGGTGTTGTTGGTTGGGTGGGTATTGTGTGTTGGGCGGGTGTTGTGGGTTGGGTGGGTGTTGTGTGTTGGGTGGGTATTGTGTGTTGGGTGGGTGTTGTTGGTTGGGTGGGTGTTGTGTGTTGGGTGGGTGTTGTTGGTTGGGTGGGTGTTGGGTGTTGGGTGGGTGTTGTGGGGTAGGTAGATGTGGTTGGTGTTGTGGGTGTTGTGGGTTGGGTGGGTGTTGTGGGCTGTGGGGTAGGTGGGTGTTGTGGGGTGGGTGGGTGTTGTGGGTGTTGTGCGTGTTGTGGGTTGGGTGGGTGTTGTGTGTTGGGTGGGTATTGTGTGTTGGGTGGGTGTTGTGGG
The DNA here is from genome assembly GCF_023055435.1 of Haliotis rufescens. Taxonomy (NCBI): domain Eukaryota; kingdom Metazoa; phylum Mollusca; class Gastropoda; order Lepetellida; family Haliotidae; genus Haliotis; species Haliotis rufescens. The sequence continues at coordinate 2,260,083 of NW_025964346.1, forward strand.
TTTGGTGGGTGTTGTGTGTTGGTTGGGTATTGTGTGTTGGGTGGGTGTTGTTGGTTGGGTGGGTGTTGTGTGTTGGGTGGGTATTGTGTGTTGGGTGGGTGTTGTGGGTTTGGTGGGTGTTGTGTGTTGGGTGGGTATTGTGTGTTGGGTGGGTGTTGTGGGTTGGGTGGGTGTTGTGTGTTGGGTGGGTATTGTGTGTTGGGTGGGTGTTGTGGGTTTGGTGGGTGTTGTGTGTTGGGTGGGTATTGTGTGTTGGGTGGGTGTTGTGGGTTGGGTGGGTGTTGTGTGTTGGGTGGGTATTGTGTGTTGGGTAGGTGTTGTGGGTTTGGTGGGTGTTGTGTGTTGGGTGGGTGTTGTGTGTTGGGTGGGTGTTGTTGGTTGGGTGGGTGTTGTGTGTTGTGTAATGGGTGGGTGTTGTGGGTGTTGTGTAATGGGTGGGTGTTGTGGGTGTTGTGTAATGGGTGGGTGTTGTGGGTGTTGTGTAATGGGTGGGTGTTGTGGATGTTGTGTGTTTGGTGGGTGTTGTGGGTTTGGTGGGTGTTGTGGGTTTGGTGGGTGTTGTGTGTTGGGTGGGTATTGTGTGTTGGGTGGGTGTTGTGGGTTTGGTGGGTGTTGCGGGTTGGGTGGGTGTTGTTGGTTGGGTGGGTATTGTGTGTTGGGCGGGTGTTGTGGGTTGGGTGGGTGTTGTGTGTTGGGTGGGTATTGTGTGTTGGGTGGGTGTTGTTGGTTGGGTGGGTGTTGTGTGTTGGGTGGGTGTTGTGGGTTTGGTGGGTGTTGTGTGTTGGGTGGGTGTTGTGTGTTGGGTGGGTATTGTGTGTTGGGTGGGTGTTGTGGGTTTGGTGGGTGTTGCGGGTTGGGTGGGTGTTGTTGGTTGGGTGGGTATTGTGTGTTGGGCGGGTGTAATGGGTGGGTGTTGTGGGTGTTGTGTGTTGGGTGGGTGTTGTGTGTTGGGTGGGTGTTGTGGGTGCTGTGGGGTAGGTGGGTGTTGTGGGTGTTGTGTGTTGGCAGGGTGTTGTGGGTTGGGTGGGTGTTGTGGGTTGGGTGGGTGTTGTGGGTTGGGTGGGTGCTGCGGGGTAGGTGGGTGTTGTGGGTGATGTGTGTTGGGTGGGTGTTGTGGGGTAGGTAGATGTTGTTGGTGTTGTGGGTGTTGTGGGTTGGGTGGGTGTTGTGGGTTCGGTGGGTGTTGTGGGTGTTGTGTAATGGGTGGGTGTTGTGGGTGTTGTGTAATGGGTGGGTGTTGTGGATGTTGTGTGTTTGGTGGGTGTTGTGGGTTTGGTGGGTGTTGTGTGTTGGGTGGGTATTGTGTGTTGGGTGGGTGTTGTGGGTTTGGTGGGTGTTGCGGGTTGGGTGGGTGTTGTTGGTTGGGTGGGTATTGTGTGTTGGGCGGGTGTTGTGGGTTGGGTGGGTGTTGTGTGTTGGGTGGGTATTGTGTGTTGGGTGGGTGTTGTTGGTTGGGTGGGTGTTGTGTGTTGGGTGGGTGTTGTGGGTTTGGTGGGTGTTGTGTGTTGGGTGGGTGTTGTGTGTTGGGTGGGTATTGTGTGTTGGGTGGGTGTTGTGGGTTTGGTGGGTGTTGCGGGTTGGGTGGGTGTTGTTGGTTGGGTGGGTATTGTGTGTTGGGCGGGTGTTGTGGGTTGGGTGGGTGTTGTGTGTTGGGTGGGTGTTGTGTGTTGGGTGGGTGTTGTGGGTTTGGTGGGTGTTGTGTGTTGGGTGGGTGTTGTGTGTTGGGTGGGTGTTGTTGGTTGGGTGGGTGTTGTGTGTTGTGTAATGGGTGGGTGTTGTGGGTGTTGTGTAATGGATGGGTGTTGTGGGTGTTGTGTAATGGGTGGGTGTTGTGGGTGTTGTGTAATGGGTGGGTGTTGTGGGTGTTGTGTGTTGGGTGGGTGTTGTGGGTTTGGTGGGTGTTGTGGGTTTGGTGGGTGTTGTGTGTTGGGTGGGTATTGTGTGTTGGGTGGGTGTTGTGGGTTTGGTGGGTGTTGCGGGTTGGGTGGGTGTTGTTGGTTGGGTGGGTATTGTGTGTTGGGCGGGTGTTGTGGGTTGGGTGGGTGTTGTGTGTTGGGTGGGTATTGTGTGTTGGGTGGGTGTTGTTGGTTGGGTGGGTGTTGTGTGTTGGGTGGGTGTTGTTGGTTGGGTGGGTGTTGGGTGTTGGGTGGGTGTTGTGGGGTAGGTAGATGTGGTTGGTGTTGTGGGTGTTGTGGGTTGGGTGGGTGTTGTGGGCTGTGGGGTAGGTGGGTGTTGTGGGGTGGGTGGGTGTTGTGGGTGTTGTGCGTGTTGTGGGTTGGGTGGGTGTTGTGTGTTGGGTGGGTATTGTGTGTTGGGTGGGTGTTGTGGGTTTGGTGGGTGTTGTGTGTTGGTTGGGTATTGTGTGTTGGGTGGGTGTTGTTGGTTGGGTGGGTGTTGTGTGTTGGGTGGGTATTGTGTGTTGGGTGGGTGTTGTGGGTTTGGTGGGTGTTGTGTGTTGGGTGGGTATTGTGTGTTGGGTGGGTGTTGTGGGTTGGGTGGGTGTTGTGTGTTGGGTGGGTATTGTGTGTTGGGTGGGTGTTGTGGGTTTGGTGGGTGTTGTGTGTTGGGTGGGTATTGTGTGTTGGGTGGGTGTTGTGGGTTGGGTGGGTGTTGTGTGTTGGGTGGGTATTGTGTGTTGGGTGGGTGTTGTGGGTTTGGTGGGTGTTGTGTGTTGGGTGGGTGTTGTGTGTTGGGTGGGTGTTGTTGGTTGGGTGGGTGTTGTGTGTTGTGTAATGGGTGGGTGTTGTGGGTGTTGTGTAATGGGTGGGTGTTGTGGGTGTTGTGTAATGGGTGGGTGTTGTGGGTGTTGTGTAATGGGTGGGTGTTGTGGATGTTGTGTGTTTGGTGGGTGTTGTGGGTTTGGTGGGTGTTGTGGGTTTGGTGGGTGTTGTGTGTTGGGTGGGTATTGTGTGTTGGGTGGGTGTTGTGGGTTTGGTGGGTGTTGCGGGTTGGGTGGGTGTTGTTGGTTGGGTGGGTATTGTGTGTTGGGCGGGTGTTGTGGGTTGGGTGGGTGTTGTGTGTTGGGTGGGTATTGTGTGTTGGGTGGGTGTTGTTGGTTGGGTGGGTGTTGTGTGTTGGGTGGGTGTTGTGGGTTTGGTGGGTGTTGTGTGTTGGGTGGGTGTTGTGTGTTGGGTGGGTATTGTGTGTTGGGTGGGTGTTGTGGGTTTGGTGGGTGTTGCGGGTTGGGTGGGTGTTGTTGGTTGGGTGGGTATTGTGTGTTGGGCGGGTGTAATGGGTGGGTGTTGTGGGTGTTGTGTGTTGGGTGGGTGTTGTGTGTTGGGTGGGTGTTGTGGGTGCTGTGGGGTAGGTGGGTGTTGTGGGTGTTGTGTGTTGGCAGGGTGTTGTGGGTTGGGTGGGTGTTGTGGGTTGGGTGGGCGTTGTGGGTTGGGTGGGTGCTGCGGGGTAGGTGGGTGTTGTGGGTGATGTGTGTTGGGTGGGTGTTGTGGGGTAGGTAGATGTTGTTGGTGTTGTGGGTGTTGTGGGTTGGGTGGGTGTTGTGGGTTGGGTGGGTGTTGTGGGGTAGGTGGGTGTTGTGGGGTGGGTGGGTGTTGTGCGTGTTGTGGGTTGGGTGGGTGTTGTGGGGTAGGTGGGTGTTGTGGGTTGGATGGGTGTGGTAGGGTAGGTGGATGTTGTGGGTGTTGTAGGTCGGGTGGGTGTTGTGGGTGTTGTGCGTGTTGTGGGTTGGTGGGTGTTGTGGGGTAGGTGGGTGTTGTGGGTTGGGTGGGTGTTGTGCGTGTTGTGGGTCGGTTAGGTGTTGTGGGTGTTGTGGGTTGGATGGGTGTTGTGGGTTGGGTCGGGTAGGTGGGTGTTGTGGGTTGGGTGGGTGTTGTGGGGTAGGTGGGTGTTGTGGGTTGGTTGGGTGTTGTGGGTTGGGTGGGTGTTGTGGGTTGGGTGGGTGTAGTGTGTTGGGTGGGTGTTGTGGGTTGGGTGGGTGTTGTGGTTTAGGTGGGTGTTGTGGGTTAGGTGGGTGTTGTGGGTTAGGTGGGTGTTGTGGGTTAGGTGGGTGTTGTGGGTTGGGTGGGTGTTGTGGGTTAGGTGGGTGTTGTGGGGTAGGTGGGTGTTGTGGGTTGGGTGGGTGTTGTGGGTTAGGTGTTGATTTCGTTACACTATTTTGATTGGACTCTGCTTCGACTCGACCCTGACGACTTGAGACCAATCAGACCGACATTTCTTTTGTTGATACTATGTATGATACTATGTTGCTCCTTTGAATTCTTTAAAAATATTAACGCACCATTCACCTACGTACATCAAGTCCATCAAACCTGCTCCATATTCCCAGATTCTTTATTTGAATCACAACACTAAATGTTCCACTCTCTTTTGAAAGTGAATTTCTTACAAACCCGTGAATGGGCAAAAGAGCAAATACAGAGTACGTTAGATGTGAAGAAGTGGAACTTTAGGTAAATCAACTAAAATATGATTATCGTTAATAGAAAAATAGAAAGAATGTGGCACTTTTTAAGATATTCACCGTGTGTGATTTATTGTCTGGGAACAAAGTAAAAGTTCTATACAGCTGATTTGTTTTACAAAGAAATTGTACAAGTGATCATGAATGCATAGTAATGTACTCCCGCACACGAATACAAATTTACTGAGTCAAGGGCACATGAAAACGAATTACAAACACTCATGTTTACAGAAGATGGCGTACTTGTAAAGAGCAGGCCTATAGCTGGTTATATTGAGCTACATTGTGCATCTATGAATTATGTTCATCATCGTCATTCTGTTTCAACATTGTCTTCACCGAAAAGTTCGAAGCACTGAAGACAAAAACTCATTTTGTATGACTATATATCTTTGGATGGTATAATAAATCCTTTCTGTGTTGGTTCCATACATATTTGTCACACTTGGTAAAACAAATTTTATTGAAAATAATGTGTCTCTTATATAAATCGCTACTCCTTTTGTAAACAAAGTATGATAAATGTTGAATTTTTATTACCTAAAGTTTCTGAACATTATATCAGGAACATCCCAAAGTAGTTGGAGTGAGGTGCTCCGACATGGATGTTCCCGGGAACACTGGACATGACCTTGACCCTGGTGTTGGCCTCCAGGTAGAAGGTGGCCCCGAGGCTGCTGGTGGTGTAGGCGAGACGTCCCCGTCTGATGCTGGGGGTGGACTGTAGGTTCCTCATCAGGGGTGTTGGTGCTTCCTCCAGCTCTGACGCCTTCTGTTTCACCACTGCGTGAATGATCCGCCCATAGTCCAACTCCTGGGTTCCGTTGCCACTGAATAGGACCTGTTCACGTGCAGACATAAGCTGACTTACAGACATATTCACAACCCTATAGCTAGATGGTGATTTCACAACTGCGAAACTCCATGACGCCAAATTTCACTATTTGAAGTTCCAGTTGGATTTCAATTGTACATTCGATGACATAACTTCTCACAATCGTTCTACATTATAAAAACGAAATAATTTTATTGTTTCAGTCTTATGACCAATACCTGGCTGTAGATGAAATAGTAGCCCCCGGTCTTGACTGTCAGAGCACCATCTATGTAGGTAATCGTATCACTGATGAAAGTTACATTTAGGTGATGTCTGAGTCGGAGCGTGGGAACAGCATCTGAATGGCAACACAAGTCATGCATTTAGGGCTTGATCACAAACAATTAGTGAAGGCAAGTGAAGCACATACAACCCTAGCTTCTGAACACTACTCCCTACCAGTTACAATTCATGGTGAACAGGACAGAAATATGACCTTTCTTGTATTTTGACAGAGAGGTGATGGCATTTTAATTCGAATATTGGAATTGAAGATGAATTATTTGCTGACATATCTATTCCAAAGAAACTTACATGTTTAAATTTTAAATATATCAAACACAACTCAGACGTTAACACTGGAAGGAAACAAGGTGAGCGCCCCTGAAACCAGGACAAGAACATAATCACGTTTACCTTAAACGTAATGTACACATGAGAGGTTCACAGTCCCATTAATCGTACAGTACATCTACCTTATTACACACCTGTGTGGTTGTTATGGTAGGGGGACGGTGTGGTAGCCTAGTGGTTAAAGCGTTTGCTCGTCACGCCGAAGACCCGGGTTTGATTCCCGACATGGGTACAATGTGTGAAGCTTATTTTTGGTGTCCCCCGCAGTGATATTGCTGGAATATTGCTAAAGGCGGCGTAAAGCCATACTGAGTCAGTGTTATGGTAGAACCTACCTGTGTAGTTGAAGACAGGGTCAATGAGCAGATGAACAGCTGCCTTGTCCAAGTTAGACTTGTGTGTGTAGATGCTGGCGATGCTTGTGCGTATGTCCTCTGCTGTAAATACATACAAAGGTTCAGCGTTCTGTTCCTGGGGTTTCCTAAAGGCAAATGTAGTATTGGTGGAACCTGAAATACAACTGGGATATTATTGATTAAATCTCACCTCTACGGCCCTCTTCCCAAGTCGGCTGAAACATGCATTAGAATGAATTATTATAGTCCAGCGTACCCATTGCATGGTTTACATGGCATTGATCAGGAGATAGCAGTTTCATACACAGAGCTTAGCATTGTTTGGCAAATAATTTGAAGGGATCTTTCCTATATGTGCAATACAACCCTAAACACAGCGTGTACTTGTGAACATGGGTGACGGGTTTCTTCAGTTTAGATTCACAATACTTGTACTGATATATAGCAATATGAAGCCACAACGTGTACGGCTATAGACACCTATGTGAGGAAGAATTTCATTTTTTCCTCAATTGGATTAATTAATAACACTTTTTATATCAGGGTTTGAACACTTTTTCTTGTTTTGATGCTGGTTTCTGTGCACTGTGTAGATTCACCTACCGCTGCAGCAAGGATTGCTGTCTTGTTGATGGAGAACGTGCACGTGGTCTGTGTGTCAGCTGTATTGGACACCAGGCCAACAAGAACCATCATCAAAATGACGTTCAAGGTCAACACAGTGATTCCACAAATGACGCTGTTCATTACTGTCTACATCCGTTATCTGAAACAAAGACAGCAATGTTGACTTAACCGTTTCACAACCAATTGAGGTTGTTGCGATTGGATAAGTCTTAAGATCTTATTGACACAAAATTACAAAACAATTCAACGAAAGCCTAATCTTGATTATTGAATGATTCCATATATAATTGGGCAGTAAACACATACTTTTTTATGCAAATTATGAGAATTGCGATTGCCTACTGTATGGCAGGACATGTTTTGAGCCACAGGGATTGCTGTTTTCTTGCCAACTCCGTAAGTCGCCGCAAGAGAATCACCACCAGTTAGAGTAGTTTCCTTCACGTCAATGCATGGAGGACATTGGATTGGTGGCTGCATTGTTATAGAGGCCTGGAGCTTCTCGCTCGAGCAGAAGAATAGTAGTAAAGCAAACACGTAGGTGTCATCATACACTACACATCACACACCACACATCACACACCACACATCACACACCACACACCACACACCACACACCACACAAACTCGTTATTCTGGATCTTCTTTTCCAAGTTGGATGGCATGTTAAGTAATGACTTCTTCCACTTCTTTGAGAGTGTTTGGGCAAGTTCCAGACGGGGCATTGCGAACACCTGGGTGGGTGCTGCCTTGTCTTCACATTCTGTAGGATCTGCTCGCAAATTAGCTCAGCTGTTTCTTGTTTGAAGACAGGGTTGGTGGACATGGGTTGTTGTTTCTCGAGCGGACCTAGTGGACATCAGCTCCAAGCAACAGCACAGATATCCAGATCTTGAAACCGGATATCAACGTTTCGACAGTTCCATGAGCATGTTAGTCAATTGTCCAAAGAACATCCGACACATTCATCATGATAGCTGTTGGGCTTATGGTCAAGCGTTGTGACATTTCCACCTGGATATTCTTCTTGTGGACTTTCCGGTAGCGATTTGCATCAGCATGAACAATGATGTTGGATAAACAGTCAGCTTCGTGGCCAGTACTTGCTGTGCAGATCGAGGATTACATGAGTGTTGATTGCCTCTTTGTCGTGACTATGACACGTTTCCTCCTTGCGGCGAAGGTGACAACTTGTTTTGAGAGTGTGCTGTCAAAGCCTTCTTGACATCGACATTCTTGTCTCGAACGTTGACATTTGGTTGAGCTAATTCTCCATGAGATATGCTGAGCAGACATCTTGAAACAAGGGAAACCGGATTCATTGGGTAAGTGCGCCACTTCTCCTTTTGTGTCGTTTGCACATTCTCTTCTTGAGGTCACCAGTGAGGTTCATGATCGCATCCATACTGTTCACCTATGTCGCCTTCGTTTAAGGGCTTTCTGTGGTTCCAATAATGCCACAGATTATCTGGTCAATACCTCATCCAATTCGTATCGATGACTATGTTATTCCACTGTCCATTGACGTGGCCAGAATTGTGGTGCTGCGAGTGCTTCTTGGCAGAACCTGTCCATAATCTGTTGCCCAAGCCAGGTCGTGGAACAAACATGGTAGCGTCCATATCTGCCATAGTTGTAGTTGTGTGTGGCAAATCTTGGAATAATGGCATCAAGATTGCTACAAAATGTTAACATAACTTCAACATCGCATTCCCCGCCCTCGAACACATATCTTTAGATGCCAAAACCATCACCCCACTGTTCTTAGAACAGAAGTTATGAGGAAACATAGATGTTCATCCTGAGGGCCGCCGTTGTGAATTCTGTAAAAGCCAAGTGGGTGGTCAGTGACCTCCCAGCCAAAATTCACCTAGACTCCAAATTTTATCGAAAAGTGGGGCACATGACTGTAAACAGTCACAACAAGCTTTTCACGAATACACTGGTCCTCCAGCCGAACTATTTCCTGGAGTCATCATTGATTTTCAGTGATCAAATCACTTCATTTTCACGCTATTGTGCTTTGAACACCCAATGGAATCTGTTTTGTCTCATAATCAATAATGGTTATTCTCTGCCTTGTTAAATATTTAAAATAACAGGGTACGTAATTCAGGTTTAAACCATGAATTTGTATCTTCCATCATATTCATTATCTTCCATTTGACAGTGATTGATTTCAACCCGACAGACTGAGACATTACCATGACACCAGGCTGTGTGCTGTGTTGGCCACTCTGTGTGTTTCTCTCCTGCACCGCGATGAGGTCCAGCACTGGCAGAAGGTGATGGAGCCTGGCGGATACAGAGAGACAGCTTCATCAACTACTGTACAAGTCAAAGCAATAGGTACTGTCCGAATGGCAACAGATATCAAACCACTTAACCAGTAAGGATACAGAGGTTTTGTGCTTGACCATTACTCAACTTACATGTCCAACTCATAATATTGTCCGTCAGCAATTAAATCAAACAAAGCATTATTGCATATTGCTGGCAGCACGTTGGTTACTCTTATAAATCCCTATAAGTGCGATAGCTTTGTGTTTATTTTACATGTGGCCCACATGACCTTGCACAAAGCTATACATACATGTAAATACAAATTTCAATTGTCCATCTCATATCCTGTCTCCATTACCTAAGTACTGTCAAATGTATGACGCTTACCTCACACAATATGTGTCTTGTCATGTGTAGCGTGTGTTAGATCTTTAATTAAATACCACTCCAGCGTGTTAGGAATACGTTCGTCTTGGTTGTATAAAACATTTGTTCTATATTGCGCTAGTTTCTAAAGTTGGAACATGTCTTATTCCCCATATAACCCCTCCCTAGAGGAATACAATCATATAATAACACGCGAAATATGATGTGAAATAGTTTATCTCATTTCGTGGAGTGGTAACGATTCATATTTAGCCACACCAGACAGTTCTTAAAAAAGAAGAATCTGTTACAGAAAATACTGGCAAAACGACAAAAGAAAAAATAACAAACAAAGAAACAAGCCAGGTCTGAAAAATAATGTGGTGTGTGTCCTTCTTTCTGTGAAACGTATTAAATTTTTTGACGCGGACCGTTCAGTGATCATGTTGAGCGACTGCTTTCACTTCTAGGCAGGCTACCATCGGCCATGTCCTTTACATTGTCAAGTTGTATTGCATGTCATTCATATAGAACTTCTGAAAAGAACGAGAACGGATGTGTTTAAATGTCAACGTCGGCGTACGTCAGGCTGTTGTTGATTCCATTTTTGCTTTCCTTATTAAATATTTATAAATGACAAAATAGAAAATTCCTGTTATCAGGGTATTCAGTTGCCTCATGGTTTATCCCATCTGTTTCGCTTGTAATTTGCCGAGGATTTGGTTGTAATTTCTGATAATGTACCAGGTCTTCAAAGACGCATCAATCTATTTCAAGAATGTTATAATGAATATAGTGTTAATCTAGATAACTGTAAAATTGTTGTCTTTAATATTGGCGATGCCCTTTCTAAATGGGACAAGTGGTATTTTACAAACATTACCATTGAATGTGTTACATCTTATTAATATTTACTCACAACCATGTAAACAAATGTGTCTTGGAATAAGCACTTTCATAATGTTCTTTTGCAATCCAAAAGGGCATTATTTGTTTTTTAACCTTTAGTCTGCTGAATTATATTCACACTTATTACCCCTGCCTGCTGGATTAATTTTAGCATGAGGGTGGGTGATTTCAAACAGTCGGTGCCTCATTAAACAAGTGCCAATTAAAGACATTTTTTGCAAACTATTGTAGAAAACTACACAGTACTATATAAAAATATCCTGGTCATACCATGGTTAAGACCAGAGCGAACACAAAATTTGTAAATCTTCTTGAACTTACCTGAATTGCGTTATTGAAGGTGGTTTGCATTTTCTTTTTTTAATATCGCAACATTTGTGCAAATTGATTTCAATAATCATATCTCCGAAATCTTAATTTTAACTGAGTAAAGGTTCAGTTTTTTTTAATCGGCAAATAACAGCGCGATGGTAAATTATGAACAATTTCAGTAAATTTATTATCTAAACGTTAAACAGAAAATAACTTAATTTTCGAGGTCATCATGTCGGTTGCAGAAATGCGAACATTCGGGTTAGTCTGACGTGTCATGTAATAAAATATGCAGGAAACAATAAATGCCTTATAAATATTCATTAATACTAATTTCAAGCGTTCTGGTTGAAGATATACAATAATAAACAACCCGTGTCATGATGCTAGCAGACGTCCTAAAATCAAACATGGCGTATCGCCCGACCTCTGAATAACGTTTGGCTATTTAAATATCAACAAAGTTTACATTGCCTTTATAAATATGCCTTGGCGAAAGTTGACGATCTTCTCAATCGACGGATGTTTTATTTGTCATTTTCCAATTATTATGACGAAAGAAACACGAAAATAAAGATCGTGAATTCTGATAGCAATATTTCAGTAAGTGCAAATGTCACCGGATGTGATGTCACAGACAGGGGTTGTCTCCTGATAATTTTAAGTACCAAAACAGTTACAGTAAATTTTGAAATATTATAATCACCAATAATATGAGCTAAATATGTGACTTTGACGATATAATTGGCGTATTATTTAATCCGTTTGACCTTGCATGCTCCCGTGACCCGGAAACGGTGGATGATAAATCAACATGCCACATGCAAGTTTCTCGGTATCTTTTATTTGAACTTTTGTTGATATTTAAGAATCACCATTCAATGTTAAGGTGAACTGAATGGGTATGATTCATATTTCTGCGATGTACACGCTGATAAGTTTTACTATTATAAGTGTATCCCACGCAATACGTCTATGGATATCGTCGGTCAGCAAGACCACCCTCTACAACAGGTGCGCGAAAATGGGCTTGACAAAACGTGTTTCAAAATAACATCCCCACGTTGCTGAATATGATAGGGTATATATAAGCAATAAAATGCTACATACATATTTTCGGTGTTAGTTCCACATTACATTTGGGACAGTTTTCCTTATAATAAATTCATAGATTCTAGCATGATTTTTAGAACAATTTCACGAAGCATTTCTAAATACATTCCAAAAGTATGAAGACCGCAATGATTGCGTATTGATGATAGATTTGTAATTGTTTAATTATTTACAGCTGTTTACAGGTTTTAAAATTTTATGGTATATATTTTTATATTTAGTAGTTATTTTCCACAATGATTGTGTGTATGGACACGACATATTGGTCAATGCATCAGCACAGTGTTACTGATCAAACTTCAATTAAAGATATTTTATTCTACAATTATTATCTTTCACTCTGAACATGAATTATGTGAATAGGTAACTATTTGATATCATTTCATTTTAGTATTCCATAAATTATGAATAAATTGATCAGATCCTTAACATATACACACTAAACACATATGGACATTCATCTTGTGCAGTAAGTGGTTTGTTTCCAAATAAAACAATTCTAAATATATTTGTAATAGGAATATGATACATTACTTACTTGTAACAGCACATGAAATTTTTGTTTGTTTAATCACAAGAACCATGGTGGCACATAAGCTGGTGAGTTAGCAATATGTTTCTAAGAAAATGCTATCTCAGTCTTCTGGTTGGAGTGAAAAGAAACATGCCTGTATACATGTTTACCCTTGCCAGATGTATGTTTCTGGTCAGCCACGCCCCATGACTTTAGTACACGTTATGTGGTCTATTTTGCATATACAGGTACTGCTGCAAACCTGTTTTTCCTTTGTATGCAATCACAGTATCACTACTTCCTCAGCTGGTGTGTATAAAAGTTCCCCTGTCATCATGAAACAAGAATTATAAAGGAAAGTCATTTACAATTAAAAACATATCTGTCTTTCCGTGAATACTCTTTGTCTTAGTGCCAGAAATTGTCAGTGTCATAAAAACTTTCAAAATAATTTTCATAAGGATTTTTCTCAGATAGACCTAAGTTAAACCATGTGACAAGGAAGGTAGAATTATAACTTTAAAAGCCCTCATTTCTGAGGTGTTCATATTTTTCACATTCTTATATATTTTAAGGACAAAATGTGAGAATGTAGATCTGCCATAAAACAAATTATTGTCTTAAAATGAGAAAAGGAATCATTCCGACGCAAATTCTTACCCATTGATTCACGAAAACCAGTTAAAATGTACAGTTGATCTAGTGACTTTTGTACCTATGATTTCTAGTGATTTGGTACCCAAATGGGTATGTGATTTTGTAGATCTACCTAGAATCATTTCAGAGATATACATTAATTTTAGTGTCTGAAACTTAACATAATATCGCTTTCCTATCACAACACATTCTAACTTAGGTTTAACCAACTTTACTGGCCTCTTCTTCAGTGACAAGACGTCAATTTTCTCTCAAAACTAAACAATCAATTTCAAGGATCACAGTCATAATCATATTATGAACTTGATGAAATATTTTATTGTGTGTTCTGTTCATCTACATGAAAACATAAATATAATTATAGATCTATTGTCTTACTTTCTTAGGTACAAATTCACAAAGTATTTTGGGTACATTTTAATTTGTTTTGGGTACAACATAACATAAAGGAGCCTAGAATCTAGATCTATATATATTTACACCACCTCCATACAGTCGTCGTGTACCAATATTTTAATCGGTTCAGAGGACTGGAGGTTCTCAGAAAGTTTTCAACAACATCTTTAATATTCTAAATTGTTCTTTTTGTAATGTACAACCGATAACAATATTATGTTGTTATTATTATGGCATATCAATACGTAATATCGCTCTCCGTTGCGTTCGTTTTCAGAAAATAATTTTAAATTAAAATCATCGATCGTGAAATCAATTACCGTTTCGGATTTAGACTGACACATTTGATGGCGGCAATCACGAAGAAATATGAAACCAACAGGGCTGAGGACTGCTCTCCAGATAAATAAATAGTAAATAGTTGACGAAAAATAGTAAAGTATGTATTTTCTATTGAATTTAAATCAATTTCGGAATTTCTTTATGATAGCTTACCAACGTTTTCATGTTTTGCTTCCATGTGTCACATGCGGTACGTGCTTCTGGTTTCAGAAATGATAGCTAAAATTGCAAGTATTTTGATTATTTCTCGTAAACTGCACTATTTACCGAAAACGTGTAAAACGAACAACGGATATAACGAACTGATTTCTCTGGTCCCTTGTAGTTCGTTATATCCGTGTTCTACTGTACGTCAAAACGTTAGCAACGCCTTACACGTGGAATTACATAATTAACCCATCTAAAAACTTTCTATCAATAAACATTGGCTTGAGAGCTTTACAAAGGATGAATTTTAATGTTAAATTTATGATGGTTTGACACTTTCGTATTCAAACCGTCACAATATCTAGAATTAGCCTTGGGGAATTAGCTCGGGATCGGGCACCACCTTCAAAGAAACCAAACAAAGTGTCTATGGCCAGCTCCTTTATTGGGGATTTCTCGACAGTCTGTCACATTTAAAATAAGAAATATTTTTACATATAAAGTACAAAGTCATATAGAACATTTACAGTTTCCATAAAAGAAGCAGTTATCACAATAGTGCGTGATATTAAACAATGATTATACATAAGAGTGTAAATGTCATGATATACCAATGTATCATGGGCTAAGTGATAAAACAACCAATTACAAATAACACTGTTAAAGTAAGTCTACAAAGATACCTGTGAACAAAGCTTCCATGTTCTTATGTGATACTTATTTTCAGCCACTCCTAATTATGATTACGCCTTGCTAAATGGGAGTGCCATAAGATATGTCTTATTTACGTATAAACCTAGTTAAACTCAATATCGGTATCGCATGTACGCAGATTTAAATATAAATGACAATATGTGTTGGCTGTACTCCTGAGCATATATCATTCATTGTCTTATGCTGGTATATGTTATACTTGAAGGCCATATCTATAATTCATCTAAACTACCGCAGCAAACAAACTATATCTGATAGCTTCCACATACACTGAGTTAACGGGCCCATTAACGAATGTCCATTCACATTACTGAATGGTATAATATATGGATATATGTACATTGTAGGCATTGCTCGTAATGTAGACATGTTTGCTGAAGCTGTGTTACAAATGCATTATGCTCAGACCTATGTAAGTACAAGAGAGTTACCTATCTTTTTTGGTACATCGCTAACAGATTAACTAAATGATTACATGGATATTATTACTGATTTTAGCTCTGGCTTAGTTGTGCTATTAGCATAAATATGTGTGATGTGAATACATCATATATTAGCTACAGAAATTAACGTTTTCTGCCAGGCTAGATCCATCAAATAACTCATATAAAAAATATTTAAAACAGTCTGGATTCTGTTTATGAACAAGTAATACATGCAATGTATGGTTCATCATAGAATCCTTACATTAAAAGATAATGTACATACCTCGTGTGACATAAAAGGTCTGATCAAAGTGAAATAGTTCGTCTGCATTTACGCGACATTTTCACATATACAAAATAACTGAATCACACTAAAATATCAACACGCAGATAAAATACACAGCTTGCTACCACGACACCCGAATGTTAACATCTTATTTCCGACTCGGAACATGTTTGATATTCAATATATGCTATACTGTGGAGTTAATACTTAAACGATAGTTTTGTCTAAACCTAACGCACGTACATTTGACAGATAAGTCCGTTAAATAGATACAACTCACTTAATATATTTGCACTTATACACGGTCGGAAATCCCCAATAAAGGAGCTGGCCATAGACACTTTGTTTGGTTTCTTTGAAGGTAAGTCATGTTCACCTTACTATTTCTCTAAAGTTATAAGTTAAATTGTTTTATAATTTGTATCGTATATGGAGCAATATTGCCAGCGGTAAAGGTGTTTAATCTTATGTTATTGACCGTGTATAAGTGCAAATATATTAAGTGAGTTGTATCTATTTTAATCTTATGTAAGATTAAACACCTTTACCGCTGGCAATATTGCTCCATATACGATACAAATTATAAAACAATTTAACTTATAACTTTAGAGAAATAGTAAGGTGAACATGACTTACCTTCAAAGAAACCAAACAAAGTGTCTATGGCCAGCTCCTTTATTGGGGATTTCTCGACAGTGAGGTACCCCCGGGGCTAGCCAGTATATATACTCTAGACACCCTGAATGGTCACGAATTTACTGCATGTTCAATTATCAGCTTGATAAGAAAATTTGAGTTCGTGCGCCGAGAATAGGGATTAAGGCTTGCCTAAGAAGTTTGACCAAGTGATGTCCACATAAGTTGAATAATAATTGATGAAGTAGTCCGAAAATATTGATATGAGTTGGATGTATCAGCAAACGTGTGACAAGCGCTCATTGCGATAGAGCCTGAGACACGTACAGATAGATAATACTGACCATGCTCCAAGGATGTTATGTAATTTTCTAGATAGCTGCGACCTCCACATGTGAGACTGATTGAATACAGCACCTTACATTTAACTTAATATAACACAATAAAGACTATTACCACAGTTAACTATTATATAAATATTGAGGAAAACATGACCAATTTTACAACTATGACAAATTGATACAAATGACATGCAGGAACTGAAATCACTTGCTACCACTGGGCGCCATATTTGGTCCACATTGTGTGACATACATCTTCAACTGTCGTGACAAGTAAAGCTGTCGTAAATACTCATACCTTAATTTTGAGAATTCATCTTGATTGTAGAGTACACAGCCCTCCAACACTTGGCTTGTTTCTGTTTGGTGTGTCCGCCATACTCGACAACCAATCAACCAATCACACGTAAGTACGTACGTGTCAAGCTGTTAGAGGATAATATACTGGCATTATTTTATATTATGTTTCAGGAAGTATGCTATGTAAATTTGTGTGTTTTTCCTCGAACGCTAATGCATAGCTTTCCCTGTGTTTCACGATTTCTGAGTGCAAATATGTCACGCGCACGCACACACACACACACACACACACACACACACACACACACACAGGGTGGCAGTTGCTATTCACAAATACATGTAGTTTTTTTTAGCATGAACGTGATGATCTATTTGTGGAAATTTGCCAACACAACCTGGATTCACCCGGATGTATGACACAATACCGCCATGTTTAGCTGAACACTTGCCAGATTATATGACACACGAAAGCGTGAGGGACTTTTGTGAGCGATGGTCGTGGGATCCCAACTCTGTTAAGTGTGTGTTTTACTTCATTGTGGTAATTAATACATGTAATCATGTTTTATCAACTTTTTCCAGATATAGAACATAAACATATACGTAGGCTGTCGACAGATCGATGTTTTCATGCTCAGGGGTTTTGGGTGTTAAAGACATATTGATTTTGAGGTATCGTATTGAATTAGAAACCTGTTTTTCAGTTTACTTGGATCAATCAGAATAAAGCATCCATCAGTGTCATGGTAAAATTTACTTATTTATTGACACTTTTGACTCATTTAGAGCGTGGGTATGAGATGTGTAATAAACTTAGTATTGAACTCGAATTCCACATACCATTCTGGATCTGTTTCCCTGATTGGTCACTTGTTGTGGTATCCGTCGAAGTAAGTGCAGCTTCAAGTTTGTCTTTGTTTAATCCCCTGTGCTGCATTGCGGTCGGCATCAGATCCTTTAAAACGGCGTCGAAGGGATCGAAAATGTTTAGTCGTTCTTCGTACTACTGTATCATAATCACCGCTTTCACGTATCTGCTGGGACCCCATAGGCCACAACAAATGCGCTCCTCTGAATATTAAGTTGGAAGTCATGTCTTTAGGATACTCAAAGACACAAGTGTGCCTGAATACTGACAAGAACATAGTATTATATCACACACCTTTGACATGATTGTGAAAACCAAGCTGCACCTGATGCTGGAAAATAAGGCCGATCCGAAAAAAACATCGCCGAGCTTTCGGATCGGATCTGCGGGCAGGCCCGTAACAAATCAGGTCGATTCCTGAGGAAAGCTTAGCGCGGACTTCCCGGTGAGTCACCAGCGTACACAATGAGCTGGAGTGTTGCATGAGTGACGTGACCAGGACACAGAAACATGCTATGTTGAGACATTATCTGGCTGCCGTTCACTACATAATACCAAGCTCGTAAATTACATCCTGTTCGTTTCGAACAAAAACTTTCTCCTTGTAGAGTATTTGAATAGATTCATTTAATTAATTCATAAATGGTGTATAACGTGAAGTATAATTCATAAGATTTCTTGGAACGTTTATCTTGATCAAAGCTTGTAACTATATATTCGTGACATAATACATGCAATGTGGGTATTTATGACCTGGCTATATGACCTGGCTATATGACGCCAACACAACCATGTACAGCTCCATTGCTAATCCAGCTCGCACAATCCTGTACTGTCGTCACAACGAGATCTATGTTTCCATTGCGGCCGGACTGTATGGTAACTAGAACGGGTTGAAAATTGAATCACATGTCCTACGCGGATAAATGCATTGTGCAACGATGTGTGACAATGTGAGAGTAAACAAATGTTCACAGCATACATGAGTCATTGTATTTCTATGGTTACATACACTGTTTCACATTCAACGCGACACATTACTTGCTATAAATAACAACAAAGTCCATGACGTTCGATATCGCGGTGTTGACACTACAGAATATACCCGTTCTGACTCGCGCACCGTCATCACCTAAACCGTCTTTACCTCGTTGGTTGACCTCCATATTCCGGTGCAGGCCAATACCTACATCTGGATTACCCAGGAGCTGTAAGTCACAAGTGATTTATATAACATTTATTCCTTTACTGTGAATGTGGCAGGAATATAAGACATGTATAGCCGTTACACTGTGAGAATACTCAAGTAAACTTCACCAACTATTGTCATTACGTACTGATCATATACGGCAAGGGGGGGGGGGGGGGGGGGGGGGGGGGGGGGGGGATGGGCTGTGATTCTGGTCTCGTCGGCTGGAAACTGACCACGGCCCGTCCCCCTGTGTGTGAGGCTGTCTCGGCAAGGTGACAAGGCACACGGGGTGCTGATGGTGGGTCTTCTATCTCCGTCCACGATTCAGTGGAAACTCTATTTCCCTCTATTGAATGATCATTATATAGTTTGCAAAATACGTGTCTTTATAAAGAAACGGTTAATACCAAAATTCGATTCCCGACAGAATTTTCAGGTTCACAATATCTATATGAAAACGGTTCCTTACATTTGGGCGCGACCGTGGCGGATACTGATTTTTGTTTATAACGATTTTGTGACAAACCACTGGTAGTTGAGGTAAGCGTTAATTTCCTGTGGTCATTTTACGAACTGCGGACGATTTCACTCACTGTTACCTCTATCATCTGATGTTTCTGCCAATATATTGTGCTGAATGTTTATTGTTTCTTGCTTCTTAAAACCCGTTAAATCAATACATGGTAAGGAAACATGATTCATTATGACATGAAATTTATATAATCACATTATTAGAAATTTGCTAAATGCTAATATTTCATGAATAGTTTTAGTTTTTATTGAAATCGTCACAAAATTGATCTTGCTCACGTCGGCTTTGTTACCTTGATGGTGTTAAATGTTGTTTAGATTTTGTCTTTACTAACCATTAGTATTTCAGATAAGCGTTTATTTCCTGTGCCATATATTAGTTAATGTTTTTCAGACCTGTTAAATGAATCAAACTTTAAATCAAGTTAACATTATTCTCACAGCATGTGTCATTTAAACAATGGCATTTTCAGAAAATTGCTAAATATATAGTACAATAAATACTTTAGTTTTTGACGAATTTATCACAGAATTGATGATATTGATTTCTTGAAGAAGTTGTATGCGGATTGTATGTACGTGCTGGCACGCCATTATGTGATCTTGTATTCACACCGTGAATTTCTGGAATGCCCATTGAGTCGTTAAATGTTGTTCACCACATTTCCTTTGTACTTGGTCAGTGTACCGTTGTTTTGTCCACCTTCGTGTAACGCATGCACAATGCCCATACACGCTCACAAGTGTTACTGATCATTGCCAGAGAAATATATTTCATTTTGGCATCGCATTTGATCTTTTCCCCATTTCTCGTTTGTGGATCTAAAATACTGTTAATTGATCTGCCTGGCTGTCCATGCCTCGCTGTCTCGAATGACCGGATATCTCGAGTTACACCACGGCTCCTGCAACACTGGCCTTCTGTCGTGCACCTGTCGTGGACAGTTGCAAAGACTGCAAGAAATTTGTTTCTGTATGTTGACAACTTTTGATCACATAATTCTGGAAAGAATTATCAAAGATTGAATAAATATGATCTAGAAATATACCCAGTAATTAAATATATATAATTAGATAAAATAATGAATTGTTGAAGTTTGATTCATAATATGCAATAAACTTGTGTCACGATTGAGCATTTCGAGAATATTTTAAACAGATTAAAGGAGCGTAATTTGTATATAATAAGAGCATTTTCATGTAAATATATCTTGTTAAGTTGAACGTATGTGAACTATGCTAGCAATAGATTTTGTCTGTTTTAAATATTTATGGATTTTGAATGGTAAATAATATCGACTTTCCTCTTCGACTTTCGATGTCGTTGAGTACATATCATAATCTAAAGAATTCTCAGGGGTGGAAATTTCGATGGATGGACATTAGTTGATGAGTTTGTCATGGGCATTATGACATATGTGACATCGACAGTGTTGGTTGTGGGTTCAGTGAAATATGTTCCAGAACATGACATGTTATTTTGCTCGTGTTAAATCGGTGTCGACAGAAACTGACAGGGTTACTAATCAATACAAATCATGATGGCAAATAGCTACATGACCACACCCAATCTATGCTGCAGTCTATGAATAACTAGATCAAACATCCTGGGTATTGCACTGTTAAGTCCATAACCCCGCTACTCCGAACACTGGAATCGGTCGAATTAGCACGTGTCCAGATTAACTTGTCAGAGTTACACATCGCCTACTGTTCTTTTTTATGTGCAGAGTGTCCGGACTAAGGAGGGTTGCCTCTATATTCACACGTGTTTGTTTGATTGTCGTCACTTCCGTCTCGCTCGTAGTCGTGCAACCCAAAAATACTTGGTTTAATGCACGACTTGTTCGCGTTCCCCATTGTATTGTACGTTGAGTGCATTAGAACATGGTCCCCAGCCAGATACAAACTTGTGTTACCTCCAGCTTACGGTTACCTTGATTGCTGGTAACATTTCCGAGCTTGGTGTTTAAGAAGATGGCCAGACAGGTATAATGTTTGTGTTTATTCAATATAGTAATGAACTCTTCACAACAGTGGAAGGTTAAAAACTAAACTGACGTCCAAAAGAAACTTTACCAACTGAAAATATATATTTCAGACATTTTTCAGTATATTTTGTTTCGATGAAGTCTATCTAAAACACATAACCAACAGTAGTGTTTGCAGAAAATGTTAATCGTTTGTTGCATGTTTGCGAGATAACACGCGAAAAAGTGAAAAACACGTGCACCACGGACAACTGCAAATGCACGTACGGGTAAGGGTATAAAACGATTGCAAAGGCAAGTCAGACATCCACAGTGATAAAAAAAACACAAAAGAAATTCCACGACGAACAGTCGAACAACGTGAACGAGCCTTGGGTATGGTACAGATGGGAGCCACCCACGCCCATATTGAACGAATCTTCGGTTGCTCCCGTGTTGCCGTTACCAACTTGATGCAACGTCACAAACAGACAGGGCGGGCCGCTGACAGGCCAAGAACAGGCAGACCCAGGGTGACCACGCCCCATGATGACCGGTACTTGCGTACCTTGCACCTCGGAAATCGCTTCCTGACAGTGACGTCATCGGCGACAAATTCCTTAGGTCACAGGGTTAGTCGACAGACAGTGGCCAGGAGACTCAGGGCTCATGGAATCTTGGCTTTTAGACCATACAGAGGACAGCTATTGCCAGCGTAACAGCTAGAGCCCATACAGCCCATTGTCACTAACTTCCTCGCAGCCAACAACGTCAACGTCCTGCCGTGGCCTGCACGCTCACCGGATATGTCCCCCATAGAACACCTCTGGGACTTGATTGATCGTCGTGTTCGACAACGACCACACTATCCAGCCAAC
Organism: Haliotis rufescens; assembly: GCF_023055435.1. NCBI lineage: Eukaryota > Metazoa > Mollusca > Gastropoda > Lepetellida > Haliotidae > Haliotis > Haliotis rufescens. Next base: position 2,282,113 of record NW_025964346.1, read on the forward strand.
CGGCAAGAACTGATCTTGGCCCTCCAAGAAGAATGGCGTCAAATCCCACGTGACCACATCAGACGACTGGCTTTTTCTGTACGTCGAAGAGTTGTTGCGTGTATTGAGGCATTTGGTAGTCACACACGCTACTAATGACTTGTTATTGAACGTGAGCGATTGTTTATGTACTCTGCCTATTGTCCATGATTCTGAAAGCTCGAGTTTTGTACCACACCCAACTTTAGGGGCTCTGACGTCATTCTCGTTCGCGGTATGATAGTCATTGTTAGTGTTGATTATGTTGATATATTGATCTTCTCAATACACTTTACTTCATGCATGTATGTTTTGTTGTTTTCGAGCAAGAGTGATTTCAAACTCTGCTAAAGTTTCTTTTGGACGTCAGTTTACAATGTTAAACATATACCGTAGCTCAATAACAATAATAACAAACCACTGTAGGTTATTGGATAACCCTTGGATAGGAAGGTTATATGAATGAATTAACATCGTCACACAACAGAGATGACCGCCCTGTGTGTTGTATCGCCATATCATCATGTTCAATGTTCTATGTCTTCGCACCTACTGACCCACGTCAATGCACCAGTGTTTGTCTCTGTATCTCTGGCTCCTGTGTAATGTTATCACACGACCTAAACAACACCTGTAAAGTGTAGCACACCACACTCATGGACACTCACATCATTCCTGACCCGTGAACATCCGAATTGGTCTCCAGCAGCCCATGCCTGCCCAGAGGCGACTAACGGGATCGGGTGGTCAGGCCTGCTGACTTGGTTGATGCATGTCATCGTATCCCAGTGAGTGAGTGAGTGAGTGAGTTGGGTTTAACGCCGCTTTTAACATTATTCCAGTTATATCACGGCGTGTCAGCTTAATGTGGGATGAGAGCCCGAAGTGTTGCAGGTCTCAACTAGAAACATAATCGGGGCGAACCGGGATTCGAACCCACAATCATAGGTTTCTGGCGTGCCCAAGGGACGCAACTCTGCAAAGCGAATCGCGGCGCCTTAGACCACTGGGTCTCCCGTGCCCCTTATCGTATCCCAATTGCTTAGATCGATGCATATCATGTCAATCACTGGATTGTCTGATTCAGACTCGATTATTTGCATACTGCCGTCATATGGCTGGAATATTGCTGAGTGCGGCGTGAACAGCATACAAACACATCACTCCTGTACAAAAACACAATTCAGAATGAAATGTTTAGGAAAGTGAATAGTTTTATTAGGTTCCTCTGTATACAACGTAAGGGGCGGGGCCATTGTTCGTTTCATTTGTGGAGGAGGCGAGGGATAACGTGGGATGAGTGTACACACAGAGTCTGGCATGGAACCCAGGGTGTGATGCTTCTGATGTCAATTGTCATATACAGCTTGTCTTCTGACCCAAAGTAGGACTTATAGCAATCACCGCTGGCAAACTAATAAATCCAGGAAATTGACCAGTTATAGGGCGAAAAGAGAAATATGTTGAACGAATGTAAGTTTAATGGCACCCTCAACATGTAGAGAGTGACGAATCATGCCCCACGAAATATTTAAGGTAGTCGAAATCCCAAGCGTCAAACCTTTCAAAAACTATTTCAATACGAGCGGAACAGACATAAATCCCTGTTGTATAATACCCGAGGATCCTGCATTGTTGTGTCGTTTGTACATAATTTTACCACTCAGAGTTGCTTAGGGAGATTCTCAGTGTCCAGGTGAGGACTGAATGTGATTTCAAGTTGATATTGACATTTTATAACCTGACCCCTACGTTACGTAAGTATTATCCAAAGTTGATGTGCACTGAACGATTTACTATTAAATGGCTGTTCTGTTGCCAGATACTCACAGATACCACAACATGCTCTGTTGCAGAGAGTAAGTTTAATCTGTCCCCTCGAATCTCACCAATACCTTACGTTATTGGTCTAGTGGTGGAGTGTCAGCCCGGACAAAACAAGGACTGATCGGCTCGGAGTCAGTATACTAGCACGCACGCACGCACGCACACACACTCACGCACGGCACGGCACGCACGCACGCACGCACGCACGCACTAACACACGTGCATGCAGGTCGTTCTAACTGCAATAATCTTGGACGCGACGTTAAACCCAATTTCACCTCACCTCTAAACCGCTAACATAAGATGAGAGGTTATTGCCCGCTGCATTCTAAATATAAACCCCCCACCCCCGCGTTAAGACACCATCTCTGCTTCGATTTTGTCTTATTAATCTATGGTGATAATAACGCTCTATATGCTTCGACTTGTGTGTAAGTTTTGACCCCAATAACACCGCTGAGCTACTAGTATACGTTTCATTGTAAAACGAGGCGTTCCTGATTCAGATGACAATGTATTAAGAAGTTAATAAACCCTTGATCTGGAGTGCGGACTAGACACCCACTGTAGGTTGATGACCCCCGCCACAGTGAAAATATGACACCTTATGAACCCGCATTTATTAACCCTGGCACTAGTTGATAGCCACCATCACCACCACCACCACCAACACCAACAACACCACCACCACCACTACCACCACTACCACTACAATTTTATTGATATGTCGGCACGGCACTAGTTGCTATCCAGATCCACCACGGGGAGGTTCCATGCCATGGATCCATGGTTACGCGAGAAATATTCCAAATGAACCCCCATGAGGAGAAAGGTCTATATTTCTGGGGACACTGGACATGACCTTGACCCTGGTGTTGGCCTCCAGGTAGAAGGTGGCCCCGAGGCTGCTGGTGGTGTAGGCGGGACGTCCCCGTCTGATGCTGGGGGTGGACTGTAGGTTCCTCATCAGGGGTGTTGGTGCTTCCTCCAGCTCTGACGCCTTCTGTTTCACCACTGCGTGAATGATCCGCCCATAGTCTAACTCCTGGGTTCCGCTGCCACTGTACACGATCTGTAGCAATCAAGACAATGGTATGAAACTATTGTGTAGATCTTATAAACAAATACAGTCAAACACCTATGGGTCGAAGTCTGACGTGTCGAACTTACGGTTGTGTCGAAGTAAAGGCTTGGTCCCTGCGTACTCCCGTGAAGATCCGGGGTAGAATAGGTCTTCAGCAACCCATGCTCGCCGTAAAAGGCGACTATGCTTGTCGTAAGAGGCGACTAACGGGGGTTTGGTGGTCAGGTTCGCTGACTTGATTGATGCATGTCATCCTATCCTAATCACTGGATTGTCTGGTCCAGACTCGATTATTTACAGACCGCCGTCATGAAGCTGGATTATTGCTAACTGCGGCGTTTAACAAAAAACCCAAATCAAACCAGCTATAATAATAATATTAATAATAATAATAATAATAATAATAATAATAATTATTATTTTTCATTTTCTGTCCATTTGTCATAATCCTATGGCAGTATGAAAGAAGCATGCTCCCAAAGATCGCGTGTGACATCCAACTCGGGATCATGTCACTAACATACACTGTAGATCAGCTTCACCCCATCGCCATTGAACCGTGGCCAGAACTACGTCCACTGTGTCACCTGATGGTCAGCAACATAATACATAACTAATGTAACTGTGTATCTACCTGAGAGTAGGTGAAGTAATACCCCCCTTGTGGGACGATAATAGCACCATCCTGATAAGTCATGCCGTTTTCCAAACATGTGCTTCCAGTTGTATTTTTCCAGTGTAAAGTCACATACGCATCTGGGGAGAATAAGAATAATTACAATGAAACATTAACGGAAGTCAAAAGTGATCATAGAACTAACAACTATGTTTTTCACTTAAAACAATAAATGTATTCAACTTATTGCGCTGTTGATGGTTAGACAGATGTGTCTCACCTGTGTACAGGTGTGTTGTGTTGATGGTCAGGTACATGTGTCTCACCTGTGTACAGGTGTGTTGTGTTGATGGCCAGGTACATATGTCTCACCTGTGTACAGGTGTGTTGTGTTGATGGTCAGGTACATGTGTCTCACCTGTGTACAGGTGTGTTGTGTTGATGGTCAGGTACATGTGTCTCACCTGTGTACAGGTGTGTTGTGTTGATGGTCAGGTAGATGTGTCTCACCTGTGTACAGGTGTGTTGTGTTGATGGTCAGGTACATGTGTCTCAGCTGTGTACAGGTGTGTTGTGTTGATGGCCAGTTAGATGTGTCTCACCTATTTACAGGTGTGTTGTGTTGATGGTCAGGTAGATGTATATCACCTGTGTACAGGTGTGTTGTGTTCATGGTCAGGTAGATGTGTCTCACCTGTGTACAGGTGTGTTGTGTTGATGGTCAGGTACATGTGTCTCAGCTGTGAACAGGTGTGTTGTGTTGATGGCCAGTTAGATGTGTCTCACCTGTTTTCAGGTGTGTTGTGTTGATGGCCAGGTACATATGTCTCACCTGTGTATAGGTGTGTTGTGTTGATGGTCAGGTACATATGTCTCACCTGTGTACAAGTGTGTTGTGTTGATGGTCACGTAGATGTGTCTCACCTGTGTACAGGTGTGTTGTGTTAATGGTCACGTAGATGTGTCTCACCTGTGTACAGGTGTGTTGTGTTGATGGTCAGGTACATGTGTCTCACCAATGTACAGGTGTGTTGTGTTGATGGTCAGGTACATATGTCTCACCTGTGTACAGGTGTGTTGTGTTGATGGTAAGGTACATGTGTCTCACCTGTGTACAAGTGTGTTGTGTTGATGGCCAGGTACATGTGTCTCAGCTATGTACAGGTGTGTTGTGTTGATGGTCAGGTACATGTGTCTCACCTGTGTACAGGTGTGTTGTGTTGATGGTCAGGTACATGTGTCTCACCTGTGTATAGGTGTGTTGTGTTGATGGTCAGGTACATATGTCTCACCTGTGTACAAGTGTGTTGTGTTGATGGTCACGTAGATGTGTCTCACCTGTGTACAGGTGTGTTGTGTTGATGGTCAGGTAGATGTGTCTCACCTGTGTACAGGTGTGTTGTGTTGATGGTCACGTAGATGTGTCTCACCTGTGTACAGGTGTGTTATGTTGATGGTCAGGTAGATGTATCTCACCTGTGTACAGGTGTGTTATGTTGATGCTTAGGTACATGTGTCTCACCTGTGTACAGGTGTGTTGTGTTGATGGTCAGATAGATGTATCTCACCTGTGTACAAGTGTGTTGTGTTGATGGCCAGGTACATATGTCTCACCTGTGTACAAGTGTGTTGTGTTGATGGTCACGTAGATGTGTCTCACCTGTGTACAGGTGTGTTGTGTTGATGGTCACGTAGATGTGTCTCACCTGTGTACAGGTGTGTTGTGTTGATGGTCACGTAGATGTGTCTCACCTGTGTACAGGTGTGTTGTGTCGATGGCCAGGTAGATGTGTCTCACCTGTGTACAGGTGTGTTGTGTTGATGGTCACGTAGATGTGTCTCACCTGTGTACAGGTGTGTTGTGTTGATGGTAAGGTACATGTGTCTCACCTGTGTACAAGTGTGTTGTGTTGATGGCCAGGTACATGTGTCTCAGCTATGTACAGGTGTGTTGTGTTGATGGTCAGGTACATGTGTCTCACCTGTGTACAGGTGTGTTGTGTTGATGGTCAGGTACAAGTGTCTCACCTGTGTACAAGTGTGTTGTGTTGATGGTCACGTAGATGTATCTCACCTGTGTACAGGTGTGTTGTGTTGATGGTCAGGTACATGTGTCTCACCTGTGTACAGGTGTGTTGTGTTTGATGGTCAGGTACATGTGTCTCACCTGTGTACAGGTGTGTTGTGTCGATGGCCAGGTAGATGTGTCTCACCAGTGTACAGGTGTGTTGTGTTGATGGTCAGGTACATATGTCTCACCTGTGTATAGGTGTGTTGTGTTGATGGTCAGGTACATGTGTCTCACCTGTGTATAGGTGTGTTATGTTGATGGTCAGGTACATATGTCTCACCTGTGTATAGGTGTGTTGTGTTGATGGTCAGGTACATGTGTCTCACCTGTGTATAGGTGTGTTGTGTTGATGGTCAGGTACATATGTCTCACCTGTGTATAGGTGTGTTATGTTGATGGTCAGGTAGATGTGTCTCACCTGTGTACAGGTGTGTTGTGTCGATGGCCAGGTAGATGTGTCTCACCAGTGTACAGGTGTGTTGTGTCGATGGTTAGGTACATATGTCTCACCTGTGTACAAGTGTGTTGTGTTGATGGTCACGTAGATGTGTCTCACCTGTGTACAGGTGTGTTGTGTTGATGGTCACGTAGATGTGTCTCACCTGTGTACAGGTGTGTTGTGTTGATGGTAAGGTAGATGTGTCTCACCTGTGTACAAGTGTGTTGTGTTGATGGCCAGGTACATGTGTCTCAGCTATGTACAGGTGTGTTGTGTTGATGGTGAGGTACATGTGTCTCACCTGTGTACAGGTGTGTTGTGTTGATGGTCAGGTACATATGTCTCACCTGTGTACAAGTGTGTTGTGTTGATGGTCACGTAGATGTGTCTCACCTGTGTACAGGTGTGTTGTGTTGATGGTCACGTAGATGTGTCTCACCTGTGTACAGGTGTGTTGTGTTGATGGTCACGTAGATGTGTCTCACCTGTGTACAAGTGTGTTGTGTTGATGGTCACGTAGATGTGTCTCACCTGTGTACAGGTGTGTTATGTTGATGGTCAGGTAGATGTATCTCACCTGTGTACAGGTGTGTTATGTTGATGCTTAGGTACATGTGTCTCACCTGTGTACAGGTGTGTTGTGTTGATGGTCAGATAGATGTATCTCACCTGTGTACAAGTGTGTTGTGTTGATGGCCAGGTACATATGTCTCACCTGTGTACAAGTGTGTTGTGTTGATGGTCACGTAGATGTGTCTCACCTGTGTACAGGTGTGTTGTGTTGATGGTCACGTAGATGTGTCTCACCTGTGTACAGGTGTGTTGTGTTGATGATCACGTAGATGTATCTCACCTGTGTACAGGGGTGTTGTGTCGATGGCCAGGTAGATGTGTCTCACCTGTGTACAGGTGTGTTGTGTTGATGGTCAGGTACATGTGTCTCACCTGTGTATAGGTGTGTTGTGTTGATGGTCAGGTACATATGTCTCACCTGTGTATAGGTGTGTTATGTTGATGGCCAGGTAGATGTGTCTCACCTGTGTACAGGTGTGTTCTGTCGATGGCCAGGTAGATGTGTCTCACCAGTGTACAGGTGTGTTGTGTTGATGGTCAGGTACATGTGTCTCACCTGTGTATAGGTGTGTTGTGTTGATGGTCAGATAGATGTATCTCATCTGTGTTCAAGTGTGTTGTGTTAATGGCCAGGTACATCTGTCTCACCTGTGTACAAGTGTGTTGTGTTGATGGTCACGTAGATGTGTCTCACCTGTGTACAGGTGTGTTGTGTTGATGGTCACGTAGATGTGTCTCACCTGTGTACAGGTGTGTTGTGTTGATGGTAAGGTACATGTGTCTCACCTGTGTACAAGTGTGTTGTGTTGATGGCCAGGTACATGTGTCTCAGCTATGTACAGGTGTGTTGTGTTGATGGTCAGGTACATGTGTCTCACCTGTGTACAGGTGTGTTGTGTTGATGGTCAGGTACAAGTGTCTCACCTGTGTACAAGTGTGTTGTGTTGATGGTCACGTAGATGTATCTCACCTGTGTACAGGTGTGTTGTGTTGATGGTCAGGTACATGTGTCTCACCTGTGTACAGGTGTGTTGTGTTTGATGGTCAGGTACATGTGTCTCACCTGTGTACAGGTGTGTTGTGTCGATGGCCAGGTAGATGTGTCTCACCAGTGTACAGGTGTGTTGTGTTGATGGTCAGGTACATATGTCTCACCTGTGTATAGGTGTGTTGTGTTGATGGTCAGGTACATGTGTCTCACCTGTGTATAGGTGTGTTATGTTGATGGTCAGGTACATATGTCTCACCTGTGTATAGGTGTGTTGTGTTGATGGTCAGGTACATGTGTCTCACCTGTGTATAGGTGTGTTGTGTTGATGGTCAGGTACATATGTCTCACCTGTGTATAGGTGTGTTATGTTGATGGTCAGGTAGATGTGTCTCACCTGTGTACAGGTGTGTTGTGTCGATGGCCAGGTAGATGTGTCTCACCAGTGTACAGGTGTGTTGTGTCGATGGTCAGGTACATGTGTCTCACCTGTGTATAGGTGTGTTGTGTTGATGGTCAGATAGATGTATCTCATCTGTGTTCAAGTGTGTTTAGTTAATGGCCAGGTACATATGTCTCACCTGTGTACAAGTTTGTTGTGTTGATGGTCACGTAGATTTGTCTCACCTGTGTACAGGTGTGTTGTGTTGATGGTCAGGTACATGTGTCTCACCTGTGTATAGGTGTGTTGTGTTGATGGTCAGGTACATGTGTCTCACCTGTGTACAGGTGTGTTGTGTTGATGGTCAGGTACAAGTGTCTCACCTGTGTACAAGTGTGTTGTGTTGATGATCAGGTACATGTATCTCACCTGTGTACAGGTGTTTTGTGTTGATGGTCAGGTACATGTGTCTCACCTGTGTACAGGCGTGTTGTGTTGATGCTTAGGTACATGTGTCTCACCTGTGAACAGGTGTGTTGTGTTGATGGTCAGGTAGATGTATCTCACCTGTGCACAGGTGTGTTGTGTTGATGGTCAGGTACATGTGTCTCACTTGTGTACAAGTTTGTTGTGTTGATGGTCAGATAGATGTATCTCACCTGTGTACAAGTGTGTTGTGTTGATGGCCAGGTACATATGTCTCACCTGTGTACAAGTGTGTTGTGTTGATGGTCAGGTACATGTTTCTCACCTGTGTGAAGGTGTGTTGTGTTGATGGTCAGGTACATGTGTCTCACCTGTGTATAGGTGTGTTGTGTTGATGGTCAGGTACATGTGTCTCATCTGTGTACAGGTGTGTTGTGTTGATGACCAGGTACATGTATCTCACCTGTGTACAAGTGTGTTGTGTTGATGGCCAGGTACATATGTCTCACCTGTGTACAAGTGTGTTGTGTTGATGGTCAGGTACATGTTTCTCACCTGTGTACAGGTGTGTTGTGTTGATGGTCAGGTACATGTGTCTCACCTGTGTACAGGTGTGTTGTGTTGGTGGTCACGTAGATGTGTCTCACCTGTGTACTGGTGTGTTGTGTTGATGGTCAGGTACATGTGTCTCACCTTTGTACAGGTGTGTTGTGTTCATGGTCAGGTAGATGTATCTCACCTTTGTACTGGTGTGTTGTGTTGATGCTTAGGTACATGTGTCTCACCTGTGTACAGGTGTGTTGTGTTGATGGTCAGGTAGATGTATCTCACCTGTGTACAGGTGTGTTGTGTTGATGGTCAGGTACATGTGTCTCACCTGTGTACAAGTCTGTTGTGTTGATGGTCAGGTACATGTTTCTCACCTGTGTACAGGTGTGTTGTGTTGATGGCCAGGTACATGTGTCTCACCTGTGTACAGGTGTGTTGTGTTGATGGTCAGGTACATTTGTCTCACCTGTGTACAGGTGTGTTGTGTTGATGCTTAGGTTCATGTTTCTCACCTGTGTACAGGTGTGTTGTGTTGATGGTCAGGTACATGTGTCTCACCTGTGTACAGGTGTGTTGTGTTGATGGTCAGGTACATTTGTCTCACCTGTGCACAGGTGTGTTGTGTTGATGGTCAGGTAGATGTGTCTCACCTGTGTACAAGTGTGTTGTGTTGATGGTCAGGTACATGTGTCTCACCTGTGTACAGGTGTGTTGTGTTGATTGTCAGGTACATGTGTCTCACCTTTGTACAGGTGTGTTGTGTTGATGGTCAGGTACATGTGTCTCACCTGTGTACAAGTGTGTTGTGTTGATGGCCAGGTACATGTATCTCAGCTGTGTACAGGTGTGTTGTGTTGATGGTCAGGTAGATGTGTCTCACCTGTGTACAGGTGTGCTGTGTTGATGGCCAGGTACATGTGTCTCACGTGTGGACAGGTGTGTTGTGTACATGGCCAGGTAGATGTGTCTCACCTGTGTACAGGTGTGTTGTGTTGATGGTCAGGTACATGTGTCTCACCTTTGTACAGGTGTGTTGTGTTGGTGGTCAGGTACATGTGTCTCACCTGTGTACAGGTGTGTTGTGTTGATGGTCAGATAGATGTATCTCACCTGTGTACTGGTGTGTTGTGTTGATGGTCAGGTACATGTGTCTCACCTGTGTACAGATGTGTTGTGTTGATGGTCAGATAGATGTATCTCACCTGTGTATAGGTGTGTTGTGTTGATGGTCAGGTACATGTGTCTCACCTGTGTACAGGTGTGTTGTGTTGATGGCCAGGTAGATGTATCTCACCTGTGTACAGGTGTGTTGTGTTGATGGTCACGTAGATGTGTCTCACCTGTGTACAGGTGTGTTGTGTCGATGGTCAGGTAGATGTATGTCACCTGTGTACTGGTGGGTTATGTTGATGGTCAGATAGATGTGTCTCACCTGTGTACAGGTGTGTTGTGTTGATGGCCAGGTACATATGTCTTACCTGTGTACAGGTGTGTTGTGTTGATGGTCAGGTAGATGTATCTCACCTGTGTACAGGTGTGTTGTGTTGATGGTCAGATAGATGTGTCTCACCTGTGTACAAGTGTGTTGTGTTGATGGTCAGATAGATGTATCTCACCTGTGTACAGGTATGTTGTGTCGATGGTCAGATATATGTGTCTCACCTGTGTACAGGTGTGTTGTGTCGATGGCCAGGTACATATGTCTTACCTGTGTACAGGTGTGTTGTGTCGATGGTCAGGTAGATGTATCTCACCTGTGTACAGGTGTGTTGTGTTGATGGTCACGTAGATGTGTCTCACCTGTGTACAGGTGTGTTGTGTCGATGGTCAGGTAGATGTATCTCACCTGTGTACAGGTGTTTTGTGTTGATGGTCAGGTAGATGTATCTTACCTGTGTACAGGTGTGTTGTGTCGATGGTCAGATAGATGTATTTCACCTGTGTACAGGTGTGTTGTGTTGATGGTCAGGTAGATGTATCTCACCTGTGTACTGGTGTGTTCTGTTGATGGCCAGGTGGGCCGCTGGTTTGGATGAGTTCATCTCCAGATAAGACAGGAAGCTTTGGATGCCTTGGAAATCTGACAACACCAGAAGGTTAAACATTATAATATCACGACGTTCTTTGTGAATGTGACGTATAAGCTGTACGTTAAGGAACATAAGTGCTTGGCTGCATGAAACCCACCATTTCTATGAGTGAGTGAGTGAGTGAGTGAGTTGGGTTTAACGCCGCTTTTAACAGTATTCCAGTTATATCGCGGCGTGTCAGCTTAATGTGGGAGGAAAGCCCGAAGTGATGCAGGTCTCAGACGTTTACCAATTCGGTGAAACCCACGAGCACGGGTATTGTGCTGACAAACCTAGAAACATAATCGGGGCGAACCGGGATTCGAACCCACAATCATAGGTTTCTGGCGTGCCAAAGGGACGCAACTCTGCACAGCGAATCGCGGCGCCTTAGACGACTGGGCCACCCGTGCCCCCCATTTCTATGAAGTGCTGATACCAGCATATACCGATAATTATCAATACACCTAACATGAATCTGGACGTGTTGGGACGTGTTGGGACGTGGTCCTTGTAAATGTATCACACTACGGAACCATGTGGGCGTGGCCGGAGATGGGTGACTCGTGACTGGTAATGTCCCAATCATGCACTACCATCCATGCTCCACCTTAATGCACGAGGCTGAGTCGCGATGGTCATGTGTATGTGAAGTTTGCCCAGCACTGTAACAAGGACTTACGTTATTGATACATTAGTAGAGGTCCGGATTGTGACAAGTGAATCCACGTCCAGACCATCCCGTCACATCTCTTCTTTACCAGTCACATGCATTGGCTTGAACATTGCAATTGCAATGAATCTTTTTTATTACAATACAACACCGTTATCAAGCAAGTGGTGTTAGAACCTACACCGAAACGTCGCAACTTATTGCAATAAAGTTGTTCATCCACACTTCGTATCCCTACTTAGCACTCCAACTTCTTAATGTCTCTCAAAGAAATGTAGTCTGCTATTAAAGGTTTCTTTTATAAGAAATATATAAAAATATGAAATATATATACGATATAAGTGAAGGTCGTTGATTTTTTGTTAAAAGGTTTACAATCTCCTGAAGCAAGCCCTATCACAACCGACCAGTGAAGATTCCGGGCTAGAATAGGTCTTCAGCAACCCATGTGTGCCGTAAAAGGCGACTAACGGGATCGGTTGATCAGGCATGCTGACTTGGTTGAAGCATGTCATCGATCCCAATTGCGTGGATCGATGCTCATGATATTAATCACTGGATTGTCTTGTCCAGACTCGATTATTTCCAGACCGCCGTCTTATAGCTGGAATATTGCTGAGTGCGGCGTTAAACAACAATCCAACCAACCAACCCTATCCCAACCTGTACACTGAGTAACTGTTCTGCCATGGAAGTACTGCCACGTCCTGGCCACCTGCTAGATGACCTGAGGCATGCGTGTACGCCCACAGCGAGCATTTACCGTTACAGATACACGACATATAATCACATGGCAACAATCAGTTATATGAGAGACTGTTGCATCATCTGATTACACAATCACAGGAGCAATCTAGTGCTTTTTGACACTTTCATTGTAACTGATCTCCCAGAAATGTCATTTTCATGTCCATACAAAAGCTTGCCTGCATGGACCCTACCATTTCTATGAAGTGCTGATACCAGCACTCTGTTTCCGTCGTCTGCTCGTTGAATTGAATTTTACTCAAGACAAGTGTACCGAGTTTTGCTAAATCCAGTCCCTTCTAGACTCAGATACAGCAAATAGAAATTATATTCAATTGGATCAAAAAGTGAAATCCCACTATAATCTACGTAACAAATGGAACTAGGATTGGTCAAAGAGAAATGTTTAATTGTCAGGTAAAGAGTTTATTTTATGTTGATCTCCAAGAAATGGATAATTTGATTTTTTGTGGATCATTTTTTTTAAATAGAAAAATAGAATCGTTGATCCATTCGAACTCTGACACCATAAGGCAGAAATATCGAGATAGTATTGAAATCTCTACTTCTACCAAAATGTAATCCCCTTTTCTCGTCCATGTCTAGACCTCCAGGTGATGTTATATAAAAGTTTCAGAGAAAATGTTTTCACTTTGCATGGAATCATGAAATGCCACGTCACTATCTCCTCAATATGAAAGTATTTAAATAACGATCTTAACAAACTGGGCAGAAAAAAAATCTAATACTTATCGATTATCTTTTAAAGGAAACTGTGACAGAAATACATTAAGGGATAAGTACTGATTTTCTATGATTCCAAGACATTAAAATGCTATTTGAGAAGACTGTTTGGAAAAGAATATAACACATTTTAGAAGGTAGAACCTCGGCTTATCCTTACCCATGAGTTAATTAGCTTCACAAAACATCGGACTGTTCTACTATCACAAAAAGTAGACAAGGAAAATCCCCCCTCCCCCCACCCACCCTCGCTCGTTGGTCAGGACCCGCGACATCAGTGTAACAACCACCAAAACAAAACATTCCGCGGTTTTGACTCTTGCGACATCGGAAACTTACCATATTTAGGTATCCTTAATAGTTCAGTACAATATTTGCAAATGGTGATTCTTCGACATTGAACAACAATAATTATCATTCACTGAAAATAGAGATCTGTTCCACCCTGATCAGATCTACTCACAAATATCTACCTTATTGACAAGCTCTTTTACTTATGTGTTTTCTCCGTCCTCCGGCCTCTATACCAATATTAGGGGAACTATCAGCTACAAGGAAACAGACTCTCATCCGCCAGCAGTGGTATCTATAGCAATATTAGGGGAACTATCAGCTACAAGGAAACAGACTCTCATCCGCAAGCAGTGGTGTCTATACCAATATTAGGGGAACTATCAGCTACAAGGAAACAGACTCTCATCCGCCAGCAGTGGTATCTATAGCAATATTAGGGGAACTATCAGCTACAAGGAAACAGACTCTCATCCGCCAGCAGTGGTGTCTATACCAATATTAGGGGAACTATCAGCTACAAGGAAACAGACTCTCATCCGCCAGCAGTGGTATCTATAGCAATATTAGGGGAACTATCAGCTACAAGGAAACAGACTCTCATCCGCCAGCAGTGGTGTCTATACCAATATTAGGGGAACTATCAGCTACAAGGAAACAGACTCTCATCCGCCAGCAGTGGTATCTATAGCAATATTAGGGGAACTATCAGCTACAAGGAAACAGACTCTCATCCGCCAGCAGTGGTATCTATAGCAATATTAGGGGAACTATCAGCTACAAGGAAACAGACTCTCATCCGCCAGCAGTGGTGTCTATACCAATATTAGGGGAACTATCAGCTACAAGGAAACAGACTCTCATCCGCCAGCAGTGGTATCTATAGCAATATTAGGGGAACTATCAGCTACAAGGAAACAGACTCTCATCCGCCAGCAGTGGTGTCTATACCAATATTAGGGGAACTATCAGCTACAAGGAAACAGACTCTCATCCGCCAGCAGTGGTATCTATAGCAATATTAGGGGAACTATCAGCTACAAGGAAACAGACTCTCATCCGCCAGCAGTGGTATCTATAGCAATATTAGGGGAACTATCAGCTACAAGGAAACAGACTCTCATCCGCCAGCAGTGGTATCTATAGCAATATTAGGGGAACTATCAGCTACAAGGAAACAGACTCTCATCCGCCAGCAGTGGTGTCTATACCAATATTAGGGGAACTATCAGCTACAAGGAAACAGACTCTCATCCGCCAGCAGTGGTAACTATAGCAATATTAGGGGAACTATCAGCTACAAGGAAACAGACTCTCATCCGCCAGCAGTGGTATCTATACCAATATTAGGGGAACTATCAGCTACAAGGAAACAGACTCTCATCCGCCAGCAGTGGTATCTATAGCAATATTAGGGGAACTATCAGCTACAAGGAAACAGACTCTCATCCGCCAGAAGTGGTATCTATACTTTGGGACATACTTGAAACTCTGGAGTAGACGCTATCTACTACACCGACATATTACCTGTACTGGAGTTGGTAGATCGCACACACTGCAAAGTAAAACAGCCGTGAGTCAGTGAGTGCGAATGAAAAATTGTTACATCTAGACGACTCAAAACAAAGGTCCTGATATTTTTCAAAGCTAGAAGTATAAATAAATATCTCATATTAAAATATAAATGATATCTCATATCAAATCTAGCTTGTGTGTCATATGAACGCAAGAAATAGTATATTATATAGAGGCACTATTCATCAACTGGTGATATGTTCAATTTGTGACAGGATCAGATAATTGTATATATTTTCAGAGTTTTATTAGTTTAGATTTTTACTGAATTAAATGTTCAGTCAAGTATGTTTTAAACATTATATACTTCACACTTCAGCTCTCCTAATTCTCTGTTTCAGCTTACTGCATGAGTACTTTGCTACAGCCTCAATCACCTAGTGCACCATCACACAACAGCCTGCCCAGGCGCGCCCCTCAAAGACCCTTTGTGTTTAACGTTCTAGCTTACTGTCTCCAGTTTAAAGGGTTAAGTTTTTACTACAGTATAGATCACATTTGATGTTACTGTCAAACGCACGTATCGCGTATATTGGATATTTTGGCATTCACAATTTGGACTAATTGTGGTGTTTGATTTGTGGACTTTGGAATTCACATCTAAAGGTTGGTCTTTTGATGATATTTTATTGTTTGTACGTATTCCTAGGATTTGTAGGTATATTGTGTTTATGCTGTTGATAATTTGGCTGTTTTTTGTCATGTTGTAAATATTAGCCAGATCATAGTAATTAGTTGTATTTCTGTATGCATTACAAGTGTTATTATTTACGTAAGGTAAATAATTCAGTAAGCGCTAAATTTAGGCCTAAAATATTATTTAACTAAATCTTCAATCACTGTGAAGCTGATGTATGAAAGTATGAAGTATGAAAGTAAGAATGTGAAACATATGTGTTGCTAGGTTACATATTGGTATAAATGAATGTGTAATGTATGAATGTATAATGTATGAATGAATCAGGGTTTTACTATTATATTTTAGAAATGTTTTAAGTTACTCTGCAATAACACTATGTATCTGTTTGTAGTAATATTGCTGCTATCAGATTGGTCTGCACAGTGGGTATATATCATTTATTTGTGGTGCCGATGTAGCTGTATTACTCGAGCAGAGGTCTGTGTCTGGACTGATGAACCCAGGTCCACACACTTGGTGGGTTTACTACGTTTTATATATATTTCTCATATATTGTATATTGTATGTAAACATGATAGTAAATGTATCATGTCACGTTTATGTCACACTATTTATATGATACACATATATAAGTATATATGCGGGTTAAGTATGTTTATGAGATAAGATTATTTAAGTTTTTGATGAGATGTAAGTTTATCAACTAGTAGTTATAGCATTTTCTATATATCATCAAATGTAATGAAATATTTGATGTCAGCATATGTTTATATTTTTGTGAAATGAATGTTTTACAATTGTTTCAGGGTTTAAAGAAATTTATCAGTAATAAATAACTGGCTATAACTGCGAACAACACCTGCGTCTGTCCTTCATATCATGAAGCAGTTCCGGTTTCAAATTTATCAACTAACACGAGTATTCCAGAGTGACAGTCAAAGAATACTGTTTTCTGTGTCATTCACTCTGAAACACGATCATCTCTAATATTTTCTACAGTTGATTTCAATAATAAAATTGAAATTTCTCTGCATGTGAATCTGCTATTATTTTACTAAATGACCAATTCTAAGATTAACTGCATGACTACTTGCTCTATGAAAATACATAATTCAAATATCACTGTCTGCACACATTACAACGTATATAAATTATGTTTGTGTGCATTAAAGAAATAAATACCAACAACACAAATACAACTTACACTACACAATTGCCGCTTTCATAGTGTATCTCAATATATTGTTACCTATCACTGAAATTTAATACTGCATCCATCACAGCTCCAATGTGAACATGATGGTAGTTCTGAAGATAATATCATCTTTGGTTTACAATCTGTCTTATCTTTCCTAGCATCAAATTCTCACGAACGTAATTTACATCAATGTTCAAACATCATAAAAAAAAATAATATGTCAACAATATAAACACGACAATATCAAGTGTTCAACACAAATATACTCACTAGGAACAATATTGTTTAACATCATGAACACAAACATTTCCTTTATCGTAGATCAGTATTAGTTTATTTTAAAACCAACCATCAAACAAGTTGAGGTCAGGTGTTTAATCTTTTCGCACAAGCAGGCCTCGAGACCACGGACGACAGATACAAAAAAAAACATAGCGAAAATTTGAATCTTGCATTTCAATCTCGCGTCATAACAGTCATTGTGTATTCCCGCGTGAGTGTCGCGAGTCCATCACGCAGCCACAGCGCATGTATCGACGTATGGTCTCTGGTCTGAGCTTCGGGCAAGCTGTCACATGCCGCTTCCTGGTTCCTTCTACGTCACAAGCAATCGGATTCAGGATATTTTAAGTGTGTGTATCACATTTCCATTTCGATTTTGCTTAACCATGATCTGCCCCCCGCTCCCCCCACATTCCCCCATCAAAACCCACCACTATCAAGATGAGAATCAAGTACAGACGAGACACCGCGAGAGGTCAGAGCTAGCGTGACCTTCCCTTTCTCATCATCCCCACTGTAGACATAACAAGGCTAGGTCTGTTATGGGCTGTGATAACGACAGTCATTCAGAACATACCTGCGTCACCGCCTCGTCCACAACCGACTGGACTGCGAGTCCTTGGTCCCCTGTCCAGCTGTGACTCGTACAGATGATTAGGATCAGGATTAGAGAAACATTCGTTACCATTGCTGCTAAAGCTGCATACTTTGGATCCATTTTGACGTGAAATGCTGCCGAGGAAAGTATATTCAACACAGTAATCACGTGACGCTTTCTAGCTACCACCACGCCCACATGGATCATTTCAACTGTAGAATGTTTATGCAAAGTGCATATAAATGGAAAATATGTGCAAAAAATCAAGATCCAAATAAATTAAATAAGACAATTTACAAATTAATACAATTTATGGTTGGCAAAGTGATAGTGATTTTTATGTATGTTACATAGCTGCATGTACTTTCGGATCGGATCGGATCTGTGCCTACAAACTAGCCTTACTTCAGGCTCTGTTGGCTGTTGAAGTTGAACGTATACCAAAAGCTGGGCATGATGTTGACAAGTTTGCTTGAGTTCACATGACTGTCTCCCTTTCAGTTTTATCCAAATGACGCATAAAAACGTGGACGTGGACTACGAGCAATAGCAGCTGCGGCTAATTGTGGTCAATTGAGGGGAAGTCGATACGGGGTCAACTCGCCAAGTAAGTTGGAGGACAAATTCAACAATGTTCACCGTAAATACCCCTATAACAATATGCACATATCACCAGCCAATACATGTAGCTACATAATGGGTCATAGATCAAGACAATCGAAGCAGTACTGTGTGTAAAAACGTCTTCAGAAGCTCACAGTATCGATTTTTCTACTCCCTGCTAAGAATGTGTATCGCAAACTTACTAGTGTTTTAGTTATTCCACCGTGCACGCCCCTAAACACGTTGAATCGATGGCACCTGTCCGCCCGACCATCGTCACTCTTTCCGAGACACATAAACCTGATAGTATAATGGGTGGTGTCTGTACCGAATATATAGACTAAAGTCCTTCAGTGCTCGACCCTTCTCTCATGGCGGCGCCTCTCTATGGAACCCCCCTCCCTTCAGCTTCAACAGTGCACCTGGTGTCACTGTGATTAAGTCTGGACACAAACTATACCCTTTTGAACGCTACAACTGAATGTGTATATTTTTATTATCTTACTGTCCCCTCTCTGTTGTGTATATGTACATATGCTGAATTTGCGCATTCAGCATGTCACTCGGTGACCTGGATTTTGCGCTAAACAAATAGCCTAATGATAATAATAACATAGTAGTAACAACGTACAGGTATTCGTCACAATATGCATTTTACCGCGCCCCGTTCGCTGTAGATGACATTGGCATACCAGCGATCTGACTGCCTATAAATTTGATATTTATAATGTTTTCCTCACATCGTCTGCTAAATGAAGGGCGCTATTAACGTAGCACACAGGTAAGTTCTGTGACGCATATTTTCACATGTATTTTCTGTAAAATTTAAAATTTGTTGTGTTTGAATTGAGTGAGGAGTAGCCTAAAGTATCATCGTCGTTGACCATCTGAACAGACTCACATTCCCTTTCCCCATGTTTCAGACATTCTACACGGACAAACATGGACAAGCTTGGTGTCATTGGTGTTACATTGGTGGCAGCGAATGTCATCCTGCTTGTAGCACTGACCGGTGTAGTAATGCACAGACACACAGACAGACAACGGTCACGTGACTTTATCCCTGTATCCCCATATA
Organism: Haliotis rufescens; assembly: GCF_023055435.1. NCBI lineage: Eukaryota > Metazoa > Mollusca > Gastropoda > Lepetellida > Haliotidae > Haliotis > Haliotis rufescens. The sequence goes on from NW_025964346.1 coordinate 2,301,584, forward strand.
GTCTTAACACATCGGAGTTCATTGATTCAACTGTAAGTACTCCCGCATTTCAATTAGTTCTTGTATCAAACTACTCATCCTGTAAGAGTAAGAGAAAAAATGTATATCTACCTTATATATCTCAAAAATATATTCAATAACAGTACCAGTCCAAAGAATACTGCATTTGAAAAATTATTACGAAGCTGATTTATCTTATTGCTAATGTATCTAAGGATGTTTTGCAAATAGTTTAATTACATACATGGTTGGTAAAGATAACTGGTAGAATTTCACCTGAACAGTATGTTGAGGTTCTTGTCAATAGTGTATCAACTGTGTCAATAGTGTATCAACTGTGTCAATAGTGTATCAACTGTGTCAATAGTGTATCAACTGTGTCAATAGTGTATCAACTGTGTCAATAGTGTATCAACTGTGTCAATAGTGTTAAAGCATTCTCTCGCCATGACGAAGGTCCGGGTTCGATTCCCCACAAAGGTATAATGTGGGATAACCATATCAGCGCTGTGATATTGTTGGAATATTGCTTAAAGAGGTGTAAAACTTCAGAGACTTCAGAATGAAACATTGCAAGTACATGTATATATCTATGAGAAATAGGAAGTGAGTTCACTGGTCAATATGTTTAAATGGCTGTAGTATGAAGGCAGACTTGTGGATTTCAAGCTTAATTTCACAGTGTATGTGTCGGTACTGATACGTGATAACGGTATTAGCATCTGTACCGGAGCTTGGCAGGGGATCAATGCAGACGATGAAGTCAACCCTGTCTTCACTGAAACATTTACCCCCTAAAACAACCCTGGTTTATGACAAGACATCTATAATCGGTTTTCTGATGTTCACTGTTGAAGCAAGGTGGTGGATGACATTGTGTGACAGACACCTTCGAATGTTTCAGGTGACCAGTTCTACAGAAGAAACAAGCACAGGTAAAGAAACGCTGCATTATCTCCACACACACCCAGCATCACACTTCCTCACCACTGCTTACATTAAATAGTACTACATTCCTGATAACTAATCAGTGTTCTTAGTCCCCACATCATTCTGAGAACCTGTTGTCACAGCGCATACAACCTACGCACTTGATAATTGCAACAAATGTAATATTAAGTCCTAATAAGTGATAACTGAATTATGTAACAGCTGTATGAACTTTGCAACCTTAACCAGTTTAACAGTGCACAGCGACACGTTTAAGTTTGTAAAATGCAAACATCAAAATGGGTTAAATAGACGTTTTAGGCAATTGAATAAATAATACTAACCGTCTTATGACCTACTAACATTTGACTTTATTTACAAAAAAAAATATATGACCCTTCTCATGTTCAACCTCCCATGTTCAGCTCTCAAAATGCAATGGAAGCCCAAAGGTACCACGAGGTACAATCACATTGAAGCAGACGATCAAATCAACCAATCAAAATCCTCAATATTCTTACGAAGATCCCCATTAACATGAAATACACGTGATACGCATATTCACTAACCTGGCCTAAAACGGGCAAAGAGAGTACCATGAATAATACTGTTGTCCACAAAACTGTATAACACGAACAAGTGAGTGAGTGAGTTGGGTTTTAACGCCGCTTTTAAAATTATTCCAGTTATATCACAGCGTGTCAGCTTAATGAGGGAGGAAAGCTCGAAGTGATGCAGGTCTCAGACGTTTACCACTTCGGTGAAACCCACGAGCATGGGTATGGTGCTGATAAACCTAGAAACATAATCGGGGCGAACCGGGATTCGAACCCACAATCATAGCTTTCTGGCGTGTCCAGCGAATCGCGTCGCCTTAGACGACTGGGCCACTCGTGCCCCCGTACAACCCAAGCAAGAAATGTTTAAGTATAACGTATGTACGTAGTACGTTCCGTATCCATATACGCACACTCTTAACGGTTGTATATTCAGGATCTTCCGTCTTATGATGCGTTTAATAGATACTATTCATGTTGTTACAGTTGAAAACCTCTACCTGAGTGTTGCACACATTTACAACACAACAGGTAACCAGGGCAAAGCTGCTGCACATGTCTTCATTAACAGTTCGTCAAGCTACACAGGTAATTCCAACATATTGTGTGACCGAACTGTAAACCTGTAGGTAAATTGAGGATTCCCTCCTCAAACGAAAGAAAATCGAATGCGGTAATAGCACGAATACAGTACTAGTCATGGTGACGGAAGGTATAAATATACCTATCCTAACTATAATTATAAAACGTCAATGCCAGAGAATTATCTATCTCGAGTATCCCGCAAAACACATTCCTTTGGGCGCAAAAGGAAAAAATAGCGGTGAAAATGATAGGAATGGATCGTTAAATATCAGCGATGACATGAGGTGTTCCTGAAAGGTGTAAGCATGTCCTGCTCTACCGGTAGTATGGCCTCTCGCACAATGCGCGTGACAACGTATACGACGTACATCAACTATCATTATTTCTGTACCCCGTGCTTTTTCTTCATCAATTAAGGTGATGATGAGTCGACCCTCACCTGGAGACAGGACATGGATGCAGCCTTCGTCAGTGACAAGATATCCTACAAAGACGGCGGTCTGACTGTGAAGGAGGGAGGCTACTACTACATCTACAGTCAGGTACAGAGACAAACGTGACTGCCCCGATTGTACACACAGCATGTCACTGTTTTATACTCTCTTATTGCAGATCATAACCATTTGTTAAGAAAAATATATGTTTGTAATGTATTACTCATTGTTAATCAATGGTTCCATGTGGTTATTATGTCCAATAATCTAGTGTCATTATGAAGAAGATGTTGAACTGTTTACATTACAACTCATCGCTCGCTTCAGGTCGTTGTGAGGAGGGGAATGGATGGAATTGGCGTAAAACTGTAAACCCTCAATCATTACAGATCGTGTACAGCGGGAACGGGAGCCGGGACTGTGCCTCTGGGTGGATTCTGCACACTGTGGTGAAACAGACGGCGTCAGAGCTGGAGGAAGCACCAACACCCCTAATGAGGAACCTACAGTCCACCCCCAGCATCAGACGGGGACGTCTCGCCTACACCAGCAGCAGCCTCGGGGCCACCTTCTACCTGGAGGCCAACACCAGGGTCAAGGTCATGTCCAGTGTTCCCGGGAACATCCATGTCGGTGCACCTCACTCCAACTACTTCGGGATGTTCCTGATATAATGTTTAATGTTCCCGGGAACATCAATGTGAGCACTGGATAGCTTTCACTTTAACTGCATTTGAACATTTTTCTTGAGTTTGTTATTGTTTTCATTATTTAACTGAAGCATTTATCCATTGCATAAGCTTCTGACATAACAACATGTATGTCATACCCCAAAGACATAAGTATGCAAATTAGATATGCAAATTAGGTAACCGGAAATGGGACTTTTGTCGCCGGTACACGTGAGTAGGTGTTTACAAACAACATGGATACCTTTGATGTTGGAGACAATGTTTTAATAGCTCAAAGGGGAAGTGCTACAGTGATATCCGTGTTGACAAGTGGATATTACAGGTTACAGGTTGATGGTACACCAACGTTTCAACATCGAAACACCAACGTCCAGCACGGCGACCAAGATAGATCGCCCAAGATAGATGGCTGTGGCTGTTGAGGAGGGCATTATCGATGGTGTGGTCCTAGACAATCAAAACAAAAACACAGCCAAGAAACTGTTTTTTAATGAAAGGCCCGATGAAATTCGCCTAATGCATGAAATACTTCCAAACGAACTAGACACACTTCTCTGCAAGTTTTTCATCAGAGTTAAAAAAAACAAATGGCGAAAGTTATGAACCAAACAGTCTAACGGGTTTTCAGAGCAGCATCGAGCAATAAGTGAAATTACACCAGAGATATCATCTGATCCGTTATTAAAGTTTCAATTATTCTGCAAAGGTCTGTTCAAGTATTTTGTTTAAAATAATCTGAGGAATTGTTTTTCAGCAAAGGAATATTCTATAAAGGAGTTAAGAGGTTGTTTATCATGGTTCACAGTAACTTCACACGGCTATGGAAAACGATCAGATTTTGTATCTCATTTCACATTTGTTCACATTTGTACTGACCAAGTTTCTTATCACCCGTGCACAACACTATAGTGTCAAACGTGTTTTTTCACGTGCAACTGGTCACGTTGACAGATTTCGAGGCGGAAGTGTCATGGTGTGGGGTGCTTTCTGTGGCAATGCACGTTCCAGGCTTCTTGTCATCCGTGGCAACCTCAACGCTGCTGCCTACCGCGACCAGGTACTGGCACCAGAATTTTTTCTGCCTTCTGCCCCACGATAATGCCAGACCCCACACAAGGAATTTCCTTCAGAATGCAGGAGTCAAAGTCATGGACTGGCCGTCAAGGTCTCCCGACCACAATCCCATCGAACACGTCTTGGATGCTCTTGGCAGAAGTCTGCACACACTCCAGAACCAACCACAGAATTTGCAAGATCTTGGCACCATTTTGCAGCAACAATGGCGTCGTCTTCCCAATCATGTTTTAACAAGCATCACAGGGTCCATGCGGAGACGTTGTGTGGCAGTTGTCAACGCACATGGTGGCCATACACGCTACTGAACTTGTGTGCCATCAGATTCTCGTGCTTGGGACTTATGATTTAAACTGTTGATGTTATTACCGAATACCGTAGGTGCTTGGAACAAATTATGGTTACCGGCGTTAATTAAAATCCTTCTTTGGACATTAAAGATTAAAAAGTACCTTCTCTGATACATTTGTCCGTTGTATATCATATATGGGATTACTTTTAAAAATGTGAAGTTTTTAATTTGACACAGTATATATACATTTTGCATTTATATACGACAAATTAATGCAATGAATTTATCGAAAACAAGTCAGCAAAACATAAACATAAGAAATCTGTGTTAACAGCAGAGTCATGATACCTGTTTTGCAACATATTCTCCTGATATGAGAGCCAAGATACGGCTGACATCGAACATTAAACTATCCACGATTGTAGTTCCTCACATGTCTATATGGTTTGACAGGCCCAGCTGCACCTGGCTCAGTCAGATGCATATGAATTGATGTCTTGCAGTTAATCCTTCCAAGTTGTCATGATGCTAAACTACATTATTACTATCATATGTGAAAGTATTTCTGGCAATAATATATCAGGCTTTGTATCTCATGGGAGCACATGGCTTATGATCTTAATGGTCACAAGGTAGACACGAGATGCTCCCCGACCTTAGTTTGACTACATGTATAGGGATTTCAAATGTTCTAGAAGTTTTATATTTTTGTTATCTATCTCCCAACAGATAATGCTTGTTTAATTAGACTGTTTTGAAATTTAACCCAATTATTATATATATATAACCAAGAACATTTAATAATTTGTAACACTAATATGGGTGTCTATCAGGAATTCTAAGTATATAAGACACTGCATTACCATGATAATATGTTTTCAGACAAGCATACAGTCAATGTCTATAACCGACTTCACCCCCGTAGCACCTCCCTCCACACCAACCCACCACCAACCCCGTCCCCCGTCCCCCGTCCCACTAGCCCTCTCATGCTACCGGTAGCCCCAATCAGACTGGGATCGATTATGTCTTGTCTAGTGAGACGGGGGCTACAGGGATGGCGCCCTATAAACACATAAAAAACGATTTGAAGAAGGAAACAATGCTAAAACATACAGTATTACCTTTTTTCTTCAAAAGTTCAAAAGTTCAAGCACACATATGTTTTGTATAAATGAAATATGAACATGCACAAACATATTTTATATCACATAAACTCAACAATTATATTTAACAATTTATTTTTGAACAAGGATATATACAAGAACATTCAAAACTTTTTAATTATTTACTTAGGTGAAACCAATAAGCTCTACTCAGAGAATTGCGGCTCCCTAGACGACTGGTTTGCTTAACAAACTTTAACGCCACACTCAGCAATATTCCAGCTATATGATGGCGGTCTGTAAATAAAGTCTGGACCAGACAATCCACCGATTGACATCATGAGCATCGACCCAAGCAATTGTATCAACCAACCCAGGGAGCCTGACCACCCAATACCATTAGTCACCTCTTACGACAAGCGTAGACGCCTTTTACGGCAAGCAATAGGTTGCTGAAGACCAATGCTGACCCAAATCAATTTCTAATCGAAATTATCTTAACCCTCTTGGTGCCAGGGGACCATATATGATCCCGAGAAAATGCCCTTTTTAAACTGTGACTTTGGATATTTAACACTGAGTGCGCAAAGTCAAAACTATAACCATCATCACCTAACTCATCTTAGCTTTAACATCGTGTAACTCATACTTTATACAATGCTACGGATTGCGAAATATGGCGAGATTAGTAAAGTGGCTACCGCTCTTCTCGGCTTTTTTCTGCCATGTTTGAACACCAAGCGAATGACGGCGAATTTTGATTATGCACCCACGTCACATACACGTAAATAATTTCAGACAAAATCCTTGTTCATAAGAAAAAATATGACCTGAGTGGTCAGAAAGACATATTTTTCCCAACTGTATACTTATTCACGTAAACACAAATTCTGTTCACTCCTTTATGAACATTGTCAAGTCTATTTACACGTTTTGTATATTTTTATCGACTATCGGTAATGGCGGAATGGTCGGTACACATGAGAAAACGACAGTGTATATTTCCATTACATTTATGACGTTCATTGAATGAATGTATAACCATCATCACCCTAATCATCTCAACGTTAATATCGTGTAACTCATTTTTTATGCAGTGCTACGGATTGCGAAATATGGCGAGATGAGTAATGTGGTTACCGCTCTTCTCGGCCTTTTTCTGCCATGTTTGAACACCAAGCGAATGAAGGCATTTTTTTATTATGCACCCATGTCACATACACGTAACTATTATTATATCAGACAGCCAATTTGAAAAAGAAATCTGATCGGACTGGTCAGAAAGATTTACTAGTCCCCACTGTACAGTTATTGGCGTAAGAGTACTAACGTTTAGTCGGCCACGGAAGTTTTTTGTTCAAGTATTGCATATGTTTATCGACTGTGTCATGGCGATTTAGAACGGCGCTACATACAAACCGACAGTGCAGATTGTCCTTTTGTTTATGATGCTGATTTACAGAAAATATTCAAATCAAAGATACGGAAAGATAGCTATAATCGTTAATATTAAGTTGGTATGGTGTATATTTATGGGCAGGAGGTTCATGATCAAAACCTAAACATTGAATGGCCAAGCCCGAAGTGATGAACAGTACACGTTCGCATCATAGCAGTGCCGCGATTTCTTGTTTACCGGTTGTCCTACATACTCGCCCGTTCAGACAAATAACTGCTACTTTTTTTCATATGAAATGACTAAGAGTCATGTGTGATTGCTCAAACTACCTGACCGTGTGAGTGACTTGCCCTAACTGTTTCACATTTTGTCGCAAATGGAGATTTCAAAAGTGTGGCCACGACATCTAACGTGAGTCGACGCCATATTGTAAACAAATTGTGTCAAGGTCGGTTCCACATGTGGTAGCTCGGCCCCCCGTTTCTGTCGATGGTACACGCGATACAAACATAATACAACTACTGAAAACATCAACATAACTTCTACAATGATGACATCAATACTTTTTTTGTATTTGGGTTAACCGCTTATGGATACGCTGTGCTGTTAAGTTCGATTTCGATTTGTTTTTCCTTTCATTGAAACTGCGATAATGGCGCTGTGATGGTTTGCTGAAATAGTATTTTCCATGAGTCTAATGTACATGGTACATGCTGTGATTGTAGAAGATAATTGATAACCAATTGTGGATGCATATATATCATCAAATACACATTACTAATCTCTTCAGAAAATGGAATATATTATAGCTCGTTTTCAAACATTCTGCCATGGATACTATTAGATCAAGAATTAATATTAGATTTACAAATTATTTATGTACACTGTACTCTCAATTAACGTATGATAAACTATTGCAAGTCTTCGACTCTTATTTGATATGTCATCTGAAATGTCAGCAATGTGTAAAATTAATTTTATTTCGTTACAATCTGCAATTTTATTCAAATAGGCTAATAGACGGTCGGTGATTTCCCGCCGCTGTGAATTTGTCGTCTGGACAGGTGCGCGTGATTTGACCTCGCGTGTTGTGACGTGGATGACGTCACATGAAACAGCTGATCTAATGTTGTGGTAGTATAATGGACACACGTGGTTTCATTTTCCAAATAACAATATTCTCTTTGACTGTACTAGAAAGCATATCTTGTACATCACGATTGGAAAATGTCTACGGCGACCGACGAGTGAATGAGACTGCTTATCATTTGACTAACAGTGTATTTGGCGCAGTTTTTTAATTTTGGTATGTTGACATGTGCTTTTCATATCTGTTTGAAGGCTTGATATTCCCAAAAAATAATGTGCATTTAGTTGAGTACAGTGAGAAAGCTGTCAAAATGGATCCAATATTAAACAACCTAGATTTTTAATATTTTAGCTTCATCTATTGGAATCTCGAATGGTTCAATTTATAACATAAATAGTAAAAGTAATTAGATCTACTCACAATATATAGATAATCAATTTCGGAAAGACAAAACGTTTTCAGTGTAAGTGTGATTTCGTTTTGATGTTTCATATAGTTATATTTATGTCTTTTTTTCACTCTGCATTATCTAAATTACCAAATACTTCGACCAGTGACATAGTAGTAATTAGATTCTATTTTGTTTTGTATCCTAAGTATGAAATAGATTTTTTTTAATTAAATATTTGTCTAAGAGCAAAATCCATGCATTCCTGTGGGTTTTTTTCACCATTTTAATTTGTATATCTTCCCTCCAAGCTGTTGTTGAGGTAGGCCAAAATTGAGAAAAAAGGAAAGACATAATAGATAATTTTTATTGAAGATTTTGCTGGTTAAATTTTCGAAGTTCAATACCAAGAATATACTTTTCCTTTTATGACAAAAATTCCATTACTTTCATTGACCTACGATCATTATCTATTTCAAACTTTTCCTTTAGTAGAATGGGATGGAATGTGAAAGCAGTGGAAATAAACTATCATGTATGTCCTTAAATGTACATGTACATACCTAGCTAGGTGTAAATACACTTCTAAAGTCGTATTTATAAATCAAATGAATAAATGAAGAAAAAGTGGTATTTCATGGACTGGCCATACATGTATATTTTGAGCAAAGGTCTAAGTTAAGCAGCCAAGTGCGAAATACGAGCTGATACGAGGATGTATGTTTTCTGGTGGTCATAGTGAAACAATGACATATGGCGCCCGAGTTGCGAGTGATCGAAAATAGGTTTGTTGAATAGATTTGCTGTCAATGAAAACGTTTCAACAATTTTGATTGAATCTACATGTACTTACTCTTTGGGGGTATTACGTTAGTATAATCTTGTTAATTATTAAGAAATAACAATGATGCCCGATAATGAGCGATGTCAATTTGAGTATTGTTAAGGCTGTTTAGCGATCTTTCACATTTTGTCCTTTGAAAATGTACGATGTCAATTACCGCGAAGTTGTTTTTATCACTAAGAAAAGAGCACGGTCATTGAAACATACAGGGACGTAACCGGGATTTCTTCAAGATATCCATTCCAAACTGTCATTCGTTTTCTGACATAATCTTTGAAACAGTCTGCGTATGAATAATCACGACCACTTCCGTCAATTTTGTTTTGACGTCAAAAACATGCACAATTTCATCGGGATTTTTTATCGGTAAATATAACTCACGGAAACTTCTCAGTGAATGTGTACTTTATCATAAATATCATAAGTCTATCACTGTTAGGACATGTACTTACCAATGATATGAATTATTGGTCATTTAGATTTCAAACAAGGGCGCTTACTTGACTTTGCTTGCCATATTCGGGTGCGTCCATGTTACGATTAATGTGGAAAGTAGGAAACTTATAATACCAGCACCTTTATCGATGGCTGGGCAGTACATAGATCTTTTCGATTCGGTGACTTTAGATACTGTTGGAAAGACAATCAACTCGAGTTGCATGTTTTACAATTTGGTTACACTGTGTGAAGAAATAAAGACGTTGCAACACTTTTGAAACAATGTATACTTTTTTGTAACCGCGACGTCATCACAGTGCGGCACTGAGCGGTTTGCAGGCTGACTGAGGTCCAGGCACCATGAGGGTTAAAAATTAAGGGCTGTTTCAAGAGATTAGCAAGACCCTTACCCGTGTATCGGACATGTTATAACCACATATTGTCGCTACGAATAAGATTATAAGAAATGAAAAAGGATACCCGTATGTCACAAGGGAACAACTCCAGTATGTAATAATATATCTAATTCTTTGATTGCCAATTACTTTAGATTCAATTTTTATTCAAGAAAGCACGTTTTATCATATTAACGTGAACCGAAAAAGTTTAGATACATATTTCGGGATGTTGAAAAAATATTAAAACAAGTTTTCACATTGCCCTATATTATGGAATGAAAACATTCACAGTTTGACATTCTGACCCTCACTCAATGGCGATCCAAACTCAAGTTGACTTTCCAAAAAGAAACATGTCAATACCAAAAGGTTCGTTGCGCTCTGGAGAAGTTTTGAAGCATGTCATGTATATGGCTGGGACATATGTTAGCAAGAACACGTTTGCCTTAAAATATGTTTATACAACCTGATCAACCATAGCATCGATGAAAGTCGCGGTAGTGTAGTGTTGTAATGCATATTTCGCGACCAGCGTTCAGGTGTGACTTTCTGTTAGTTGCAGTGTCCACATGGCGCCTTACCCAAACGTTGACAGCGGGACAGAACAGACACCTCCAGTATAATAATGTTTTAATTTTCATTGAAATGCTAAGAAAATGCTTAGTCAACCCTGTCTTCACTGAAACATTTACCTCCTAAAACAATCTGGTTTAGGACAAGACATCTATTATCGGTTTTCTGATGTTCACTGTTGAAGCAAGGTGGTGGATGACATTGTGTGACAGACACCTTCGAATGTTTCAGGTGACGAGTTCTACAGAAGAAACAAGCACAGGTAAAGTTACGCTGCATTATCTCCCCACACACCCAGCATCACACTTCCTCACCACTGCTTACGTTAAATAGTACTACATTCCTGACAACTAATCAGTGTTCTTAGTCCCCATATCATTCTGAGAACCTGTTGTCACAGCGCATACAACCTACGCACTTGATAATTGCAACAAATGTAATATTAAGTCCTAATAAGTGATAATTGAATTATATAACAGCTGTATAAACTTTGCAACCTGAATCAGTTTAACAAAGCACATCGACACGTTTAAGTTTGTAAAATGCAAACATCAAAATGGGTTATATAGATTTTTTCGGCAATTGAATAAATAATACGAACCATCTTATGATCAAATAACATTAGACCTTATTTACAAAAAAAATATATGACCCCTCTCATGTTCAACCTACCATGTTCTCAAAATGCATTGGAAGCCCAAAGGTACCAGGAGGTACAATCTCATTGACGCAGACGATCAAATAAGCCAATCAAAATCCTCAATATTATTCCGAAGATCCCGAATAACATGAAATGCACGTGATACGCATATTCATTAACCTGGCCTAAAACGGGCAAAGAGAATACCATGAATAATACTGTTGTCCACAAAACTGTATAACACAAACAAGAAATGTTTTAGTATAACGTATGTTCGTACCGTATTCGTATACGCACACCCTTAACGGTTGTAAATTCAGGATCTTCTGTAGTATGATGCGTTTAATAGATACTATTTATGTTGTTACAGTTGAAAACCTCTACCGGAGTGTTGCACACATTTACAACACAACAGGTAACCAGGGCAAAGCTGCTGCACATGTCTTCATTAACAGTTCGTCCAGCTACACAGGTGATTCCTACATATTGTGTGACCGAACTGTTAAAACCCGTAGGTAATTTGAAAAAAATTCGAATGTGGCAATAGCACGAATACAGTACTAGTCATTGTGATGGAAGGGATAAATATACCTATCCTAACTATAATTATAAAACGTCAATGCCAGAGAATTATCTATCTCGAGTATCCGCAAAACACATTCCTTTGGGCGCAAAAGGAAAAATTAGTGGTGAAAATTATAGGAATGGATCGTTGAATATCAGCGATGACACCAGGTGTTCCTGAAAGGAGTAAGGATGTCCTGCTCTATCAGTAGAATCGCCTCTCGCACAATTCGCATGACAACGTATACGACATATATCTACTATCATTATTTCTGTACCCCGTGCTTTTTCTTCATCCATTAAGGTGATGATGAGTCGACCCTCACCTGGAGACAGGACATGGATGCAGCCTTCGTCAGTGACAAGATATCCTACAAAGACGGCGGTCTGACTGTGAAGCAGGGAGGCTATTACTACATCTACAGTCAGGTACAGAGACAAACGTGACTGCCCCGATTGTACACACAGCATGTCACTGTTTTATACCAAGCGGCTGTCTCTTATTGCAGATCATAACCATTTGTTAAGAAAAATATATGTTTGTAATGTATTACTCATTGTTAATCAATGGTTCCATGTGGTTATCATGTCCAATAATCCAGTGTCATTATGAAGAAGATGTTGAACTATTTACATTACTACTCATCAGTCGCTACAGATCGTTGTGGGGAGGGGAATGGATGGAATTGGCGTAAAACTGTAAACCCTCAATCATTACAGATCGTGTACAGCGGGAACGGAAGCCGGGAGTTTACCTCTGGGTGGATTCTGCACACTGTGGTGAAACCGACGGCGTCAGAGCTTGAGGACATAACGAGGAACCCGCAGTCCACCCCCAGCATCAGACGGGGACGTCCCGCCTACACCACCAGCAACTTCTATCTGGAGGCCAACACCAGGTCAAGGTCATGTCCAGTGTTCCCGGAAACATCCATGTCAGTGCACCTCACTCCAACTACTTCGGGATGTTCCTGATATAATGTCTGAGAAGGCAGTCAGTGTGCACATTGCCTTTGAGCAGATCCGTCGCGACGCGTCATAAGTAGTCTCTTATTCATAAATATGAGATTGAAAATGGTACATGACTTGGGACACCAAGCTGATTGAATTTTGAAATGATGATGACTATGTGACAGTGTTAGTGTGGCTTGGCATTTGCAGAGAAAGCCAGCTTCTCAGGTTACACTTGTGCGTCAAGTGAAATCATCCCCTTCCCAGGAGTTCGAAATCCTTAAAGTCCATCTATCCCTGTTGAACAATCATCGTTTGTGTTTTTAAAAGAAATTTGATGTCTATGTATTATTTGGTGCTTTTTATTGTTGACGGTGTATTTCATTTTTTAAATATCAGTATGATATTTTGACATGTTGGTGTATTGGATTTTTATATATCTTCCTGGAGAGTCGGGGAAATCTGATAGTCAGAGTTTTCTTAGGATCAAACCAGTGGAACTGTTGGTCGTTGTGATTATTTTGACATACAAAGGGTATACTTAAAACAACATAACACGTCATTCAGTCGTGTGTATTACTGTGGCATCATGCAGTCATGTGTCTTTATGTGGCGCCATACAGTCACGTGGCGCCATGTGGCGTCATACAGTCATGTGGCGTCATACAGTCACGTGTATTCATGTGGCGTCATACAGTCACGTGTATTCATGTGGCGTCATACAGTCACGTGGCGCCATACAGTCACGTGTATTCATGTGGCGTCATACAGTCATGTGGCGCCATACAGTCACATGTATTCATGTGGCGTCATACAGTCACGTGTATTTATGTGGCGTCATACAGTCACGTGTATTCATGTGGCGTCAAACAGTCATGTGGCGCCATACAGTCACGTGCATTCATGTGGCGTCATACAGTCACGTGTATTCATGTGGCGTCATGCAGTCATGTGGCGCCATACAGTCACGTGTTTTCATGTGGCGCCATACAGTCACGTGTATTCATGTGGCGTCATGCAGTCATGTTGCGTTATTCAGTCACGTGTATTTATGTGGCGTCACACAGTCACGTATATTTTTGTGGCGTCACGCAGTCATGTTGCGTTATTCAGTCACGTGTATTCATGTGGAGTCACACAGTCACGTGTATTTATGTGGCGTCATGCAGTCATGTTGCGTTATTCAGTAACGTGTATTTATGTGGCGTCATACAGTCACGTGTATTTTTGTGGCGTCATACAGTCACGTGTATTTATGTGGCGTCATAGTCATGTTGTGTCATACAGTCATGTTGCGTCATACAGTCATGTGGCATCATAAAGTCACGTGTATTTATGTGGCATCATACAGTAACGTGTATTCATGTGGTGTCATAGTCATGTGGCGTCATACAGTCATGTGTATTTATGTGGCGTCATACAGTCATGTGGCGTCATACAGTCACGTGTATTTATGTGGCGTCATACAGTCATGTCACGTCATACAGTCACGTGTATTTATCTGGCGTCATACAGTCCTGTGGCGTCATACAGTCACGTCTATTTATGTGGCGTCACACAGTCATTTGGCGTCATACAGTCACGTGTATTCATGTGCTGTCATAGTCCTGTGGCGTCATACAGTCACGTGTATTTATGTGGCGTCATACAGTCATTTGGCGTCATACAGTCATGGGGCCAGCACATGCACCACCCAATTCCGATCTCAAAGATTAACCAGAATCCCTAATACAATCAGGCCTTTCTTTATTTTTACAGAAGGTATTTGACACAGGTTGAATTAATACCATGTGGATTCTCTAAAACTCAAATGATTTGTTGACTTTGTACAATCTCACAAAAGAACCAGACTGAATTCTGTCAAAACATTTGGTTTTTTTTCAATTATCTCAGACGACAAATTTAAGGGAAAACTTCACTCCTCGATCCATGGGGATTTTGTTACAGAACGCGGTGACCACAGATACAGTAACATATCTATCTTTAGAGGTTCAGGGCAATTTGTCGAAAATGAAAGCATTTGCCAATAAGAAAATAATATGTGAAATGCTGGACTTCCTCATTGATAACTTCTTTGTAAAATTTGGGGCGGTCGGGTAGTCTAGTGGTTAAAGCGTTCATTTCCCGACATGGGTACAATGTGTGAAGCCATTTTTCTGGTGTCCCCCGCCGTGATATTGCTGGAATATTGCTAAAAGCGGTGTAAAACCATACTCACTGACTCACTCACTTTGTAAAATTTTGGGGTAAGAGATTCAGGCAAGAAGTAGGCATCCCCATGGGCACCAACTGTGCTCCCCTTCTTCTGGATCTGTTTCCTTTTGCAAATCAATTAGAATTTCTGCTCGGATTGGCAAAGTCACAATAAAGTAATTTGGCCAAGAAGTTTAACCTAAGCCTCAGGTATATCGATGATCTGATTTCGTTCAATAACAGTCCCTTCCACCGAATTACCCACCTGAACTGGAAATAAAGGAGACCAGTGATACCGCCTCATCTGTTTCATATTTAGATCTATGCATACAGATTCAGGGTGACAAAACCCACTCCACAAGACTGCATGACATTTCACAACATGTGAGCTACAATCGAGCATGCTCTTTCTACCAAGATTTCAAAGTGCGTCATACAAGACTTACTCAGACGTTGTTTGATCAAGGTTACAACAGTCAAAGCCTCAGTAAAGCTTTCAAAACGTTTTATGGTTGGCATTTGGAGGACATTTCCAAATTTGAGACATCAGTGACAAAAATTATGTCCGATGCAATTCTCTTTTTTCACTTTGGACAAATGTTCCCGTGTTTTTTTCAGCTGACCAATTGACTTGCCTTTGGATTTGTGTGTGAGGGGTGACACCGGTGGTCCAGGACACGCTCACCTTTTCGCGAACACGTGGTATCATCTCCAGTTGATGTTGATTCATAAACACTTGCTCATGATATAGTCGGAATTGTAACATCGGCTCTCCTTTTTGCAGAGATTTCTTATGAATGTGAAAAGAGTTTTGTCGCTTTCATTTCCAAGAAATTAGAAAATATACAAGATCAATATAATGAGAAAGCGCCCTGAAACACAATGTATAGACATGGACCAATCATTGAGAAACCAGCATCTTGAATTCAGAAAGGGAGAAATAAAACGTACAGAATTAGTAAGTCAGATCTACAATGAAGTTTAGTGTTGTATACAACAGATGGTCTTTAAGTAAGAAATTTTTATGAAAATATTGTGTCTAAAATTTTGGGTCAACCTTCGTTCGGTTTACCAGGGAATCTGTATGATTTTATATACTCCAAGTTTTACCAAGGCCTGTTTCATATTCCCAAACTTTACCAGCGTGATAGTGAAGTACACATTATTGCCATGGCAACCCTGACTTGAGCAACCTATAGACATGAACCAGCAGTGAGTGACAGTCCGATCTATCAAACATCGAGACCACCGTCGAGAGTTGTCAGGTGCGGTGACCTCCCCTTGTAACAGGCAGATAACAGCCCTTGTAACAGCCCTATCGTAACTTATTGAGAACATCAGACAATAAGTTTTTGATCAAGCACACATTGCATCGATTTGTGAACTTAAAATAAAAACGACAAAAGTCTTTCCAATTTCAAAGAAATATCTGCTGAGAGCAGTCGATTACACAATTCCGGCTATATCACGAGTATGTGTTTATCAATCACTATCTACTAGTGATGACGTCTTGCCGAGTGACATCATTTTCATATTTTATCAGTGAATAAGTTTGAGATCAGGTCTTGCACCGATAGCAATGTCCAATATCCAAGCTGACAATGGGTATATTAGTTCTACATTCAATATACGATCTACACATGTGTCCATAGTTGAAGATAGTCTCTCCATAAATCTGGAAGTTACAATCGACAGCTAGCCCATATCTGTCTATCTATGGGTTTCTCAGTAGAATAAAGCCAAAGGAGAAAAACGATATCCGCACTGTCACTGTCCGATCATCACTTACCCTCTGACGTAATATATTTCATGCGCACATTCCAGGTAAACTTGTAATTTCTAGGTAATGTTTGGGTTCAATAGAATATTCCGTTTACAGTCATTGTTGGTAGGCATTCTTAATAATTGTATGTACACTCACAGGTTACAAAAACAAAGTTGCAGTTACTACAATATTCAAAGGATGTGTGGCAATACATTTTGCGCAGAAAACATGGAAGAGATCTACAAAGACTATGTGCCTCAAGAGATTTAAAATATGAATAAAACATTGCTTGCATGTTTGCAGTCTTAGAAAAGTCCTTTCAGAACATGTGGAAACTTCATTCTTTGACCCATGGGGCATACGTCCCTAAACGTGGTGACCATAGATATAGTCACATACCTGTTTGAGAGGTTCTGGCCAATCTGTCAAGAGAGAAAGCAAAGGGATTCTAAAGTGCATTGAGAAAAAATGGTGGACTTTCTCATTGATAATGGATCTTCATATGGAGATTTGCCAATCTTTGTAACCCTGTATCTGTGGGTTCACGTACTCTGACAGTTATCAGCAGCCGACATCCAACGTGCTCCAACTCTCCATAGTTTTCTTGGGCTTCAGCGATGGCGTTCTTGATTGACATTCAGGTAAGTGAGTGACTTGAAATATTACACCCCACTAGCAATAGACGTTCAGGTAAATTCAAACTTCAAATTTAAAGACGAATGTCGTTCTAATGTTGCTACGTGCACCTTATCTAGTGCAATCTAATCATTTTGGGGTCACTTGTTGCAGATGGTGATAAGTTTGTCGCCCAGGTATAACATATGAATGATGAGTATATTTATGACACAGCAAGTAAATAAAAGCGACAAAACCGCTCCCATATTCATAGAAATCTCTGCGTCGTTTCTACACTCCCAACTATACTAGCCACATAAAGAAACTGTGTACGGAGAAAATATATTCTGGATTGAAATACAACACAGCAAGAACAAAATGATGCATACGCTGTAGCAGCTGACTGATCGGACCATAAGAAAATGTCAACGGGACCTGAACAACATCTGTCACGATGACGTCAGAAGATCAAAATGGAGTAGGGGGTCAAACGACAAAGTCACAAAGTCAATAACGGGTATGAACACCCTGTGCGTGAATCACAGCAGTGCATCGGCGACGCATGGAGTCCACCAAATGGGCATGGAAAGCCTGGGGAATGGCCTGCCATATCCTCCTCAAATCCTGTGCCAAGTCACGGACGTTATCTGGAGGATGTGCACACATGCTCTATTGGGGAGAGATCTGGAGAAATTGCAGGCCATGTCAGTAACATGACATTGTTATGGTGAAGGAAATCCATTGCGACCCTAGCCGTGTGAGGACGAGCGTTGTCCTGTTGAAATGTCAATCCCGGGCCATGACGTTGCAGGAAAGGAATGACCACAGGCCTCAGAATCTGATCTCTGTAGCCAACACCGGTGAGATTGCCCTGAACAACCACCAAACGGGTTCGGTGCCGTGCTGTTATCCCACCCCAAATCATCACAGAGCCACCTCCAAAACGATTCCTCTCCACAATACAGTTGCGTGCAAAACGTTCTCCCAAACGCCGGTAGACACGTTGGCGCCCGTCACTGTGGGAAATGTTGAACCTCGATTCATCTGTAAAGACATCATTTCTCCACCATATTCGAGGTTGGCGAACATGATTTCGACACCATCTTAGACGGTTGACTCGATGACGATGTGTCAGGATGGGACGTATGGCAGGGCGTCGTGGTCGAATCCCGTACTGACGTAAACGATTCCTGACAGTGTTGGGATGGATACGGCGCCGTCCAGGAATTGTCTGGGACGTTGTTACTGCCGTTTGGAACCTGTTTCGGAGATGTGTAACTCGAATCCATCTGTCCTGTCTTGGCGTCGTTACTCGCAGACGTCCTGAACGTGGGTGGTCGGCAACGTCATTTGTGTTCTGATAACGCCTCACCAATGCCGATATCGTGTTACGATGGCATTGGAAATGTGTTGCCACCTGATGTTGCCTCATTCCCGCTCGGATCATTCCAATGGCTTCATGACGCTGTGCAGCTGTCAATCTTGGCATGATTTGCTTGTGATATGCTTGTGTCTGCGCTTGAGAATTTTTGAATTTTTGAATGACCACAGATCATGCTTTCCAAAGTGACAGCGAATTTTGAGTTGCACATGCTGTGTACAGCTGCACAGGATGCACGTGCAGTAACACATTGCACGTCCATAGGCCCCCATCAATGACGTCATATCGCATGGCACGTGCATGAGCGTTTGAATGTCTCCAATAATTGCTGTGTTCAAACCAATATTTCATATATGGACGGTGTGCCCTATATCTATTTTCTCCGTGCACAGTTTCTTTATGTGGCTAGTATATATCATGAGCAAATGTTTATGAATACCAGGTGTTCGCAAAAGGTGAGCGTATCCTGCCTCACCCGTGGCACCCGTCACAAACGCACGCAAAGGCAAGGCAATTTGTCACATGAACAAACACGGCAAAAAAATAGAATAGCAAATAAACTGACTTAAAAAGAAACTTTACCAGAGTTTGAAAACACTCTTGCTTAAAAACACAAAAAAACACACATGCATGAAGTAAGGTGTATTGAGAAGATCAATATATAAACACAATAAACACTGAAAATGACAATCATACCGCGACCGAGAATGACGTCAGAGCCCCCCAAAGTTTGGTGTGGTACAAAACTCGAGCTTTCAGAATCATTGACAATAGGCAGAGTACATAAACAATCGCTCATGTTCAATAACAAGTCATTAGTAGCGTGTGTGACCACCAAATGCCTCAATACACGCAAAAACGTTTCGACGCACAGAAAAAGCCAGTCGTCTGATGAGGTCACGTGGGATTTGACGCCATTCTTCTTGGAGGGCCAAGATCAGTTCTTGCCAGTTGGCTGGAGAGTGTGGTCGTTGTCGAACATCCATCCATCAAGTCCCAGGGACATATCGGGTGATCGTGCAGGCCACGGCAGGACGTTGACGTTGTTGGCTGCGAGGAAGTTAGTGACAAATCTGGCTGTATGGGCTCTAGCGTTGTCATACTGTTGGAGAAATTGTAGGACAACTGGATGAAGAATGTTATCCATGTAACGCTGAGCTGTCAAGTTTCCGTCAACGATGACCAGCCGTGTCCTCTCCTGCTTAGATCCCTCCCCACACCATGACACTCCCTCCACCATATGGTACGACCTCCTGCATGCAACACGCCGCAGTTCGTTCAACCCTTCGGCTGTAAACACGTTGTCTACCATCAGCCCTAAACATACAGAATCGACTTTCGTCAGTGAAGACAACCCTCTGCCAGTCACGTCGTTGCTACTCAATCGCAGACGACGATGTTGCGCCGTCAATAGCTTTCCTCTGTATGGTCTTAAAGCCAAGATTCCATGAGTCCTGAGTCTCCTGGCCACTGTCTGTCGACTAACCCTGTGACCTAAAGGATTTGTCGCTGATGACGTCACTGTCAGGAAGCGATTTCCGAGGTGCAAGCTACGCAAGTACCGGTCATCATGGGGCGTGGTCACCCTGGGTCTGTCTGCCTGTTCTTGGCCTGTGAGCGGTCCGCCCTGTCTGTCTGTAACGTTGCATCAAGTTGGTAACGGCAACACGGGAGCAACCGAAGCTTCGTGCAATATGGGCGTGGGTGGCTCCCATCTGTACCATACCCAAGGCTCGTTCACGTTGTTCGACTGTTCGTCGTGGCATTTCTTTTGCGTTTTTTATCACTGTGGATGTCTGACTTGCCGTTGCAATCGTTTTATACCCTTACCCGCACGTGCATCTGCACTTGTCCGTGGTGCTAGTGTTTTTTTACCTTTTGGCGTGTTATCTCGCAAACATGTAACAGACGAATTACATTTTCTGCATACACTTTTGTTGTATTTAGGTTATGTGTTTTAGAAAAAATGTATACTTTGTCTGAAATTTATATTTTCAGTTGGTAAAGTTTCTTTTGGACGTCAGTTAACACGTTTTTAACATCATAAGCCAAGCATGGTACGCATGCTTAACAATTATCTTTGTCAAAATACCAATAAGTGACAATTCTCTTATATTGAAAAAACTGTCATAAGAAATCTCCCAACATCCCCTCTCGCAGATTTATTTGGGGTTTGCGTTTAAGACCCAATACTAATTTACAAAACCTGTCATGAATTGTATCAACATCTGGGGATGGGTGGAAACCCCATACCTCAGATCCATGCAATAAAATTGGCATGATTTTTATATCAAAGATAGGAAGCTGTGTACGTATAGGCAGCTGTGGAAACATAGAAGATTTAGATAACTTTCAAGCGTGTTGTGCCAATACATTTTGGGTTTGAGTACCACGAGGCAGATAAGGAAAAGGTATGAAAAGTTTGAAGCACACCAACCCAATATTATTATATTACCAATATATACCAACTAAGATGTCTTGCAAACGACATATGACTTATTGTTGTGCCATTCATTGATCCCCATAAGCCATCTTCCAGTTTTGTGTTACTCATGTGTTATAGTTATAGAATATTAAAGGAGCGTCATGGTCGTGCGCTGAATGGAGTAACTTTCCCCTGCCCCGGGCTTTAGCACATGTGTGATGCTCCTTTGACTGGAGTAGTATAGGGAATGGGGGCTTGACCAGTTCCAGACCCTGGAAAAACTCCCATGGGGGATTATCAATCAAGTCAAAAGACAATTTCATTGAGCTTGTTTAGAGTAGGCATTATATATAAAAAAAACATGTTTTTAACTTTTTTTAATGAAATTAAGATAAGTAAACAAATCATACAGGATAACTTGATATATGTTGATAGCAGATAAACTTTACTAAAGTCCTCGTGGCTACTGAAAGGGAGCAGTGGCTATCTGCAGAGGTTTCCAGAGGCTGGCTCAAGAAGCGTGCATGCTATTTGGCAAATATAGCAGTGGGAATTATATGAATGTACCACTATAAACAGTGATGAAACAAGGCGTTCATGGAAAAGGTATACATGTCCTGTCCTATTGGTAGCACCCGCCACTCACACAATAAGAAATGGACAGCGGCACCAGAGCTTCCGTACTTACATGATATCAGTTGATATACTGTGGGGAGGGGTATGTCGGCAGTAAATTTACTGTCTTTGTTCCGCTCATCGTGCGAGCATATAATCCTCATTTTGCAGACAGGGACATCCTTGTGAAACGGCAAACAGTCGCTCCTGTAAACACAGCAAATGACAGTTTGGATGACTTTGTTTTGTGTTGGGAAGTACTTACCGATTTTTATTGATTTTGAAACAAAATTCCTGGTTGCTAGGGGCGGTTTTGCGCATCAGTTAGCGCACCCTATCAAACGTTCGTTCTGGTGTGTGGGTATAATGCATTCTTACTAAATGTACAATATCCGTTGCTCACATCTTTCACACACGTATTTTGTCTCAATGAGCTGTTTGATCACTGCAGCCTTTTTAATTATTTGAATCCAAGTATAATGATAACGTGAAGATATTTTTAAACAGAACTAAATTGAGTCTCTGGACATCAGGAGAACTTCCATTATGTACAGTACAATGGTTCCTTTTGTACCTTTAACATTTCAAAATACTTTATGGATAAACTGTTTTATGTTTCATGTTTTGCTATATGTGACATTGTGTGGGTGAATTGGTACAATCGTTTGACTCCAACTATACCATAAGATTTGTTTATAAATCACTATCAAAAAGTGGCTCCCCTCACAAACACATGCCAAGGCAAGTCAATTGTTCACCTGACAAAATCGGGAACATATTGTTCTTTTCGGAATAGGGAATTGCATCGGACATTAAATTTGGAAATGTCCTCCAAACGTTTGAAATCTTTATTGAGGCCTAGAATCTTGTAACCTTGATCAAACAACTTTCGATCATGTGACTCTCTTTGAAATCTTCGTAGAGATCACGCTCGACTGCACCTCTAAATTTGTGAAATATAAATGTCGCAGAGGCTTATGCAGGGTAATGGAGACACAAAAGCATGCTGTTTTTACAACTGGATTTATTCCAATGATGGTCCACAATCAGTGGTTATGATGATGAAGATGAAGAAGATGAAACCCTAAAACACAATATTTACAAAATGTAGGCAAACATCATAACCAATAGATCATTAAAAGAATACTGCCATTATATATCTATTACATGTGTTTGATATACCAATCAATAAGATATAATGTTAACGCTTACTTTACATTTAGTACAGTAAAACATGTTATGGCGGATATCTCCTTAGTGAGGATGATATCACTGAATACACTACAAAGCAATATGACATTACAATAGTCTAGACAATTATGCCATGACGTGTTGACATAAATATACGTATAACTAAGGGAAGTAACCCTCACCTCGTCTAAGGGACGGAGGCCAAACCACCAGATGGCATCAAAACTGGTCATGCAGTATCTTACGTGACCTGATAAATGATATATAACTACATGAATCTTACTGGTATGGTAAACATCACATACATTGCATACATGGCATGAGAAAATCATCTAGCAGTATAACAATCAACATTTTTAGGCATTTCATATGTATGATAAAATCAACAAATATACTGTTTTGGTATTTTACACCTTTATGATAAAATAGTACCAATACATGCTTAAATCTAGTACACTCATTATGCATATACCTCAGTGGTAACATCTTACAATATTTAAATATATATTGCACTAACATGAATATACTGATAATTCATGTTTATAACATATACATGATATACTGTTCTTATGGAACATAAATGACTTAATATGAGTGTACTAAAATACATTATATATACTAGAAACCTAAGTACAATGATAATAAATATATTTAACTCACCCCAAACTGAATGGTCCTTTCCCAGTGAGAGTTGTGACTAGAAATGGTGCACATAGTAAAGGTATGAAGTACATGACCAAGGTGGTCATGTGACGCGGGAAATACAAAGCCAGGCCAAGCTGACCGGCAGAGAACAATAAGCTAGGCTGAGACCGCAGTAGCCTTAGCACAAAGAATCAATCACCACATGTTAGATTATGTTACTGAGGTGTGAGTTAGTGGACTAAGTAAACTAATTTATTTAATAAATACAATAAAATACCTATGTTTTGGATAAGTTTATACTAAACTACTTTTAAAATAATCCCAAATATATACATCCTGCCACATACTCCCCCCTATTGTGAAATGGCGTCCCGGCATTTCCTGAAACAAACACAAATACAGATATCAGGCTTTATACAAATTCACAATCAGAGGTGTAGAATTCTAAGAATTTGTGACCAGTGAGAGTATGGCTCTGTAGGCATCGGCGGGGAGGTCCTTCAATGTTCCATTTTCTGCTAGCGATCTCAGGTAGTTGGCTCTTCTCTCCCAATCTGCTGGTGGTACCACTGTTTGTGCCATAGCATACTCACCACTGGTGATCCAAGCTGGTTGACGTCTTTCTCTTCCAGATCGTCTTGGTGGCGTCGAAGGAGAAGGTGCTGTCTCCTCATTGGTTGGCAGGCTTTCTTCAGAGTGAATTTCTCCCTCTGTTGGAACATTTCCTTCCTTTGGTAATGTCTCCTCTTCGTCCCCAGGTTGCACCTGAGGCTCTGTCTCACCTGTCTGTGTCACATCCTCCTCCCTCCCCTGAATCGCGGCATCAGGTAAACTCGCTGTAGAGTGGTCCTGATCCAAAACTGTTTCAGTGGATTCATCTTCAGCAATCTCAGCACTGTTCCCTTCAACAGCGATGACTGAAGTCTTCGGGACTGACTCAGCAGGTGGAACTTCTGTCACTAGTAGAGTTACATCTACTTCACCAACGACACTGTCGCAATCAGTTGAGTTTGGCTCTTCTGTGCTGACAACTGTCTGGTCCTTATTTCCTTCCTGTTCCTGCCTTCTTTTCCTTGGCGCTGGTGTTGGTCGTTGTTGAGATGATGGTAACAAGGAGCCGATGGGCAACAAGAGATTCCGGTGTAAGGTCCTCTTCTTCCCATCACCATTCTCCTTCTGGACGACATAGACGGGTATCTCAGGATTCGGTTGACTTTCCACAATGTAAGTGTCCTCTTCCCATCTGTCAGCAATCTTATGCTTACCATCAAAAGCAACCACCTTGACTAGAACTCTGTCTCCCTGATCTTGAGATCATAGTTCTTCTTCTGCTGTTGTCTTGCCTTCTCTGCTGCTGTGGCTGCTGTCTGGTAGGAGTCCGAAAGTCTCTTCCTTAGACAGTGCACATAATCAGTGAGAGATTTCCTTTCTTCTGGCCTGTCTATCCCAAAGGCAAGATCAACTGGCAGTCTAGGCTGTCTACCAAACATCAAAAAGAAAGGGCTCTCTCCTGTAGAGTCATGTTGAGTGCTGTTATAGGCATGGACAAGGCTTGCTACATGGGATTTCCAGTCTGTCTTCTTCGTTGGCTCCAATGTTCCTAACATGTCAAGCAGAGTACGATTAAATCGCTCGCACATGCCATTTCCTTGGGGGTGATACGGTGTTGTCCTCGATTTGTCAATTCCAGCCACTTGACACAGTTCCTTCACTAGTCGACTCTCAAAGTTGGCACCTTGATCAGAATGTATCCTTTGAGGAAAACCGTAGTGTACGAAGAAACTGTTAAAAAGGACTTCTGCGGTCGTAAGGGCAGTCATGTTTCTTGTAGGGAATGCTTGTGCATAACGAGTGAAATGGTCCGTAAGTACCAAGATGTTCTGGTATCCACCTTTTGATATTTCCAAGGTCAAGAAGTCGATGCAGACCATCTCCAGTGGCTGACTAGTTCTGATGTTATGCAGTGGAGCTCTTGCATTAGTTGGGATCTTTCTCCTGATGCATCTCTCACAGCTCTTGATCCATAGATCGACATCACGTGACATCCCTGGCCAGTAAAATCGATCTCTACACAGGGATAAGGTATGTTCCCGTCCAAGGTGGCCAACATCATCATGTAGTCCTCTTAGAGCCTTGTTCCTAAACGCAACTGGTAGTACAAGTTGCCTCTTCTCCTTGCCATTGATGTTGGTACATCTATAAAGCACTCCATGGTGTAGTTGTAAGTGGTCTACCTCCCGGCGAAGATTTACTGGGACATCTGGTCTCCTCCTGTTATGAAGATTTGCAATAATAGGACCTAGTTCAGGATCTCTGCGCTGAGCCTTGTGCCAATCTCGTGTAGATAGACTTGATAGTTCACTGCCATTTTCATCTTCATCAATAACTTCTGCACTGAAACAGAGACTCTCCACGTAGTTCCTTGGTTGCAAACTTCCACAAATGGCTTGCACTTCATCTGTTGCAATGTCTCTGTCTTCAGTCTTTGGCAGTCTGGATAAGGCATCAGCATCTGTGTTCCCTTTGCCTGGCTTATACTTGATGTTGAAGTCAAAGGAAGCTAGGGCTGCTAACCAGCGATGTCCAGTGGCGTCCAGCTTTGCAGATGTTAGGACATAAGTAAGAGGATTGTTGTCGGTGTAGACAGTAAAGTTGTGTCCGTACAGTTAGTCATAGAACTTCTCTGTTACTGCCCATTTCAGTGCTAGAAACTCTAACTTATGCGCTGGATAATTCTTCTCTGCCTTGTTGACTCCTCGGCTGGCATAAGCTATAACTTGCTTTGTTCCTTCTTGCTCCTGGTACAGCACTGCTCCTAATCCAAAAGAACTTGCATCAGTGTGTAGCTCAAAGGGCTTGCAATAATCTGGATACCCAAGGATTGGAGGTGATGTAAGGGCATCCTTCAGCTTCTGGAATGCAGCTTGCTGACTAGTCCCCCAATGCCAGGGTAATCTTGCTTCCGGCTTCTTTCCTTTCGGTCCTTTCTTCTTCACTGTTGGAGGTAAGAGATCACTAAGTGGTCGGGCTATGTTGGAAAAGCTCTTCACAAATTTCCGGTAATAGCCAGCAAAGCCAAGAAACCGGCGAACTTCTTCAGGGTTGCATGGAGTAGGCCAGTTCACAATCTTTTCAGTTTTAGCAGGATCTGTCTGGATCCCCTCAGCTGAAACAATGTGACCAACAAACTTCACCTTCTCCTTGAAGAATTCACATTTTTGGGGGTTCAGCTTGATTCCACTCTCCCGTAGTCTCTGTAGGATCTTCTCTAGTCTGACTAGGTGGTCCTCAAAGGTGTTGGAGAAGACGATGAGATCATCTAAGTAGATCATACAAAGTTCGAGGTGCAGATCTCCAAGCATGTCCTCCATTTGTCTCTGGTAAGTAGCAGGTGCGTTCACAAGTCCAAATGGGAGTCTATTATATTCATAGAACCCAAGTGGTCCAACCGTGAAAGCTGTTCTGGCCTTGTGCTCCTCAGCTACATCAATCTGGTGATATCCTGACTTCATGTCCATGACAGAGTAGAATTTGCTCCCTGCTAACTTATCAAAAATCTCCTCGATCCGGGGTAGAGCGTAACTGTCTTTAACGGTCCGATTATTAAGAAATCTGAAGTCCATGCACATCCTCAGGGAATTGTCTTTTTTGCGAGCAAGCACGATGTTAGAAGCCCAAGGGCTGTGTGAGCGTCGAATAATTCCACAAGCTAACAGTTGCTTGAGATGGTCCTTGACCTCAGGAAACATGGCTGGTGGTATCCTCCTATGTCTCTGTTTGAATGGTACCTCATCTGTTAGCTCGATCCTGTGCTGTAGAGTTGTAGAATGACCAATGTCCATATCCCCAGTAGAGAACACATCGCTGTATCTCTTTAACAGATCCTCACATAACTTCTGTTGATCTTCAGTTATTGTTGGAGATATATCCACCTTGTCCAAAGGATGTTCCATGTCCTCCTTCACCATCTTCTCAAGGTCAATTGTTGATACCTCCTCAATCCGAACTGGTTGAATCTCACACACCAAAGCTCTCGGGGGAATGACTACAGTTTGAGATGACAAGTTAGATACCTGGACCGGGATGTACTTATTTTTGTAGTTGAATCTGAAAATAGCAGGGGCTATCTCCAATCCTGGTGGCACAGCAGCATTTGTTGTTTGCTGTATCATCACACAGGTATCTCGATAGGGGAGTTCCTTGTCAATGTAGCCTCGGATGGTGGTTGTAGTGTTAGGAGGGACAATGATCTTGGTACGCTCATTACACTTCACAACACCTAGCTTCCCAAAGTTCTTCTTTAGAGCCTTGTCCTGAAGCAAAATACTCCTAAAAGCTAAATACCAGGAAGTATGTAGCTCAGCTGTCTGAAGGAAGTTGGTTCCACTCCTTGTCTTGCAGTCTTCCATAAGCGGGTAAAGGAAATTTGTTCCTAACAAGACTGGTACAGTAGAATTATAGGCACTATCAGGTACAACTAAACACAAACACATGCTTGGTTCCTTCAATGCCTCCATTCCACAAGTACCTACTTCTACAACAATATAACCACTATACGGAAGGGATTTACCATCAGCACACTCTATATGAATAAAGTCCTTCAGGGGCTTGATCTCTGTTCCTGAAAGGTGTTCCTTGTGGAATGACTCAGAAACAGTAGACACAGTGGATCCAGTATCAAGCAGAGCCTTGCATGATATTCCATTGATTGTAACTGATGTTTCACTTGCTGATCCAATGAGTCCAGGAGGTAGCTGAGGATGAACTTCAGTGGGGCTCTGTCTATATGAACCTAACGTCTGCCCCTTGACATAGGTCCTCTCCGGTTTAAATATCCTCGTCTGTGGTCTGTCCTGATCAAACAACCAATCTGGAGGTGTCCAGGTTGTCCACAGTTGTAACAGCAACGCTCCTCCCTGCGCTGTGGTCTATGAGGTAAGTGTTCCACTTCCCCTTGAGGTGCAAAGTCCAGGCCTTGCATGGCTCCTGATATCCTTGGTGGTGCTGGAGGAAGTCGGTGCTCCAAGTTATCCATTTTAGCTGAAAGCTTGAAAAGAATCCCCTTCAGCTCTGATATCTCGGAGCTCTCGGCTGTAGGTGTAGCAATGGCTTGCTTAGCTGGAGCTGCTGACGAGGTCTTCTGTGGTTGAGTTTTGAACTCCTTCATCCTCACTTCTCGTCCATACTCTATTCGACGGATCTCTACCCTGAGACGGTCAAAGTCTTCGATGGTATCGAACTTGTGGCTGCTAATGTCCTTCAGTTCTTGACGTAGACCCATCCAGAACACATTACGGAGCATCTGGTTAGCATCCATGTCCTTCAAGAAACCTTGACTCTTGACATCATACAAGAGGTCTTCAAGTCGACATCCCCATGTAGTCACATCTTCAGAAGGACCCTGTCTTGCACTGTAGAACTGGGCTAGGAGGGTCTCTCCTACCTCGCTAGGCTTGAAGATACTCTTAAGTTTCTCAAATATTCGGGAAATGGAAGCTGAAGGTCCAAGTCGCATCACTACTCTAGCTGCATTACCACGAAGAGAACGATGTATAGCCTGGATGACATCTTCTCTAGGGTGAGTTTCATCTTGTAACAAACGCTCAACCTCATACTGCCATATATCAAAAGAAGCTTCCCCCTTGGCTGCAGGATCACCTGAAAAAGAGGACACCCTTGGTGTCTGTCTGACACTTAGGCTCTTAAAACTCTGCAGTGGTTCTGTTGGGTTATGTCTGAACGAGGCATATGGTACTTCTTCTGTCTTCACTTGAGTTGGGACAGTCGAATGGCTCTCCATCCACTGTTTGAGTTCAACACCAGATCTTACATCTGGGTCAACTCCCAGCTTCTGGAGAGAAGCCATGACTGTCTCAAACTCCTCCTCGGATAGATCAGCCATGCTGATAATACATAGACTGCAAGATAATAAACTGAATACCGAAATGAAGAAGGTACCTGCAACCTGGAAATAACAAAGTGAGCAATATATGATGTGTCCCCTCAAAAGGTGAGTGGGGCACACTACCAAACAAAATGAAATGAGTGTAAGCTGTGATTAACCTGAAAATAAGTGGGGAAAACAAAAGTATAAACAATAAAGAGGACTCAGTGTACTAAGCAGGTGAAGCAAAGCACAAACACTGCAGGCCGCTCAAAACAGTATGCAACATGAAAGGCAAATAAATTGATTCACACTTACATGGCTGCAATCAAAACAAAAAGAAAGTTAATAGCAATGCAGTAGCAGCGCGCAGGACGTCCTTACCAATGTGGGCTTACATAACTAAAGTTTCCCCAGTATATGCAAACTTATTAAATAAATAAGCCTAAGTTTGTTTTAGTGATATAAGTAAAGTACTAAGACATGATATACATCTAACTTTTATTTAGATATTGTTGGTATAAACGTTATTTCATTGTCAGTCAACAACAAGTGATACAAGTAATAATCACATGGTTAGTAACTGAACTGACTGGAGGCAAAGAACTAAAGTTTGACAGCAAAGCAGACAGTAATAGGTTAAGACAAGGGTGGTGTGCAAAGACCTTATACCGTAATACCCCAGTACAAAAAAATGTAATACCTATGTAAACATTTCTAAGACCGGTCACAACACAACACGCAAGATATAAAATGCTAAGTGGCCACAATGAAATATGTACGTACTAAGTATATTATCAAATGGTGATATCACAGTATGCGCAACAGTCACAGGATATAACACTAAGTCTAAATATCACAAATGTAGAAAAGTATATATCACAGCAAGTAAATGTATAATCACAATTATTACATGTTTATCTATCACAGGTAGCTACCGTTTAACAATGTATAATCACAGAGTAATTGGACAAATAAACTATTTCACACAAATGTCAGATATCACGTAAATCTTCTTCTTGTGTCCAGGCGCCACGATGTGTCAGTAACACATATCACAAATTCAGTCACAGGTACTTCAATATATAAGTCTTGATATCACAGAAGAATAAAATAGGTCTTCATATGACAGGAGTGTCAATATCACAGTACTCTGTATATCACCAGCGTCTATATCACAGAAATAGTGTCACTTTCACTTATGAATTAAAACATAAATAAATATAAAGCATACACGGAAGCCATTATGAATGTGGGCAGGCTCAAGGACGTCACAACTCTTATGTCTGTGGGGTCAGGCTATCTGATGTGTCCATCTTGTCAGCTGGAATAATCCCACCAGGGATGCCATTTGTCGCAGAGGCTTATGCAGGGTAATGGAGACACAAAAGCATGCTGTTTTTACAACTGGATTTATTCCAATGATGGTCCACAATCAGTGGTTATGATGATGAAGATGAAGAAGATGAAACCCTAAAACACAATATTTACAAAATGTAGGCAAACATCATAACCAATAGATCATTAAAAGAATACTGCCATTATATATCTATTACATGTGTTTGATATACCAATCAATAAGATATAATGTTAACGCTTACTTTACATTTAGTACGGTAAAACATGTTATGGCGGATATCTCCTTAGTGAGGATGATATCACTGAATACACTACAAAGCAATATGACATTACAATAGTCTAGACAATTATGCCATGACGTGTTGACATAAATATACGTATAACTAAGGGAAGTAACCCTCACCTCGTCTAAGGGACGGAGGCCAAACCACCAGATGGCATCAAAACTGGTCATGCAGTATCTTACGTGACCTGATAAATGATATATAACTACATGAATCTTACCGGTATGGTAAACATCACATACATTGTATACATGGCATGAGAAAATCATCTTGCAGTATAACAATCAACATTTTTAGGCATTTCATATGTATGATAAAATCAACAAATATACTGTTTTGGTATTTTACACCTTTATGATAAAATAGTACCAATACATGCTTAAATCTAGTACACTCATTATGCATATACCTCAGTGGTAACATCTTACAATATTTAAATATATATTGCACTAACATGAATATACTGATAATTCATGTTTATAACATATACATGATATACTGTTCTTATGGAACATAAATGACTTAATATGAGTGTACTAAAATACATTATATATACTAGAAACCTGAGTACAATGATAATAAATATATTTAACTCACCCCAAACTGAATGGTCCTTTCCCAGTGAGAGTTGTGACTAGAAATGGTGCACATAGTAAAGGTATGAAGTACATGACCAAGGTGGTCATGTGACGCGGGAAATACAAAGCCAGGCCAAGCTGACCGGCAGAGAACAATAAGCTAGGCTGAGACCGCAGTAGCCTTAGCACAAAGAATCAATCACCACATGTTAGATTATGTTACTGAGGTGTGAGTTAGTGGACTAAGTAAACTAATTTATTTAATAAATACAATAAAATACCTATGTTTTGGATAAGTTTATACTAAACTACTTTTAAAATAATCCCAAATATATACATCCTGCCACATAAACACCAAAGGCTGTAGCTGCAAGATAGTAAATATGTCTTGTATTTCAAGTACTCAGTATTTCAATGATTTTAATGATTCAAGAAAATAATTTGTTTTCTGAGGACTTCCAGAAACTTGTTTTACAATATGATCCATTGTGACTTTGAATTGGTTTGTTGGTTTGTTGTTTAACACCGCACTCAGCAATATTCCAGCTATATGATGGCGGTCGTAAATAATCGAGGCTGGACCAGACAATCCAGTTATTAATATCATGAGCATCGATCCTGAGCCTGACCACCCGATCCCATTAGTCGCCTTTTACGACAAGCATAGTCGCCTTTTACTGTGAGCATGGTTTGTTGAAGACCTTTTCTATCCCGGATTAACACAATCATGATACTTGTTGATAGAATTAAATAATCTTTGAAAGTATTATCATCACATCAAACAGTAAGGCACATGCATGGGAGCATCATGCTTAGTTCAACTAACTGCAATAGTTCTGAGAACAACTGTTCGCACGTGTATGTACAGAAATCATTTAACTTAGATATTCTACATGCGAAAAGTGTTCCGTCTTGAAACACACTAGCCCAACATTAATAAATATCCCATATATTCAACC
This sequence comes from Haliotis rufescens, assembly GCF_023055435.1. Lineage (NCBI taxonomy): Eukaryota > Metazoa > Mollusca > Gastropoda > Lepetellida > Haliotidae > Haliotis > Haliotis rufescens. The sequence continues at coordinate 2,334,433 of NW_025964346.1, forward strand.
CAGATCTTTATGTTGTAACCTTCTTGTCTCTATTTCCGTGCAGTGGGAGTGGTACTCATGACGCTACTAAATAGCCATCCTGGCCAATGAATCAGTGTGCACTCATATTACATTTCCTTGCACAACTGAAGCTGCATGCACGTCTTCAAGGTTCTGCAGGTAACCATTTGCGGCTGGTTGAACAAACACTTGCCTTCCATAAACTGGATACCATTTAGGAATGAGAAGGGATATAATGTGACAAGAGAAGTGCAATATTATTAACATGAAAGAGTAAACGTTCGCTATACCCACCGCTTATATAACTCGTCTGTATTTTACAGAATAGGGCTAACGAGAAAAAAGATACAGATTTTGCCTCTGAAGTAGAAAGATTGATATCTAAGGAAAGGAAAGGGAGGATGGAAGTTGTGGAAACACTGAATGATCTTGCAAATGAAGTTGACAAAGAGGTTCGCAAAGGTCGAATTGCCAAAACCACGTTTGCATCATCTGGTATACTTGGTTCTGGGTTAGCCATTGGTGGCATCATTGCAGCTCCATTCACTTTTGGTGCTTCTCTGGGACTGACTATAGCAGGCGCTGCGGTGGGAGTGTCAAGCGGGGTGGGGGGACTGGTCACGACAATAATAGACAGGCTTCTGAACAACAAGAAGACCAAAGCAGCCTATGCAGCAGCCGACCAATACATAAATATAGTGGACTGTATTGTACAAATTATGGAGGAAATACGAAATGAATGGAATGCACAAATTGAGCAGGATTTCAAGGATAAATTACGTAATATTTCTGATCCTGAAACAAGCAAGACCCTAGAAGTATTTCTTCTAAGTATGAAAGCTACGTCTGAGGTTGGGGCTACTGGTGCCAAAATTGCCTCCACTTCTGTTGCATTAGCTTCACGAACATTGGTGGCCGGTGTCAGCAGAACAGTTGCAAGTGTTCTGAAGACAGGCACAATGGGTTTGGCCATCGGAGGAGCAGCACTTGCAGCCATCACCATACCTGTTGATGTATACACCATCTATAAGAACACCAAGGCCATACACGCCAATGAAGAATCGGCTGCTGCAAAAAAGATCAGGAAATTAGCAACTGATATATTGAAAGTACGCCCTTTTGCATTTTCAGGTAATGTTGCTTTTTTTCTTTTAAGTATTTATTTAGCAATGAAAACAGGATTAGCTCTGTCATGAGTGTAAGAATGATACTATCATTTTGATTCAAATACATTTAACATATTTACACGTACACAGTATAATTCTGTTGACAGATGATGCCTCAATGATGTTGAACCAACAAGAAGCTGTGCAGGGTACATCATTAACACCAATTGAAGAGACAAAACGACAACTGCAGAAGATGAAGAAGGAGCAGGAAGAGCTATTAGAAATTACTGACGAGATACTACAACAGGTGCAGAAGGAGCAGGAACAGAAAATACGCAATGAAAAAGAGAGAAATTGTCGCCAAAATGAAGTTTTCCTCCAAACGCTTGACATGATGTCCAAAGACCTGACCCATTTGGCTGACATGTCTATGCAGATAACTGCACATACAACACTGTTCAAGCTCTTGATTTGTCTTCTGGAACTACTTTCAGTGGGATTCATCATCTGTAAAATAGTAACAACTGTTGCTCATGGTCACATCTCTGCTGCAATGGAGAAGATGTCTCATATCGTGATAGTCATTGTCGGAATGGTGGGCTTAGTTGCTGAGTTGTTCAGTGAAATATATTATTATAACAAATGGAAGGAAGCAGTGGCAGTGGTAGAAAAGTATGTGCTTGCAGTAAGAACATCTCTCGAAGTAGCTGAGGGTGGACATATTGATGCCAATAAGGTTCGAATGAGAAAAACCTGGAGAAGGCGTTCAGGTGACATCAGCCAACGTAAGATCACCATACTTCGCACGGTAAAAACGCTCATCGATATAATTGCTGCCATAAGTCTTGGAACAACAGAGTGGAAGGTAATAGGGCAACATCATCTTGTAGAAGAAAGGGGTGCAGGCTCCCCTCTTGGTCTGGGAGGTCCCATGTACACTGCTGTTGCTTTGCTTGTGGACCAACCTGATGCTGAGCATGTGATGGAATCCTTCATGGAGATGGCTGTTGGTGGATCTTTGTGTCTGGTGCTTACTTCAACAATAACATTCTACATACTAGTCACACACTGGAGTCACAAAAGGTCCTGCGTGTTGTCTGATCAGATTCAATGTCTGTCAGGGAAAGCCTACACTGAGCTAATAAGATTCATTATTCCATATTTAGGGCTAGGTTAGCCAGTTGATAAGAGTGAGTGAGTAAGTTGGGTTTAACGCCGCTTTTAACACTATTCCAGTTACATCTCGGCGTGTCAGCTGAATATAGGAGGAAAGCCCGAAGTGATGCAGGTCTCAGACGTTTATCACTTCGGCGTGCCCAAGGGACGCAACTCTGTCAATCTAGTCGTCATAGACAACTAGGCCACCCGTGCCCCCCAAGTTGATAATATAAGGGTAACGCTATTTTTCAGGGCATTATCTTTTGCAGAAGAGCGAGGTCTTCAATTAACTGCCCCGACGAAGGAGATGCCCTGTAAAAATAGCGTTACCGTTATTATAGCTAAAATGGATGGAATTTATCATCAAATAAAAAGAAGCAACAATATCGGTTTTGAAACATTTACTGCAATCAACACAAATGTCACTGACCCACTTTTACAAATATGGAAACGTCATAGAACAAACCAGATGACGTCACTATTGAAGGTAACGTCACCTATCCCTACCCTATGACGTTACCTAACAACGGGCGTGACAATTGCCCGTCGTCAAGAAATATGAGGGCATTATCAAGTTACAGTGGCCCGCTGATTTCTGATAACGCGGGCGGTTTAATGATAATTCTATCCATTTAAGCTATAAGAGATAAGATAATACTTTATCATCCCAAGGGAAATTCAAATTGCACTAGAATATGAAAAAAGAAAACATATGATATGAAAATATTACATAAGAAAACAAGTCACTTACTAATATAACCATCTGTAAAATCATGTTGAAAATTGAACACGAGAAAGATTGAAGACTATGACAGTGACGACAAGGAATGGTATTTTAAAGTATATATATATTCCTATCACAGCAAGAGTAAACTGTAATAAAAGGGATGGGGCAGGATAGGATTTGTGTACAGCAAACTGTTAGAAAGTATTAAATAGATAAAGGACTAAAAGATTTAAAAGACTAATACTGGCTGGCATGAGTGATTTCCGGTCCTTGATATATGGAATAAAGTACATGACTGCTGTTATTTAGTATCTTAAGGGCCTGTGAAGATTCTGGGGTAGAATAGGTCTTCAGCAACCCATGCTTGCCGTAAAAGGTGACTCTGCTTGTCGTAAGAGGCGACTCACGGGATCGGGTGGTCAGGCTCGCTGACTTGGTTGATGCATGTCATCGATCCTAATTGAGTGGATCGATGCTCATGATATTAATCACTGGATTGTCTGGTCCAGACTCGATTATTTACAGACCGCCGTCATATAGCTGGAATATTGCTGAGTGCGGCGTTAAACAACAAACAAACAATAGTATCTTAAGCGCCTTTTTGATAATTTGCTGCTCATAAACGTCACCGATGTGTTGAAATTGGGTACCTGAGATTTTGCTTGCTGTATTTAGAATTTTATATATTTGACATTTATTTTGAAAACACAGGCTCCCGTGACCAGCAGTTTTGAATCAATAATGGTGCCAAGATACTTATATTGTTCAACCAAATCAATATTGTCGTTCTCAATACCAACCGCCAGAATTTCGGTCTGCCTTTGTCGTTTTAACATTTAGAGGAAGAAAAATAATTGGATCTACTCCACTTGGGTATGACGAGTGTTGAGTTAACCTCGAAATAAACATGGAAACAAACAGACAATTGCATACAATCAGCCAGGTGACATATTGAGATGTCCTGATTCCCCGACAACTGGGGAATATACCTCGGTATCCCCGAAGAATTCCTTCAATTGAAAATATGGTTTAAACTTTCTGCGCTCGTCTGTCATGCCGTTATGCCATGATGAGAGAGAAGTTTGACATTGTTTGGCCCAAATCGATTCTATACAGATGGGTCTCAAAATCCATATGAAAGTCTTATTCCTAAAAAAATAATACTGTGGTACGACATTTGAGACATAAGTTGGATATACGTTTTTTTGTATATTTGGAATTCATACTTAATTGCAGGCTTATGATTCGCTTAGGTGGAGAGTATTGGCAACTGTCTGTCTTCCAGTGGATGACAATTTGTGTTTAATTCTCTTGAAGTGTGTCTTTGCTTCAACTCTATAAAGTGTTTACTGGTATATCAGATTATTATATAGATTTTGATATGAATGTGTCTGGTGAACGAATGACAGTCGCATCTAATTGTAATAAAGAAGTTGTTCATCCATATATCTTATCCTTACGTAATACTCCAACTTCTAAATGCCTAAAAGACGTTATTTACTGGTATATCAGATTTGGAGGTAAATGTGTCTTGTGAACTGTAGGTAGTCTGTTTTGTAACTGGAACGAACAGCACACTTCCTTGTTTGTTATATACCAATCAAAGGTCATGAAGTGCTACCCAATACTTTATATATGTTCGACTATGTGTTGACAGTATTTAACTTCATGGTGATAGATTTTATCATCTGAATGAATGTGACTAACAGTTTGAATGAAAAGGTTAATTATCGTGTACATCACAAAGCCACACACCAAGCTCCGGTGGTTAGAATAGCTGAACATTGATTGGCACAGATCTAATCCTTATGGAAGGGTCTCAAAAACAAATAAAAGTTGTCTTATTCCTAAAGCAATCTGTGTTTGTTTGTTGTTTCACGCTATATGATAGCGGTTTGTAAATAATCGAGTATGGACCAGAAAATCCATTGATTGACACCATGAGCATCGATCTACACACATGGGATACGATGACATGCATCAACCAAGTCAGCCAACCTCACCACCTGATCCCGTTAGTTGCCTCTTACGACAAAAATGGCTGAATATCTATTTTCTACTTGGATCTTCACGGGCCGGCATGATCTTCACGGGTCGGCATGATCTTCACGGGTCCGCATGATCTTCACGGGTCGACATGATCTTCACGGGCCTGCATGATCTTCACGGGTCGGCATGATCTTGACGGGTCGGCATGATCTTCAAGGGTGAGCATGATCTTGACGGGTCGGCATGATCTTGACGGGTCGGCATGATCTTGACGGGTCTGCATGATCTTGACGGGTCTGCATGATCTTCACGGGTCGGCATGATCTTCACGGGTCTGCATGATCGTCACGGGTCGGCATGATCTTCACGGGTCTGCATGATCTTCACGAGTCGGCATGATCTTCAAGGGTCGGCATGATCTTCACGGGTCTGCATGATCTTCACGGGTCTGCATGATCTTCACGGGTCGGCATGATCTTCACGGGTCGGCATGATCTTGACGGGTCTGCATGATCTCCACGGGTCTGCATGATCTTCACGGGTCTGCATGATCTTCACGGGTCGGCATGACCTTCACGGGTCTGCATAGTCTTCACGGGTCAGCATGATCTTCACGGGTCGGCATGATCTTCACGGGTCGGCATGATCTTCACGGGTCGGCATGATCTTCACGGGTCGGCATGATCTTCACAGGTCTGCATACTATTGACTGCACTAAATCCTGCTGCGTTTCTCCTTCAAAATCATTTCAATGAGCAAGTCTACACCTTTGACAGGGAGAGTTTCTACAACCATAACCTTTACCAACAACCATATTAACCCTCTAACAAAACCTCAGTCTTCACCGATGACTCCTCAGAAAGTGCCAAAATACCATCCAAAATCAGAGTTTGAAGAGTATACCTTCAAACAGTAATGGGTTTAACATTGGAACTGTCACCTTTAGATGACACAAAGCCTTTACTAACAAAGGTAAGTACTCCTCTCTCACAACAACAGACTTTGATGACTGGTCTACAACAGCTAACTCCTCATTAACGGAACCACAAAAAGGCTATGACCTGACATTCACAAACAAAAGCATTAGGGGAAGAATGACTGAGCTCAGAAATGATGTGCCCTGTCTAGCGGCAATATCTACAAGTTTGCTCCAACGAAATATCTTCAGAACCAACTGGAGTAGAACTTGACATTTTGTCTACAAACTCAGAACCAGACACTTGTTAGTACTAGATCTATAATGGGATGAACAGCACACACTGCTCAACAACCTCCAGCCACACCAATTGCCTCAAACAATCAAAGTCACCATTGACCTCCTTTGAAGTACACCACCTGCCAAACAAAGTTTCCTTCTCCCTTGCAAACTCGATAAAAGTAGAACGCTCCCGTTTCTTTGCAGACCCAAAGTATTGTCTATAAGCCTCGGGAACCAATTCATAAGCCTCCAAAACTTATGTCTCCTAGGGAAGGCACAATAAACTTCCTGAGCTTTTCCCCTAAACATGATCTACTGATTCTCAGGCCAATTCTTTAACTCGAGTTGTTTCAGCCTAATTTCTTTATCAGCTTCCAATCTCAATTTTTCATTCTCAGCTCTATTTTCTTTGAGCCGAAATTTTCTCTCTTTTGCTGCTGTTTCTTCTTCAGTTTCTTTAAGCTGGAATGCTTTCTTTTCTGCTTCCATTTCTCAAAGCCGAATTTCTTTTTCCACAGCCATTTTTTCTCTTTCAAATTTTAATCTCTTCAACGCCAAAACATCAGTTTTTTCTTCAATCAAAGCCGAAGCATCAACATCCAAAATATCTTTCTAAACCAGGTAAGTTATCAAAACATTTTCTTGACATCAGCCTTAAGCATTACCAATTTTATGTCAAATTTGTAATGCTTGGCCAATGATGCATGAAAAAGACAGGAAGCTATTACACTCTCAAGCGTAGGTTTATTCAGGTAGAGGTTAGAACATGAAAAAATTATTTAACACATAATTTTAATCAAACAATTTCAAAATGGAATAAATTATATTCTATCTATCACTGTTGCATACACATGTTGAAAAGTTTCAAACAGTAAGTGGGGGACTGTACTGACATTTGTTGCAGGCTTGGAATCGGCCTCTGAGCAGGTCTTGATACAACCCTGGCGACATGTTGGCAACTGACCAAAACACAGTCTCAGATGTTATGATTCATTTAGTATAACACAAACTGTAAATGAACTATGTAGCAATAATTGGAAATAATGTACTGCTTTGTTTTTATTTAATGATATATAATTGATGCATTGCTGAGGGAACTGGATACCTGGAACTAATTAGATATTTAATAAAACCATGTGTGATGAAAGGCATTCTGACAGATTGTCATGCAGATGTCTTAAAGATGTTTTAATATTTTGTAATGACATAGAAGAATGTCCAGTCAAAAATAGAACAAAAAGACAAAAAGTCATTTGTCTTCAGCAAAAAGCACAGTTTAAGTAGATATGAAACTCATGTTCAACATTATCATAGACAAAACTAGAACAATATTGAAGTAACCAACACCCTTGATAAACACTGACTCAAGTTCAATCATCAATATTGACAACCGCCTAACAATTTGGCTAATGATTTTCTCTAAAGAATGACCCCAATTCTGTGTTAAATACATTTCAATATTCATCACAGTTATAAACACAAAGAAAAAAGCACACCCTAATATATTTCATTATTGTTTGGTCATGAAAGATATAATTGCGGAAAGGATTATGTTTTCTCGAGATGATGGAATCAGTCATTCCTGACGAAAGGTCACATGTCATGCATGCTATCCTCGAGTATATCTAAAAGCAGTATATCGATACGCTAAAATTGCTTTCTTAAGGTCGGTTGTAAACAGTTATTCTATGACATTGTGTGACCATGGCACGAAGGCGATTAGCAAACGCCACAAGATGGCAAATAATCGGCATGATTAACGCAGGAATGTCTTGTAATGCCATTGGTCAGAATTTGGGGTATCATCACACTGTCGAAAGCCGTTTAGTCGAGAAACATGCTCAGACCAGTGATGTACAGGACCGTCCCATATCTGGAAGACCTCAAGTGACGACACATCGCGAAGACAGGGACCTTCTTCGTCTCATACGCCGGGAACTCTTTTTAACAAGTACTCGTCTGAAACAGCTGTGGTTGCCCAATCGTCGTTTCAGCACCAGAACCGCCAGGATCCGGCTGAAAGCAGCAGGACCGAGGACTAGACGAACTATAAAGCGTCCCTTGTTGAGCGATCACCACAAATCTAGCATGGCGTACTGCGTGACAGAACTGGAATCTGAGAACTTAGAGACGGATCCATTGGTAAGACGAAAGTCGCTTTCTGCTCCACGTACCTGATGGAAGAACAAGAGTTTGGGGGCACCGAAACACGGTCTACACCCCCAGAAACATTAAACCGACTTTGTCATACGACGGGGGCTCTGTAATGGTTTGGGGTGTATCTCTCATGGTTGCAGGTTGGATTTAACAGGGGATCAGTACATCCGGGACGTCGTCGTTCCTCATTTTGACAACCACACTCTTGCTACTCGACCTCAGTACATGGATGACAATGCCAGGCCTCATCGTTCGCATGCAGTCGTGGATTACATGAGGGCCAATGCAATAACGACTCTACCCTGGCCAGCAATGAGCCCAGATTTGAACCCCCTTGAACATGTTAGGGATATTCTGGTGCGGCGCATACAGGCACGAGATACTCCTTTACAAGATCAGGAGTGGTTGTTGTTGACCCATCAACAGATCCAACGTCTGACTGGAGCCATGAGACAGGGTGGAATGTGTCATCCAGGCATGTGGCGGTTATACCCGTTACTGATCTGTTTCACGTGTCATGTCAAGTAGAGACTTTAAGGAACATTTTCACATGAAACATCAAACGTAACTCTTTTACTTAATCATGTAGCTCCATACTAATGTAAAAACATGATGTTTTCGTCAGTGAATTTCACTCATAACTCACCAATATCTTCTTTATTTGTTGTCAAATGTTTGTTCTATCCGATGACATTGGCATCGCCCATCTCCTGTGGTCAGTCATCCCATGCCATGATTTTTACTATTTGTCATGGTTCAGAAATAGGGGTGTGCTTAACTTTTTTCTTTGTGTATATTTGAAATTAATTTAAAGTATATATTGTGTTCTGTTCAAGAGGTCCGCCTATTTGCCATGTTTTTCCTGAATCTTGTCCATCACATCAGTGTCAAAAATTCAATGATATAAATGTTTTCATTGGATCTATGAACAAGGACAAGATCAGGTTTGTTGGCTTGAATAGGTCTGAGGTTTTATACGACCAACTCTAACGAAGTTGGTATGTTTCATTATTCATGGTAATACAAGGGTCGAGCCACTCCATCATGTCGCTTAAGATACTGTCTTCAGGCCAAAGCTGGGAATCCACTGGCGTTGTGTTTGACAGTCATAATCTACATTTCATATTTACATTTTGATGCAAAATCACACCCTGATGGTTTCGATTGGAAAGTGACTGGTCTTGAGCAGCAAACAGAAAGCCTTCTTTTTCACGTTTAGGCCAGCCGACTTCATCCAAGCAAAGAAAACTGCAGGGCTGCTGATCCTCTCTGAAAAGGCGAAAGTCTGTGCCGATTTGATATTGCACTTCGCTTGGTTGACACTCATTTTTGTACAGTCCAGCAGTACAGAACCATTAACAAAATCAACATTGACTTTGAGATCATGTCCCACATGCTTGGCTCGTTTAAGAATGTGGAATGCCTTGTTTTCATCATGAATCATGACATGCTTCACAAGAGGATCATCAGACAATATATGTCAATCAATCTATTATTACTATTATTAATGGCTCTTTTTTACAGATTAAAATAAAAATGTAGCAAAGAAGGTTTTGGAGATCCTTGCACAGTCAGGCTTGTTAGGCTCATCATCAGCTCAGGGATCTTGCTCCCTCTACACGCAGCAACGAATGGGACGAGGACTTTTCGGAGAATGTGAAGACTCCCCTTCTGCATTACCCAGCTTGTCGGAAAGGCTGTATTCCGGGCAACAAACCCGGGTACTCTATAGCAATGTCAGCTCACCTTCTTCTTTTCTTGTTTTTGAATCGATGTTTTTGATGCGGGTGTTTTGTGTTAAATGGCTGAATTCAAAAAAAGTATCAGTAGGTAACAGGATACCTCTTTTTAACCAATCAGAATCAAGCATTCTTCAATGTCATGGTAGAATTTGTCCCTTTGCACGGTCCCAGAGATATATTTTGCATTTGAACACAATCCATATAACACACATTGCAATACCAACCTAATAAAAGCGACAAAACGCTTTTCATATGCAATAGAAATATCTGCAAAAAGCGGTACGATTTACGATTGTACGATTCCAACTATATCTTAAGCATGTGTTTATGAATCACTATTAAATAGTTATGATACCACGTGTTCGGGAAAAGGTGAGCGTAGCCTGCCCCATCGCAAACACATGCAAAGACAAGTCAATTGTTCACCTGAAAAAACACGGGAACATATGGTACAAGTCATAATAGGGAATTGCATCGGAGATCATCGTCCCTCCTCACGTTCCCCCATCCTGTGGTTTGACCAAGTTGATATTTTTACATCATTTTTTGTCAATAATGTTTCGGATTTGGAAATGTCCTCTTCATGTCTCCCATACAACCTTCTGAAGCTTCACTGAGGCCTCGAATGGTGTAATCTTGATCGAACAACTTCTGAGCAACAGTTCTTTGAAATCTGGGTGAACGAGCATGCTCGACTGCATCTAAAAACAAATGTAAACACCAAAGGCTGGAGCTGCTGGAATATTGCTCGTCATGAAGGGAAAGTTGACCAGTGGAAAGTTCAAGTCACCAAGAACTGCAAACTTTCATTGATCAAACAGAAGGGTCCTATCATTTGGTAATCGTTAACCTACTGTCATTTTGCTTCATTTTATAATATTCTAAGCAAGAGATATTATGTTATTCTCTATTGCATCATTTACACACAACACAACTACGTGTTTGAGTGTTTATCATTGTTAGTAAATAATGTACAATATACTGTACTTGCTTTAAATGGTTTAATCTATCTATTCTGAAAGGATTAGTCTGTCACTCACCGTGCATAAACTTTTGTTTTGAAAATACTACAGGCGAAAGTGGACGGTGTCTGCACACGAAGTCATTTCCTTCGATGTTGCCCGAGTTGTCTTATAGATTATAGATTTGTTTGTTTGTTTGTTGTTTAACGTCGCACTCAGCAATATTCCAGCTATACAACTGGTCTGAATAATGGGATCTGGACCAGACAATCCAATATCATGAGCATCGATCCATGCGATTGAGATCGATAACATTCATCAACCAAGTCAGCGAGACTGACTCGCCTCTTACGTCAAGCAAAGTCGCCTCTTACGGCAAGCTTTATATAGATTGGTAATCAGATCAAATACATTTATAGCGATTAATACAGGGCGTTGACTACAGCCACACATCTCCTGTACATGGAGTGGACTAGCCTGTTGTTGAAGGCCATTGGGATATGGGCCAATATCCTCAGGAACGCTACACGCAATTCTGCTGCAGTTGTCGGCCTTGGGCGTACATCGTTGAGTCGCCGTTTGATCTCATCCCACAAGTGTTCAATGGGATTCAAATTCGGACTGAGGGGAGGCCAAGGCATGATTTGGATGTTGTGCTGCTGGTGTCTCTGGTGTCCCTGTTGACTCTGGCAGTGTGGGGACGGGCGTTGTGTTGCTGAAAGGTGTGGTTTTGATGACGGGCAAAAAAAGGCACGATATGGGGTCTGAGGACTGGGTCTCGTTCCATAACACAAGCATCAGCATTACGTTCGCCCCTCCTTCGCCAGACCCTGACTCTGCCATCCACCGTTGAAACACAGTGGCGACTTTCATCAGTGAAGATCTTTCTTCTCCCTGATGTTGACGCCAATTTTGATGCTGCCTGGCCCATTGCAGTCGGGCCTGTCAGTGAGTGAGTGAGTGAGTTGTATTTATGTCGCTTTTAACAATATTCCAGCGTGTCAGCTTAATGTGGGAGGAAAGCCCCAAGTGATGCAGGTCTCAGACGTTTACCACTTCAGTGAAACCCACGAGCACGGGTATGGTGCTGACAAACCTAGAAACATAATCGGGGCGAACCGGGATTCGAACCCACAGTCAAAGGTTTCTGACGTGCCCAAGGGACGCAACTCTGCACAGCGAATCGCGTCGCCTTAGACGACTGGGCCACCCGTTTTGGTTTGGGCAAAGCACTTCATTTTAAACTCAATTGTTAAATGGACTTAAAGGCTGCAAAAAGAAGCAGTAGAATGATAAATTAGTTTATTGAGCACAGAACATGTAGCAGACAGTGTCTGTTAACTTTTATCAGTATTTTCAGAAGTGACGTTTCTTTTGTCTTTCAGTATAGATATAGATATATATTTTATTTTAGTGTCACATATTGTACAGAGTGAAAATATTACATGTTATTTAAACAATAAAATGTACAATGTCTAGCCTTGTAAAGGCTTACGAGACACTTGAACATGATTAAATTGTATTAAACCCATTGAAATGTAGCAGTAGAGTAAAATACATAATTTATGACAAATTAAGTATATCCAAAAATAGCTCCAAACAAATCAGTCTGCGTATTGAAATGCTCATTTCATAACATAATCTATGTGCTGACCTAGGAAACCTACAATAGTAAATAAACAACAAGCAAAAAATATTATTAGCCAAAATTTGTCAAAAACATGAAAAAGCCACTCTCTGTTGTATGTGCGTGATCCGCCGAAAATTCTAACTGCGTGGATCGATGCTCATGCCAATCACTGGATTGTCTGGTCCAGACTCGATAATTTACAGGCCGCCGTCATAGAGCTGAAATATTGATGAGTGCCGCGTTAAACAAACAAACATACATCATTCATAACTTCGTACGTGATTATCGAACGTTGTGGTTGACCGGTGGTCGTTCTTCTATTCATATTCATACAAGGTACTATATTAAACATAGTCACAGAATCAAACTTTTTTACACCTCGACTCACAAGTATTGACGACTGAGGTTACTACGGGAATGTGCATCATAGTGACAGAGCATACAAATATAGCCAAGGCACTGTAGCTTGACTTGATATGCAGTCAATGGGCGATCTTTTTGTTCCCAAGGGCAATAACTCTCCTTTTGAAATGATATAAGCAACGGTCGACTCTGTCGCTTCCAGTCTGGTTCCCGGATCAATGCGCGCTGCGACAACTAGTGACATGTAGAGACGGAGCCAAGCCGAAGAGTTATCCTGTTGCACCTTCGTTCAAAAACGGTCGTTTACAACTGAATATTTTTAACCAGCAGATATTTTGTTGCGATTATTAGTTTAAAATATCAACATTTGTTGAGTCTTCAACTACAAGACGAATTGTCACTGTGGAAGAACGGAAGCGGGAAAAACGTCATGAAAAACAGTATATTGCCACGGTATTTTCGACGTCAGAAAACAGCCAGGCATTCTGTCAGTCTGGGCTAACATGTTGCATCGATGAAATAATGCAGCCTCATTTATTTATCAGCTTTTGTGTTATTTCCCACCACGATTCGAAGCATTCAAATCTCAACAAGTACCACCATGGACTTCAATTTAATAAAATTAGTGATACTCCAACATTTGCAACACACATACATCTTTGACATGCCTGTACCAACGATCTATATAATTAGTATACATCCGTGCCTTCTCAAATAGTTTAAGAAGAAATAACGTTCAAAATAATAAAACAACTGATTTTAAATGTTACTTTTTATATCAAAATTAAAGTTGCATCTGAATATTTAAATTTATATTATATTTTAGGATCTTACCAAATGAAAATCTACCATGCTACTATTAAGCACTCAGTTACTCTGACAGTTGCAATATACATACCAGTCATTATACTTTGAAATCAGAGATTTACCAATATTATTCTGCCCCTTATAACATGTGTCCCACCATTAAGTGCTCTGAGTCATCATATGTGTTGTTTAATTCATTGATCCATCATTTGTTACAGAAATCTGATACTTATGCTCTTAAAATACTAGTAAATTACAGAGATTTGTCCCAACAAACAACAAATCATACTGACTACCCCACAAAATGTGTAAGATACATAAATAGATGTAACTCATAGTTTTATCTTCTTGTTTTAGTAACATTATATTCATTTTAATGTTGACAAATTATTTCCCATACAAACCCACACACTATCCTTCTGTAGCTATGTACCCCTGATTTTCATTCAACATTACTTCAAGATACTTGTGGAATAAAGTATATGTTGTAGATATTATTATCATATAGCAAATATGAATTTAGAAAGTTTATCATCAAATCTTCTGATTGTTAAATAGATGCAAATTGAACCCCACAATCATTCAATGTAGATGGATGGATTTATTTATTTTATTTGTTTTTGCATATAACAGATTCTACTTACATGTGTCGGTGTCTATAATCAGGCCCAATATGTATATTGACTGAAAACTCATTCACTCAGGCAAGGTATATTTTTCTTAAATTTTCATTAATTAATTATTACCTAAAAAATAGGACTGGATTTTAGACAGACTGACTGAAATGAATTAGACTGCATAATTTAATCTCAATTTAATTTGGATCTATTTTGATCTTATGAAGATAAGTAACTTATGTAAGAAATAGAAAAATGTTCACAATATCATTGATTGATTCTCCAAACATGAAAGAATACCAGAGTCCTTTTTTAAAATACTTATCTTTATTGGTATAATATTCAGTTCAGAAACAGATGACTGCTAAAAAGTCATGCACGTGTAATCAAATACTAGTACACATGCACAAGTGTGCCAAGATATTAAATACAATAATAAGAGTCATTGTGCAATGCAGATATCTGTTGGTGTGAAGAGAAAAAAGAATAACATTAATAATTTGTTTATGTTGGAATTTGAAACATCCGTTTAGAAAAAGGAAACATAAAAAGCAAGGCCTAATGAAGTTAAGAAAGAGCTTTGTCTGTGTTATGATTATTGCCAATGCAAACTGGATGTAGACACTGCAATGTTATTACAATCAACATTATAGAGATTGAAAATTAGTATGAATATATTGTTTTATTTTATAAAAATTGTTGTTGGTACAAATACTCTTTAATATGTATTTTAACTAATATATAGGGTCCTCTGTGTCTGAAAATGGTTTTTTTTCTACTTTGTAAAATTTAAAAAAGGCCAAAATAATATATATCTTTCATTGATAATATTGACATATAATCATGGTAGTATTTGTCAACAAACAGCCACCATTCATACATAAAATCTTTTTACACAACATGCATCAATTTACCCTTAAATATCAGATTTCAGTGATTTCCTTTATTTACGCTATTGCCCGGACTGGTTGTTGCCTTTGTTATTTTCTTCCCCCGTGAGTACCCGGATGATGAGCAACGCAACTGTGCGTGACCAGAGACTTGGCTACCGTCTGCAAGGACAGCTAAATAAACTTGGAGGCTGGAGGCAATATTTGTTTTACGCATTTTTGCATGAACACTGATTGGTTAACTGTGATCTATAAAAATTTCTACAAAGGGCGCATGTTAATTAATGTCTTCAGCCTAAACAAACAGACAAAAAGAATGGTGGAGCTCAACGGATGTCATCATTTGGAAATACCCCAGATGGTAATAGTTTAATACTAAAAAAAGTATCCATGCAGTGAAAGCATTTTCGGATTTCAGATTGCGTCGATAATGCGATTACTACTCCTTTGTTGTCATCCACGTTTCCTGGTATAATCCTACACTTGTATATTTGTCGTCATTCACTTGATGCCGCACTCGTGAAGAGCAACCTCCTCGTGGTGAGTGTTGTGTAACTCTAATAGCTCTTCCCCCGTGTGGAACCGGGGCAGAATATTTCCACAGCACCCCATTGCTGGTCGTAAAAGGCGACCGAATTGGGCAACCTGTTTGCCGTGGGTTGCGTCCCTGTGTTGGCGGAGGACGGGATTCAGGTGGTTGAGGGCACTGGAGCCAGGAACCGGTGTTCCTTTTGCCCAACACACCACTTTGACCCTTACTTCGCCTAGACGGGTGGTAGGATGGGCCCGGTCTTATCAATCGGCTGGTCATGCCAAGCCCTGTGCGCAGAATTATTACAGCAAATCTTTGGTTTTTCAAAAATGTTATTTTTTGGATTTGGATTACACAAGTATACTTATATTATTGATATACTTAATTGCCTAGAGTCGTATGCCAGAAGGCGGTGGCTCATGGGCCAATCTGGTGATAGAGACCTCTGAATTCTGTGTTTCTTGGGAAAAGTGTTATGGGCAGAACCAGCCGGACACTTCTTCTTTTGGATCTCATAGCTTTTCAAGTTGATATTTACTAGAGTATAACACCCCTGTATCCCTGGTGTTGCAGGCTGGCTTCCACTGCGATATTGTCTTTGTTGACACTCGGTGGCGGGTGGGGAGTAGGGGTGCTGAACCATATTTTCCCACCATGTTTCACACAAATTCTTCTGGTTCTAGCAAGACAAACAAACGTCGACATGTAGAGTCAACTTCGTCAGATGATGAAGCTTCGTCTGAAGTTAAAGATGCTTAGCCACGGTTTATTGTTATATCATCTTCTGATGGACTTCTATTAAAATTGAATCCGTTCGCTATCTCCAAGGGCATTCAAAGTGCCTGCGGAGAAGTGAAAAATGTAACGTGCCTTCTGACTGGTTCCATCCTCGTGGAATGTGCAAGGAGGCAGCAATCTGTCAATCTGCTGGGTTTACAGCAGTTTGTTAATACCCAGGTTGTTGTTTCCGTGCACAAGACACTGAACTCGTCAGAGACCTAGCTCGTTGTCTTTCTGACATGAGCGAGAAATAGATTGCTGTTGAACTTAAAAGCCATGGCGTCACCAATGTCAAACGTTTTACAAGGAAAACACATGAAGGCAATATTGTCAATACGCAAACATATCTGTTCACCCTCTCTCTACCGAAAATCCCCAATTCCATAAAAGCTGGCTACTTCAACATCAAAGTGGAGGTTTACGTTCCACATCGGCTTCGATGTTTCAAATGTCAAAAGTTTGGACATGGAGCCAAATTCTGTCGTGGCAAGGAGGTCGTGTGCTGCCGTTGCAGTGGAGCTCATGACAGCTTAGAGTACACGAATGACATGAAATCCTGTCCTTCTTTTGAATTTGAGTCAAAAGTTTTGAAAATAAAACATACCAATAATATCAGTTACCTTGAAGGAAAACAATTGGTCCCATCTGCAGCTCAAACTCCTTCTACAAAAACGTACTCAGCAGCAATTTCTTCACTAACTCCAGTTTCTAAACCCTCTACTATGTCTATTTCCTGCCAAACTCACATCTCGTGGATCAAGGGTGACCAGGTTGTCCTTGATGTTACAACCCAAAACTCCCAAAACTACGAAGAACCAGGGCACTCCAGCACACGGATGTGCCTTCTGTTACAACCTCTGTTGAGGTTCATAACCCATATGAACCTCTGGAGATGGATGTCACTCCCCCACAGCCCGTCCATGGGAGTGGACACTCCTCCCGTTCACCATCATCGGTTGAGCCGCCATGAGCTGCTCAAGTCATATCCTTCAATGGAATTGCAGAGGACTACGGAATAATTATAATGATATCCAGTTGCTACTACAAGATTTTCAACCATCACCATTATGTCTTCAGGAAACATACTTCAGATCAAATTGACATAAGAGGCTATACTTCCTACCATTTCTTTTCTCCCCCAGGGACTAAGGCTACTGGAGGTTCTTCAGTATTACTAAAGCAGGGTTTTCTTCACAGCCCAGTTCTTCTTAATAGCGCTCTTCAGGCTGGTGCAGTGCGTGTGACTCTGCACATTGTCCTCACTTTGTGCTCGCTTTATATTCCTCCGTCATATTCTCTTCAGCTTTCTGATCTCCAAGCCCTTTATGACCAACTACCAAAGCCCTGCATCATAATGGGTGATTTAAATGGGCATAATCCCTTATGGGGGAGTGCGCATACCAACACGAGAGGGAAGTTGCTGGAAGATTTTATGTTAAATAATGATTTATGTATTTTCAACAATAATTCCAAAACATATCTTCATCCTGGTACGTGGACATTCACGTCCATTGATTTGTCAATTTCGGTTTTGATGAGTTTGAGTGGTTAGTCCACAATGACCTCTGTGGAAGTGACCATTTCCCCACCATTCTCAAGACTGTGACCCCATCTGACGTTCCTCCATCATCAAGATGGAATTTCAATAAGGCTAACTGGCCTTTGTATGAAACTCTTTGTGCAAACCAACCTTAAACCAGAATTATTTCTTGATGTTCCTGACCCTATAAAATGTTTCTCTGATGCACTCCATAATATAGCTGATGAATGTATTCCAAAGTCCTCTGCAAATCCACACATCCGTAAACCATGGTTCAATGATACTTGCAAACAAGCTAGGAAGGCGCGGAAGAAGGCTGAGAATTATTTCCATCATCATCCTATGGTTCATAATTTAAAAAAAATAAAAATCATAAATGCCAAGGCACGACGTACATTTAAACAAAATAAACGAATGTCTTGGCAAGCTTACGTTTCGAAACTAAATTCACGTACGCCGATATCGGAGGTATGGAACATGATTAAAAAAATCAAAGGTAAGGGATCTAAATCTGGTATCCACCATCTTCAAAATGGGAATGAATTGTTCACTGATAAATCCGATATTGCTAATAAACTTGGTGAAACTTTAGCTAAACATTCTTCCTCGACTAACTATGTTCCTCAATTCCAGAAGTACCAAATACAGCAGGAAAAGAAAACTATTAATTTTAATTCAGATAATGGGGAAGATTATAATAAAGTATTTTCTCTTCATGAGCCCCATACTGCCCTTGGGCAGGCTCACGATACTGCTTCAGGAGCTGATAATGTACATTATCAACTCCTGAAACATTTCCCAGAACCTTGTTAAATATATTGATGACATTTGGACCTCTGGTACATTTCCTTCATCATGGCGTGATGCCATCGTTGTTCCCATACCAAAACCTGGACGTGATCATACCGATCCCTCAAACTACCGACCCATTTCATTGCCTAGCTGCGTTTGCAAAACCATGGGACGCATGGTCAACAATAGATTGACATGGTACTTGGAATCCAATAATTTAATCACAAATATTCAATGTGGTTTTCGTAAAAACCGGAGTACTGTTGACCATTTAGTTAGATTAGAGTCATTTGTTAAAAATGCAATTATAAACAATCAACATGCAGTGTCTATCTTTTTCGATCTAGAAAAAGCTTACGACACTACATGGAAACATGGTATTTTAAAGGACTTACACGATTTTGGATTGAGAGGCCGTTTGCCTCAATTTATATCCCAATTTTTAACTGACAGACAATTTCAAGTCCGCGTGGGCTCAACCCTGTCAGATCATTATAATCAGGATCAGGGTGTGCCAAAAGGCAGTATCTTGTCTGTTACACTATTTAGTATTAAGATAAATAGCCTGTCTAAGGTCTTAAATGATTCCATAGATGGGTCGCTTTTCGTGGATGATTTTAACATGTGTTGTCGTGGTAAAAATATGCATTCAATTGAAAGACAATTACAGTTATGTCTTAATAAAATTCAAAGATGGTCACTTGAAAATGACTTTAAATTTTCTAAAGCCAAGACAAATTGTATACATTTTTGTCACAAATATAAACCACATCAAGACCCTGTACTGTATTTGGATGGCACACCTATCAAAATTGTAAAGGAAGCCAAATTCCTAGGTCTTATTTTTGATAGCCATTTGACATTTAAACCCCATATCAAGTACCTTCAATCTAAATGCCTGAAGGCACTCGATTTGTTAAAAGTCGTTTCCAATTCAAAGTGGGGAGGTGATCAGAAGACCCTCCTCAAACTATATAGATCTCCCATTCGTTCAAAACTGGATAACGGCTCCATTGCAAAAGCAATCTAAAAATTCTGGATTCTATACATCACCAAGGACTACGGCTCTGCCTTCGATCCTTCAGAACTTCTCCCATTAACAGTTTATATGTAGTGGCTGATCATGATGAACCGTCACTAAAACTCAGACGTCTAAAATTATCTTTACAGTATATTACCAAATTATCTTCAAATCAGTCAAACCCTGCATATGATTGCGTTTTTCATCCCCTATATGGGGACCTCTACCAAAAGAAATCTTCTCTTATTCCCCCTCTTGGTATAAGATTGAAAACTGCAATCTTTATGCGAATTTACACCTTGAAACTATTTCTCCTTACCGCCTTTTGTCTTCACCTCCTTGGCAACTGATAAAGCCAGAGGTAGACATGAACTAACAAAACTAAAGAAATCACAAACTAATCCACTAATTTATCAACAAGAATACCATCAACTGAGAACTAAATATGATACATACAAATCTATGTTTACAGATGGATCCAAGGATGGTGACGCAGTTGCTAGCGCTACTATCATTGGATCCAGAACAATATCGTTCAGGTTGCCACATGACAGTTCAATTTTCACGGCAGAATCACACGCCATCTTAACAGCTCTTAAATACATTCAAAATGAATCTAAGCATAAGCAGTTCATAATATTTTCAGACTCTCTTTCGTGTCTTCAGGCTAATCACAACATGACCAGTACACATCCACTTTTACTCGAAATTGTCGAATTATATAATGATCTAGCTACTGGCCAATACGACATCGTTTTCTGTTGGTTACCCAGCCATGTTGGAAAAAAATCGCTGGTAACACAATGGCTGCTGCTGCTGCAAAAGCAGCACTCAACAAATCTGTCACACCACTTCTAATCCCGTACAGTGATATCAAGCCCTTGATTAGATCGTACATCCGAGCTCTGATGCAAAAGAAGTGGGACACCCAAGTAGGTATCAATAAATTACATGAAATAAAACCAACTATTGGTTACACCTACTTGGGCTGTCAGTCCAGATTTGAAGAGGTCATTATGCGACGATGTCGTATTGGCCACAGTAGACATACAAATGAATACTTATTGAAAGGTGAGGATCCTCCGTTTTGTGTCCCTTGTGATGAAAGAATCACGGTCAAGCATGTCCTGCTTGACTGCATTGATTTTTCCATCACAAGGGATAAATATTTTAGTGTAAAAACAGTCAAGGACCTTTTTAGTCAAGTTAATTCTCATTTAGTATTGTGCTTTTTAAAGGAAATTGATTTAATACATAAATTTTGATGTACATAATATGTTTTTATATATTGGTAGTGCTAATAAATAA
Source organism: Haliotis rufescens (assembly GCF_023055435.1). Classification (NCBI taxonomy): domain Eukaryota; kingdom Metazoa; phylum Mollusca; class Gastropoda; order Lepetellida; family Haliotidae; genus Haliotis; species Haliotis rufescens. Next base: position 2,355,755 of record NW_025964346.1, read on the forward strand.
CTTAAATTGTTAGTGGCTGTACCCTCGATGAGGGTTGAAGTAGCGTAAAATTATTGTCCCCTAAGCGGGTATGTAAGTTCCACGTCATTCAAAGTATTTCTATGCATACCAGAACTTTAATTGTAGTATTTTCGTCATTTTAATCTTATGCTTATCTGGTCAACTATCGCCAGTGACTGTAGGGTGATATAAATCCTGCCGGGGTCCATGCAGGAAGCAAAAGTACTGTAAGTCCCCATGGCCCCTAGTATGGTGATCTCCCTGCAGTGACTGACGATCTCTAGCCCATTTTTATATTATGTTGTTCATTAATACTTATTGCTTTTTCATATTCTCAACTAGTTTTAAAACAAATCTGTGATATTCTAGTTACTGTACTGTCCATCGTTGACAGGTTTTTATTTAGTCTAAATATATGTTCCATTAATGTATAACTTCTCGTCACGATATGGCTGAAATACTGCCGATGTGACGTTAAATATTTACTCACTCACTCACTCATTCACTTGATGCTCAGTTAATAAATGTATTACATGTACAATTAGTGGTTGCACCACTTAGATTACCTGACAAAGGTTCCCATTTGGCATTTATTGTGTCTTGGGTAATTATTCAATCTAAATCCAGGTTTGAAGTGAGGTGAAATGTGTGTTATGTAATATGCACGTGGCAGACCAGCAAGAGGTGAATGATCAGTTCATTTTTTTGTTGTTGTAAATCAACGGATCGTTCCTAGTCATCAAAGGATTAACAGAAAATACATTGATTGATTAATCACTGTTATCTTGCACAGTGGATATGTCAAAAGTGAGTGTTTACATGTCTAGGTTTAGTAAAACAAAGGGAATACACTCATATCATGGCGTGAAGTGCCGATGTTAAAACAACATACTTTGTTCAAAGGGTTAACTGATAAAACCTTAAAACAGGTAAATCTGCTGGGATTGATTGTGTTATAGCTGAAATGCTCAAGTACTCACTACCTGATACTATGCCTTTTCTGGTTAAATGTTTCAATCGGATTTTTGATACAGGTATTTTTCCTTCTGTCTGGTCAAAATCTATTATTATTCCGTTATTCAAGAATGGAAACGTAAACAATCCTGACAATTATCGGGGTATATCTCTCACGAGTATCCTTAGTAAAGCATTTACACCTATCATCAATAATAGATTAACACAGTGGTCAAATATGAGAGATTTGATCCCTGAAACACAAGCGGGATTTAGAAAGGACTATTCGACTTTTGACCACATATTTACTTTGTATGCAGTCATTGAGAAATATTTATCGTACAGGAAACGTAAGTTGTATGTGGCCTTTGTTGATTTTAAAAAGGCATTTGATTCTGTAAATAGAGCTTTTTGTGGAGGTGTTTGAAAAATAAGGGTTTAGGAGGCAAAATGCTTGTCATTATTAAATCAATGTATGCAAATGTAAAATCATGTGTTCGCTGTGGTGATATTAAGAGTGATTTTTTTGATTGTCCGATAGGTTTACGTCAAGGATGTGTTTTAAGTCCTATACTTTTCTCATTTTTTATAAATGAGTTATATGTTGATATCATACAGTCTGGTAGACATGGCGTCCAGCTCTCCCCTGATGTAATAGAACTTTTCATGCTACTTTTTGCAGATGATGTGATTTTGATGTCTAGTACTATTATTGGTCTACAGAAGCAGCTTAACATACTTTCGGAATATGCAGATACATGGAAACTTAGTGTTAATCTTGATAAAACAAATATTGTTATATTTCGTAGAGGTGGTCGAGTGGCCACAAGAGAGAAATGGTTTTTTAAAGGTACATGTATTAATGTTGTGCATGAATACAAATACCTTGGCATATTGTTTACCCATACACTGAATCTGAATAAATCAGTAATTAATCTCACAAACAGAACAAGAAAGCTCTGTTACAAGTCCACTTTGTTATGTCTAAGCTCGGAGTTATTTCACCAAAAATGTATTTTAAATTATTTGATTCTCAAATACAACCTATTTTACTATACGGGTCTGAGATATGGGGTTGTAAAGAGTTCTATACAATTGAAAAGGTTCATCTCCTCGCTTGTAAAAAGTTTTTGAATGTTGGTATGTCAACACCAAGTAATATGGTTTATGGAGAATGCGGGAGATTCCCATTGTACATTGGATCTTACACTCGTTGTTTGAAGTATTGGTGTAAAATAATATTAATGCCTGAACACCGTTTACCCAAGAAAGCCTTCAACATGCTCGTACACCTCGACAATCTTGGAAAGAACACATGGGCTTCTTGTATTCGTACATTGCTTTTTACATATGGCTTTGGTTTCATTTGGCTGTCCCAGACAATTGGTAATGCAAATGCTTTCATTAAGTACTTTCGCATGCGTGCCATTGACATGTTTCATCAGAAATGGCATTCAGATATTTATGAAAGTTCAAGATATGATACTTATCGCCAATTCAAGTCATTGCTTGAACCAGAATCCTTTTTATCAAATTTACGGTACAGGAATTCTCGTAACACGCTTATTCGTTTTAGACTTGGCCTGAATGATCTAAAAATTAACACAGGGAGATTTTCATCTATTGAGAAATCGATGCGATTATGCCCATTTTGTGACATTGTTGTCGAAGATGAATACCATTTCATGTTTATTTGCCCTATATACGAAAATCTAAGAGACAAGTACTTACCGCAGTGGTCTCTATCTCATTTTAATGCTAAAAGATTGTCTTCATCACTGTCTTGCAAGGATCTTATAACACAACATCAACTGGCTTTGTACATACATAATGCTTTTTTTGTTACGAAGTGAATTGTTACCTTGACTTTGTATTTTATAAAATATGTTATGTAACTCCGTTGTATATGGGCCTGTGGCCTTTCATACAATAAAGAATTGAATTGAATTGAATTGATAATACGTTGAGAGATTGATCATTGATATCTATCACTTAATGGATTTTTTTAGGAACTATGGACGTTATGAAAATATATGTCACGTGGGCTTTCTCAGCCGACCCTTGAGACTTGACACCTATGTGAAACACCTGAAACAATCCAAGTGATCAGTTGAGAAACGAACACGGGTTATAATATCCCGAAACGATATATATCTTTTAAAATATTTGATTGTTACAGAGACACGTGACATCGAATAAGTTTCTTTGTACAGCTGCAGACGAGTGGGATATTGTTCCTTTGTGTGAATATTCACGGATACATTCCTCGAACAAGGAAGCTGCCTAAAATTTATACACATAAATGTGGTAGGTTGTAATTATGGTATTTGCATTTTGTTATCCTTCATTTGCTGTAGCATTGAACCGATTCGTTCTTGTTTCTCTACGTCTTGGTTGGGAAATTCTTCAATGCGCGATAGACGTTGTTTTCACAGGTCTTTTCCTTTGTAAGCGTGTTTATATTACCATCAATTTGTAAAGCCCTATCGTAACTTATTGAGAACATCAGACAATAAGTTTTGGATCAAGCACACATTGCATCGATTTGTGAGCTTTAAATAAAAACGACAAAACCCTTTCCAATTTCAAAAGACATATCTGCTGATTACACAATTCCGACATATCACGAGCATGTGTTTATCAATTACTGTCTACTAGTGATGACGTCTTGCTGGGTGACCTCATTTTTATCTTTATCTTTTATCAGTGAATACGTTAATCAGATCAGGTCTTGCACCGATAGCAATGTCCAATATCCAAGCTGACAATGGGTATATTAGTTCTACATTCAATATACGATCTACACGTGTGTCCATAGTTGAAGACAGTCTCTCCATAATTCGGGAAGTTACCATCGACAGGTGGCTCATCCACGCATGCTGTGGCACGTGGACAATAAACATTCTGATGGTGCGAACATGGAACATCTGTTTGTCTGTCTGTCTGTCTGTCTGTGGTTTTCTCAGTAGAATTAAGCCAAAGGATAAAAGTGACTGTCACTGTCCAATCATCACTTACCTTGTCAGGGTATTGGAAATATGAACTAAAGGTTTTGATTTATCTACCATCACAAACTATTTAATATACTCACACGTGATATAGAATAGGCCCGATACATCTTGGGACAAGAATGCTTAACACCATGTGGATACTCACACGTGATACAGAATGTGCCTGATACATCTTGAGACTAGAATGGTTAACACCAGGTGGATTCTCACACGTGATATAGAATAGGCCCGATACATCTTGAGACAAGAATGCTTAACACCATGTGGATACTCACACGTGATATAGAATGTGCCCGATACATCTTGAGACAAGAATGCTTAACACCAGGTGGATACTCACACGTGATATAGAATATGCCCGATACATCTTGAGACAAGAATGCTTAACACCATGTGGATACTCTCACGTGATATAGAATGTGCCCGATACATCTTGAGACAAGAATGCTTAACAGCATGTGGATACTCACACGTGATATAGAATGTGCCCGATACACCTTGAGACAAGAATGCTTAACACCATGTTGATACTCACACATGATACAGAATGTGCCCGATACATCTTGAGACTAGAATGCTAAACACCATGTGGATACTCATACGTGATATAGAATGTGCTCGATACATCTTGAGACTAGAATGGTTAACACCAGGTGGATTCTCACACGTGATATAGAATAGGCCCGATACATCTTGAGACAAGAATGCTTAACACCATGTGGATACTCACACGTGATATAGAATGTGCCCGATACATCTTGAGACACGAATGCTTAACACCAGGTGGATACTCACACGTGATATAGAATATGCCCGATACATCTTGAGACAAGAATGCTTAACACCATGTGGATACTCACACGTGATATAGAATGTGCTCGATACATCTTGAGACAAGAATGCTTAACAGCATGTGGATACTCACACGTGATATAGAATGTGCCCGATACATCTTGAGACAAGAATGCTTAACACCATGTTGATACTCACACATGATACAGAATGTGCCCGATACATCTTGAGACTAGAATGCTTAACACCATGTGGATACTCATACGTGATATAGAATGTGCCCGATACATCTTGAGACAACAATGCTTAACACCATGTGGATACCCACACGTGATATAGAATGTGCCCGATACATCTTGAGACAACAATGCTTAACACCATGTGGATACTCACACGTGATATAGAATGTGCCCGATACATCTTGAGACAAGAATGCTTAACACCATGTGGATACCGACACGTGATATAGAATGTGCCCGATACATCTTGAGACAAGAATGCTTAACACCATGTGGATTCTCACACGTGATACAGAATGTGCCCGATACATCTTGAGACAAGAATGCTTAACACCATGTGGATACCGACACGTGATATAGAATGTGCCCGATACATCTTGAGACAAGAATGCTTAACACCAGGTGGATACTCACACGTGATATAGAATGTGCCCGATACATCTTGAGACAAGAATGCTTAACACCATGTGGATACCGACACGTGATATAGAATGTGCCCGATACATCTTGAGACAAGAATGCTTAACACCATGTGGATACCCACACGTGATATAGAATGTGCCCGATACATCTTGAGACAAGAATGCTTAACACCAGGTGGATACTCACACGTGATAGAGAATGTGCCCGATACATCTTGAGACAAGAATGCTTAACACCATGTGGATTCTCACACGTGATACAGAATGTGCCCGATACATCTTGAGACAAGAATGCTTAACACCATGTGGATTCTCACACGTGATATAGAATGTGCCCGATACATCTTGAGACAAGAATGCTTAACACCAGGTGGATTCCCACACGTGATATAGAATGTGCCCGATACATCTTGAGACAAGAATGCTTAACACCATGTGGATTCTCACACGTGATATAGAATGTGCCCGATACATCTTGAGACTAGAATGCTTAACAACATGTGGATTCTCACACGTGATACAGAATGTGCCCGATACATCTTGAGACAAGAATGCTTAACACCATGTGGATTCTCACACATGATATAGAATGTGCCCGATACATCTTGAGACAAGAATGCTTAACAGCATGTGGATACTCATACATGATATAGAATGTGCCCGATACTTCTTGAGACAAGAATGCTTAACACCATGTGGATACTCACACGTGATATAGAATGTGCCCTATACATCTTGAGACAAGAATGCTTAACACCATGTGGATACTCACACGTGATATAGAATGTGCCCGATACATCTTGAGACAAGAATGCTTAACACATGTGGATACTCACACATGATATAGAATAGGCCCGATACATCTTGAGACAAGAATGCTTAACACCATGTGGATACTCACACGTGATATAGAATGTGCCCGATACATCTTGAGACAAGAATGCTTAACACCATGTGGATTCTCACACGTGATATAGAATGTGCCCGATACATCTTGAGACAAGAATGCTTAACACCAGGTGGATTCTCACACGTGATATAGAATGTGCCCGATACATCTTGAGACAAGAATGCTTAACACCATGTGGATACTCACACGTGATATAGAATGTGCCCGATACATCTTGAGACAAGAATGCTTAACACCATGTGGATTCTCACACGTGATATAGAATGTGCCCGATACATCTTGAGACAAGAATGCTTAACACCATGTGGATACCCACACGTGATATAGAATGTGCCCGATACATCTTGAGACAAGAATGTTTAACACCATGTGGATACTCACACGTGATATAGAATGTGCCCGATACATCTTGAGACTAGAATGGTTAACACCAGGTGGATTCCCACACGTGATATAGAATGTGCCCGATACATCTTGAGACAAGAATGCTTAACACCAGGTGGATTCTCGAAAAGTCAAAGGATTTGCTTTGATGTGTGCAATCTTAGAAAAGTCCTGTCAGAACATGTGGAAACTTCATTCTTTGCCCCATGGGGCATACGTCCCTTAACGTGGTGATCATAGATATAGTTACAAAACTATTTTAGAGGTTCTGGCCAATTTGTCAAATGAGAAAGCAAATGGTATCTAAAGTGTATTGAGAAAACAATATGTGAAATGGTGGACTTCCTCATTGATAACTGATCTTGATATGGAGACTTGCCAATCTTTGTAACCCTGCCTCTGTGGCTTCACGCACACTGACAGTTATCACTGGCTCGCGCTACACGGCTCACGGCACACGGCACACAGCAGCCTTTCAACGTAGCAGCCTCACCAACGACATCCAACGTGCTCCAACTCTCCATAGCTTTCTTGGGCTTCAGCGATGGCGTTCTTGATTGACATTCAGGTAAGTGAGTGACTTGAAATATTACACCCCACTAGTAAAAGACGTCCAGGTAAATTCAAACTTCAAAGTTAAAGACGAATGTCGTTCCTTATGTCGTTGCGTGCACCTAGTCTAGTGCAATCTAATCATGCTGTGGTCACGTGTTGCAGATGGTTGCAGATAACATATGAATGATGGATATATTTATGACACAGCAAGTACATAAAAGCGACAAAACCCTTTCCACATTCATAGAAATCTCTGCGTCGTTAGTACGCTTCCAACTATATCATGAGCATATGTTTATGAATCACTATCAAATAGTGATTATACCAGGTGTTCGCAAAAGGTGAGCGTATCCTGCCTCACCCGTGGCACCCGTCACAAACACACGCAAATGCAAGGCAATTTGTCACATGAACAAACACGGCAACAAAATAGAAAATTGCAAATATTATCAGTTTAGTCATTGATGCGTCACATTTGGAAATCTCCTCTATGTGTCTACCATGAAAACATTTTGAAATGTGTGAAAAACGTACAACTTTATGGATAACAACTTCTGGTTTATTGCATATAGCGACGTTTCGATGTAGATTCTTACACTGTTATCAAGCTGGTGTGACAACAACCAAGTGATGAGAGGTATGTATGCAGGACATGCTGAGTTAGTTAGTTTGTTTGTTTGTTTTGTGTTTAACGCCGCACTCAGCAATATTCCAGCTATATGACGGCAGTCTGTAAAATAATCGAGTTTGGACCAGACAATCCGGTGATTGACATCATGAGCATCGATCCACGCAATTGGGATCGATGACATGCATCAACAAATTCATCGAGGCTGACCACCCGATCCCGTTAGTCGCCTTTTACGGCAAGTATGGGTTGCGGAAGATACCCCGGATTCTTCATGGGTCATGATATGTTGTGACAAGCAGCAGATTAACAGTAATAGATAACAAGTACATAATTGGATGAAGCCATTTGTACAGTACGAATAACAAATAGCACACAGGTAGTGATGCCAAATGTACAGTACGAATAACAAATAGCACACAGGTAGTGATGCCAAATGTACAGTGCGAATAACAAATAGCACACGGGTAGTGAAGCCAGATGTACAGTACGAATAACAAATAGCACACAGGTACTGATGCCAAATGTACAGTACGAATACCAAATAGCACACAGGTAGTGAAGCCAAATGTACAGTACGAATAACAAATAGCACAGGGGTAATAAAGCCAAATGTACAGTACGAATAACAAATAGCACACGGGTAGTGAAGCCAGATGTACAGTACGAATAACAAATAGCACACAGGTAGTGATGCCAAATGTACAGTACGAATAACAAATAGCACACAGGTAGTGAAGCCAGATGTACAGTACGAATAACAAATAGCACAGGGGTTATAAAGCCAAATGAACAGTACGAATAACAAAAAGCACACGGGTAGTGAAGCCAGATGTACAGTACGAATAACAAATAGCACACAGGTAGTGATGCCAAATGTACAGTACGAATAACAAATAGCACACGGGTAGTGAAGCCAGATGTACAGTACGAATAACAAATAGCACACAGGTAGTGATGCCAAATGTACAGTACGAATAACAAATAGCACACAGGTAGTGATGCCAAATGTACAGTACGAATAACAAATAACACACGGGTAGTGAAGCCAGATGTACAGTACGAATAACAAATAGCACACAGGTAGTGATGCCAAATGTACAGTACGAATAACAAATAGCACACAGGTAGTGATGCCAAATGTACAGTACGAATAACAAATAGCATACAGGTAGTGATGCCAAATGTACAGTACGAATAACAAATAGCACAGGGGTAATAAAGCCAGATGTACAGTACGAATAACAAATAGCATACAGGTAGTGATGCCAAATGTACAGTACGAATAACAAATAGCACACAGGTAGTGAAGCCAGATGTACAGTACGAATAACAAATAGCACACAGGTAGTGATGCCAAATGTACAGTACGAATAACAAATAGCACACAGGTAGTGAAGCCAAATGTACAGTACGAATAACAAATAGCACACAGGTAGTGATGCCAAATGTACAGTACGAATAACAAATAGCACACAGGTAGTGATGCCATATGTACAGTACCACTAACAAATAGCACACGGGTAGTGAAGCCAGATGTACAGTACGAATAACAAATAGCACACAGGTAGTGGTGCCAAATGTACAGTACGAATAACAAATAGCACACAGGTAGTGAAGCCAGATGTACAGTACGAATAACAAATAGCACACAGGTAGTAAAGCCAAATGTACAGTACGAATAACAAAAAGCCAGATGAACAGTGTGGATAAGGATTAAAGGGATATCGTACAGTTGTGACAAGCTGATAGGGTCCTAATTAAAATATTCTATTGCTTAATTGCATCTTCAGAGACAGACGAGATGTAATACCCTTGATCTATGTTGATCAAAGATTTGTGACGGTGGATTTCTTTCGCCTCTGATTTGGACTTTGTCAAAATGAATTTGGTGGCTGGGGAACTTTTACTGGTGGTCTGAGAGGGCTGATTTGCTGTCGGCTTTGGCTGTTTAGGTCTTGTGTTCTTTGATGCGGGTATCTACAGGGAGTGGGGTTTCATCAATATACGAATCACCACGGTCACAATTTATCTTTAAAATTACTTTAGGCGGCTGCATGTTGGAGGGGGGTTGCGGACATTATCTTGGAGAATAGTTCTAAGGATCCATAAAGTTGTACGTTTTTCGTACTTTGCCATCTTCTAGAATGCCAATCAAACAGTTGTTGAAAGCTTTACTGCGTCTTTGATCAAACAACTTCTGATGAAGTGTCGTATGACGCTCTTTGGAATTTTGGTTGTGAAATGTAAACACAAAAGCCGGGAGCTGCATTCATAGTGCTCCACATAAAGGGAGACTTGACTATTGGAAAGTTGAAGTCATCCCGCCAGTCAAACAATCATGTGGAGGGTGTTTCGTCATTCTGAATCTTGATGCACAGATTTAAATATGACACAGATAAGGAGGCCTCACTGGTCTCATTTCTAGTTTAGGTGGGTAAATCAGTGCAAGGGAATAGGCTAGTTTATGGCTTTTGGGTGGTGTCAGATCAATCTGAGCAGAACGGTTGAATCAGATGTATAAGGAAACACATCAGCAGGAATGGGAGCACAATTATTGGCCATTGGGATGTCTACTTCTTGCCTTAATGGATGTCAGGTACATGCTGAACTGGTGCCTTTTGCTATTTAGAAATTTAAGAAGTTTACAGTTTTTACGTTTCCATGGCAACAAGATGGACTTAGGTTCTGTGAGGGTAGGTTTCGTTTCCGGAGCATAACTCAGAAACCGTTCATTTTTTTTCATGAAACTTTGCATGTCTGTCAGGTACATGCTAAACTGGTGCCTTTTGCTATTTAGAAATTTACATTTTTTTTATTTTTCCACTGCAACAAGTTGAACTTTTAGAATTTTATGGATGACAACAAGTTCCACCTCGGTTAAAAAGGTTAGGGTTTGTTTAGATTTAATAATGTAATAAATTCTGCAACAGGGGCGGGGGATACAGCCACGTTAGTGTCAAACTCTTGTTTTCAATAAACTTCAGTCGGCACTTGCTTTCATTTTTGAGAAATTGTCCTGAACCTCTGACGATATATATGTAAATGGAGCTTCGGAATCCAGTACAAAAGAGGAGGGGACATGTTGAGTGAAGCCAAAATAAAATACTGAAGTGCATTTTTTGGCAGAATGAATCCTTAGTTATGATACTGGACTAACACACGTGCTTTATACAAGTTCTTTGATTAAACATTTAATGTTGCAATGCTAACATATAACGGCTATGTTGTTTGATGCCTTGTCAGTGGGAACAACTACAAACTTTTCACTTCGGACAGCCAGACTGTGGACGAGTGCTGGCTTGGACCGAATGTTTTTGTTCAAATTCTGTTTCCTTTTTGTTCCGTTTGGGCATCCTACCAATGACATAACACACTGATTTACGTCACCCTGAAACGAAGGTTGTGATCTGCCAAGTCCACGTTCTACAACACGTTCCTATAACTGAACCTTGGACTCTTTCTCGTGTACATGTTAAGAATCTCTTTCATGTAGTACAGATTTTGTGTGTCTAAGATATTCTACATGCATTTGTATTCTAGGTGTAATGAGGCCACCGGCCCATTATACAAGTATATACTCACACATATATATTTGACAGACGGCCCAGAAATGTTTCCCTTATGATTTACAATAGTGGACAGTATTACTGCTTAGGGTAATTAATGACATCTTTAAAATATCTATTGCGTGTCTTAAGTGCTTAGAAACTATATTTATCTTGACTGTTAAGTAAAAAAAAGGATTTGAGCTAGAGCTCATTATAATTTCATGCTGGTTTTGCTGGAATGGACATTGGAGTCAGAAATGGTATTCTGATTTTACTGTTAATACTTTGCAAAATGGACAGAATCTTAACTTTCTGTTAATATTATACTGTCGACCTTTTTCTATCATTAAAGTATGATATAATCTGCCTAGCCATTTTCTATTTTAACATGTCTATAAAAGTCTAACTTTGGAGAAGCTGTAACATTATCATTCCATATCTGAACGTATATCTTCACAGCGTTTTATAAATTGGTCAATAAATAAATCAACATAGCCAACCCCTTGTTGAAGCCAAACTTCTCCAAACCCATACTTATATACTAAGCCAAGCATGGTACGCATGCTTAAAAATAATATTTGTCCAAATACAAATAAGTGATTATTCTCTTATATTGAAAGACTTTCATAAGAAATCTCCAAACATCCCCTCTCGCAGATTATTTGGGGTTGGCGTTTAAGACCCAATACTTATTTACAAAACCTGTCATGAATTGTATCAACATCGTGGAATGGGTGGAAACCCCATACCTCAGATCCATATAACAAAAGTGACCTGATTTATATATCAAAGATATGAAGCTGTATACGTATAGGCATTTTGGGAAACATAGAAGATTTAGATAACTTTCAAGCGTGTTGCGCCAATACATTTTGGGGTTGAGTACCACGAGGCAGATAAGGAAAATGTGTGAAACGTTTGAAGCACACCAACCCAATATAATTATGTTACCAATATATACCAACTTAGATGCCTTGCAAACGACATATGACTTATTGTTGTGCCATTCATTGATCCCCATAAGCCATCTTCCAGTTTTGTGTTAGTCATGTGTTATATTTATAGAATATTAAAGGAGCGTCATGGTCGTGCGCTGAATGGAGTCACTTTCCCCTGCCCCGGGCTTTAGCACATGCGTGATGCTCCTTTGACTGGAGTAGTATAGGGGACGGGGGCTTGACCAGTTCCAGACCCTGGAAAACCTCCCATGGGGGATTATCAATCAAGTCAAAAGACAATTTCATTGAGCTTGTTTAGAGTAGGCATTATATATATAAAAACATGTTTTTAACTTTTTTTCATGAAATTGAGATAAGTAAACAAATCATATAGGATAACTTGATATTTGTTAATAGCAGATCAACTTTACTAAAGTCCTCGTGGCTACTGAAAGGGAGCAGTGGCTATCTGCAGAGGTTTCCAGAGGCTGGGTCAAGAAGCATGCTATTTGGCAAATAGAGCGGTGGAAATTATATGAATGTACCACTATAAACAGTGATGAAACAAGGCGTTCATTGAAAAGGTATGCATGTCGTGTCCTATTGGTAGCACCCGCCACTCACACAATAAGAAATGGACAGCGGCATCAGAGCTTCTGTACTTACATGATATCAGTTGATATACTGTGGGGAGGGGTATGTCGGCAGTTTGAGGGTCTGGCAACTACTCTATATACCTGTCTGCGTGATGCGGCTTTCCCTCATTTAACAGTTAGTTATTCAATCCATCTCAAAGACCCGGACACTGCTGCCGACACGAACAGAACTGAATCTTCGTGGGGTATTTTGAAGAGACCGCTATCGAGGAGCCGAACGACGAAAGACTTGTATACTTTGTACTTTGGGGAATCTGGACGTGAGTGACAAATTTACTGCCTTTGTTCCGCTCATCGTGCGAGCATTTAATCCTCATTGCGCAGACAGGGACATCATTGTGAAACGGCAAACAGTCGCTCCTGTAAACACAGCAAATGACAGTTTGGATGACTTTGTTTTGTATTTGGAAGTACTTACCGATTTTTATTGATTTTGAAACAAAATTCCTGGTTGCTAGGGGCGGTTTTGCGCATTACTTGGCGCACCCTATCAAACGTTCGTTCTGGTGTGTGGGTATAATGCATTCTTACCAAATGTACAATATCCATTGCTCACATCACATGTACTTTGTCTCAATGAGCTGTTTGATCACTGCAGCCTTTTTAATTATTTGAATCCAAGTATAGTGATAACGTGAAGATATTTTTAAACAGAAATAAATTGAGTCTCTGGACATCTGGAGAACTTCCATTATGTACAGTACAATGGTTCCTTTTGTACCTTTAACATTTAAAAATACATTATGGATAAATTGTTTTGTGTTTCATGTTTTGCTATATGTGACATTGTGTGGGTGAATTGGTACCATCATTTGAGTCTCACTATCAAAAAGTGATGATACCATATGTTCGTGGCTCCTATCACAAACACATGCCAAGGCAAGTCAATTGTTAACCTGACAAAATCGGGAACATATTGTTCTTTTCGGAATAGGGAATTGCATCGGACATTAAATTTGGAAATGTCCTCCAAACGTTTGAAACCTTTACTGAGAACTAGAATCTTGTAACCTTGATCAAACAACTTACGATCATGTGACTCTCTTTGAAATCTTCGTAGAGATCATGCTCGACTGCACCTCTAAATTTCTGCAATATAAACACCAAAGGCTGTAGCTGCAAGATAGTAAATATGTCTTGTACTTCAAGTGCTCAGTATTTCAATGATTTTAATGATTCAAGAAAATAATTTGTTTTCTGAGGACTTCAAGAAACTTGTTTTACAATATGATCCATTGTGACTTTGAATTGGTTTGTTGGTTTGTTGTTTAACACCGCACTCATCAATATTCCAGCTATATGATGGCGGTCGTAAATAATCGAGGCTGGACCAGACAATCCAGCGATTCATATCATGAGCATCGATCAACGCTATTGGGATCGATGTCATGCATCAACCAAGTCAGAGAGCCTGACCACCCGATCCCATTAGTCGCCTTTTACGACAAGCATAGTCGCCTTTTACTGCGAGCATGGTTTGTTGAAGACCTTTTCTATCCCGGATTAACACAATCATGATACTTGTTGATAGAATTAAATAATCTTTGAAAGTATCATCATCACATCAAACAGTAAGGCACATGCATGGGAGCATCATGCTTAGTTCAACTAACTGCAATAGTTCTGAGAACAACTGTTCGCACGTGTATGTACAGAATTCATTTAACTTAGATATTCTACATGCGAAAAGTGTTCTGTCTTGAAACACACCAGCCCAACATTAATAAATATCCCATATACTCAACCCAGATCTTTATGTTGTAACCTTCTTGTCTCTATTTCCGTTCTGTGGGAGTGGTACTCATGACGCTACTAAATAACCATCCTGGCCAATGAATCAGTGTGCACTCACATTACATTTCCTTGCACAACTGAAGCTGCGTGCACGTCTTCAAGGTTCTGAGGGTAACCATTTGCGGCTGGTTGAACAAACACTTCCTTCCATAAACTGGATACCATTTAGGAATGAGAAGGGATATAATGTGACAAGATAAAGTGCAATATTATTAACATAAAAGAGTAAACGTTCGCTATACCCACCGCTTATATAACTCGTCTGTATTTTACAGAATATGGCTTACGAGAATAAAGATACAGATTTTGCCTCTGAAGTAGAAAGATTGATATCTAAGGAAAGGGACGGGAGGATGGAAGTTGTGGAAAAACTGAATGATCTTGCAAATGAAGTTGACAAAGAGGTTCGCAAAGGTCGAATTGCCAAAACCACGTTTGCATCATCTGGTATACTTGGTGCTGGGTTAGCCATTGGTGGCATCATTGCAGCTCCATTCACTTTTGGTGCTTCTCTGGGACTGACTATAGCAGGCGCTACGGTGGGAGTGTCAAGCGGGGTTGGGGGACTGGTCACGACAATAATAGACAAGCTTCTGAACAGCAAGAAGACCAAAGCAGGTAGCTCATCCACGCATGCTGTGGCACGTGGACAATAAACATTCTGATGGTGCGAACATGGAACATCTGTCTGTCTGTCTGTCTGTCTGTCAGTCTGTCTGTCTGTCTGTCTGTCAGTGGATTTCTCAGTAGAATAAAGCCAAAGGAAAAATGTGACTGTCACTGTCCAATCATCACTTACCCTCTGATGTAATATATTTAATGCGCACATTCCTGGAAAACTTGCAATGTCTAGGTAATGTTTGGGTGCTCATAGGTTACAAAATACAAAGTTGCCGTTACTACAATATTCAAAGGATGTGTGGCAGTACATTTTGCGCAGAAAACATGGAAGAGATCTACAAAGACTATGTGCGTCAAGAGTATAAGGGACATGGGTTTGAAATTTAGTGCTTGTCTAAACACATCTGTGACGTAATATCTTTGTGATCACACTGTGTAACGTCATGATAGGGACGTACAGTGTAGAACAAAACCTTGCAAGGACTGCTTACTTTTCTTGTGTGGTTTTCACTCCATATTAGCTCAGGACAGTTTCCAATTCCTGTTATATATTCGATTGTGTTAAAGAACAACTTCGGCACATACAGCACAACATTGTCTTTAAAGGCTGGTGTTAGTGATTCCGTAATTCAGATCAACAACCCCTTAAAAACATTGGACGCAGTTGCCTGGACACACCTGGGCCATTGTTGTTGAGAATGTCTTAGAAAATTACAATTAGGGGAATAGGACTCATTTGCCTGGAAACTGTGGTGTCTGGGTATTTAAAATATGAACTAAAGGTTTTGATTTATCTACCATAACAAACTATTTAATATACCAACACATGATATAGAATGTGCCCGATACATCATGAGACAAGAATGCTTAACACAATGTGGATACTCACACATGATATAGAATGTGCCCGATACATCTTGAGACAAGAATGCTTAACACCATGTGGATACTCACACGTGATATAGAATGTGCCCGATACATCTTGGGACAAGAATGCTTAACACCATGTGGATTCTCACACGTGATATAGAATGTGCCTGATACATCTTGAGACAAGAATGGTTAACACCAGGTGGATTCTCACACGTGATATAGAATGTGCGCGATACATCTTAAGACAAGAATGCTTAACACCATGTGGATTCTCGAAAAGTCAAAGGATTTCTTGGATGTGTGCAATCTTAGAAAAGTCCTGTCAGAACATGTGGAAACTTCATTCTTTGACCCATGGGGCATACGTCCCTTAACCTGGTGATCATAGATATAGTTACACACTTATTTTAGAGGTTCTGGCCAATTTGTCAAATGAGAGAGCAAATGGTATCTAAAGTGCACTGAGAAAACAATATGTGAAATGGTGGACTTCCTCATTGATAATGGATCTTGATATGGAGACTTGCCAATCTTTGTAACCCTGCCTCTGTGGCTTTACGCACACTGACAGTTATCACTGGCTCGCGGCACACGCCACACAGCAGCCTTTCAACGTAGCAGCCTCACCAACGACATCCAACGTGCTCCAACTCTCCATAGCTTTCTTGGGCTTCAGCGATGGCGTTCTTGATTGACATTCAGGTAAGTGAGTGACTTGAAATATTACACCCCACTAGCAATAGACGTTCAGTTAAATTCAAACTTCAAAGTTAAAGACGAATGTCGTTCCTAATGTCGTTACGTGCACCTTCAATCATTTTGGGATCACTTGTTGCAGATGGTGATAAATTTGTCGCCCATGTATAACATATGAATGATGAGTATATTTGTGAAACAGCAAGTAAATGAAAGCGACAAAACCCCTCCCATATTCAAAGAAATCTCTGCGTCGTTTCTACACTCCCAACTATATCATGAGCAAATGTTTATGAATAACAGGTGTTCGCAAAAGGTGAGCGTATCCTGCCTCACCCGTGGCACCCGTCACAAACACAGGGAAAGGCAAGGCAATTTATCACATGAACAAACACGGGAACAAAATAGAGAATAGCACATAATTGGATGAAGCCAAATGTACAGTATGAATAACACATAGCACACGGTTAGTGACGCCAGATATACAGTGTGGATAATGATTAAAGGGGTATACAGTTGTGACAAGTGATTGGGTCCTAATTAAAATAGACTATTGCTTAATTAGATATTCATAGGCAGACGAGATGTAATACCCTTGATCTTTGTTGATGAAAGGCTTTTGACGGCGGATTTCTTTCGCTTCGAATTTGGACTTCAAAATGTCAAAATGAATTTGGTGGGTGGGGAATTTTTGCTGGTGGTCTGAGAGGGCTGATTTGCTGTCTGCTTTGGCTTTTTAGGTCTTGTATTTTTTGATGCGGGTATCTACAGGGCGGGAGGTTTCATCAATATAGATATTACCACAGTCACAATTTATCTTTAAAATGACTTTAGGGGATCCCTGATGGAGGGGGGTTGGGGACATTTTCTTGGAGAATAGTTCTGAGGGATCCATAAAGGTGTACGTTTTTCGTACTTGTTTTGCTAACTTCTAGAAAGAAAAAACTTTCAAACCCTGTTTGAGTGGCAGAGGCCTTGATCAAACAACTTCTGATGAAGTGTCGTATGACGCTCTTTGTAATTTTGGTTGTGAATGTAAACACCAAAGGCTGGAGCTGCATGTATACTGCGCCACATAAAACGAGACTTGACTATTGACATAAAGGGAGAATGGACAATGGAGGGAGAAATGGTATTCTCATATCTGAACATCTGAACACCAATATCTTTACAGTGTTTTACAAATTGGTCAATAAATAAATCAACATAGCCATCCCTTGTTGAAGCCAAATTCTCCAAAACCATATTTATATAACAAGCCAAGCATAATATTTGAATTTTGGCTAAAAAGTCGCTACCAAAAAGTGCTTTTTCTCTTATATTGAAAAAACTTTCATAAGAAATCTCCCAACATCCCCTCTCCCAGGTGTATTTGGGGTTGGCGTTTAAGACCCAATCCTAATTTACAAAACCTGTCATGAATTGTATCAACATCGTGGAATGGGTGGAAACCCCAAACCTCAGATCCATGCAATAACATTGGCATGATTTTAATATCAAAGATATGAAGCTGTATACATATAGGCAGCTTTGGAGACAGATGGTGAAAAGGAAGCACACCAACCCAATATAATCATATTACCAATATATACGAGGGGTGTTCATCAAAGTTTGCCCCTGACCCACTTCCGATGGACCTAGTGGAATGAAACTTGGCATAGGTATTAGTCTGTCTCCACATAGGAACCACCAAGAGTTACACACTTCTACCATAGTTTTATGCAACTATGGAGACCTCGCTTGTAAAAGCCCTCATTTTGCGTCTCAAACCAGGACTTGACTTCAGAAATCAGTGTTTCATCATCTGTGAAACGTTTTCCCTTAAAAATGACTTCATGGCTGGAAAGAGGTGGAAGTCAGATGGTGCAAGGTCAGGAGAGTAAGGAGGGTGTGGAAGGATTTCATAGCCACAGGACCGTGCTTCTGTCTGGGCAACATGAGAGTTGTGTACTGGAGCATTGTCTTGCAGGAGACGGACACCCTTGGTCAGCTTGCCACTCCTCTTAAGCTTGATAGCGTCCCACAATTTCCGCAGCAGTGAAGCATAATAAGCTCCTGTAATTGTGGTACCCTTTGCAAAGAAATCCATCATCACTACTCCGTGCTGGTCCCAAAACACCGTGCGCATGACCTTGCCTGCAGAGGGTTGGACACGTGCCTTCTTTGGCGGTGGTGACTCCACATGCTTCCATAGCATCGACTGAACTTTAGTCTTAGGATCATAGTGATGGACCCATGTTTCATCCTGTGTAATAAGTCTGTCAAAAACATTTGCCTGTTGTTTTGGCACATGTCCAAAAGATCCATTGAGCAAATGACTCGATCCTGCTTTTGGAAAGGTGTGAGCAATCGGGGAATCCATCGTGCAGACACCTTATACATGTTCAAATTGTCATGGATGACTTTTTCCACAGACCCTACACTGATCTTAACATCTTGTGCTAACTGGCGAACAGTTATACGTCGGTCTGCCAAAATGGCGGTCTCCACTTGATGGATAGTGTCCTCATCAATGGCTGAATGGGGGCAACCAGGAATGTCAGCTGTCCGACCACACTTGAATTGGCGATGCCAGTGTTTAACATCGTCATATGATTGGCCATCTTCCCCATAAGTTGCTTTCATTTCATCGAAAGTTTCTTTTGGTGTGCGACCTTTTAAATATAAAAACCTAATCACTGCTCGGTATTCTACTGGCTCCATTGTCACACCCTACTCGATCATAACACCTGTAAAACTGGTAAGATTAATAGTTCGGTGCTGCAAATTCAGACATAACCCATAGATGCATGTATCATTATATTTTGTGCAATTTCAACCAAATAGGATAATCCTAAGTGGTTTAGGGGAACTCTTTAATGAACACCCCTCCTACCAACTAAGATCTCTTGCAAACGACATATGACTTAGTGTTATGCCATTCGTTGATCCGCATAAAGCTTCTTCCAGTTTTGGGTTAGACATGTGTTATATTTATGGAATATAAAAGGATCGTCATACTCGTGCCCTGAATGGAGTCACTTTCCCCTGCCCCCATCTTTCCGAGGCAAGAGAGTTAACTGACTTTAAAAGTCCAGTTTCCACCCTTGCCGAACTAAGCTGTAATTACTGGGCTCGATCGTAGCGCCACCAGTGGTTATTGCGAGTTATGTCCTTTCTATGCCTCTCCTACTGACCAATCAGATTCAACCTCTCGTATCACTTGCATTTGCTTCAAACAAAACGGTGGCGCCCAGTCAAGACGATCTGATCGATAATCAAGATCTATATTGTAATAAAACAAGTCTCACATCACAAAGTGCATCAAATCACGTGAGCAACTTAATTAAAAACATGAATAGATTTAGAAAATTTCTGTTGACAACGAGTTAGCGGTGCACATGTTTTGCAAATGCTGCAGTCGACCGAAATCTGCATGACACTTTACAAACCGGATTTCGATTTCGGTGCGCGATTTTGATTGGACGATGCATAGACTAGCTAGTCAAGCCAAAATGTAACTCCATAATATCAGCCTAGTTTGGCAAGGGTGGAAACTGGACTTTTATAGTCAGTTTACTCACTTGCCTCGGGAAGATGCCTGCCCCGGGCTTCAGCACATGTGTAAAGCGCCTTTAACTAGAGTAGTATAGGGAACGGGGTCTTGACCAGTAGCAGACCCTGAAAATACTCCCATGGGAGATTGTCAATCAAGTCAAAAGACAATTTCATTGAGCTTATGTGGAGTAGGCATTAAAAACAACAACATGTTTTTAACTTTTTTATGAAATTTAGACAAGTAAACAAATCATATTCGAAAAGTTGATATATGTTAATAGCAGATAAACTTTACTAAAGTCCTCGTGGGTACTGAAAGGGAGCAGTGGCAATCAAAGAGATTCCCAGAGGCTGCCTCAAGAAGCATGCTATTTGGCAAATATAGCAGTGGAAATTATGTGAATGTACCACTATACACACTGATGAAACAAGGCGTTCATGGAAAAGGTATGCAAGTCCTGTCCTATTGGTAGCACCCGCCACTCACACAATAAGAAATGGACAGCGGCATCAGATCTTCCATACTCACATGATCATCAGTTGTACCATCATTGCTGACAACTATACCCAAATGCCACGTGTATAGCTTTCACCTGCATTGTGTCTCTCCGTGTTTTCCACCTTTGTGTCAAGAGCCTGGAAAGCCTGGAAGTGAGCATAGATAATACACGCTTCTTGCACTTTATGTTTGTAATTCTCAACCCTTATACCAGTTAAACACCGATACAATCGTTGTTATGTGATTCCATTAGATCTTTTGGTACACACACCGGCCACCTACCCGCCATATTTAATAAGGTCACGTGATGTTTCTATACAGAGAAGTGCGCGCGAGCGGAGAAGGGTATTAAAATATTAATCAGAGGTGAAAAGATTAACCCAAAAGTTAGATTCATCGAACCACTTCCGGTTTAGGAACCTAAACCAAGAAATTAAGTTTAATTAAAATGCGTACAAAAGGTAAGTCGTGATGAATTATCTAAAATGCAGACTCAAGGAATGATGTGATATGGAACTGAATACTGTGGGAAAATTCTCACAGGTAAATCCTTTTCATTGGGCTATTTTGTGTGACGTCAGTCCGTAGTAAGTACCGTGTTTGGACTGCTCACTACAACACTCAGCGTTCTCGTAGAAATGTCAGAAAATGATTTTTGAAAGTGAAAATCTGGGATTTAAGGGACAAGGAACAAATATTTCGATTTTTGCGTGTAAATTGACTATCTGGGAACTGGGAGGGGAAAACGTGTGCTAAATGTCAATTGGGAGATTTCCACTTGTGCAAGGATAAATCCCACAGCAATGATGGTATTATATTTAGATATAACCGAAAGTTATGTGGGTAAAAAAATCTCTATTCGCCATTGTCCTTTGGTTTGAAGACAGCAACCTGTCACTAGGACAAATATTGACAAATATTGATAAATGACAAATTTACTGCCTTTGGTCCGCTCATCGTGTGAGGAAATAATAATCATTGCGCAGACAGGGTCATCCTTATGAAACGGCAAACAGTCTGCTATATATGACATTGGTGTGGGTCCAACCATCGTTTGAGTCTAACTATACCATAAGATTTGTTTATAAATCACTATCAAAAAGTGATGATACCAGATTTTTGTGGCTCCCATCACAAACACATGCAAAGGCAAGCCTGAACAATTGGTTGTTTGTTTGTTGTTAGGCGCCGCACTCAGCAATATTCCAGCTATAAATAATCGATTCTGGACCAGACAATCCAGTGAGTGACATCATGAACATCCTTCCACGCAATTAGGACCGATGACATACATCAACCAAGTCAACCGATCCCATTAGTTGCCTTATACGACAAGCATAGTCGCCTTTTGCGGCAAGCATGGGCCTGAACAAAATCGGAAATACATTGTACTATTTGAAATAGGGAATTGCATCAGACATTATTTTGTGTCAGTGATGCCTTAAATATGGAAATGTCCTCCAAACGTTTGAAATCTTTACAGAGGCAGTGAATATTGTAACCTTGATGAAACAACTTCCGAACATATGACTTTCTTTGAAATCTTCGTAGAAAGAACATGCTCGACTGTACCTCAAAGGTTGTGAAGTGTAATCACCAAAGGCTGCAGCTGCAAGATAGCAAATATGTCTGTCGACAACTTGAAGTGCTCAGTATTTCAAGGACTTTAATGATTCAAGAAAATGTTTTGTTTTCTGACGACTTCCAGAAATTGTTTTACAATATGATCCCTTGTGGCATTGAATTTTGATTGGTGTCAGTCATCAACTAACTCATACAAGGGAAGGGTTTGAAGGGTTTCATAATACTTGTTGATAGAATTAAATTAAATAATCTTTGAAAGTATTATCATCACATCACCTAGTAGGGCATGGGAGTATCATGCTTGGTTCAGCTAAGTGCAGTTGTACTGAGAACAACGATTCTCACGTGTATCTA
The DNA here is from genome assembly GCF_023055435.1 of Haliotis rufescens. NCBI lineage: Eukaryota > Metazoa > Mollusca > Gastropoda > Lepetellida > Haliotidae > Haliotis > Haliotis rufescens. The sequence goes on from NW_025964346.1 coordinate 2,378,753, forward strand.
CATAATTCATTTAACTCAGATATTCTTCATGTAAAAGTGTTCCGACTTGAAACACACTAACCCAACATTAATATATATCCAATATTCTCAACCCAGATCTCTTGCAAACGACATAGGACGTTGTGTAGTAACCTTCTTGCATCTATTTCATCCCCGTGCACTGAGATTGGTACTCATGACGCTACTAAATAACCATCCTGTCCAATGAATCAGTGTGCACTCATCACATTTGCCTTCCATAAGCTGGATACCATTAAGGAATGAGAAGGGATATAATGTCACCAGATAAAGTAAAATATTATAACATGAAAGAGTAAATAAACGTTTGTTATACCTACCCACCGCTTATATAACTCGTCTGTATTTTACAGAATATGGCTAACGAGAGTAAAGGTACAGATTTTGCCTCTGAAATAGAACGATTGATACACAAGGAAAGCGAAGGGAGGAAGGAAGTTGTGGAAACACTGAATGATCTTGCAAATGAAGTTGACAAAGAGGTTCACAAAGCTCGAATTGCGAAAACCACGTTTGCCTCAACTGGCATACTTGGTGCTGGGTTAGCCATTGGTGGCATCATTGCAGCTCCATTCACTTTTGGTGCTTCTCTGGGTCTGACTATAGCAGGCGCCGCGGTGGGAGTGTCAAGCGGGGTTGGGGGACTGGTCACGACAATAATAGACAAGCTTCTGAACAACAAGAAGACCAAAGCAGCCTTTGCAGCAGCCGACCAATACATAAATATAGTGGACGGTATTGTACAAATAATGGAGGAAATACAAAATGAATGGGATGCACAAATTGAGCAGGATTTCCAGGATAAATTACGTAATATTTCTGATCCTGAAACAAGCAAGACCCTAGAAGTATTTTTCCTAAGTATGAAAGCTACGTCGGAGGTCGGGGCTGCTGGTGCCAAAATTGCCTTCACTTCTGTTGCATTAGCTTCACGAACAATGGTGGCCGATGTCAGCAGGACAGTTGTAAGTGTTCTGAAGACAGGCACAATGGGTTTGACAATCGGAGGAGCAGCAGTTGCAGCCATAACCATACCTATTGATGTATACACCATCTATAAGAACAGCAGGGCCATACACGTCAACGAAGAATCGGCTGCTGCAAAAAAAATCAGGGAATTAGCAACTCAAATATCGAAATCTCGCCCTTTTGGCCTTTCAGGTAATGTTGCTTTTTTTCTTTTAATTATTTATTTAACAATGAAATCAGGATTAGCTCTTTCATGTGCGTAAGAATGATACTATCATTATGATTCAAATATATTTCGCATATTTACACGTACACAATATAATTCTGTTTAATTTCTGTTGAACCAACAAGAAGCTGAGCAGCGTACAACATTAACACCAAATGAAGAACTGCTGAAAGAGCAAACAGATGAGATACAGAAGATGAAGAAGGAGCAGGAAGAGCTATTAAAAATTACTGACGAGATACTACAACAGGTGCAGAAGGATCAGGAACAGAAAATACGCGATGAAAAAAAGAAACAATGTCGCCAAAATTTAGTTTTCCTCCAAAAGGTTGACATGATGTCCAAAGACCTGACCCATTTGGCTGATATGGTCATGCAGACAACTGCACATACAACACTGTTCAAGTTCTTGATTTGTCTTCTGGAACTACTTTCAGTGGGATTCATCATCTGTAAAATAGAAACAACTGTTGCTCATGGTCACATCTCTGTTGCAATGGAGAAGCTGTCTCATATCGTGATAGTCATTGTCGGAATGGTGGGCTTAGTTGCTGAGTTGTTCAGTGAAATATATTATTATACCAAATGGAAGGAAGCAGTGGCAGTGGTAGAAAAGTATGTGCTTGCAGTAAGAACATCTCTCGAGGTAGCTGAGGGTGGACATATTGATGCCAATAAGGTTCGAATGAGAAAAACCTGGACAAGGCGTTCAGGTGACATCAGCCAACGTAAGATCACCATACTTCGCACGGTAAAAACGCTCATCGATATAATTGCTGCCATAAGTCTTGGAACAACAGAGTGGCAGGTAATAGGGCAACATCATCTTATAGAAGAAAGGGGTGCAGGCTTTCCTCTTGGTCTGGGAGGTCCCATGTCCACTGCTGTTGCTTTGCTTGTGGACCAACCTGATGCTGAGCGTGTGATGGAATCCTTCATGGAGATGGCTGTTGGTGGATCTTTGTGTCTGGTGCTTACTTCAACAATAACATTCTACATACTAGTCACACACTGGAGTCACACAAGGTCCTGCGTGTTGTCTGATCAGATTCAATGTCTGTCAGGGAAAGCCTACACTGAGTTCAAAAGATTCTTTATTCCATATTAAGGGCTAGGTTAGCCAGTTGATAAGAGTGAGTGAGTAAGTTGGGTTTAACGTCGCTTTTAACAGTATTCCAGTTACATCTCGGCGTGTCAGCTGAATATGGGAGGAAAGCCCGAAGTGGCAGGTCTCAGACGTTTATCACTTCGGCGTGCCCAAGGGACGCAACTCTGTCAATCTAGTCGTCATAGACAACCAGGCCACCCGTGCCCCCCCAAGTTGATAATATAAGGCTAACGCTATTTTTCAGGGCATTATCTTTTGCAGAAGCCCGAGGTCTTCAATTAACTGCCCCGACGAAGGAGATGCCCTGTAAAAATAGCGTTACCGTTATTATAGCTAAAATGGATGGAATTTATTATCAAATAAAAAGAAGCAACAATATCGGTTTTGAAACATTTACTGCAATCAACACAAATGTCACTGACCCACTTTTACAAATATGGAAACGTCATAGAACAAACCAGATGACATCACTATTGAAGGTAACGTCACCTCTCCCTACCCCATGACGTTACCTAACAACGGGCGTGACAATGGCCCGTCATCAAGAAATATGAGGGCATTATCAAGTTACAGTGGCCCGCTGATTTCTGATAACGCGGGCGGTTTAATGATAATTCTATCCATTGAAGCTATAAGAGATAAGATAATACTTTATCATCCCAAGGGAAATTCAAATTGCACCAGAATATGAAAAAAGAAAACATATGATCTGAAAATATGTACATAAGAAAACAAGTCACTTACTAATATAACTATCTGTAAAAACATGTTGAAAATTGAACACGAGAAAGATTGAAGACTATGACAGTGACGACAAGGAATGGTATTTTAAAGTATATATATATTCCTATCACAGCAAGAGTAAACTGTAATAAAAGGGATGGGACAGGATAGGATTTGTGTACAGCAAACTGTTAGAAAGTATTAAATAGATAAAGGACTAAAAGATTCAAAAGACTAATACTGGCTGGCATGAGTGATTTCCGGTCCTTGATATATGGAATAAAGTACATGACTGCTGTTATTAAGTATCTTAAGGACATGTGAAGATTCTGGGGTAGAATAGGTCTTCAGCAACCCATATTTGCCGTAAAAGGTGACTCTGCTTGTCGTAAGAGGCGACTCACGGGATCGGGTGGTCAGGCTCGCTGACTTTGTTGATGCATGTCATAGATCCCAATTGAGTGGATTGATGCTCATGATATTAATCACTGGATTGTCTGGTCCAGACTCGATTATTTACAGACCGCCGTCATATAGCTGGAATATTGCTGAGTGCGGCGTTAAACAACAAACAAACAATAGTATCTTAAGCGCCTTTTTGATAATTTGCTGCTCATAAACGTCACCGATGTGTTGAAATTGGGTACCTGAGATTTTGCTTGCTGTATTTAGAATTTTATATATTTGACATTTATTTTGAAAAGACAGGCTCCCGTGACCAGCAGTTTTGAATCAATAATGGTGCCAAGATACTTATATTGTTCAACCAAATCAATATTGTCGTTCTCAATACCAACCGCCAGAATTTCGGTCTGCCTTTGTCGTTTTAACATTTAGAGGAAGAAAAATAATTGGATCTACTCCACTTGGGTATGACGAGTGATGAGTTAACCTCGAAATAAACATGGAAACAAACAGACGATTGCATACAATGAGCCAGGTAACATATTGAGATGTCCTGATGTAATCAACACCCTTGATAAACACTGACTCCAGTTCAATCATCAATTATTGACAACCGCCTAACAATTTGGCTAATGATTTTCTCTAAAGAATGACACCAATTCTGTGTTAAATACATTTCAATATTCATCACAGTTATAAACGCAAAGAAAAAAGCACACCCTAATATATTTCATTATTGTTTGGTCATGAAAGATATAATTGCGGAAAGAATTATGTTTCCTCGAGATGATGGAATCAGTCATTCCTGACGAAAGGTCACATGTCATGCATGCTACCCTCGAGTATATCTAAAAGCAGTATATCGAAACGTTAAAATTGCTTTCTTAAGGTTGGTTGTAAACAGTTATTCCATGAGATTGTGTGACCATGTCACGAAGGCGATTAGCAAACGCCACAAGATGGCAAATAATCGGCATGATTAACGCAGGAATGTCTTGTAATGCCATTGGTCGGAATATGAGGTATCATCACACTGTCGTAAGCCGTTTAGTCGAGAAACATTCTCAGACCAGTGATGTACAGGACCGTCCCATATCCGGAAGACCTCAAGTGACGACACATCGCGAAGACAGGGACCTTCTTGGTCTCATACGCCGGGAACTCTTTTAACAAGTACTCGTCTGAAACAGCTGTGGTTGCCCAATCGTCGTTTCAGCATGCAGTCGTGGATTACATGAGGGCCAATGCAATAACGACTCTACCTTGGCCAGCAATGAGCCCAGATTTGATCCCCCTTGAACATGTTAGGGATATTCTGGGGCGGCGCATAAAGGCACGAGATACTCCTTTACAAGATCAGGAGTGGTTGTTGTTGACCCATCAACAGATCCAACGTCTGACTGGAGGCATGAGACATGGTGGAATGTGTCATCCGGGCATGTGGCGGTTATACCCGTTACTGATCTGTTTCACGTGTCATGTCAAGTAGAGACTTTAAGGAACATTTTCACATGAAACATCAAACGTAAGTCATTTACTTAATCATGTAGCTCCATACTAAGGTAAAAACATGATGTTTTCGTCAGTGAATTTCACTCATAACTCACCAATATCTTCTTTATTTGTTGTCAAATGTTTTTTTCTATCCGATAACATTGGTATCGCCCATCTCCTGTGGTCAGTCATCCCATGCCATGATTTTTACTATTTGTCATGGTTCAGAAATAGGGGTGTGCTTAACTTTTTTCTTTGTGTATATATGAAAATTATTTAAAGTATATAGTATTCTGTTCAAGAGGTCCGCCTATTTGCCATGTTTTTCCTGAATCTTGTCCATCACATCAGTGTCAAAAGAGACAGAAAATTCAATGATATAAATGTTTTCATTGGATCTATGAACAAGGACAAGATCAGGTTTGTTGGCTTGAATAGGTCTGAGGTTTTATACGGACCAACTCTAACGAAGTTGGTATGTTTCATTATTCATGGTAATACAAGGGTCGAGCCACTCCATCATGTCGCTTAAGATACTGTCTTTAGGCCAAAGCTGGGAATCCACTGGCGTTGTGTTTGACAGTCATAATCTACATTTCATATTTACATTTTGATGCAAAATCACACCCTGATGGTTTCGTTGGAAAGTGACTGGTCTTGAGCAGCAAACAGAAAGCCTTCTTTTTCACGTTTAGGCCAGCCGACTTCATCCAAGCAAAGAAAACTGCAGGGCTGCTGATCCTCTCTGAAAAGGCGAAAGTCTGTGCCGATTTGATATTGCACTTCGCTTGGTTGACACTCATTTTTGTACAGTCCAGCAGTACAGAACCATCAACAAAATCAACATTGACTTTGAGATCATGTCCCACATGCTTGGCTCGTTTAAGAAAACTGTGGAATGCCTTGTTTTCATCATGAGTCATGACATGCTTCACAAGAAGATCATCAGACAATATATGTCAATCAATCTATTATTACTATTATTAATGGCTTTTTTAGAGATTAAAATAAAAATGTAGCAAAGGTTTTGGAGATCCTTGCACAGTCAGGCTTGTTAGGCTCATCATCAGCTCAGGGATCTTGCTCCCTCTACACGCAGCAACGAATGGGACGAGGACTTTTGGGAGAATGTGAAGACTCCCCTTCTGCATTACCCAGCTTGTCTGAAAGGCTGTATTCCGGGCAACAAACCCGGATACTCTATAGCAATGCCAGCTCACCTTCTTCTTTTCTTGTTCTTGAATCGATGTTTTTGATGCGGGTGTTTTGTGTTAAATGGCTGAATTCAAAAAAAGTATGAGTAGGTAACAGGATACCTCTTTTTAACCAATCAGAATCAAGCATTCTTCAATGTCATGGTAGAATTTGTCCCTTTGCACGGTCCCAGAGATATATTTTGCATTTGAACACAATCCATATAACACACATTGCAATACCAACCTAATAAAAGCGACAAAACGCTTTTCATATGCAATAGAAATATCTGCAAAATGCGGTACGATTTACGATTGTACGATTCCAACTATATCTTAAGCATGAGTTTATGAATCACTATTAAGTTATGATACCACGTGTTCGGGAAAAGGTGAGCGTAGCCTGCCCCATCGGTGGCACCGATCACAAACACATGCAAAGACAAGTCAATTGTTCACCTGAAAAAACACGGGAACATATGGTACAAGTCATAATAGGGAATTGCATCGGAGATCATCGTCCCTCCTCACGTTCCCCCAGCCTGTGGTTTGACCAAGTTGATATTTTTACATCATTTTTTGTCAATAATGTTTCGGATTTAGAAATGTCCTCTTCATGTCTCCCATACAACCTTCTGATAGCTTCACTGAGTCCTTGAATGGTGTAATCTTGATCGAACAACTTCTGAGCAACAGTTCTTTGAAATCTTGGTGAACGAGCATGCTCGACTGTATCTAAAAACAAATGTAAACACCAAAGGCTGGAGCTGCTGGAATATTGCTCGTCATGAAGGGAAAGTTGACCAGTGGAAAGTTCAAGTCAATCCTCTTATCATAAAGTCTTGTGGAGAGTGTCTTGTCGCTCTGAATCTTTGTGCATAGATCTAAAAATGACACATAAGCACTGTCTATTTCATCTTGATGCATCCATCCTGTATAATCAAGATCTCTCAGGTGGGGGTGTAGGTTTACTGTTGCAGATGCAGTTTGTTTCATGGTTTTCATAAGTACCAAGAACTGCAAACTTTCATTGATGAAACAGAAGGGTCCTATCATTTGGTAATAGTTAACCTACTGTCATTTTGCTTCATTTCATAATATTCTAAGCAGGAGATATTATGTTATTCTCTATTTCATCATTTACACAACACAAAACTAAGTGTTTGAGTGTTTATCATTGTTAGTACATAATGTACAATATACTGTACTTGCTTTAAATGGTTTAATCTATCTATTCTGAAAGGATAAGTCTGTCACTCACCGTGCATAAACCTTTGTTTTGAAAATACTACAGGCGAAAGTAGAACGGTGTCTGCACACGAAGTCATTTCCCTCGATGTTGCCCGAGTTGTCTTATAGATTATAGATTTGTTTGTTTGTTTGTTGTTTAACGCCGCACTCAGCAATATTCTAGCTATATAACGGGTCTGAATAATCGAGTCTGGACCAGACAATCCAGTGATTAATAAAATGAGCATCGATCCATGCGATTGAGATCGATAACATTCATCAACCAAGTCAGCGAGCCTGACTCGCCTCTTACGTCAAGCATAGTCGCCTCTTACGGCAAGCTTTATATAGATTGGTAATCAGATCAAATACATTTATAGCGATAATTACAGGGCGTTCACTACAGCCACACATCTCCTGTACATGGAGTGGATTAGCCTGTTGATGAAGGCCATTGGGATGTGGGCCCATATCCTCAGGAACGCTACACGCAGTTCTGCTGCAGTTGTCGGCCTTGGGCGTACGTCGTTGAGTCGCCGTTGGATCTCATCCCTCAAGTGTTCAATGGGATTCAAATTCGGACTGAGGGGAGGCTTAGGCATGATTTGGATGTTGTGCTGCTGGTGTCTCTGGTGTCCCTGTTGACTCTTGTAGTGTGGGGACGGGCGTTGTCTTGCTGAAAGGTGTGGTTTTGATGACGGGCAAAAAAAGGCACGATATGGGGTCTGAGGCCTTGGTCAATGTTGCAGAGAGCTGCGATGCCATTACCCCTGCCTGGACCAATATTCTGAAAGACCACAGCTCCCACATGTACAATGTACATGTACAATGTCTAGCCTTGTAAAGGCTTACGAGACACTTGAACATGATTAAATTGTATTAAACCCATTGAAATGTAGCAGTAGAGTAAAATACATAGTTTGTCAAAATTAAGTATATCCAAAAATAGCTCCAAACAAATCAGTCTGCGTATTGGAATGCTCATTTCATAACATAATCTATGTGCTGACCTAGGAAACCTACAATAGTAAATAAACAACAAGCAAAAAATATTATTAGCCAAAATTTGTCAAAAACATGAAAAAGCCACTCTCTGTTGTATGTGCGTGATCCGCCGAAAATTCTAACTGCGTGGATTGATGCTCATGTCAATCACTGGCTTGTCTGGTCCAGACTCGATAATTTACAGGCCGCCGTCATAGAACTGAAATATTGGTGAGTGCCGCGTTAAACAAACAAACATACATCATTCATAACTTCGTACGTGATTATCGAACGTAGTGGTTGACCGGTGGTCGTTCTTCTATTCATATTCATACAAGGTACTATGTTAAACATAGTCACAGAATCAAACTTTTTTACACCTCGACTCACAAGTATTGACCACTGAGGTTACTACGGGAATGTTCATCATAGTGACAGAGCATACAAATATAGCCAAGGCACTGTAGCTTGACTTGATATGCAGTCAATGGGCGATCTTTTTGTTCCCAAGGGCAATAACTCTCCTTTTGAAATTATATAAGCGACGGTCGACTCTTTCGCTTCCAGTCTGGTTCCCGGATCAATGCGCGCTGCGACAACTAGTGACATGTAGAGACGGAGCCAAACTGAAGAGTTACCCTGTTGCACCTTCGTTCAAAAACGGTCGTTTACAACTGAATATTTTTAACCAGCAGATATTTTGTTGCGATTTTTAGTTTATAATATCAACATTTGTTGAGTCTTCAACTACAAGACGAATTGTCACTGTGGAAGAACAGAAGCGGGAAAAACGTCATGAAAAACAGTATATTGCCACGGTATTTTCTACGTCAGAAAACAGCTAGGCATTCTGTCAGTCTGGGCTAACATGTTGCATCGATGAAAAAATGCAGCCTCATTTATTTATTAGCTTTTGTGTTATTTCCCACCACAATTCGAAGCATTCAAATCTCAACAAATACCACCATGGACTTCAATTTAATAAAATTAGTGATACGCCTACATTTGCAGCACACAGACATCTTTGACATGCCTGTACCAACGATCTATATAATTAGTATACATCCGTGCCTTTACAAATAGTTTAAGAAGAAATAACGTTCAAAATAATAAAACAACTGATTTTAAATGTTACTTTTTATATCACAATTAAAGTTGCATCTGAATATTTAAATTTATATTATATTTTAGGATCATGCCAAAGGAAAATCTACCATGCTTCTTTTAAGCACTCAGTTACTCTGACAGTTGCAATATACATACCAGTCATTATACTTTGAAATCAGAGATTTACCAATATTATTCTGCCCCTTATAACATGTGTCCCACCATTAAGTGCTCTGAGTCATCATAGGTGTTGTTTAATTCATTGATCCATCATTTGTTACAGAAATCTGATACTCATGCTCTTAAAATACTAGTAAATTACAGAGATTTGTCCCAACAAACAACAAATCATACTGACTACCCCACAACATGTGTAAGATACATAAATAGATGTAACTCATAGTTTTATCTTCTTGTTTTAGTAACATTATATTTATTTTAATGTTGACAAATTATTTCCCATACAAACCCACACACTATCCTTCTGTAGCTATGTACCCCTGATTTTCATTCAACATTACTTCAAGATACTTGTGGAATAAAGCATATTTTGTAGATATTATTATCATATAGCAAATATGAATTTAGAAAGTTTATCATCAAATCTTCTGATTGTTAAATAGATGCAAATTGAACCCCACAATCATTCAATGTAGATGGATGGATTTATTTGTTTTATTTGGTTTTGCATATAACAGATTCTACTTACTTGTGTCGGTGTCTATAATCAGGCCCAATATGTATATTGACTGAAAACTCATTCACTCAGGCAAGGTATATTTTTCTTAAATTTTCATTAATTAATTATTACCTAAAAAATAGGACTGGATTTTAGACAGACTGACTGAAATGAATTAGACTGCATAATTTAATCTCAATTTAATTTGGATCTATTTTGATCTTATGAAGATAAGTAACTTATGTAAGAAATTAAAAATGTTTTCACAATATCATTGATTGATTCTCCAAACATGAAAGAATACCAGAGTCCTTTTTTATGTTACTTATCTTTATTGGTATAATATTCAGTTCAGAAACAGATGACTGCTAAAAAGTCATGCACGTGTAATCAAATACTAGTACACATGCACAAGTATGCCAAGATATTAAATACAATAATAAGAGTCATTGTGCAATGCAGATATCTGTTGGTGTGAAGAGAAAAAAGAATAACATTAATAATTTGTTGATGTTGGAATTTGAAACATCCGTTTAGAAAAAGGAAACATAAAAAGCAAGGCCTAATGAAGTTAAGAAAGAGCTTTGTCTGTGTTATGATTATTGCCAATGCAAACTGGATGTAGACACTGCAATGTTATTACAATCAACATTATAGAGATTGAAAATTAGTATAAATATATAGTATTATTTTATAAAAATTGTAGTTGGTACAAATACTCTTTATTATGTATTTTAACTAATATATAGGGTCCTCTGTGTCTGAAAATGATTTTTTTTCTACTTTGTAAAATTTAAAAAAGGCCAAAATAATATATATCTTTCATTGATAATAATGACATATAACCATGGTAGTATTTGTAAACAAACAGCAACCATTCATACATAAAATCTTTTTACACAACATGCATCAATTTACCCTTAAATATCAGATTTCAGTGATTTCCTTTATTTTATTTTTAAAGGGGCACTGATCTAACGCTATTCCCCGGACTGGTTGTTGCCTTTGTTATTTTTCTTCCCCCGTGAGTACCCGGATGATGCGCAACGCAACTGTGCGTGCCAAGATGTCTTGGCTACCGTCTGCAAGGACATCTAAATAAACTTGGAGGCTGGAGGCAATATTTGTTTTACGCATTTTTGCATGAACACTGATTGGTTAACTGTGATCTATAAAAAAATCTACAAAGGACGCATGTTAATGAATATTTTCAGCCTAAACAAACAGACAAAAAGAATGGTGGAGCTCAACAGATGTCGTCATTTGGAAATACCCCAGATGGTTATAGTTTAATACTAAAAAAAGTATCCATGCAGTGAAAGCATTTTCGGATTCAGATTGCCTCGATAATGCGATTACTACTCCCTTGTTGTCATCCACGTTTTCTGGTATAATCCTACACTTGTATATTTGTCGTCATTCACTTGATGCCGCACTCGTGAAGAGCAACCTCCTCGTGGTGAGTGCTGTGTAACTCTAATAGCTCTTCCCCCGTGTGGAACCGGGGCAGAATATTTCCACAGCACCCCATTGCTGGTCGTAAAAGGCGACCGAATTGGGCAACCTGTTTGCCGTGGGTTGCGTCCCTGTGTCGGCGGAGGACGGGATTCTGGTGATTGAGGGCACTGGAGCCAGGAACCGGTGTTCCTTTTGCCAAACACACCACTTTGACCCTTACCTCGCCTAGACGGGTGGTAGGATGGGCCCGGTCTTATCAATCGGCTGGTCATGCCAAGCCCTGTGCGCAGAATTATTACAGCACATCTTTGGTTTTTCAAAAATGTAATTTTTTTTATTTGGATTACACAAGTATACTTATATTATTGATATACTTAATTGCCTAGAGTCGTATGCCAGAAGGCGGTGGCTCATGGGCCAATCTGGTGATAGAGACCTCTGAATTCTGTGTTTCTTGGGAAAAGTGTTATGGGCCAGCCTGACACTTCTTCTTTTGGATCTCATAGCTTTTCAAGTCGATATTTACTAGAGTATAACATCCCTGTATCCCTGGTGTTGCTGGCTGGCTTCCACTGCGATATTGTCTTTGTTGACACTTTGTAACGGGTGGGGAGCAGGGGTGCTGAACCATATTTTCCCACCAGGTCTCACACAAATTCTTCTGGTTCTAGCAAGACGAACAAACGTCGACATGTGGAGTCAACTTCGTCGGATGATGAAGAATCGTCTGAAGTTAAAGATGCTTGGTGACGGTTTATTGTTTTATCAGCTTCTGATGGACTGCCATTAAAATTGAATCTGTTCGCTGTCTCCAAGGGCATTCAAAGTGCCTGCGGAGAAGTGAAAAATGTAACGTGCCTTCTGACTGGTTCCATCCTCGTGGAATGTGCAAGGAGGCAGCAATCTGTCAATCTGCTGGGTTTACAGCAGTTTGTTAATACCCAGTTTGTTGTTTCCATGCACAAGACACTGAACTCCTGCAGAGGCATCGTCAGAGACCTAGCTCGTTGTCTTTCTGACATGAGCGAGAAAGAGATTGCTGTTGAACTTAAAAGGCAAGGCGTCACCAATGTCAAACGTTTTACAAGGAAAACACATGAAGGCAATATTGTCAATACACAAACATATCTGTTCACCTTCTCTCTACCGAAAATCCCCAATTCCATAAAAGCTGGCTACTTCAACATCAAAGTGGAGGTTTACATTCCACATCTGCTTCGATGTTTCAAATGTCAAAAGTTTGGACATGGAGCCAAATTCTGTCGTGGCAAGGAGGTCGTGTGCTGCCGTTGCAGTGGAGCTCATGACAGCTTAGAGTACACGAATGACATGAAATCCTGTCCTTCTTTTGAATTTGAGTCAAAAGTTTTGAAAATAAAACATATCAATAATATCAGTTACCTTGAAGGAAAACAATTGGTCCCAACTGCAGCTCAAACTCCTTCTACAAAAACGTACTCTGCAGCAATTTCTTCACTAACTCCAGTTTCTAAACCCTCTACTTTGTCTATTTCCTGCCAAACTGACATCTCGTGGATCAAGGATGACCAGGTTATCATTGATGTTACAACCCAAAACTCCCAAAACTACGAAGAACCAGGGCACTCCAGCACACGGATGTGCCTTCTGTTACAACCTCTGTTGAGGTTCATAACCAATATGAACCTCTGGAGATGGATGTCACTCCCCCACAGCCAGTCCATGGGAGTGGACACTCCTCCCGCTCACCATCATCGGTTGAGCCGCCATGAGCTGCTCAAGCCATATCCTTCAATGGAATTGCAGAGGACTACGGAATAATTATAATGATATCCAGTTGCTACTACAAGATTTTCAACCATCAGCATTATGTCTTCAGGAAACATACTTGAAAACTACAGATCAAATTGACATAAGAGGCTATACTTCCTACCATTTCTTTTCTCCCCCAGGGACTAAGGCTACTGGAGGTTCTTCAGTATTACTAAAGCAGGGTTTTCTTCACAGCCCAGTTCTTCTTAATAGCGCTCTTCAGGCTGGTGCAGTGCGTGTGACTCTGCACATTGTCCTCACTTTGTGCTCGCTTTATACACTGCAAAAAAAAATCCATATATACAAGCTTGTATATCCTTTGGAAAGATGATATTTCCAAAGGATATACAAGATTGGAAAGATGATATATACAAAATATACAAGTTTGTATATATGACATATACAAATTTGTATATATGGTGTATCCAAATTTGTTTTGTTTGTATATATTGGTAAAGGGAGATAATTATTATGTATTTGTGTATAATTATGATATATGTGCAAATTGAAGTGTTTTAAGTTGAGCACTGTGTTTCTTTGTATATGTTGGTAAAGGAGGATAATTGCTATGTATTGCTCTATAAATGTTTTGTATGTGCAAAATAGTATCAGCAAGTTACAAAAAACTGATTTAGTGGCGGGTAACATTACTGGAAGGTTTAATTAGTACTCCACACTGTTAGCTGGAGTACATACTGTCCTTGCAATGATATTGACGGGTGGGCGGTTGAGGCGTCTGGTACTTTTCCTGGCGCGGTGCTTGGTATGTGAGTAGACTTTATGGTCAAATGCACAGAGGGGATTAGCTGTCGGGGGCGATTGCTTTGGCGGTAACTTCTGTATTGAATGTGTTTGAGCTTGGATTTGTTTTATGGGGAGGCCGCGATGTGTTTTGTAACATGCTCTCGTGCACATATGCCAACAGAGTGGATTGCACAGAGGATGAAAACTATTTTATCACTACTTAAAAGTGTTGAATTTGGTTTGTTCTGAGCTGTCGGTTTCATTGTAGATATACGTTGTTATAATGTGAAATCTCGGCGGAAACGCGGAAAATCGCTTTTGTAAAACGGTAGTCCTTGGGGAAAATTGTATTATGAGCAACCGGATGCGTAAATAACGTGTGTAATATATTCCCGTATTATATTTTATAATACTTGTTCTTTTAATATTGTTATCAATGCGAGAACGCAGATTACCTTGAAAAAACACAACAGCATGCATATGTTCTAGCAAAAGGAAACTTGATATATATTCATTTGGCTTAATTTCTACTTTGGAAAACTTAGTTGGCGCTCTAAAAGCTTGACGCTGTATAATTTGGCACGCGCATGGTTGGGTGCAAACCATATGTACATCAATAATAATAGTAAAAATAATAATAATAATAATAATAATAATAATAATAATAATAATACATCATGATGGCAGTTTCAATGTAAAGATTAAGTATTTTTAAAGATATGGAAAATAAATCTTGATAACTGCTTTAATCTTTGATCTTTGGGAAAATAATAATGGAATTGGTTGAGTGACTAACGTATTCTACTTTAAAAGTGACAGGAACGTGATTTACATAATTAAAATATAGAATAATATACAAATTATAAGAGAGGGTTTGTGATTTATTTTGGGATGAAATCAGTATTTAACTTGCGCTTTCCGACATTATGCGTATTTCGCACACGGTTAAAAAAAAAAATGCAATTCATTTATTTATAAAAAGTACGAATGCATCAATCCTACATCACAGGACCATGTACATAATTTGTTGAATGTTATTTCGTGAATACACAAATTGCATAACACATTCCCTGAGGACAAACCCAAATTGCCCGTCCCTTTGTGACAGGTGTTAATTAGAGAATGTATTGCCACCATATTATGTCCCGGCACTTTTATGACATGTAATGAACCTAGTCAATCCCTGGGTCTGTAACAACAACATGGGTCTAATAAAATCAAAGTAACATAAATGTTACGTCATTCAAATTAAAAAAGAGAACATGAATATAATTGCCCTTTTGAGGGTAATATAATTTTGGGAAAATATACGTTTTCTTGTATTTATGGACGACTTCACACAAGCTGAAAAATTAAACATATGTTTATATAGCTATATTTACATACATGGCATTAACATGTAATAATAATATTGATCATGTTTGTTAATTTGTACATTTCGTTGTTATTGGTATCCTGAGTATGTTGTAATAATGCATGTGTTCTGATCTTATTTGACGTAGATTACATGAACTAGTAGAGTGACTTTCTTTCATCAGCGTGGAAGGATTACTCACACATATACCCTTAATCCTTTGTCAAACAGAAAGAAGTCATATAGATAGCATATCTAACTGGTACTAAAAGTTCACTATCAATCTCCTCTGATAACAAACTTACATTTAATTTCCCCAAGCTACAATACCAAGCATGCTCATGGAGTAATTATGAGAAATCCGAATGATATCCTGTCTACGTGGTCACACCCGGTGATTGTTAAGACATTCAGACAATATTGCAGTCTGTATTCATTTCTTATATCCCAAAAGTCCCCACCAAGCTTCCTTTTATTAACATTGGGATGAGGGGAGATATACATATTGTATTAAATAATACATCAATACATCAAAACAGAACAAAAAAGATAGGCCAACAGTGCGGTTGATGGAAAGGGGTTTCCTAAAAAAAGTTATTTAACTCTTTAATACTTAATACGTGTCTCAAAGTATGTATTAAGTCTTACTACTAGTTATTATATATGTGCAAATCCACCCGAACGTCGGATGTACATGGCCGATTTCAAAATAGCTAAATTAGGCACTGTTCAAATTGTTTCCAATAAACCACTGATTAGAAACTCACTTAACCTTTAGAATAGAATCGTTTCTAAATATATTGTAGTTGGGGCATGTGTAAAAATTAATGCAGTGTACCATTGTGACAGCCACAAGAGCATGCATGATGTGTTATCTGAGATGTGTTTTTTAAGCCGATGGAAGTTTAAAGTGACAAAATCTGGTATCATGGCTTAACTGAATATAACATTGTCTAAGTTTAATAATCCTCTTTTTCCGGTGACTATCCAATTATTAATGGTATCAGGTAGGAATGACTTGCATTCAGTTCTACAACGTATAGCCTGTGAATTGGTTAGATTTCTTTATATGTAATCACTAACAGCAAAGATGTTTTCCATCTTGTAAAAAGGTGTAATGGCTACGTTGGTCTCACTCTACATTTTCACGTGGCTTGTACCTCTTATTGGCCCACAAATGGTCCGTAATCAGTGTGTGGGCGAGGTAAAAATTAACGTCTCATCGGCATTATTTCAGCGTCCGTAATGAATTAATGTGTAGACATTCTAGGATTAATTCTTTTTCTTTGGTACAATTATCCAAAACATGGGAGCAAAATATTGGCAATATATATATGCTTGTTCATGACTTATGTAAAAGGGGTTATTTATCTGAGTGATTGAGTATGGTTCACGGCGGTGGACACCAGAAAGGTATTTAAGACAATTATCATAGAGCTTACCTCGTTAACTCGCCAATATCATAATCTGACTGAAATATTAATACCAAAGTCCTTTCATTTTAAGATTAGGTTTTGCACTTTGGCACAGTTTGACGTGATATTGAACAGTTTTCTTTTCCCCTGGATTAAGTTTTACTTGCATTCATTTATTTGGTAATTTTCTCCAAATTGGCATTCATATTTAATGCAGTAGTATTTGGAACTGTCCATTTTGGGAATAGGGTTGACCCCACCGCAAGCACAGTAAACAGAAATTCCAGGGTGAATAATATGTACAATAGTTTGCTGGCTCGACATGCAAGACTCCATAATTTTAGCTATAAATTCATAGTAATATTAAATTATTTTTGTTTATAAAGAATTCATTGATGTATTTGACATGAGACGTAGCGACACTCATGTATTTTATAAGAATGTACAATTTCAATGCCTTAAATCTGTTGCATTAAACAAATTCTTTGATTTGATGTTGTCATATTGTGACTCAATTTGTGTCTAGTCTTCCAAATGTTCTATTGCGAATACATATGGGGTCAGCGCTCATGATCGCCATATCTATGACTGGATGAAAATATCATCATTAATAAACTTACCTGAGCTCAATATGTGTTCTGAAGACAAATCGCTGTAAAGCATCTTGCACGGCTTCGTTCACGTTCACCCTCAAATGTACGAAAGGAAAATCTGCAACTGTGCGTGTTCAATGTTCGTTTGCATTTTTGTGACAGGCGGTCGTTATTTTCATTAAGATTCCACAAATTCATAAAATCACAACTGATGTAGCTGCCTTGGTTAACTGGAGTCAGGATATAACTAATTACAAACTCTGTTCTAATAATGCTAATCGAGGAAGTGCATTATACTGGATGACAAACTTAGTAATCCTTTCACACTAATCCTTGTTTACAATGAACGCATGTCAAATGACTAAATAAACATCCTTTTTTATTTTCTTAAGTAGAAGTATCACAATGGGCGGTGAACACAACTGTTTGTAGAATGATAGTTTCAGAAAGAAATACAAATACAAATATACAGAAAGGGGTTTAAAATGGTTTCTTTCTTTGCATCCACGCATTGTTGTTGTGGATGCGGTTATTTGCTGTCGGAATTGTTTTTGCAATTCAATAATTATTAGTTAATTACATGTCACATGACAACTGCATGTCACGGGGGCCTGGACATAAATCACGTGGTGCACTATTAGGCCTATAACAACCCCCAACCTTGATTCTGCATCAAATCAAAAACTCCTGAATCCTCATCGACTCCTGAACATTTAGATTTTGACGTTGTCATCTTGATCATCAGAACCATCAAAGGCGGCAAAATACAGTAAGCAACTTTTCTCCCACTTTTCAATTCAGATGTAGACAAGTACAACACGTTTAGTAATGATTTAAAAAATTATGAGTTTCTTAGTGTCAATAATTAGTAGAACAGACGTAAAACAGACATACGAATGGACACGTTATAGACAACAATCCTATATATTTTAGTAACAATGATTAGATGGAGTGACCAGTATATATTTGCAAAAAATAGATTTATAAAAGTTCAGCTTATTACGTACAATACACTCATCAAATAGAGCTGCATGTGTCAGGGACCCAATCTAGATAGCGCCAACATCTAGAACCGCTGCGCCGGAAGTAGGTAACGTTTCTAGCTCTTACGTCGAGTAAAATCAGAAATGATTGCGTGATACATATATGATGTACATATATGTGAACAGCCTCTCGTTATTAATGCCCTTTAATTGTAGTCATCTTACTATTTGATCGTTTGTGCCACACAAAGCTATAAGTTCCGTAATAAAAAATACGGAAAAATGAACAGATTAATCTCATGGACATATATTCAAAAATGGTAGCATAACGAATGAAGTAATGTTTTAATTTCCGTTCCCATAATACTGTTTAGATGAAACACCGTTAGCAACTTGAATGGGAATAAACAGTGGTAGCTGTCACTAGCCAAAGGATACTAGACTATACAAGAACAGTTTTAGCATCTCACACCGTCCCGACAGGCGCCAACCTCTCAAATATTGCACAACATATATTGATGGCGTAGTATGAAATTAATATTACATTGTTTCTTGAATACTGTGCGAAGAATATTTTGTACGATGGCAAGATTCAAAACAAGTATCATTATCTTCTTTGCGAGGAATTTAGAAGTTGGAGTATTGAGAGAGGATAAGATCTGTGAATGAACAACATCACTTGCTTGATAATGGTGTTACAACATACACCTAAGCGTCGCTCCTAACTGTAATAAAGACGTTGTTCATCAATATATCTTATCTCTACTCAGTTTTCATTATCGCTAAAATTAGACAAAACTGTAAAAATGGTTTAACATGTGTGGTAGCACAGCTAGTCCCTGTAAAATTTTCATTTAAAAAAAATAAATAAAAAATCACAGCGCACAGGGAAATTGAGCGAGGCTCAATTCGAACGGTATTCCCATGTTATGTTCTGTTTTTCTGAAAATGTACATGAAGCGGATTGGTCAAGAAGTTTATATGAAGACCACTCCGGAATACAATGATTCAAAAATGCATACATGATATTGTAAATATATCTAGATTTTTAGACAGGATAATGCATAGATAATATTCCAACAGTCAGATTAACCAGAACTCTACGCTGGGCAAACACTGGTCTATGTAGAATCATATCGTTATCTGGGACTACGGGTCCGCTAAGGGCAATACATTAAGAACTTTCATGATCGTAACGTTGTTGCTCCTTATGTTTTAAATACAGGGACCACCGTCGCATTTTAGCTACAACCCCCCAAACCTTTTAGAAAATAGAATCTGCCCCCACTGTTTTAAAATTGTTCATAAAAGTTTGTCGAAAATGAATTTCACTTTATTAAATGTCCTTTATGATCTTAGAAGTATTTTACTTAGATCTATTTTGAAACACGTGACGCATTCATAAAATAACTTCCTCTGTAAGGTTCACACCCAATTGTCAGACATCCCATTTGGCAGGTGACCGAATCATCAGACAGACCAGTCAAGTGTGACCAGTGTATTCGCCTGGTCTAAACTACTAATTACTGTGCTGCTCTCGACTGTGGGCAGAGTAAGCTATTCAAACTCGTTAAGTGATACAGATTAACCAGATTCCTCTACGCTGGGCAAACACTGGTCTATGTAGAATCATATCGTTATCTGGGACTACGGGTTGACGAGCATCTAAATATGTGAAACTGTGAAAGAGTTGTACAATTCTGCCGGCCATGCTTTGTCTTATTCTGTTGGGTGTATGTCTTATGATGTTTTTTTATGAAACTGTATGAAAGTCTTGTTGAGCCGGTAATGTTCTATGGCTCTGGTATATGAGGATAAAACGTTAATCTAATCCAAAATAGAGCCGGTAAATTATTTCTTGGTTTTAGTAACGGTACCTCCATGTATAGCCACTAATGGAGACATGGGTCCCTCCTCCCCGTTTGTTACATTACATGCTAATGTTTTTAGACTACCCCAAGATTAATAACAGTACTTGTAACGCTTTGATGAAGAAAATGGTTACTATGTAAAAGTTCATGGAGTACTAAAGTTGTTAAAATTGCCTGTAATCTTAATATTTATGATGTTATGAATATTATGACTGCTCCAATGTCCCGAAAGAAGAAAATTGCCCATATTAAAAACGTTCTCGTAAACAAAGATGAACTGAGCTGGAGAACAGAGCTTTGGAACGATAAACATAACGTTAAGGGCAATACATTAAGAACTTTCATGATCGTAACGTTGTTGCTCCTTATGTTTTAAATACAGGGACCACCGTCGCATTTTAGCTAGTTTTAGATCTGGATCGAAACAGGACGATTTACAACCCCCCAAACCTTTTAGAAAATAGAATCTGCCCCCACTGTTTTAAAATTGTTCATAAAAGTTTGTCGAAAATGAATTTCACTTTATTAAATGTTATGTCCTTTATGATCTTAGAAGTATTTTACTTAGATAATGGTCATCTATTTTGAAACACGTGACACATTCATAAAATAACTTCCTCTGTAAGGTTCACACCCAATTGTCAGACATCCCATTATGCAGGTGACCGAATCATCAGACAGACCAGTCAAATGTGACCAGTGTATTCGTCTGGTCTAAACTACTAATTACTGTGCTGCTCTCGACTGTGGGCAGAGTAAGCTATTCAAACTCGTTAAGTGATACAGATTAACCAGATTCCTCTACGCTGGGCAAACACTGGTCTATGTAGAATCATATCGTTATCTGGGACTACGGGTTGACGAGCATCTAGATATGTGAAACTGTGAAAGAGTTGTACAATTCTGCCGGCCATGCTTTGTCTTATTCTGTTGGGTGTATGTCTTATGATGTTTTTTATGAAACTGTATGAAAGTCTTGTTGAGCCGGTAATGTTCTGTGGCTCTGGTATATGAGGATAAAACGTTAATCTAATCCAAAATAGAGCCGGTAAATTATTTCTTGGTGTTAGTAACGGTACCTCCATGTATAGCCACTAATGGAGACATGGGTCCCTCCTCCCCGTTTGTTACATTACATGCTAATGTTTTTAGACTACCCCAAGATTAATAACAGTACTTGTAACGCTTTGATGAAGAAAATGGTTACTATGTAAAAGTTCATGGAGTACTAAAGTTGTTAAAATTGCCTGTAATCTTAATATTTATGATGTTATGAATATTATGACTGCTCCAATGTCCCGAAAGAAGAAAATTGCCCATATTAAAAACGTTCTCGTAAACAAAGATGAACTGAGCTGGAGAACAGAGCTTTGGAACGATAAACATAACGTTAAGGGCAATACATTAAGAACTTTCATGATCGTAACGTTGTTGCTCCTTATGTTTTAAATACAGGGACCACCGTCGCATTTTAGCTAGTTTTAGATCTGGATCGAAACAGGACGATTTACAACCCCCCAAACCTTTTAGAAAATAGAATCTGCCCCCAATGTTTTAAAATTGTTCATAAAATTTTGTCGAAAATGAATTTCACTTTATTAAATGTTATGTCCTTTATGATCTTAGAAGTATTTTACTTAGATAATGGTAATCTATTTTGAAACACGTGACACATTCATAAAATAACTTCCTCTGTAAGGTTCACACCCAATTGTCAGACATCCCATTATGCAGGTGACCGAATCATCAGACAGACCAGTCAAATGTGACCAGTGTATTCGTCTGGTCTAAACTACTAATTACTGTGCTGCTCTCGACTGTGGGCAGAGTAAGCTATTCAAACTCGTTAAGTGATACAGATTAACCAGATTCCTCTACGCTGGGCAAACACTGGTCTATGTAGAATCATATCGTTATCTGGGACTACGGGTTGACGAGCATCTAGATATGTGAAACTGTGAAAGAGTTGTACAATTCTGCCGGCCATGCTTTGTCTTATTCTGTTGGGTGTATGTCTTATGATGTTTTTTATGAAACTGTATGAAAGTCTTGTTGAGCCGGTAATGTTCTGTGGCTCTGGTATATGAGGATAAAACGTTAATCTAATCCAAAATAGAGCCGGTAAATTATTTCTTGGTGTTAGTAACGGTACCTCCAGTATAGCCACTAATGGAGACATGGGTCTCTCCTCCCCGTTTGTTACATTACATGCTAATGTTTTTAGACTACCCCAAGATTAATAACAGTACTTGTAACGCTTTGATGAAGAAAATGGTTACTATGTAAAAGTTCATGGAGTACTTAAGTTGTTAAAATTGCCTGTAATCTTAATATTTATGATGTTATGAATATTATGACTGCTCCAATGTCCCGAAAGAAGAAAATTGCCCATATTAAAAACGTTCTCGTAAACAAAGATGAACTGAGCTGGAGAACAGAGCTTTGGAACGATAAACATAACGTTAAGGGCAATACATTAAGAACTTTCATGATCGTAACGTTGTTGCTCCTTATGTTTTAAATACAGGGACCACCGTCGCATTTTAGCTAGTTTTAGATCTAGATCGAAACAGGACGATTTACAACCCCCCAAATTGTTCATAAAAGTTTGTCGAAAATGAATTACACTTTATTAAATGTTATGTCCTTTATGATCTTAGAAGTATTTTACTTAGATAATGGTCATCTAAATTGAAACACGTGACGCATTCATAAAATAACTTCCTCTGTAAGGTTCACACCCAATTGTCAGACATCCCATTTGGCAGGTGACCGAATCATCAGACAGACCAGTCAAGTGTGACCAGTGTATTCGCCTGGTCTAAACTACTAATTACTGTGCTGCTCTCGACTGTGGGCAGAGTAAGCTATTCAAACTCGTTAAGTGATACAGATTAACCAGATTCCTCTACGCTGGGCAAACACTGGTCTATGTAGAATCATATCGTTATCTGGGACTACGGGTTGACGAGCATCTAGATATGTGAAACTGTGAAAGAGTTGTACAATTCTGCCGGCCATGCTTTGTCTTATTCTGTTGGGTGTATGTCTTATGATGTTTTTTATGAAACTGTATGAAAGTCTTGTTGAGCCGGTAATGTTCTATGGCTCTGGTATATGAGGATAAAACGTTAATCTAATCCAAAATAGAACCGGTAAATTATTTCTTGGTGTTAGTAACGGTACCTCCATGTATAGCCACTAATGGAGACATGGGTCTCTCCTCCCCGTTTGTTACATTACATGCTAATGTTTTTAGACTACCCCAAGATTAATAACAGTACTTGTAACGCTTTGATGAAGAAAATGGTTACTATGTAAAAGTTCATGGAGTACTAAAGTTGTTAAAATTGCCTGTAATCTTAATATTTATGATGTTATGAATATTATGACTGCTCCAATGTCCCGAAAGAAGAAAATTGCCCATATTAAAAACGTTCTCGTAAACAAAGATGAACTGAGCTGGAGAACAGAGCTTTGGAACGATAAACATCAATGTTTAAAACTACTTTCAACTACTTGTTGCTGGCGTACGCATTTTATATTGATCAAACTGTTATTAAGATCTGTAAAACATAACGAAATACAAATTATTTCATAACATCATATAGTTGTCATAATGTATTAAAGCATTATTGTCACATGCAATAATTATACTGTTCGGTATCATTAGTAAACTTTGCAACCACATTATGTGAAACATTCTATAAGAGGTGAGGAAATTGAATGAAGCAGTGGTAAAATCTAACCATATATACAAAATTGTATATTTTGGAAATACCAACTATACAAAATTGTATATTTTGGAAATATCAAATATACAAAATTGTATATTTTGTATATATGGGTATTTTTTCTTGTGATATTCCTCCGTCATATTCTCTTCAGCTTTCTGATCGCCAAACCCTTTATGACAAACTACCAAAGCCCTGCATCATAATGGGTGATTTAAATGGGCATAATCCCTTATGGGGGAGTGCGCATACCAACACGAGAGGGAAGTTGCTGGAAGATTTTATGTTAAATAATGATTTATGTATTTTCAACAATAATTCCAAAACATATCTACATCCTGGTACGTCGTCCATTGAGTTGTCAATTTCGGTTTCAGATTTGCTTGATGAGTTTGAGTGGTTAGTCCACAATGACCTCTGTGGAAGTGACCATTTCCCCACCATTCTCAAGACTGTGACCCCATCTGACGTTCCTCCATCATCAAGATGGAATTTCATTAGGCTAACTGGCCTTTGTATGAAACTCTTTGGGCAAACCAACTTAAACCAGAATTATTTCTTGATGTTCCTGACCCTATAAAATGTTTCTCTGATGCACTCCATAATATAGCTGATGGATGTATTCCAAAGTCCTCTGCAAATCCACACATCCGTAAACCATGGTTCAATGATACTTGCAAACAAGCTAGGAAGGCGCGGAAGAAGGCTGAGAATTATTTCCATCGTCATCCTATGGTTCATAATTAAAAAAAATAAAAATCATAAATGCCAAGGCACGACGTACATTTAAACAAAATAAACGAATGTCTTGGCAAGCTTACGTTTCGAAACTAAATTCACGTACGCCGATATCGGAGGTATGGAACATGATTAAAAAAATCAAAGGCAAGGGATCTAAATCTGGTATCCACCATCTTCAAAATGGGAATGAAATGTTCACTGATAAATCCGATATTGCTAATAAACTTGGTGAATATTTAGCTAAACATTCTTCCTCGACTAACTCAATTCCAGAAGTACCAAATACAGCAGGAAAAGAAAACTATTAATTTTAATTCAGATAATGGGGAAGATTATAATGAAGTATTTTCTCTTCATGAGCTCCATACTGCCTTTGGGCAGGCTCACGATACTGCTTCATGAGCTGATAATGTACATTATCAACTCCTGAAACATTTCCCAGAACCTTGTTAAATATATTTGATGACATTTGGACCTCTGGTACATTTCCTTCATCATGGCGTGATGCCATCGTTGTTCCCATACCAAAACCTGGACGTGATCATACCGATCCCTCAAACTACCGACCCATTTCATTGCCTAGCTACGTTTGCAAAACCATGGGACGCATGGTCAACAATAGATTGACATGGTACTTGGAATCCAATAATTTAATCACAAATATTCAATGTGGTTTTCGTAAAAACCGGAGTACTGTTGACCATTTAGTTAGATTAGAGTCATTTGTTAAAAATGCAATTATAAACAATCAACATGCAGTGTCTATCTTTTTCGATCTAGAAAAAGCTTACGACGCTACATGGAAACATGGTATTTTAAAGGACTTACACGATTTTGGATTGAGAGGCCGTTTGCCTCAATTTATATCCCAACTTTTAACTGACAGACAATTTCAAGTCCGCGTGGGCTCAACCCTGTCAGATCATTATAATCAGGATCAGGGTGTGCCACAAGGCAGTATCTTGTCTGTTACACTATTTAGTATTAAGATAAATAGCCTGTCTAAGGTCTTAAATGATTCCATAGATGGGTCGCTTTTCGTGGATGATTTTAACATGTCTTGTCCTGGTAAAAATATGCATTCAATTGAAAGACAATTACAGTTATGTCTTAATAAAATTCAAAGATGGTCACTTGAAAATGACTTTAAATTTCTAAAGCCAAGACAAATTGTATACATTTTTGTCACAAATATAAACCACATCAAGACCCTGTACTGTATTTGGATGGCACACCTAACAAAATTGTAAAGGAAGCCAAATTCCTAGGTCTTATTTTTGATAGCCATTTGACATTTAAACCCCATATCAAGTACCTTAAATCTAAATGCCTGAAGGCACTCGATTTGTTAAAAGTCGTTTCCAATTCAAAGTGAGGAGGTGATCAGAAGACCCTCCTCAAACTATATAGATCTCCCATTCGTTCAAAAGTTGGTAACGGCTCTATTGCAAAAGCAATCTAAAAATTCTGGATTCTATACATCACCAAGGACTACGGCTCTGCCTTCGATCCTTCAGAACTTCTCCCATTAACAGTTTATATGTAGTGGCTGATGAACCGTCACTAAAACTCAGACGTCTAAAATTATCTTTACAGTATATTACCAAATTATCTTCAAATCAGTCAAACCCTGCATATGATTGCGTTTTTCACCCCCTATATGGGGACCTCTACCAAAAGAAATCTTCTCTTATTCCCCCTCTTGGTATAAGATTGAAAACTGCAATTTCAGATGCGAATTTACACCTTGAAACTATTTCTCCTTTTGTCTTCAACTCCTTGGCAACCGATAAAGCCAGAGGTAGACATGACACTAACAAAACTAAAGAAATCACAAACTATTCCACTAATTTATCAACAAGAATACCATCAACTGAGAACTAAATATGATACATACAAATCTATGTTTACAGATGGATCCAAGGATGGTGACGCAGTTGCTGGCGCTACTTTCATTGGATCCAGAACAATATCGTTCAGGTTGCCACATGACAGTTCAATTTTCACGGCAGAATCACACGCCATCTTTACAGCTCTTAAATACATTCAAAATCAATCTAAGCATAAGCAGTTCATAATATTTTCAGACTCTCTTTCGTGTCTTCAGGCTATTCACAACATGTCCAGTACACATCCACTTTTACTCGAAATTGTCGAATTATATAATGATCTAGCTACTGACCAATACGACATCGTTTTCTGTTGGTTACCCAGCCATGTTGGAAAAAAATCGTTGGTAACACAATGGCTGCTGCTGCTGCAAAAGCAGCACTCAACAAATCTGTGACACCACTTCTAATCCCGTACAGTGATATTAAGCCCTTGATTAGATCGTACATCCGAGCTCTGATGCAAAAGAAGTGGGACACCCAAGTAGGTATCAATAAATTACATGAAATAAAACCAACTATTGGTTACACCTACTTGGGCTGTCAGTCCAGATTTGAAGAGGTCATTATGTGACGATGTCGTATTGGCCACAGTAGATATACAAATGAATACTTATTGAAAGGTGAGGATCCTCCGTTTTGTGTCCCTTGTGATGAAAGAATCACGGTCAAGCATGTCCTGCTTGACTGCATTGATTTTTCCATCACAAGGGATAAATATTTTAGTGTAAAAACAGTCAAGGACCTTTTTAGTCAAGTTAATTCTCATTTAGTATTGTGCTTTTTAAAGGAAATTGATTTAATACATAAATTTTGATGTACATAATATGTTTTTATATATTGGTAGTGCTAATAAATAACTTAGATTGTTAGTGGCTGTACCCTCGATGAGGGTTGAAGTAGCGTAGAATTATTGTCCCCTAAGAGGGTATGTAAGTTCCACGTCATTCAAAGTATTTCTATGCATACCAGACCTTTAATTGTAGTATTTTCGTCATTTTAATCTTATGCTTATCTGGTCAACTATCGCCAGTGACTGTAGGGTGATATACATCCTGCCGGGGTCCATGCAGGAAGCAAAAGTACTGTAAGTCCCCATGGCCCCTAGTATGGTGATCTCCCTTCAGTGACTGACGATCTCTAGCCCATTTTTATATTGTGTTGTTCATTAATACTTACTGCTTTTTCATATTCTCAACTAGTTTTAAAACAAATCTGTGATATTCTAGTTACTGTACTGTCCATCGTTGACAGGTTTTTTTTTAGTCTAAATATATGTTCCATTAATGTATAACTTCTCGTCACGATATGGCTGAAATACTGCCGATGTGACGTTAAATATTTACTCACTCACTCACTCATTCACTTGATGCTCAGTTAATAAATGTATTACATGTACAATTAGTGGTTGCACCACTTAGATTACCTGACAAAGGTTCCCATTTGGCATTTATTGTGTCTTGGGTAATTATTCAATCTAAATCCAGGTTTGAAGTGAGGTGAAATGTGTGTTATGTAATATGCACGTGGCAGACCAGCAAGAGGTGAATTATCAGTTCATTTTGTTGTTGTTGTAAATCAACGGATCGTTCCTAGTCATCAAAGGATCTACAGAAAATACATTGATTGATTAATCACTGTTATCTTGCACAGTGGATATGTCAAAAGTGAGTGTTTACATGTCTAGGTTTAGTAAAACAAAGGGAATACACTCTTATCATGGCGTGAAGTGCCGATGTTAAAACAACATACTTTGTTCAAAGGGTTAACTGATAATACGTTGAGAAATTGATCATTGATATATATCACTTAATGGATTTTTTAGGAACTATGGACGTTATGAAAATAGTTGTCACGTGGGCTTTCTCAGCCGACCCTTGAGACTTGACACCTATGTGAAACACCTGAAACAATCCAAGTGATCAGTTGAGAAACGAACATGGGTTATAATATCCCGAAACGATATATATCTTTTAAAATATTTGATTGTTACAGAGACACGTGACATCGAATAAGTTTCTTTGTATAGCTGCAGACGAGTGGGATATTGTTCCTTTGTGTGAATATTCACGGATACATTCCTCGAACAAGGAAGCTGCCTAAAATTTATACACATAAATTTGGTAGGTTGTAATTATGGTATTTGTATTTTGTTATCCTTCATTTGCTGTAGCATTGAACCGATTCGTTCTTGTTTCTCTACGTCTTGGTTGGGAAATTCTTTAATGCGCGATAGACGTTGTTTTCACAGGTCTTTTCCTTTGTAAGCGTGTTTATATTACCATCAATTTGTAAAGCCCTATCGTAACTTATTGAGAACATCAGACAATAAGTTTTGGATCAAGCACACATTGCATCGATTTGTGAGCTTAAAATAAAAACGACAAAACCCTTTCCAATTTCAAAAGACATATCTGCTGATTACACAATTCCGACATATCACGAGCATGTGTTTATGAATCACTATCTACTAGTGATGACGTCTTGCTGGGTGACCTCATTTTTATCTTTATCTTTTATCAGTGCATACGTTTATCAGGTCAGGTCTTGCACCGATAGCAATGTCCAATATCCAAGCTGACAATGGGTATACTAGTTCTACATTCAATATACGATCTACACATGTGTCCATAGTTGAAGACAGTCTCTCCATAATTCGGGAAGTTACCATCGACAGGTAGCTCATCCACGCATGCTGTGGCACGTGGACAATAAACATTCTGATGGTGCGAACATGGAACATCTGTCTGTCTGTCTGTCTGTCTGTCTGTGGTTTTCTCAGTAGAATAAAGCCGAAGGAAAAAAGTGACTGCCACTGTCCGATCATCACTTACCCTCTGACGTAATATATTTAATGCGCACATTCCTGGAAAACTTGCAATGTCTAGGTAATGTTTGGGTGCAATAGAATATTACGTTTATAGTCATTGTGGGTAGGCATTCGTAAATAATTGTATTGACGCTCATAGGTTACAAAATACAAAGTTGCCGTTACTACAATATTCAAAGGATGTGTGGCAATACATTTTGCGCAGAAAACATGGAAGAGATCTACAAAGACTATGTGCGTCAAGAGTATTAGGGACATGGGACTGAAATTTAGTGCTTGTCTAAACACATCTGTGACGTAATATCTTTGTGATCACACTGTGTAACGTCATGGTAGGGACGTACAGTGTAGAACAAAACCTTGCAAGGACTGCTTACTTTTCTTGTGTGGTTTCCACTCCATATTAGCTCAGGACAGTTTCCAATTCCTGTTATATATTGGATTGTGTTAAAGAACAACTTCGGCATATACAGCACAACATTGTCTTTAAAGGCTTGTGTTAGTGATTCCGTAATTCAGATCGACAACCCCTTCAAAACATTGGACGCAGTTGCCTGGACACACTTGGGCCATTGTTGTTGAGAATGTCTTAGAAAATTACAATTAGGGGAATAGGACTCATTTGCCTGGAAACTGTGGTGTCTGGGTATTTAAAATATGAACTAAAGGTTATGATTTATCTACCATAACAAACTATTTAATATACTAACACATGAAATAGAATGTGCCCTATACATCTTGAGACAAGAATGCTTAACACCAGGTGGATTCTCACACGTGATATAGAATGTGCCCGATACATCTTGAGACAAGAATGCTTAACACCATGTGGATTCTCACACGTGATATAGAATGTGCCCGATACATCTTGAGACAAGAATGCTTAACACCATGTGGATTCTCACACGTGATATAGAATGTGCCCGATACATCTTGAGACAAGAATGCTTAACACCATGTGGATTCTCACACGTGATATAGAATGTGCCCGATACATCTTGAGACAAGAATGCTTAACACCATGTGGATTCTCACACGTGATATAGAATGTGCCTGATACATCTTGAGACAAGAATTCTTAACACCAGGTGGATTCTCACACGTGATATAGAATGTGCCCGATACATCTTGAGACAAGAATGCTCAACACCATGTGGATTCTCACACGTAATATAGAATGTGCCCGATACATCTTGAGACAAGAATGCTTAACACCAGGTGGATTCTCACACATGATATAGAATGTGCCCGATACACCTTGAGACAAGAATGCTTAACACCAAGTGGATTCTCACACGTGATATAGAATGTGCCCGAGACATCTTGAGACAAGAATGGTTAACACCAGGTGGATTCTCACACGTGATATAGAATGTTCCCTATACATCTTGAGACAAGAATGCTTAACACCAGGTGGATTCTCGAAAAGTCAAAGGATTTGCTTGGATGTTTGCAATCTTAGAAAAGTCCTGTCAGAACATGTGGAAACTTCATTCTTTGACCCATGGGGCATACGTCCCTTAACGTGGTGATCATAGATATAGTTACACACTTATTTGAGAGGTTCCCGCCAATTTGTCAAATGAGAAAGCAAATTCCTCATTGATAATGGTTCTTGATATGGAGACTTGCCAATCTTTGTAACCCTGCCTCTGTGGCTTTACGTACACCGACAGTTATCACTGACTCGCGGCACACGGCACGTAGCAGCCTTTCAACGTAGCAGCCTCACCAAAGACATCCAACGTGCTCCAACTCTCCATAGCTTTCTTGGGCTTCAGCGATTACGTTCTTGATTGACATTCAGGTAAGTGAGTGACTTAAAATATTACACCCCACTAGCAATAGACGTTCAGTTAAATTCAAACTTCAAAGCTAAAGACGAATGTCGTTCCTAATGTCGTTACGTGCACCTTGTCTAGTGCAATCTAATCATTTTGTGGTCACGTGTTGCAGATGGTGATATGTTTGTCGTCCAGGTATAAGATATGAATGATGAGACACAGCAAGTAATTATATATATAAATAAAAGCGACAAAACCCCTCCCATATTCATAGAAATCTCTGCGTCGTTTCTACCCTTCCAACTATATCATGAGCAAATGTTTATGAATACCAGGTGTTCGCAAAAGGTGAGCGTATCCTGCCTCACCCGTTGTACCCGTCACAAACACACGCAAAGGCAAGGCAATTTGTCACATGAACAAACACGGCAAAGAATAGAGAATAGCAAATAAAATGACGTCCAAAAGAAACTTTACCAGAGTTTGAAATCGCCCTTTCTCAAAAACAACAAAACATACATGCATGAAGTAAAGTGTATTGAGAAGATCAATACATCAACACAATCAACACTGAAAATGACAATCATACCGCGACCGAGAATGACGTCAGAGCCTCCCAAAGTTGGGTGTGGTACAAAATTCGAACTTTCATAATCATGGACAATAGGCAGAGTACATAAACAATCGCTCACGTTCAATAACAAGTCATTACTAGCGTGTGTGACCACCAAATGCCTCAATACACGCAAAAACTCTTCGACGCACAGAAAAAGTCAATCGTCTGATGGGGTCACTTGACGCCATTCTTTTTGGAGGGCCAAGATCAGTTCTTGCCGGTTGGCTGGAGAGTGTGGTCGTTGTCGAACATGACGATTTATCTAGTCCCAGAGGTGTTCTATGGGGGACATGTCGGGTGAGCGGCAGGACGTTGACGTTGTTGGCTGCGAGGAGAGGAAGTTAGTGACAATTCTGGCTGTATGGGCTCTAGCGCTGTCGTGCTGATCAATGACACCACGTGGCTGCTGTTGGAGAAATGGTAGGACGACTGGAGGAAGAATGTTATCCATGTAACGCTGAGCGGTCAAGTTTCCGTCAACGATGACCAGCGGTGTCCTCACCTGCCCACAGATCCCTCCCCACACTATGACACTCCCTCCACCATATGGTACGACCTCCTGCACGCAGCACGCCGCCGTTCGTTCACCCCTTCGTCCTTAAACACGTTGTCTTCCATCAGCCCTAATCATACAGAGTCGACTTTCGTCAGTGAAGACAACCCTCTGCCAGTCAAGTCGTTGCCAACGTCGTACAGTCCGGGCCCATCTCAATCGCAGACGACGATGTTGCGCTCTCAATAGCTGTCCTCTGTATGGTCTAAAAGCCCTGATTCCAAGAGCCCTGAGTCTCCTGGCCACTGTCTGTCGCCTAACCCTGTGACCTAAGGCATTTGTCGCCGATGACGTCACTGTCAGGAAGCGATTTCGGAGGTGCAAGGTACGCAAGTACCGGTCATCATGGGGCGTGGTCACCCTGGGTCTGCCTGTTCTTGGCCTGTCAGCGGTCCGCCCTGTCTGTCTGTAACGTTGCATCAAGTTGGTAACGGCAACACGGGAGCAGTCGAAGGTTCGTGCAATATTGGCGTGGGTGGCTCCCATCTGTACCATACCCAAGGCTCGTTCACGTTGTTCGACTGAGTCGTGGGATTTCGTTTGTGTTTTTTTTTATCACTGTGGATCTCTGACTTGCTGTTGCAATCGTTTTATACCCTTACCCGCACGTGCATTTGCAGTTGTCCGTGGTGCACATGTTTTTCACTTTTTTGCGTGTTATCTCGCAAACATGTAACAGACGATTAACATTTTCTGCATACACTATTGTTGTATTTAGGTTATGTGTTTTAGATAGACTTCATCGAAAAAAAATATATACTTTGTCTGAAATTTATATTTTCAGTTTGTAAAGTCACTTTATCATCATTTTAGTCATTGATGGAAATGTCCTCTACAAATTTTGAAAGCTAGGAAAAACGTAAACTTTATGGATAACAACTTCTGGTTTAGAGCATATAGCGACGTTTCGATGTAGATTCTTACACTGTTATCAAGCTGGTGTGACAACAACCAAGTGATGAGAGGTATAATAATATAATAATAACTACAGATTTATATAGCGCTGGTATCCAGTTCGAAGACCTGCTCAAAAGCGCTTCATTTGAGTCTACACAAAAAAGAGATATTACACAGCTAGGAAAACACAAAGCCTCAATACTCCAAGAAAGATTTGGTGAAAAGATAGGTTTTGAGTCTTGATCGGAACAAAGTAGGACTGTCAATGTTGCTAATATCCAACGGCAGCCTATTCCATAGCTCAGGGGCAACTTTGGCGAAACTCCGACCTCCAAAAGTCGCCGTTCTAACACTAGGCACAGAGAGTAGGGACTGGCAGCTTGATCTGAGAGATATCCCAGGCACGTACTCTTCAAGAAGCTCGCTGACATGAGTTGGTTTTTGATTGTGTCTCGCATTGAACAGAATCAGCATCACTTTATACTTGATTCTCTCATTGATTTTGAGCCAGTGGAGGTTCCGCAATATCTCTCTCTTTGTATGGCTCTTTATGGAGCTTTGGAATCCAGTACAAAAGAGGAGGGGACATGGCTACGGGATTTTGAGTGAAGCCAAAAGATGATAATACTGAAGCGCATTTTTGGCAGATTTCATTCTTAGTTATCATACTGCTTTATACAAGTTCTTTGATTAAACAATTAATGTTGTGATGCTAACATATAATGGTTATGTTGTTTGATGCCTTGTCAGTGGGAACAACTACAAACTTTTCACTTCGGACAGCCAGACTGTGGACGAGTGCTGGCTTGGACCGAATGTTTTTGTTCAAATTTTGTTCCGTTTGTGCATCCTACCAATGACATCACACACTGATGACTCTAGGCAGCCTTTAATAGCGGAATTTGTATCATCATCTGCCAAGTCCACGTTCTACAACACGTTCCTATAACTGAACCTTGGTGAAATAGTATTCGAAGAAGAAAATAAAATTGGTAACGATTGCTGAAAGTTGACCAAGACACAATAGTTTACAGTTATCTCGATGAACAGGTAGCTTGGCAAGAAGGAGACAAAAACTATGA
The DNA here is from genome assembly GCF_023055435.1 of Haliotis rufescens. Classification (NCBI taxonomy): domain Eukaryota; kingdom Metazoa; phylum Mollusca; class Gastropoda; order Lepetellida; family Haliotidae; genus Haliotis; species Haliotis rufescens. The sequence continues at coordinate 2,413,224 of NW_025964346.1, forward strand.
GATAAAATATAAAACGCCAATGGCAGAGAATAATAATCACAATGACCCGATTAAACAGATTCCATTGGGCGTAAAAGGCAAATAGCAGAGAACATTTGAATGGATACATAAAAAGTATGTGTTTGCACGTGTATGTGTGAGTTGCCTGACACTGCACAGCCGTAGGTAACCCCATAAGCTCCCAAGCTTCAGTCTTTTTACATGGTCATAGGTTTTCATCAATCATGCAGTGAAAACATTATCTCTTTCCAAGTCTCATGCACTCTTTCTAATGTACATGTTAAGAATCTCTTTTCATGTCGTTTCCATGTGTATGTACAGATATATATCGTGCGAGCATATAATCCTCATTGTGCAGACAGGGACATCATTGTGAAACGGCAAACTGTCGCTCCTGTAAACACAGCAAATGACAGTTTGGATCACTTTGTTTTGTATTGGGAAGTACTTACCGATTTTTATTGATTTTGAAACAAAATTCCTGGTTGCTAGGGGCGGTTTTGCGCATCAGTTAGCGCACCCTATCAAACGTTCGTTCTGGTGTGTGGGTATAATGCATTCTTACTAAATGTACAATATCCGTTGCTCACATCTTTCACACACGTATTTTGATTATTTGAATCCAAGTATAATGATAACGTGAAGATATTTTTAAACAGAAATAAATTGAGTCTCTGGACATCTGGAGAACTTCCATTATGTACAGTACAATGGTTCCTTTTGTACCTTTAACATTTCAAAATACATTATGGATAAATTGTTTTATGTTTCATGTTTTGCTATATGTGACATTGTGTGGGTGAATTGGTACCATCGTTTGAGTCCAACTATACCATAAGACTTGTTTATAAATCACCATCAAAAAGTGATGATACCATATGTTCGTGGCTCCCATCACAAACACATGCCAAGGCAAGTCAATTGTTCACCTGACAAAATCGGGAACATATTGTTCTTTTCGGAATAGGGAATTGCATCGGACATTAAATTTGGAAATGTCCTCCAAACGTTTTAAGTCTTTAATGAGGCCTGGAATCTTGTAACCTTGATCAAACAACTTCCGATCATGTGACTCTCTTTGAAATCTTCGTAGGGATCACGCTCGACTGCACCTCTAAATTTGTGAAATATAAACACCAAAGGCTGTAGCTGCAAGATAGTAAATATGTCTTGCATTTCAAGTGCTCAGTATTTCAATGATTTTAATGATTCAAGAAAATAATTTGTTTTCTGAGGACTTCCAGAAACTTGTTTTACAATATGATCCATTGTGACTTTGAATTGGTTTGTTGGTTTGTTGTTTAACACCGCACTCAGCAATATTCCAGCTATATGATGGCGGTCGTAAATAATCGAGGCTGGACCAGACAATCCAGCGATTAATATCGATCAACGCTATTGGGATCGATGTCATGCATCAACCAAGTCAGCGATCCTGACAACCCGATCCCATTAGTCGCCTTTAACGACAAGCATAGTCGCCTTTTACTGCGAGCATGGTTTGTTGAAGACCTTTGCTATCCCGGATTAACACAATCATGATACTTGTTGATAGAATTAAATAATCTTTGAAAGTATTATCATCACATCAAACAGTAAGGCACATGCATGGGAGCATCATGCTTAGTTCAACTAACTGCAATAGTTCTGAGAACAACTGTTCGCACGTGTATGTACAGTATTCATTTAACTTAGATATTCTACATGCGAAAAGTGTTCCGTCTTGAAACACACTAGCCCAACATTAATAAATATCCCATATACTCAACCCAGATCTTTATGTTGTAACCTTCTTGTCTCTATTTCCGTGCAGTGGGAGTGGTACTCATGACGCTACTAAATAACCATCCTGGCCAATGAATCAGTGTGCACTCACATTACATTTCCTTGCACAACTGAAGCTGCGTGCACGTCTTCAAGGTTCTGCAGGTAACCATTTGCGGCTGGTTGAACAAACACTTGCCTTCCATAAACTGGATACCATTTAGGAATGAAAAGGGATATAATGTGACAAGATAAAGTGCAATATTATTAACATGAAAGAGTAAACGTTCGCTATACCCACCGCTTATATAACTCGTCTGTATTTTACAGAATATGGCTAACAAGAATAAAGATACAGATTTTGCCTCTGAAGTAGAAAGATTGATATCTAAAGAAAGCGACGGGAGGATGCAAGTTGTGGAAACACTGAATGATCTTGCAAATGAAGTTGACAAAGAGGTTCGCAAAGCTCGAATTGCGAAAACCACGTTTGCATCAACTGGTATACTTGGTTCTGGGTTAGCCATTGGTGGCATCATTGCAGCTCCATTCACTTTTGGTGCTTCTCTGGGTCTGACTATAGCAGGCGTCGCGTTGGGAGTGTCAAGCGGTGTGGGGGGACTGGTCACGACAATAATAGACAGGCTGCTGAACAGCAAGAAGACCAAAGCAGCCTATGCAGCAGCCAACAAATACCTAAATATAGTGGACTGCATTGTACAAATTATGGAGGAAATACGAAATGAATGGAATGCACAAATTGAGCAGGATTTCAAGGATAAAATACGTAATGTTTCTGATCCTGAAACAACCAAGACCCTAGAAGTATTTCTTCTAAGTATGAAAGCTACGTCGGAATTCGGGGCTGCTGGTGCCAAAATTGCCTCCACTTCTGTTGCATTAGCTTCACGAACAATGGTGGCCAGTGTCAGCAGAACAGTTGCAAATGTTCTGAAGACAGGCACAATGGGTTTGGCCATCGGAGGAGCAGCACTTGCAGCCATCACCATACCTGTTGATGTATACACCATCTACAAGAACAGCAGGGCCATACACGTCAACGAAGAATCGGCTGCTGCAAAAAAGATCAGGGAATTAGCAACTGATATATCGAAAGAGCGCCCTTTTGCACTTTCAGGTAATGGTGCCTTTTTTCTTTTAAATATTTATTTAGCAATGAAAACAGGATTAGCTCTGTCATGAGTGTAAGAATGATACTATCATTTTGATTCAAATATATTTCACATATTTACACGTACACAATATAATTCTGTTTACAGATGATGCCTTAATTATGTTGAACCAACAAGAAGCTATGCAGGGTACATCATTAACACCAAATGAAAAGACAAGACTACTACAGCTGCAGAAGGAGCAGGAACAGAAAATACGCAATGAAAAGGAGAGAAATTGTCGCCAAAATGAAGTTTTCCTCCAAACGCTTGACATGATGCCCAAAGACCTGACCCATTTGGCTGATATGTCTATGCAGACGACTGCACATACAACACTGATCAAGCTCTTGATTTGTCTTCTGGAACTACTGGCAGTGGGATTCATCATCTGTAAAATAGTAACAACTGTTGCTCATGGTCACATCTCTGCTGCAATGGAGAAGATGTCTCATATCGTGATAGTCATTGGTGGAGTGATGGGCTTAGTTGCTGAGTTGTTCAGTGAAATATATTATTATAACAAATGGAAGGAAGCAGTGGCAGTGGTAGAAAAGTATGTGCTTGCAGTAAGAACATCTCTCGGAGTAGCTGAGGGTGGACATATTGATGCCAATAAGGTTCGAATGAGAAAAACCTGGACAAGGCATTCAGATGACATCAGCCAACGTAAGATCACCATACTTCGCACGGTAAAAACGCTCATCGATATAATTGCTGCCATAAGTCTTGGAACAACAGAGTGGAAGGTAATAGGGCAACGCCATCTTGTAGAAGAAAGGGGTGCAGGCTTTCCTCTTGGTCTGGGAGGTCCAATCTCCACTGCTGTTGCTTTGCTTGTGGACCAACCTGATGCTGAACGTGTGATGGAATCCTTCATGGAGATAGCTGTTGGTGGATCTTTGTGTCTGGTGCTTACTTCCACAATAACATTCTACATACTAGTGACACACTGGAGTCACAAAAGGTCCTGCGTGTTGTCCGATCAGATTCAATGTCTGTCAGGGAAAGCCGACACTGAGCTAAGAAGATTCATTATTCCAGTAAATAAGAGTGAGTGAGTAATTTTGGTTTAACGTCGCTTTTAACAGTATTCCAGTTACATCTCGGCGTGTCAACTGAATGTGGTAGGAAAGCCCCGAAGTGATGCAGGTCTCAGACGTTTATCACTTCGGCAAAACCACGAGCACGGGTATGGTGTGGTGCTGACAAACCTAGAAACATAATCAGGGCGAACCGTGACTTAAACCCACAATCCTATGTTTCTGGCGTGCCCAAGGGACGCAACTCTGTCAATCTAGTCGTCAAGGACAACTAGGCCACTCGTGCACACACCCCCCCCCCCCCCCCTCCCATTCTATCCATTTAAGCTATAAGAGATAAGAGAATACTTTATCATCCAAAGGGAAATTCAAATTGCACTAGAAAATGAAAAAAGAAAACATATGATATGAAAATATGTACATAAGAAAACAAGTCACTTACTAATATAACCATCTGTAGAATCATGTTGAAAATTGAACACGAGAAAGATTGAACACTATGACAGTGACGTCAAGGAATGGTATTTTAAAGTATATGTATTCCTCTCACAGTAAGAGTAAACTGTAATAAAAGGGATGGGGCAGGATAGGATTTGTGTACAGTAAACTGTTAGAAAGTATTAAATAGATAAAGGACTAAAAGATTTATAAGACTAATACTGGCTGGCATGAGTGATTTCCGGTCCTTGATATATGGAATAAAGTACATGACTGCTGTTATTTAGTATCTTAAGGACCTGTGAAGATTCTGGGGTAGAATAGGTCTTCAGCAATCCATGCTTGCCGTAAAAGGTGACTCTGCTTGTCGTAAGAGGCGACTAACGGGATCGGGTGGTCAGGCTCGCTGACTTGGTTGATGCATGTCATCGATCCCAATTGAGTGGATCGATGCTCATGATATTAATCACTGGATTGTCTGGTTCAGACTCGATAATTTACAGATCACCGTCATATAGCTGGAATATTGCAGAGGGCGGCGTTAAACAACAAACAAACAAACAATAGTATCTTAAGCGCCTTTTTGATAATGTGCTGCTCATAAACGTCACCGATGTGTTGAAATTGGGTACCTGAGATTTTGCTTGCTGTATTTAGAATTTTATATATTTGACATTTATTTTGAAAAGCTCCCGTGCCCAGCAGTTAACAATAAAAATTCAAATGCTTTGAATAAATATTCTTTAAAACTGAGTATTGTAATATCTAGTTAAAAATACCTAAGATGCCTATAGAAATACAATCACTTTTGGCCCTTTTTATATGTACGCTTTGTGTTGGCATTCAAAGTGAGTTTTGAATCAAAAATGGTGCCAAGATACTTATATTGTTCAACCAAATCAATATTGTCGTTCTCAATACCAACCGCCAGAATTTCGGTCTGCCTTTGTCGTTTTAACATTTAGAGGAAGAAAAATAATTGGATCTACTCCACTTGGGTATGACGAGTGTGGAGTTAACCTCGAAATAAACATGGAAACAAACAGACAATTGCATACAATCAGCCAGGTGACATATTGAGATGTCCTGATTCCCCGACAACTGGGGAATATACCTCGGTATCCCTGAAGAATTCCTTCAATTGAAAATATGGTTCAAACTTTCTGTCATGCCGTTATGCCATGATGAGAGAGAAGTTGGACATTGCTTGGCCCAAATCGATACCATAGAGATGGGTCTCAAAATCCATATGACAGCCTTATTCCTGAAAAAATAATACTCTGGTACAACATTTGAGAGATAAGTAGGATATACGTTTTTTTGGTATATTTAGAATTCATACTTCATTGCAGGCTTATGATTTGCTTAGGTTGAGAGTATTGGCAACTGTCTGTCTTCCAATGGATGACAATTTGTGTTTAATTCTCTAGAAGTGTGTCTTTGCTTCAACTTTATAAAGTGTTTACTGGTATATCAGATAATAATATATATATTGATATGAATGTGTCTGGTGAACGAATAACAGTCGCATCTTATTGTAATAAAGAAGTTGTTCATCATATATCTTATCCTTATGTAATACTCCAACTTCTAAATGCCTCTAAAAGATTTATTTACTGGTATATCAGATTTGGAGGTAAATGTGACTTGTGAACTGTAGGTAGTCTGTTTTGTAACTGGACGAACAGCACACTTCCTCGTTTATTATATACCAATCAAAGGTCATGAAGTGCTACCCAATACTTTATATATGTTCGACTATGTGTTGACAGTATTTAACTTCATGGTGATAGATTTTATAATCTTAATGAATGTGACTAACAGTTTGAATTACATCACAAAGCCACACATCAAGCTCTGGTGGTAAGAATAGCTGAACATTGATTGGCACAGATCGATTCCTTATGGAAGGGTCTAAAAAAACAAATAAAAGTTGTCTTTTCCTAAAGCAAACTGTGTTTCACGCTGTACTCAGCAATATTCCAGCTATATGACGGCGGTTTGTAAATAATCGAGTATGGACCAGACAATCCAATGATTGACACCATGAGCATCGATCTACACAAATGGGATACGATGACATGCATCAACCAAGTCAGCGAGCCTGACCACCTGATCCCGTTAGTCGCCTCTTACGACAAGCATAGTCGCCTCTTATGGCAAGAATGGGTTGCTGAAGATCTACTTTCTACTTGGATCTTCACGGGTCGGCATGATCTTCACGGGTCGGCATGATCTTAACGGGTCGGCATGATCTTAACGGGTCTGCATGATCTTCATGGGTCGGCATGATCTTCACGGGTCGGCATGATCTTCATGGGTCGGCATGATCTTCACGGGTCTGCATACTATTGACTGCACTAAATGCTGCTGCGTTTCTCCTTCAAATTCATTTCCAATGAGCAAGTCTACACCTTTGACAGGGAGAGTTTCTACAACCATAACCTTTACCAAGAACCACATAAACCCTCTTACAAAACCTCAGACTTCACCGATGCCTCTTCAGAAAGTGCCAAAATACCATCCAAAATCAGAGTATGAAGAGCACCATTTTCCCTCAAAATGGGAACTATCACCTCTAGTTGACACAAAATCTTTACTAACAAAAGGTAAGTACTCCTCTCTCACAACAACAGACTTTGATGACTGGTCTACAACAGCTAACTCCTCATTAACCGTACCACAAAAAGGCTATGACCTGACATTCACAAACAAAAGCATTAGGGGAAGAATGACTGAGCTCAGAAATGATGTGCCCTGGCTTGCGACAACATCTACAAGTTTGCTCCAACGAAATATCTTCAGAACCAACTCGAGTAGAACCAGACATTTTGTCCACAAACTCAGAACGAGACTTGTTTGTACTAGATCTATGATGGGATGAACTATCTTTTCCTGATTTGTAACCCTGCGAAGTCCTCGCCAGTAAACCCTGACTGCTTAAAACTAACTTAGTGAGCGAATAATCATCAGCCAAAGTAGCAGCATTGTGTAATGTCTGTTGACACACACTGCTTAACAACCTCCAGGACAACCAATTGCCTCCAACTATCAAAGTCACCATTCACCTCCTTTGATGTACACCACCTGCCAAACAAAGTTTCCTTCTCCCTTGCAAACTCAATAAAAGTAGAACCCACCTGTTTCTTCGCAGACCAAAGGTTTTGTCTATAAGCTTCGGGAACCAAGTCATTAGCCTCCAAAACTTCAGACTTAACATCCAGAACTTCTAGGGAAGGCAGAATAAACTTCCTGAGCTTTTCCCCTAAACATGGTCCACTGATTCTCAGGCCAATTCTTTAAATCAAGTTGTTTCGGACAAATTTCTTTATCATCTTCCAATCTAAATTTTTCATTCTCAGCTCTATTTTCTTTGAGCGGAAATTTTCTCTCTTTTGCTGCTTTTTCTTCTTCAATTTCTTTAAGCTGGAATTCTCTCTTTTCTGTTTCCATTTTTCAAAGCCGAATTTCTTTTTCCACAGCCATTTTTTCTCTTTCAAATTCCTTTCAACCAGGTAACTTATCAAAACATTTTCTTGAGATCAGCCTTAAGCATTACCAATTTTATGTCAAATTTGTAATGCTTGGCCAATGATGCATGAAAAATACAAGTTATTACACTCTCAAGCGTAGGTTTATTCAGGTTGAGGTTAGAAACATGAAAAAAGTATGAAACACATTATTTTAATCAAACAATTTCAAAATGGAATAAATTAAATTCTATCTATCACTGTTGCATACACATGTTGAAAAGTTTCAAACAGCAAGTGGGGGACTGTACTGACATTTGTTGCAGGCTTGGAATCTATGTAGCAATAATTGGAAATAATGTACTGCTTTGTTTTTATATAATGATATACAATTTTGATGTATTGCTGAGGTTGCTGGACAACTGGAATTAATTAGATATTTAATAAAACCTTGTATGGTGAAACGTTTTCCTTAGATCAACAAAAGGCATTCTGACAGATTGTCATGCAAGATGTCTTAAAGATGTTTTAATATTTGGTAATGACATAGAAGAATGTCCAGTCAAAAATAAAACAAAAAGTCATTTGTCCTCAGCAAAAAGCACGGTTTAAGTAGATATGAAACTCATGTTCAACATTATCATAGCCAAAACTAGAACAATATGTAAATAACCAACACCCTTGATAAACACTGACTCCAGTTCAATCACCCACCGCCTAACAATTTGGCTAATGATTTTCTATAAAGAATGACAGCAATTCTGTGTTAAATATTGTTCAATATTGATCATAGTTATATACACAAAGAAAAAAGCTCACCCTAATACATTTCTTTATTGTTTGGTCCCAATATGTGTAAGAGTCATGAAAGATATAATTGCGGGAAGAATTATGTTTTCTCGAGATGATGTAATCAGTCATGCCTGACGAAAGCTCACGTGCCATGCAAGGTATGCCCGTGCAGCATGCTACCCCCGAGTATCTCTGAAAGCAGTATATCCAAACGTTAAAACTGCTTTCTTAAGCTCGATTCTAAACAGTTATTCCATGACATTGTGTGACCATGGCACGAAGGCGATTATCAAACGCCACAAGATGGCAAATAATCGGCATGCATAATGCAGGAATGTCTTGCAATGCAATTGGTCGGAATTTGGGGTATAATCACACTCTCGTAAGCGGTTTAGTCGAGAAACATGCTCAGACTAGTGATGCACAGGACCGTCCCAGATCCGGAAGACCTCAAGTGACGACACATCGCGAAGACACCTTCTTCGTCTCATACGCCGGGAAGCCTTTTTAACAAGTACTCATCTAAAACAGCTGTGGTTGCCCAAACGTCGTTTCAGCACCAGAATCGCCAGGAACCGGCTGAAAGCAGCAGGGCTGAGGGCTAGACGAGTCATAACGCGTCCCTTGTTGAGAGATCACCGCAAAGCTAGCATGGCTTATTGCGCAACAGAACTCGAATCTGAGAACTTGGAAACGGATCCATTGGTCAGACGAAAGTCGCTTTCTGCTTCACGTCACTGATGGAAGAACCAGAGTTTGGAGGCACTGGAACACTGTCTACACCCCTAGAAACATTAAACCGACTTTTGCATACGACGGGGGCTCTGTAATGGTTTGGGGTGTATCTCTCATGGTTGCAGGTTTGATTTAACAGGGGATCAGTACATCCGGGACGTCGTCGTTCCTTATTTTGACAACCACCCTCTTGCCACTCGACCTCAGTACATGGATGACAATGCCAGGCCTCATCGTTCGCATGCTGGCCAATGCAATAACGACTCTACCCTGGCCACCAATGAGCCCAGGTTTGAACCCCCTTGAACATGTTGGGGATATTCTGGGGCGGCGCATACAGTGAGTGAGATCCTCCTGTACAAGATTTACGCCAATTGGAAACAGCATTGTTGTTGTTGTTTGTTGTTTAACGCCGCACTCAGCATTATTCCAGCTATATGACGGCGGTCTGTAAATAATCGAGTCTGGACCAGACAATCCAGTGATTGACATCATTCCAGGCGATTGGAATTGATGACATGTATTAACCAAGTCAGCGAGCCTGACCACCCGATCCCGTTAGTCACCTCTTACTACACGCATAGTCGCCTTTTACGGCAAGTATGGGTTGCTGAAGACCTATTCTACCCCGGAATCTTTACGAGTGGAAACAGCACTGCATCAGGAGTGGTTGTTGTTGACGGAATGCGTCACCCTGGCACGTGGCGGGCACTGATCTGTTTCACGTGTCATGACAAGTAGAGACTTTAAGGAACATTTTCACATGAAACATCAAACGTAACTCGTTTACATAATCCTGTAGCGCCATACTTTTTTTAGGTATTGTCTAAGGTAAAAACAGTACCTGTGTTACCATGATGTTTTCGTCAGTGAATTTCACTCATTACTCACCAATATCTTCTTTTCTTGTTGTCAAATGTTTGTTCTATCCGATGACATAGGTATCGCCCAGCTCCTGTGGTCAGTCATCCAATGCCATGATTTTTGCTATTTGTCATGGTTCAGAAATAGGGGTGCGCTTAACTTTTTTCATTGTGTATATATGAAATTAAACTTAAAGTATATATTGTATTCTGTTCAAGAGGTCCGCCTATTTGCCATGTTTTTCCTGAATCTTGTCAATCACATCAGTGTCAAAAGAGACAGAAAATTCAATGATATATATGTTTTTATGAAAAAGGACAAGATCAGGCTTATTGGCTTGAATAGGTCTGAGGTTTTATACGGACCAACTCTAAAGAACTTTATATTTTTCATTATTCATGGTAATACAAGGGTCGAGCCACTCCATCATGTCGCTTAAGATACTATCTTTAGGCTGGCGATCCACTGGCGATGTGTTGGACAGTCTCATTAAATTCATTTCATAATCTACATTTCATATTTACATTTTGATGCAAAATCACACATTGATGGTTTAGATTGGAAAGTGACTGGTCTTGAGCAGCAAACAGAAAGCCTTCTGTTTCACGTTTAGGCCAGCCGACTTCATCCAAGCAAAGAAAACTGCAGGGCTGCTGATCCTCTCGACACACAGCACTCAAACTCGGTGCAGTGGTCGTTCAGATAGCCTCTCCCCGAAAAACTGAGTGTGTGCCGATTTGATATTGCACTTCGCTTGGTTGACACTCATTTTTGTACAGTCCAGCAGTACAGAACCATCAACAAATTTATTAGCCAAAATTTGTCAAAAACATGAAAAAGCCACTTTAATTTAATTTTCAAATCATTACAAAACTGGGCTATTGACAATCGTCTCGTTCTTCACGAATGTTGTAGGAGCGTGATCCGCCGAATATCCCAACTGTGTGGATCGATGCGCATGCCAATCACTGGATTGTCTGGTCCAGACTCGATTATCTACAGGCCGCCGTCATAGAGCTGAAATATTGTCGAGTGCCGCATTGAACAAACAAACATGCATCATTCATAGCTTCGTACGTGATTATCGAACGTTGTGGTTGACCGGTGGTCGTTCTTCTATTCATATTGATACAAGGTACTATGTTAAACATAGTCACAGAATCAAACTTTTTTACACCTCGACTCACAAGTGACCACTGAGGTTACTACGGGAATGTGCACCACAGTGACATAGCATACAAATATAGCCAAGGCACTGTAGCTTGACTGGCTGGCTATGCAGTCAATAGCTGTTTGCTTTAGGAGCGTGATCCGCTGAATGTAATATGAACCTGCTATAACACTGTAACACAGTTTGAAGCAACAGAGAAATGCATGTGTGATCGCAGAGTGTGTGGATGTCAGTGAAATGCCAAGAAGGACTTTGGAATGTATTCTGTGTACCTTGATTATATCTTTAAACATTGTGTTGCTGGTGGTATGTCTGTGCGTCACGATACACCGTATGGGATCGCACAGTTCAGGAAGACATGGCACTCGGGCTCAATACCAGGACTCCGTGAACCAGGTGAGACTCGTGTGTGGATGGTTGTTACTGGATGAAGTGTGGCTGGAATGAGTAGGGAAGTTTTACATCTTACGTACGTCATTCGCGCTTCGTGCTTCTAAAACAAATTTTCCTTATGCACCACGGAATGAGTGAGTGAGACTTCAGACATTGTACCCATGTCGGGAATCGAACCCGGGTCTTCGGCGCGACGAGCGAACGCTTTAACCACTAGGCTACCCGACCACGGGATGAAGCTGCCACTTCACATGCTTGTTCCCATCAACCACGACACCCGTATTTGTTCACGACACCCGTATTTGTTCACGACACCCGTATTTCACGACACCCGTATTTGTTCAAGAGGTTCGAATCTGATTTTCGATTTTGACGCCCTGTCAGCTTGTATATTGAAAAACCTATGTACCGCCATAATTTTACTTGGTCCTATTTGTTCAGAATGCAATGGGTGTTGGTATTTGTTTAGTTTTAACACATACTTTCCGTTTTTCGCAATATATTCTAATTTGGTCTCTGATTTGACCATGCTCTTAAATTATCTCAAATGGCATATTTGGCTTAGGGAGCTGAACTTTGGCATGCGTGTTTCACCTTTTGATGACCCGTGAAGATCGGGGTAGAATAGGTCTTCAGCAACCCTTGCTTGCCGTAAAAGGTGACTATTTCTGTCGTAAGAGGGCGGTCGAGTAGCCTAGTGGTAGCCCAAGACCCGGGTTCGATTCCCGACATGGGTACAATGTGTGAAGCCCATTTCTGGTGGCCCCGCCGTGAAATTGCGGGAATATTGCTAAAAGCGGCGTAAAACCATACTCACTCACTCACTGTCGTAAGAGGCCACTAACGGGATCGGGTGGTCAGGCTCGCTGACTTGGTTGAAGCATGTCATCGTATCCCAATTGCATGGATCGATGCTCATGATGTCAGTCACTGGATTGTCTGGTCCGGATATGATTATTTACAGACCGCCGTCATCTAGCTGGGATATTGCTAAGTGCGGTATTAACCAACAAACAAACAAACTTCATGATGACATATTTTGTTCAAATCATCAGACTTTAGTTTTGGTTATAATCCCCAATATTCATGCAAAAGTTGTGAATAACCCTGTCAGCTCCAGACAATCGATCCTCGCAGTTTCATGCTTAAACAGTCACCGAGCCTGACCACCTGATCAAGTTTGTCGCCACTGATGACAAGCATGGGTTGATGGAGATCAACTGTTACTCAGATGTTCACGGTCAGTGAATGATGTGTTTGTTATCAACTTGTCGCAGGGTCAGGCTTCTAGTCGGCCCAGACAAGTATACGAAGGCAGAGTGTCAATAAAGGTATTTATTTGCCTGTAACATGAAACGTCAACATGAGAAAGGTGTTGATTGCTGTCGGCCAATCTTCCAGGCTGACAGCTGACAATTGACTGTCCATATTATATGACGATATATATAATAATGATAGGAGTAAAATAGGCAATATATATATATAAGCGCTGATTGGCTATGCATGCTAGTGCCTTTATAAGGAGATAATATACTGACGTCACATTTATGGCGCGAAGTCAGTGATCCATAAAATTGTTTTGGATGTAATATGGTATTAAAATATGAAACATATATACATATAGTAGTATTCCTTTTCACACACTGTCTTACGTGTTATGCTAGTAACGTCATTAAGTTAGTAATAGCGATTAGCGCAATGTTTACAATATACGCGATCGATTCTTTACTAGTGTGTGAGTTAAAGTTTAACGTCACATCGGCAATATTTCAGCCATACAGTGACGAAACAAAATTTGACATCAACAATATATTTTAAACTGTATAAAATTCCGCCGACAAAGGGTAGTATAATAACTAGAACATCACAGATTTACATAAAACTAGTTAGAGAACATGTACAAATATATTATCATTTTGCAACACAATATAAAAACAGGCTATAGATCGCCAACAACTGAAGGTAGATCACCACGCTCGAGTCCATGAGGATTCCTTACTAACTTCCTTGAAGTTACATTACTTCATTGGTTAGTAAGTACTATATTCGACGTACTTGATACACTAGCAATAAGATATAGATGTAGAAGGCATATATAAGGGAGGTGCTTACCTTTAACATGGAACGTCAACATGAGAAAAGTGTTGATTGCTGTCGGCCATCCTACCAGGCTGAGAGGTGACAATTGACTGTGCATACAAATTGTCATGACGTCACAGGTAGAAGCCAGGTACGGGTAGCACGTACAACTCATTACATGCAGACAGTGGAGGAGTGGCATTAAAATGGATGAAAATAGAAATAAGGCTGCCGGCGACAAACTTAAGGTGTATTACTCCAGGGAACTTGAATACAGTATAACTGTTTATTGGTGAACTAATTTAGTTGATATCTGACGGCGACTCTTTGCTTGTGTTGCAGAGCCTGGCCCGTTTGATGACAGAACACCAGGAGCAGGGTGCGTATTCTTCTTATCACCTAATTCAAGATGATACCGACACATCCTCCCCCTTCACTTAAATTTACGTCGGTGAAGGGCTGTTTTATACCTCGTGCTTAAGTTGCAAAGAAAAATAGGATCTCATTCATATCCGATCTTAGTGCTCGCTACCGACACACAAAGATGAGGACATTCAATTACAGGGCCCACTTGCACAAAGCGATCTTAGCGCTACGATGATATTAGCTCCGATACTCTGGGCCCAGAGGCTGCGGGTCAGTAACAGCGACATTTAGTATATGCATAATGCGTTAAACTTATGGACGGCCCTTTGCTACGGTACAGGGGACGTTCTAACTCAAACTAACAATTTCAACGATTAGACATCGGGTCATAGTTCTCAAACCTACACATAATCATCTAAAAAATACAATTAGTCAGTCCATGCAGGTCATGAACGTATATTGAGCAATATTATTGGGTCGTCTTCTCCGACGTCCGCTCAGTCACCACCTATTTCAGGTATACAGACTCTGCCAACAGCAACTGGTATTATACGATGAATATTTGAAATTGTGGACGGGAAATGCATTTTTATATTGTATATAAGAAAAAAAGGCATAATTGTTTCTATTATTTATTTAAACTCGGTTATTTGGCTTTTTGTCATCATTGGTTTATCAATGGAAGCCAGCTTCTCTTGAAAAGCATCCACTTTGAGATCAGCTGATGACTAACTTAATGAGATTAATGCAGGTGTTGAAAGTCTCGTACGGAAGATCCCTCAGACATGTTCGTCATGGACATGAGAGCGAAGCTCCGTTCTAGATGCAGAACCTGGCCCTCAATGTTCGCTACGCATCTAAGAACAGGGACACCACAAGCCAGCTCAGAACAGGGACACCACAAGCCAGCTCTGTGTGTCAAAGGGTGCTCTCACAGGACATGATTCACATATATGTTCTTATCATCAAATAAATATGTGATATAAGGTCTTGTTTGAAATATATATATATACAATAGAACATCCAGAACATCTACTGCTTGAGTAGGGCCATAAACAGCTGAAGAACAAAACAATGACTCCTGCACTTACTGTCTGCATGTTTTTTTCTTGTAAAAAAGCATTACGACAAAACCACTTTCCCTATTGGCAGACTCACGACCCTAAGAAGATCGAACTCCCCAAAGAAGAGAACAAGTAACTCAGCAATATTACAGCTATATGACGGCGGTCTGTAAATGATCGAGTCTGGAACAGGCAATCCAGCGATTGACATCATGAGCATCAATCCACGCAACTGGGATACGATGATATGCATAACCAAGTCACAGAGCCTGACCACCTGAACCCGTTACGACTAGGACAGTCGCCTTTTACCTACATTAAAGACTTTTGGAAACAACTGCAGGTCTCGTTCATTGTTCACACCGACCATCGGCCGAAACACATTCCATTTGGCATAAGAGGCGACTAGTGGTGAATATTTATTGAATGGTAAATCGGTAATGGTGGCAATATTGATCTTCAAACATTGGCCTGCGACATTGGCAAACAAACAAACAAACAAACAACAAACAAACAGACCCCACTATAAACCCAACAAAAGATCAAAATGAAACATCAAGTATACCTGCCCGTCAATATACGCGCTTATGTTTTCAGATGTTGTCAAGCTGCAGCAGGAATTTGTTGCCGCAGAAGCCACGACTGCCAAACCTGCCGCCCATTGTGGCATACGTCTAACGAATCTTACAGGTACGAGTTACACTATCGTTAAAGTAATAATTGATTGTTTTAAGAATTAGAAACAAAGTTAGCTTATTTCTGATTCTTAAGGCTAAGTAAATACACTATCTATATACTACATTCTCTGTAAATATGTGAACGACTGGTTTCGGCATACAGGAGATGTTCCTGTGCTATCCTGGGATGCAAGGTCTTCCGTGTCGTTCTTTCAGGAAGGGATGACGTATACAGAAGGAGCAGTGATAGTTCCCAGTGCGGGGTACTACTTCGTATACTCACAGGTAGATGTTCCCTCAGGTTATGTGTGTGTGTGTGTGTGTGTGTGTGTGTGTGTGTGTGTGTGTGTGTGTGTGTGTGTGTGTGTGTGTGTGTGTGTGTGTGTGTGTGTGTGTGTGTGTGTGTGTGTATGTATGTGTGTATGTATGTGTGTGTGTGTGTGTGTGTGTGTGTGAGAGAGAGAGAGAGAGAGAAAAAAAAAATGCGTGCGTGTGCGTGTGAGAGAATGCTTGTGTGAGCGAGAATGTGTCTGCGTCTGAGTATGTGTGTGCGTGTGTGAGAGAGACTGTGTGAGAGTATGTTAGTGAGAGTGTGAGTATGTGTATCTGTGTGTGTGTGTGTGTGAAAGGTGCACATTTTATGATAGACAGTCATTATGGTATATGTTCATGGAGATTCGTATACTTATTTTACATCACAATTCCTCGTTACTCTCTGCAGTTGCTATACAGTGGCAGCGGAACCCAGGAGTTAGACTATGGGCGGATCATTCACGCAGTGGTGAAACAGAAGGCGTCAGAGCTGGAGGAAGCACCAACACCCCTGATGAGGAACCTACAGTCCACCCCCAGCATCAGACGGGGACGTCCCGCCTACACCACCAGCAGCCTCGGGGCCACCTTCTACCTGGAGGCCCACACCAGGGTCAAGGTCATGTCCAGTGTTCCCGGGAACATCATCTACTCCCCTTGTTCGAGTTATTTCGGACTTTATCTGGTTTAGCGGGTCTCTGGCATGGAACCTCCACGTGGTGGACCTGGATAGGTGGGGAAACTCTCACCGAACTAGTACCTGCCATCACCTGATTGTCACCGTATGTTCTTTAGTATGGTAGAATTTAGACAAAGTATATTCTTCACGATTGAACTGCTATCAAGTCTCCAGTGTTCTTTCTGTTCCATGAGACACCAGGGCATAGCAGTCAGTGAGCTCTTCATTAGCCAGGTGCACCACCGGGGCTCTTCACTCATAGATAACATCTTACACATTGACTGCATTTGAATGTTTGTAATCCGTCGTTTCATCGATTGAGTACAAAGCTAATTCAGAGGTCTTAGCGAATTCTGAAAAACGGAAATGACGGACCGCCAGCTGTGGTCTTTCCTCGAGAATTGTGAACAACTAACGTCATGCATGTATCTTGGATATCAACCCTACGCTGTTTGCAATGATCCGTGCTTTGTACATCCAAAAATAGTTCTTAGTCATTTGAATGATGTGGCAATCCGTCAAATGTATGGTTTTGTTCGTGTTGAGTCCCGTACAGTTCTGTCAACATCGGAAGGCAGTGTACGTAGCCCAGGAAACAAATCACAACGGTTGTTGCTACTGGCTGCCTTGCATGACGGAATTTAGTGACAACAAGGGATAAGTACACATTGTTACACGCAGAAATGGTTTGACGTCGTCTGTGAATATACTTCTAGTGAGTGAGTGAGTTGGGTTTAACGCCTCTTTTAACAGTATTCCAGTTATATCGCGGCGTGTCAGCTTAATGTGGGAGGAAAGCCCGAAGTGATGCAGGTCTCAGACGTTTACCACTTCGGTGAAACCCACGAGCACGGGTTTTAATATAGTTCCAAATGAAATACAAACAGTGGGATAGTGTAGCAAAGCCTTGATAGGCGAACCATTCACGCTTGAGGCTCGTGTGCCTGACTTTCGTTTCATTGTGTAAACAATACTGCCAGGCACAGGCACAGGCACATGCACAGGCACAGCCACAGGCACAGGCACAGCCACAGGCACAGGCATGTATTTCCCACTGCCTGTCGGTTGTGCCTAAGAATATATGACTACCGTGTACCCCTTAATGAAGAAATTATATTCCGTTCGAATCTTCTGATCTAAAAGTCTAAGGGTCCTGAACATTTCCTAGAATGTTTAGAATAGCGGAAGAAACACACCATGAAGTGTCCATAGCAACTGAAAGTTGAATTTCATTCTTAATCATACCAGTAATTTCGAGCACATGTATGTTTCAGCATAAACAGGGGTCAGACATCAAACACACTGTAGGCCACAGGGAAATATTTATTTCAAATTCCTTACCTATCGCGCTGGTTTAGACAGGATTATGTATATCTGGAGCTGATGGACTGGTTTACAAAACAGCGCCATACCCATGACATATCCAATCACAGCGCCATACCCATGATATATCCAATCACAGCGCGCATACTCAGGACAATCTAGAATTTTGGAAGAATCCCGCCAACTTCCCTAATGAGTGATACAGTTTATATACAGAACCAGGAAGGGCTGCCCAATAAGCAGTTGTTACTTCCGTACCTGACTGTAGTGCGTTATCGCGTGTGATAAGCTATCAGCAAATGCCTATAAAAAGTATATCACCATAGTGAGACAGACGTTTGTGAGAGTCCGCGAGACGCACAGCTCCCACGTGATCCGCGCGCCGTCTGGCGCAGCGATCCGTCGTTTACTTACTGCGCAGTTTATAATACACTATAGAACTTCGTCAGAGCTATAACGGGGATGATTGTTTAAAAGTGTAATCTGTCACGAGAAAACAGAGTTATTGTGCAAATCGACAGCAAACAATCGTTTGGAAGTACTCGCAATGGGGATACATCACTACCTAAATTCTCGTGTTAACTTCACATTAATTCCTTTATTTATTAGTTTCGTGTACCCTCTTAATATTTCGCATCTACTGTTTCACACTTAAAGCACCACTCCATGCCCAAATGTAGTGGCATTTGACGAAAAGTATTACAAGGAAGATTTTATTTTACATCTCTTATTCAAATCATAACCTGCGTTGTACATACATACAGCCTGTATTTCCACACTGTGTATATGGGTCTGTCGTTTGCTGGCCAACATCATGTTTTTTTGTATTAAACATCGCCACCTCTGTTGTCTTATTTTGTTCTTTCCATTCAATGTTGTCGTCATTGAAATTATGCAAAAATAACAACCACAGTCTTGCAAATATAATATGACAGTTGTGTGAAATATATCAACAATTATATACATTTTCAGGGTGTTCAGAAATAAACATACAACCTAACAATGAAAGGGAAAGGTACTCACATGTGTCTCTACATAGTTCAAATATAGCAGGCAGTAAGGTGAGAACCTGGCAGCATGGAGGTCCAATACACACTGGTGAGCATGTGCTTCAAAATGCATGAGCTTTGAAGTGGTCGTGACGTGATTATATTTTCATTTGACCACCATGGATAATAAGTTAAAATCAATTGTAATAATTTCATTTCATGTCATTTCATTTCTAACAGTTCATACTTTACGATAGGAAATCTTGTGTAATGCCAAAGTGCTTGCTTATGTACTGCGGGAACAAGTTTCACTAACCAATATTGAAAACTACCAACATCCCTGTTCTTTACCAATGACGTTGCGTGTAGAGATGATAGATCCCTAAGAGGAGATTATGCACTCCCGATGACCCCAGCAACCCTGTTTCATGGCATTGTTTTGCCGGTGGATCTTCCAACACAATTCAACAAATTTCGCCTTGGGGCATTGTGACGTCATTGTCAATTCTGTGATGCAGGGCTCCGTTCCACAAGGCGATCGTTGTAGACTATCTGGGCTGCTGCTCTATTGTGTAGTGTTTAAGTATGGGATTTATGATAACTTCAGCGCTGCGATAGCTTTGTTGAATGGAATCCTTAATTCTAGGTGGGCCGTTCTATGGTATTAAATAAATATGTGTTAATTTCTGAAGTGTTAGAAGTATGATTCTGTTAAACTCAATTGGATTAGGTTGTGGATCGTGTTGATGTCTGCCTATTCACACACGACAGTGATATTAAAAAATATATAAACGGCAAGTAATAAATAAAATACTAAACTCACTCCCGTGTAATACCAATTTTATATATTTGATATCATGTCACCATATGACGGCGGTCTGTAAATAATCAAATCTGGACCAGAAAATCCAGTGATTGACATCATGAGCATCTACTCATTTGAGATACGATGACATGCATCTCTCAAGTCAACGGGCGTGTTATTCCGTCTCCACCCAGGGCAAAACGTGGTGCTGGACAGATGGGCGAGAACCCGGGACCAACACTACTAACAGGACTTAGCTGAATCAGGTGCAGATTGGGAAATACGGAGCACTTTGAAATTGTGCAATTAATAATTGGGATTGGAATATCAGAGCTGAGCTGCAGAGACGAGGTAATGATCACAGCTCAGGTCCAGGAAGCATCGATCATCAGTACGCCCCAGCTACAAGGTGCACAGATACACCGGCTGACGTGCATCACATTATTAGAAATGGCCATGCATGTACTGTGGAAGGCACCACCCAGCTAATCGCTGTCCATCCAGTGGCAGTAAACGTGAATATTCGCATGGTCAGTCTCATAACATGACAATCTAGAGGAAAACATAAGACCTGAATATTCATAGTAAGTGACAACATTCAAAGCAGACGAACCAAAGAAAACACTTTTTGACTTTTGTGCAACAATACCATCATTTCTATAAAGTACAGCATTCCGTTTATTAAGATCAACTTCAAGTCTCCATTTAGACCAATAACTATGTGACACAATTAACTGTTCTTGCAAGTCATTTACACAAGAGGAACATATAACAACATTTTCAGAGAAGAGAAGGGTAAAATATCCCATGTTGGCAACTATTTAGCACCTCCATAGCAAGTTCTTTTATGAAAAAATATAAACAACAACGGTTTTAAAACACAACCTTGTTGTTCACCACTGGATTTTATAAAGCTGTCCGTACGTTCATTAGTTACCTTACTACTTGTACATGCATACATGTTTCTTAAAGGTACAGACAATTTACCATTTCATTTCGTTGTAGTGATTAAATACATCATTTTTTGTCCTATTAGCAAGAGCTTCTAAGGTCAATAAATACATAAATGATAACGTTCCTGGTTCAGCACAAATATTTGGAGCAAAGACTGAGTGAGTGAGTATGGTTTTACGCCGCTTTTAGCAATATTACAGCAATATCACGGCGGGGGACACCAGGAATGGGCCTCACACATTGTACTCATGTCGGGAATCGAACCCGGTCTGGTCTTCGTGTGACGAGCGAATGCTTTATCCACTTGATTACTAAACCGCCCCTCTTTCAAAGGAAGTTGGATGGTGCTTTTGAGGGTTTGGAACATGGCTAGCACTACAGATGAACACGATGAACACGAGACAAACGCTCCAGGGAGCAGGGAGAAGAGTATCAGGAGAAGACATGCCCGATATGAGAGCTAACACATCATGGCTAGCACTACAGATGAACACGAGACAAACACTCCAGGGAGCAGGGAGAAGAGTATCAGGAGAAGACATGCCCGATATGAGAGCTAACACATCATGGCTAGCACTACAGATGAACACGAGACAAACACTCCAGGGAGCAGGGAGAAGAGTATCAGGAGAAGACATGCCCGATATGAGAGCTAACACATCATGGCTAGCACTACAGATGAACACGAGACAAACACTCCAGGGAGCAGGGAGAAGAGTATCAAGAGAAGACATGCCCGATATGAGAGCTAACACATCATGGCTAGCACTACAGATGAACACGAGACAAACACTCCAGGGAGCAGGGAGAAGAGTATCAGGAGAAGACATGCCCACTATGAGAGCTAACACATCATGGCTAGCACTACAGATGAACACGAGACAAACACTCCAGGGGGCAGGGAGAAGAGTATCAGGAGAAGACATGCCCGATATGAGAGCTAACACATCATGGCTAGCACTACAGATGAACACGAGACAAACACTCCAGGGAGCAGGGAGAAGAGTATCAGGAGAAGACATGCCCGATATGAGAGCTAACACATCATGGCTAGCACTACAGATGAACACGAGACAAACACTCCAGGGGGCCAGGGAGAAGAGTATCAGGAGAAGACATGCCCGATATGAGAGCTAACACATCATGGCTAGCACTACAGATGAACACGAGACAAACACTCCAGGGAGCAGGGAGAAGAGTATCAGGAGAAGACATGCCCGATATGAGAGCTAACACATCATGGCTAGCACTACAGATGAACACGAGACAAACACTCCAGGGAGCAGGGAGAAGAGTATCAGGAGAAGACATGCCCGATATGAGAGCTAACAAAGCACGATAACTTGTTCTGTTGGATGCCAGAGCATGAGGAAACTTTTCAAGAGATCAAGAATATGATCATAAATTCATATATTACGGTATTTTGACTCTAGAGACTGATGCATCGCAAAATGGCCTTGGAACGGTCATATCCCCTGTATAAAGGACAAGCAGATTTGGCATCAACAGCGATGACAGATTTGCCCAAATAGAGCAGGAGACGCTAGCCATTTTTTAGTTGTGAAAAGTTTCATTACTATCTGTTCGGAAGAAACGTCAACGTCAGGTCTGATCATCACCTGATAAAAGTTGTATTGAAGAAACCATTGCATGCTATCCCTCTGAGACTTCAGATCTATGATGCAGATGTAGAATTCACACCTGGGAAGAATGTTCCTCCAGCAGACATGTTTTCTCGATACTTCGTAGTATCAAACAAAGATGATCATCTCTGGATGACGGTATTCATTCATATGTACATGTGGTGACAAGCAAACTACCAATACCTGACAGACAAGAAGCTAGAACAGATTAGAAAAGAAACAAGTGAATATGATCAACATGTGATCCTTGCAAAGATGTGGCTTTATGTGATTGTTCAAGTAGCATCAAGGAATTTTGGAATTGACTGTTGTTGACAAAAGTATCATTCCTGTTTCCATGAGAAAAAAGTTGTTAGAAAGAAAGAATGCAGGCCATATGGGAATTTTGAAGTACAAGGATCGAGCCTGTGGTGTCATATTCTGGCCGCGCATGACAGTTGTCATCTCAAGAACTGTTGAGAATTGTGGCACTTGTGAAACAGTGCTTATTGTAGTTGATTACTACAGTCGATACAGTGAGATTACTAGCGAGCACAAAATTGATGGCAAAATCATTACTCACATGACGGTTATATTTGCTTGGCATGGTGTACCCCAAAAAATTGTGTCTGATAATGGGTTGCAGTGGAATTTAGACACTTTCTTCAAAAGTGAAACATTGAACATTAACCTTCTCATCCTCATATCCACAGGCAAATGGTCTTGCTGAGAAGTGGAGACGATGGAGCAACTGCTGATTAAGGTTAAGCAGAGTGGTGCTAATCCCTATTGGTCTCGACTTGCTTACCACAACACTCCACTACATGGTGAACCTTCTCTGCCCAGCTGCTCATGCGTAGACGTCTCAGGTCTGACTTATGCAGCAAACCAAATTTACTCAAACCAGAAAGTCGTGAACGTGTGCATAACGTGATGTGAGGTGGGGTGAAATGGGGTTTAACGTCGCGTCCAGGATTATTGCACTTATACAGCGACGTGCATGTATGTGTGTGTGTTTGTGTGGCTGCTTGTACTAGTCCGGACTGATGCCGATTTATAGTGCTAGTCCACTGAGATACCATGCCGCAGTTTAAAATGAATACCCTACTCAGACACAGTATACTGACCCCGAGCCGACCAGTCCTTGTTTTAGCCCCTTAATGCCGAGCGACAGACAGGGTAACAACAAGTACCATCTTTTAACGTATGACGCGTATGACGCAGCCGAGGATCGAACCCCGGACCTTCCGCTCTCCGGGCGGACGCTCTACCACTAGACCGGTCGTGTGCATAACACAATGGTGGATTCTAAATGAGTCGAATGCATTACTATGACAGATCATCACATCCAAGGAATGCTGCAGATGTACATGATATTATTACGGTGAGACAAGGAAAAAATGGATACCAGGTGTCGTTACAGGTTAAATATACTAACACGCCTCACACATATTATGTGGAAAGGATAGGTCAGAGTATTGTTGCAACAAGAGAGACTTGCAGTCCACTAAGGACACTATCTTCAATGTACCTGGAGACAATCTGGAGACAATCTGGAGGCAATCTGGAGACAATCTGGAGACAATCTAGCGACAATCTGGAGACAATCTGGAGACAATCTAGCGACAATCTGGAGACAATCTAGCGACAATCTGGAGACAATCTGGAGACAATCTAGCGACAATCTGGAGACAATCTGGAGACAATCTGGAGACAATCTAGCGGCAATAGTCATGTTGAGCAAACCCTCCTCGATGCTGCTCCACATCCGGTCATCAGACCAATGATGAACCCACCAAACCTTTGAAACCTATTGCCTACTCATCCAGTGGTCGGGCAATATTTAAATCATCAAGACTGTGACAGTTTATTTGAAATAAATTTATTATCGTCAGCCTGACATTTAATTTGAAGTTTGGGCAATGTCTAATGACCAGAAGATTTGGGCCACATGAGAATGGACATGGCTGTTCTACTCTTTCAATTAGTGTTTTGAACTTGTGAAAAGGAGTGCATGAAATATCTTCATTCCGAGTAACTATCATGGCTTTGTGTGTGACAGTTTGCTCTAGTGTGCTGATGTATCTTTTGTGTTTAACGCATTCGCGATGGGTCATGTCATACCATGTTTGATGCCACCAGAAATACCCTTGATGATACCGAGTCATCCTGATATTTTCTTGTATGGTCAGTACAAAACAAATATGACAAGCGCTTATAATAGAAAGCCCAGGACCAGACTGGAATGTTTTAACCTGAAACTGACCTCACATCCCAATAATTTTAGATGATTTATCAGTAAACGGTTCTGACTAGCTATCGGTGAATTATTCGTCTTCATAAAATTGTCATGGTCCCACAAGCAGGATAAGCAGGCCAAGAGATTATTACACCAAGCAGTGCCTAAAAGTGACTCCAGCAAGTCTGATAAGTGAACGTCTCAATGTACAGTTCTCCCCAGCCAACAATGTAAGGAAACAAGAAACATTCTACACTCAACAAAATGCTTCAAATGGCAGACAACAGAGTCAACAGTTCAAGGTTAAACCAAAATTCTACTGTCTTTCATGTGTATCAGCTGAGCATTTTCTGAATACATGCCCAAAGTTTAAGAAGTTTTCTGTTGTAGAAGTTAAATCTTGGTTGAGAGATCGATGTTTTAGAAAACATAAACCAGAGGGCTGTAACTTAAAGACACCGTGTCAACAATGAACCGAGTGACTGCCCTGCATGATGCATGCAGACATACGACTGCACATTAGGTGATGTTTTCGACGACATCTTCACCATCTGCGCAAGTTATTATGCGAAGCTTATGGGATCCACTGTGCTGACAACCACTCAGCTTGAGCTATATCTGTGCAGTGGACAGTCTATGAATCTTAGGGCATCTGCAAAAGATATGCTGGAAACAACACACAATTTGATGAATGCCTGATCAAGCAACGTGTCTTTATCTGATTATACATATGCAACAGAGAACTGTAGACACAGTGGGCACATACGAGATACTCAAAATGAATAAAATGACAGTGAAAAGAATGAAGAACTTAGCAAAAATGTTGAAAACAAATATGTTTGAAATAATGATGTGCACATGAGAATATTAATAACAAATGGAAAATACTCAGTGGAATATTTTTATTTGTTTTTTATTACTTCGGTTTTGATGGTACACAAGCAAATATGGACTAGTTTCATAAGTATTGGGTGTACATGAAAAGAATATATAAAGTGAGACAATATCATTATGAGGGCTGGTCAAAAGGTCTAAGTCTGACTAAGTTTCAACTCTGGGCCATAACAAAGATCTTGTGTGGATAAAGGAATTTTGACAAGCACGAATATCTGGACTCTGTTTTATATATATACATATATACACATAGTTTAACCCCTGGGTGTCAAAACGGTCATGGAACAGAAGCGTCACTAAAACATGTTGGTGCTAATGGGAGATATTAAAACATGTTTTGTGATATATCTATAATCTGTTTGGTGTTTTGACGGAGAAGAGTCACTACCAGTTATCTCTGTGTGGCAAATGAGCACACAATACCATTTAGAAAATGGTCAAATGTAACAAATGTTATATTTAGGATAACACTTTCTAAGTAAAGTACAGATTCTCGTACCTTTTTTTATTGGGTCCCGGATGGGACTCAACCAAAAAATTACGAGAATCTGCATACAATCCTTGATACAATCAAGGATCGACTTTCTTTATCCCCTTCTTGCGGATCTGTTTCTTTATGCATAAGAATCGGAATTTCTGCTCGGATTGGCAAAGTCAAAACTAGGTAATGTTGCCAAGAAGCCTCGGGTATGTCGATGAGCTGATTTCGTGTGTGTCACAGTTCACAGTGTAGGTCAACTCCTGCCCTGTGTGTCGCAGTGTAGGTCCCACTGAGCATGAATCTTCCCACCAAGATTTCAAAGAACGTCACACGACTCTTACTCAGAAGCTGTTTGATCGTGTTACAACATTCAAGGCCTCGACTATCAGTAAAGTTTGATGATGGACATGTGAACAAAAACTATGTCCGATGCAATTACCTATTTTAACTTTTACAATATGGTCCAATAGTTTTTTCAGGTAAATAATTGCCTTACCTTTGCATGTGTTTGTGACGCAACCGGTGGGGTAAATTACGATTTGCCCATGAAAAACTGCTTTTTAAAGCGCCAAGTACTGAGCGACCAAACCTTGCCTCGTCTAGTTTTAGTTATGTGATAATTATAGTATAGTACTTTGATCGGGTTAGTAAAATTTCGACCCGTGAAGATCCGGGGTAGAATAGGATCCATGCTTGTCGTAAGAGGCTACAAAGGGATCGGGTGGTCAGGCTCGCTGACTTGGTTGATGCATGTCAACATATTCAAAATGCGTGGACCGATGCTCATGATGTTAATCACTGGAGTGTCTACTTCAGACAAATTTTTTTAGACCGCCTTCATATAGCTGGAATATTGCTGAGTGCGGCGTTAAACAACAAACAAACAAACAACATAATTCAGAAGCATATGTTGAGATTTAAACAGTTAGTAATTATTGTTTCATGTGGTTCACGATTAGTAGTCATGTGTGCATTTTAGGAGTTAGTAAACAGCGTGTGCCTGCATGCGTGTGGGAGTGTGAGTGCGTGTGCGTGTGCGTGTGCGCGTGTATCCCTCGTGACACCCAGGGGCTAATGTTATCTATGAACTGACTTATAATATAAATGTGATACATGCCAATTAGATACAAATCGCTTATTTTCTAAAGGGAGCGAGCAATTCCGAATAAAACGTCTAGGAAACAGCGAGAGAGAACAAATTCGCGATCTAATCGGAAACAGAAACAAGCATGAGACATATGGGGAAGAAAGAAACGATTGGGGTCTTCGTCGTGAGACGTAGAACAAACTGAAGGAATAACATGACAATGATCGCCCACGCCCAATGGAATCTGAACACATCCGTCTCCTATGTTCATTATACAAGAAAAAGTCCGAAGTACGTGTCGTAGGGGGAGGTGTCGATGTTGTCGGGCACACTGCTGGTGACCTTGACCCTGGTGTTGGCCTCCAGGTAGAAGGTGGCCCCGAGGCTGCTGGTGGTGTAGGCGAGACGTCCCCGTCTGATGCTGGGGGTGGACTGAAGGTTTCTCATCAGGGGTGTTGGTGCTTCCTCCAGCTCTGACGCCTTCTGCTTCACCACTGCGTGAATGATCCGCCCATAGTCCAACTCCTGGGTTCCGTTTCCGTGATACAGAATCTGCATGAAAACGCCAAAAACACTGACACACAGAGAAACATTTCACAGTCAGAGAAACGATAAGGTTACCTCTTCTCTACATGCGGCAGTATTGACGTTGTTATGTTCTGGTTACTCATTTCATATACGCCTGTGAAGATGTCTACACTGCGAATACCTCGTATCATTACTATTCACAGTGATTCATAGACACTTTCCAGACGAGCGTTGATGAATCATGTCAATAGAAGATCAAGTTGATTAAAATTTAAACAGCGCATTATGAAACAGGAAGATGCACTTTTGTAATTCGACTGAGTGAAGCTTGTCATTTTAATTACTTTTCCACATTTACATGTATGCAATATGTATAAATACCATTAGTCGAACAAACTGTGTTCCTCTTGTAAATATAACAACTGATGATGAGTAGTACGTATTGAGACATACCACCAGCTATGCAATGACGTCAAACCAATGGCACTTTTCGACTAACTCAGATGATCCAAAATAGAAGATGTTTCGAAGGTTGTATAGTGACAGTGTTGATATTTAGTTGATTTTAAGTAAAACGTAGACTAAAGTTAAATGTCTCGGGACATTATTAAACATGTCTAATGTTTGTGTCAATTCACCAATAATCAGGAAAGCAATCCTGCAACGAATAAAAATATAGAGACAATATGTTTCAAACTGTTATAATAAAGTGTATTTTCAAGCTTATTGAGTATTTCCCGTAAATGATTTGAATAACTGTGCGATAAATCTATAACAAACAATAATTTATAATGTCTACCATGATGTATTTATATCGAGACATCTGCCCGGTGGCATAATTCTGTTTATCTTCGTGTCAGCCTACCGTGCTGTAGATGAAGAAGTAGCCCTTCTCTCGGACTATGACGACGCCGTCCCTGTACTCAATACTTCTGCCCACGTGGGACAGACCGGAGTTCGGGTTCCACCTCAGCGTTACCTCCTCGTCTAAACACAATTACGTCAGACCCTGCATTAACCTGACAGTGTGTGTCTTTGGCAGTAGTGAGTGAGTGAGTGAGTGAGTGAATGAGTATGGTTTTACGCCGCTTTTAGCAATATTCCAGCAATATCACGGCGGGGGACACCAGAAATGGGCTTCACACATTGTACCCATGTTGGGAATAGAGCCCGGGTCTTCGGCGTGACGAGCGAACGCTTTAACCACTAGGCTACCCGACCGCCCCTGGCAGTAGTGAATTTGTTATGGCAACAAACACACTCTTACTATTGTATGTAAATTGTTTGGGTGGCGGGTGCTGCCAGTAGGGTAGGACATGCTTGTCCTATTTGATAATACCTGGTGTCATCACTGATTTTGACAGACGGACAGAGTAAAAACATAAACACGTCCTCATCAAATCCATGAGATTTGAAAGCATCATTTACGGCCTTGGACCAGCATTTTATTTATTAATAAGTTGACAATTTTTGACATAGTATCATTTAGGTTATATTTCTGTAAATATTGTAGCATATTATATATCGGAGATTTTCTAATCTATTCCTTGCAAGTAAACTATCTGTACTCATATATTGACCCAGGCGAACTAAAAACATTACTTTAAAAACGCAGTTATACTTTGCATTACATAGCTTTCCTGAGAAGTAGAGTGCTCTTGTATCTATGTAATACTGTAGTAGCATGATGCCGATAGCATCCAATACAACAATACTGGGACTGCGCCTGTGTAGTCCCTGAACCTATTTACACAATGGACGCTGTACAACCTCAGGCATGCCATACTCTTTAAGAGGGACTTTGCCCCATACACTGCATCCATAGAGGCCACATGATAAGATCATTCTATCCCAGATACGTGCTGCAGATATAGGATTCAGACCACATGTATCTCTTCACATTCAGATTTTGTAAGTTCAATTGATAATTTGTGTGAAATAATATATACATCTGTATAGTGAATGTTTTATCTGGAGTTGGCGTTATGTAGTTATGAAGAACACTACAATGACAGATGAATGGGCGTTGAAATATACAACCAGAGGGTCGGCAGTGAAGTGTGGAACTACAGGGCGAGCTTCAGTGACGTATTTATAGATACTCACTGCTTGGGGAGATCACCGTTGAGATGACCAAGTGAGCGGCAGGCTTTTGAAGATTTGTCCCATTTCCTTCATAGGCGCTGTGTAAGCTGGCCTGTCTTTCGTAGATGTCTAGTTGAACATTGATGAAAACCATGACAAAACCATGACAATAACAGGACAATAACTGCCTTATCGTAGACAGTGGCTCTTATATACAGGAAACATCAATTGGTGCTCAGAGAATTGGTTTCCGTATTATTCAAATATTTATATTTATTGATGTTTTCATTGTTTCTTCTAATGTAACTTTCGTGACAAGACAAGTGATTGCAGGGAGCGATGAGAGTGTAACTGTCCGTGATGAAGATCAGAAGACTCGTCACCAAAAGGAAGGTTTCACTCGTCACATCGTTCTCCGTCACATCACGTTTCGTCACATAACAGGCGGTTTAGCGTGGTTCAAACCTCGTGGTTTGAGCCGAAATACAGGGATCTGCCTCCATTTTATCATCTAGCTTGAACATCTCTTGATGCGACACATGCCGATAATCTCATAAACAAAGCGACAAGATTCAAGAACGACCGTATGAGGAAGTACCGTGGTATAATCATCGTATGTTAACTTTGCTTCTCAGACGCATCGTATCAGGAAAACTGAGCGCGTGACAATCGCGTCTGACCATGGCACGGGGTTGATGTACTTATACTCCATTTTGGCTGTGTTACATGTTACAAGCTCCAATAAGGTCGGAAGGAAATTGCCAATTGCATTTGTCACTAGATAAAGTCTTAACACTGACGGAGTCTAATATCCAGAGAGGCACCATTTGAACAGGTCCAAACCTCTGGGAAATATTAACAAAAGGAATGTGATAAATGTGGGCTGCTATCTCAGCGTGTAACCTGTTTCATACATGGCTACAAGCGATGGAAGTGAAGGGTTAGCAAAAACTTACCTGATTCTTGAGAGTTGCTGACGGCCTCAAGTGTCTGTAATATTGTAATAAACCCTTTCAGGAAATTAACAACACCGCAATTATTTGTTATGTTCTTGCTTTATTTTCGGTTTAGTTGAGGGAGGGGAGTCGAGGGGAGGGGAGGGGAGGGGAGGGGAGGGGAGTCAAGGGGAGGGGAGGGGAGTTGAGGGAGGGGAGGGGAGGGGAGGGGAGTTGAGGGGAGGTGAGTCGAGGGGAGGGGAGTCAAGGGGAGGGGAGGGGAGTTGAGGGAGGGGAGGGGAGTGGAGGGGAGTCAAGGGGAGGGGAGGGGAGTTGAGGGGAGGGGAGTCGAGGGGAGGGGAGTCAAGCGGAGGTGAGTCAAGGGTAGGGGAGGTGAGTCGAGGGGAGGGGAGGGGAGTCGAGGGGATGGGAGGGGAGGTGAGTCAAGGGGAGGTGAGTCAAGGGGAGTCGAGGGGAGGGGAGTCAAGGGGAGGGGAGGTGAGTCGAGGGGGGAGGGGAGGTGAGTCGAGGGGTTGGGTGGGGAGTCAAGGGGAGGGGAGTTGAGGGAGGGGAAGTGAGGGGAGTTGAGGGGAGGGGAGGGGTGGGGAGTCGAGGGGAGGGGTGGGGAGTCGAGGGGAGGGGAAGTGAGGGGAGTTGAGGGGAGGGGAGGGGAGGGGAGGGGAGGGGTGGGGAGTCAAGGGGAGGGGAGGGGAGTTGAGGGGAGGGGAGACGAGGGGAGGGGAGGGGAGTTGAGGGAGGGGTGGGGAGGGGAGTCAAGGGGAGGGGAGGGGAGTTGAGGGAGGGGAGGGGAGGGGAGGGGAGTTGAGGGAGGGGAGGGGAGTCAAGGGGAGGGGAGGGGAGTTGAGGGAGGGGAGGGGAGGGGAGTCAAGGGGAGGGGAGGGGAGTTGAGGGAGGGGAGGGGAGGGGAGTCAAGGGGAGGGGAGGGGAGTTGAGGGAGGGGAGGGGAGTCAAGGGGAGGGGAGGGGAGGGGAGGGGAGTTGAGGGAGGGGAGGGGAGGGGAGTCAAGGGGAGGGGAGGGGAGTTGAGGGAGGGGAGGGGAGTCAAGGGGAGGGGAGGGGAGTTGAGGGAGGGGAGGGGAGTCAAGGGGAGGGGAGGGGAGTCGAGGGGAGTCAAGGTGAGGGGAGGGGAGGGGAGGGGAGGGGAGTCGAGGGGAGGGAGTCAAGGGGAGGGGAGTTGAGGGAGGGGAGGGGAGTTGAGGGGAGGGGAGTCAAGGGGAGGGGAGGGGAGTTGAGGGAGGGGAGTCAAGGGGAGGGGAGGGGAGTCGAGGGGAGGGGAGTCAAGGGGAGGGAGGGGAGGGGACGGCAGGGGACGGCAGAGGACATGAGGGCAGTTGTTTCGTAAAGTTAATTCTCATGGCTACATTCGGCGTAGTAGGCCATGGTTCAGAAAGTAGGAAGGAGGGTGTGGGGACGGGATGTGGTGTGTGTGTTTGTGTGTGTGTGTCTGTGGGCGTGTGGGCGTGCGTTAGTGTGTGTGCGTGCGTGCTTTCGTGTGTTGGATCTAGACTAGATATCACTGTTTGAAAAGGTAGATCATTCAACGTGTCTTGATGAGAGCTTAAGTTCTGTTGATAGATTCTTGCAAAGTGTTGATTTACAGTATTGGAAAGATGTATGGCCCAAAGTCTTCAGCTGATGTTCACTTTCAGAACGGGGAAATCTATGTATATGGGTATGTTTTGGCACCAGTTGCAGTGGGGCTGATTCATTGAAGCACTTGTAGGCTGGTGCTCATAGTTTCAGTTCAACTATGTTTTGAGAGCAACCAACGAGCGACATCGGAGCAGGATGAAACTTTGACGTTCTCGTTTCGATATGTGCAGCTGTGTTGTATGCGCTGAAGCCTTTTGAGTTGTTGATTGGTGATGTCTACCATCAAGCTATTACAACAGTCACGCACTGACAGGACTGAAGATCTGACCAGGTGCAGCTCATTGTGAGCAGGTGTCAAGTGCTTCCTATGATGATATGAAACAAGTCTTGCAAATGTGGATTACATGCTATTTTATTTTTAGGCAGAAGTCCAGATGAGCCCCACCAGTATTAGAGAAAGCAGTGTTGGAGACCCCAACTAGAATGTCGTTAACTCTAATCTGTCCTGTTTCAGCTTTGACTTGCTTCCCACCAGCATCTTGTCGTTTTATCTCAGCTTGTTTTCAATCATCCACGACATGATTGTTCTCGGGTGATCTTTGGACGCCCTCGGGCGTAGCAGTAGTAGCTCGTGAGACATCTAGTTTTGATTTGACTCGTACTTTAAACTAGTATATAGCGTGAAAACAATTGGTCCGAGAACTGATCCTTGGGGAACACCACGCTGGAGAAGGTTGTTTGCATCCATCTGTGCCTTTTCAATCACTGGAGATATGAACGGTAAATTTGTTTTAGATTTTAGGTCTAACACAACCTTTCTTGAAACTTCGTGGAACTTCCCAAGATGGAAGACTTTGATTAATAATATTTGTTATGACAGGAAGTAGATTATCAGGATGATCGATCACTATCTGTGTTGGGGTAGGATTATGTCGGCAGTGATGTTGGTTTCCACTCCATAATCATTTTCCGTACATCTAACTCTGAGAATGGTTTATATTCCTCCATAATGATGCTATTGCAACTGTCATGCCAGTCAGGTCAGATCAAACGGAGACTCGCCACAAAAACCATCTGTGACGTCATTATTCATTGATTAGACAATTAATTAAATTAATATCAATACAGTCATTAATATTCTGGCCCATGCCAATCAAGAAGGCAATCTGAAGTGGCTACAAAGTGACAATTCCACACCCGGCTAAAGCATGGTGCCACGTGTTGTATTTATTTGATAAAACGTATATCATGTCAAACTGTAAATGCGTAAATTCCGAATGTTAGTCGATATAAGGACCTTTATCAAATGTCGTTAATGAGGGTCACGTATAAGCTGTCATGTCTCAATTCCCGCCTGAATTCATGTTCAGAATCTAAATTGCGTACACATTAACCACCATTCCAAGTTTAGTCGGGTACATGGGTCAAAATTCAATGTATTGGCCAGATGACAAGAGTTGTGTTGATTAAAGGACACTTAATTTTCTATATTATATGTGTATGTAAACCAACAAGAAAGTATACAAACACAATTTGAGAAAAATACACAATTTACGTGCAGAAGGTTGGATAGGGACTAAGTTTGATCACGTGTAAAATTACTTTGAAGCTAAAGGTTACTGCATGTGAAGCATGGTACCTTACATATAATATAACATAATCAATCTCTGCTGAAAGCAGACTCTGTTGTTTTATTATCACTTTACATAACGCAATGATACCAGTTGTTCACGCAGGTAAGGCAAGCAGAGCAATGGGATTGGTTCAGTTGGGGGCATGTCACGTCGACGTCGCAATAATCATGAACTGTATGAAAACGACGATCACCATGCTGATGTTGATGTGGCGTTACAGACCACGAAGTCGAGGACCCCGTCACAAACACATGCAAAGGTAAGTCAATTGATAATCTGACAAAAACACTGGAACCTATGGTACAAGTCAAAATGGGAAATTGCATCGTCCATCACTTTTTGTCACAGATGCCAAGGATTTGAAAATGTCTACCATAAATCTTTGTTCAAGCTGAACTGAGGCCTTGAATGTTGAAACTCTTGTGCAAGAGTGTGACGCACTGTATGCATAGATGTAAATATGAAACAGACGCGGCGGTCTCACTGGTCTCCTCTATTTCTAGTTCAGGTGGGTAAATCAGGGGAAGGAAATTGGCTATTTGATGATTATTGAACAATGTCTGATCATCGATATACCTGCAGTTTAATTTTGGGGGGCCAAATTACCTTGTTTTGACTTTGCCAATCCAAGCAGACGTCCGGGTTCATATGCATAAAGAGACAGATCAGCAAGCAAGGGATGCCTACTTCTTGCCTAAGTGTGTTCCCCCCGAAGATGTTGTCAATGTGGAAGTGCAGCATTTCACATATTGTTTTCACAGTAAACTTCAGACGGCATTTGCTTTCATGTTTGATAAATTGCCCTGAACCCTGGAAGATAGGCATGTAACTGTATCTGTGGTCACCACGTTCTGTAACAAGGAATGAAGTTTTCATTAAACTTTCCATGTGGAATAGTGGTGTATATAGTTGCAAAATGAAATGTTTTGACAGAAAAACCTGTTTTTTTATGAGACTGCAAAGAGTCAAGAATATCCTTTGGAGGTTTTCAGTATGCACATTGTATTGATTCCACTTGTCTCAAATACCTTCTGTGATTATAAACAGTCCTTCCTTGACCAATTAAGAGTTATGGATAATCTTTGAGACTGGGGTCTAAACGTCAAACGTTCCATGTATGAAGGTCACACCCCTGGGTTTTTTGTTGTTGTTTTGTTTTGTTTTGTTTTTTTGTTTGTTTGTTTGTTTGTTTTTTTTTTGGGGGGGGGGGGAGAGAGACTTTAGTCTTGTTCTTACTTTGTGAAATCCCATTGGTTCGTTAAAAAGGGGCAAGAAATCTCCCAAAATAATGGTATCCTTTGGCCTTCGTCCTTTCTGGTCACCATGGCTGCGACGATGTCTTTGATGCCGGACCGAGCCTCAATGCCTTGACGTGTGCAGTTCGCTGTATAGATAGACTACCAAGTCTTTTGTTTTGTCACAACATCCATATGGCATTGCTGTCGAATCCAATAACATGTTATAAGGTCTACTGTGTTTAAGGCTATTAGATGGATGATATATTTTCTCTGATATTTAAAATTTCTCGCATTTCTTTCTGAACCTTCTGCTCCTATAGGAAATTATCAACTTTAAGGAGAAAAGCAAAAATAAAAAGTGTCCTTTAAGATTGCAAACATTTTTACGTGCTTAAGGTCTGAAGAGCAAATTTTGACCCATCACTTCGTTTGTTTTCAGATCATTTTTATATTCAGCTATTGTGTCAATTTTAGAAATTTGTGTTACATGTTACGACAATGTCGGAATTGCAAGTATATCGTCGACGAGTATGTTTCAGAATCAAACTTGCGTTTGACTTCAGATTTTGATTTATTCAAAACTTGTCCAAAAGTAACACGTCTGTGCATATCAATCATTGTCTTTTTAAGACCTCATTCGTTTTGTTCAACTTACGTGTCAAAGACTTTCTCATGTCAAACTCCAACTTGTGTGCGTATCAACGACTTTTTCATGTCAAACTCCAACTTGTGTGCGTATCAACGACTTTCTCATGTCAAACTCCAACTTGTGTGCGTATCAACGACTTTCTCATGTCAAACTCCAACTTGTGTGCGTATCAAAGAGTTTCTCATGTCAAACTCCAACTTGTGTGCGTATCAACGACTTTCTCATGTCAAACTCCAACTTGTGTGCGTATCAAAGACTTTCTCATGTCAAACTCCAACTTGTGTGCGTATCAAAGAGTTTCTCATGTCAAACTCCAACTTGTGTGCGTATCAACGACTTTCTCATGTCAAACTCCAACTTGTGTGCGTATCAAAGAGTTTCTCTTGTCAAACTCCAACTTGTGTGCGTATCAAAGAGTTTCTCTTGTTAAACTCCAACTTGCGTGCGTATCAAAGAGTTTCTCTTGTCAAACTCCAAATTGTGTGCGTATCAAAGAGTTTCCCTTGTCAAACTCCATCTTGCGTTAGTGTCAAAGACTTTGTCATGTAAAACTCCACCTTATCTCATATTTACCGTGGATATCAACGGTAAAGTCATGCAAGGAATACAACATTGCGTGTATTTCAATAATTGCATCATATTTAGACTTCAACTTGCGTTTATTTCAACGACTGAATAAATAAATCATGTACAGAATGTCATATCTGTATGCATGCACATCATTACATTTTATTGTTTCAACATTAAGAAAATACCACTTATCGATATGAGGTACCATGTGAAACTAACATGCCTGATTCCCTTACTAGCCTAACCCTAACCCTAACCCTAACCCTTACAGTAGGAGCTTGTAACATGTGAGGAAGGTCGTAAGAGCCAATTAATATAAATTATGTTGAACATATTGTTCAAATTCCCAGGCATATTAAATGATTGTTGAGAGAGAAGACGATGTAACTTCAGCGACCTAGAGATAAGTACATCACCAGGATTACTTATACCGTCACCCATCTGTTGGTATCGCGGTATTGTTGGCACCGATACCAATCGTCATGCACGTCACGGATTATTACATGGCGAAATCGGGAACGCCGACTTCGGTTGGTTGAATAGAACGCATGTACGCGGACGATAACTACATCGCACTCGCTGAGAACACTCAACATAAAACAATCTGCATAACACACCTGAAACAGATCAACCTCGCATCAATATTGATAAAACCAACTACTGATTCGCATGCATGCATGCAAGCACACACTCAGACAGTCGCGCAAAGAAACACACTAACACACACACACAAACAAAGACATACTGACACACACACACACACAAGCAGACACATACACTCACACACACGCACACACACAGACATACACGCACACTCACACACAGAGACACGTGCACACATTGACACACACTAACTTACACTAAGAAATATGACACGAAGGTTACGCGTTCGACCCTCGGAAATATGATGGAAACATTTGTCATTTGATATTACAATTCCCAGAAGGCTGTGGACAATAGCTACTGTCTGTGTACCCAAGACTGCTACGTTGATGATAAGCATAGGACGCTACGTTGATGATAAGCATAGGACTCACATATGGCTGAAAGATACTTACCAGAAACAAGCTTTCCTAGAACTGACCTTAAAAATCTCCAGTCACGTCATGCTATTTGTGGGGCGGTCGGGTAGCCTAGTGGTTAAAGCATTGGATCGTCACGCCGAAGACCCGGGCTCGATTCCCAACATGGGTACAATGTGTGAAGCCCATTTCTGGTGTCCCCCGCCGTGATATTGCTGGAATATTGCTAAAAGCGGCGTAAAACCATACTCACTCACTCACTCATCCTTTTTGTGTCCAGTTGGGTTAAAACTCATAAAAAGTGATGTTATGACATCCCGGATATTTTGTTAAAACAATTGTAAATTAATTGTAACATATGAACGTATCTTCCTAGAAAATTATCCTGTTGAACACAATCTAATGAAATGTAATATCAAATGACAAATGTTTTCATCATATTTCCGAGGATGGAACGCGTAACCTTGTTGTCTGTAGCCCAGTGTGTGTACCACTAGGCTCCAAGGGCGCTAAGAACGATGATGCTTTCAAGTACCGTGCGTCAGCAACAGATATTGTACGCCCGTTTCCAAAGGTTCATGGAAAGTATGTTTGGCACATGTAAATGTTTATGAATGTTGTTTAATATTTCTTTTTTCGCTTTATAAGTTGAATAAAACACTTCCCCTCTGTTTTTATGATATTTATGACGCTTGTCGGTTTTATCCCGCGGATGCAGGTTTTAAGCATTGTAACAACCCTCGGACGTGCTGTATCCGACACATATCGCCACACGGAGTAAGTTGATATGTAGGTGATATCTAACAGCTTTGATTGCCATATATTTTGTT
Source organism: Haliotis rufescens (assembly GCF_023055435.1). Taxonomy (NCBI): domain Eukaryota; kingdom Metazoa; phylum Mollusca; class Gastropoda; order Lepetellida; family Haliotidae; genus Haliotis; species Haliotis rufescens. Next base: position 2,451,741 of record NW_025964346.1, read on the forward strand.
GTAGACTGTATGCAAACATCACCATCCAATAACCATTTCTTGTTTGTTTCATTTTAGTCACCGCCAATAATGGGAGCATACTTCCTTTTGGCCGGCAGTGTGTGGTATGCTTTACAGTCCACGTGCTAGTTAAATCTTAACTCAGAAATATAAAAAATGTCGTACATTGGTTCACAAACAGATGTGTTCACAACTCATGGAACTACATGCAAGTGACTCACTTCAGCTATCTGGTCACACCTAATCAAGTTAAAACTATTCATGTGTTCAGTGGACTTTCCAATCATATCATTATAGAACAAGAAAACAGCATTATCACTCTCCCCCGACATGGGGCACGTGAGAGTTTTACTTGTCCATATAGTAGGGAATGTAGACTATAAAAAAGTCCTATTTAGCCTTTAAAAGAACCACTTAGGCCGCTTTATGTCATCGGAACCATTGATTAAATTTGAAATTAATACACACGAAAGGCCACTTCTCTGGATCAAATAACTATGTCTTGATAACTATCTCTGGGATAAGCTGACTCAGTAGTTGCTGAGAAAACTTGCCCCCATTGCACACAGTATGCACCAAGTAAACAAACATGGATCAAGGGCCGTAACTCTCGAAACAAAAGAATTACGGGACCAATTGTCGAACTCAGTCTTGACAAGCATCTGTTAGATAAGCATGTAAACTTTTATTCATGTAATTTCAGTAGTTGATGAGAAAACTTGTCCACAATTTTACAAGTACCCAAATTGAAAAGCACGGAGCAAGGGCCATAACTCTGTAAAATATTAATGTACGACACCAATTTTCGAACTCATTTGAGATCGTGACAAGTGACATCAGTGTGAAGAATTTCATTTCTCAGACTTAAATAGTTTTTGAGAATTTGTCCCAATTGTGAAGTGGACGGCCGGGTGGACGGACGGACGAATCCAGTTCCCATATTTCCCGCCCCACTTCGTGGCGAGGGATTATAACGCCAGACCGCCATTACGGTTATTTGAACAGACAAGCAAACTTAAGTTACATACCCATCATATACCCGTGTCTCCTCGCTTACCGTGTTAGAATTGATCCCTAGCAACCACTGCTTGCTGTGAGAGGCGAAGTGCGAAGCTACAAACAGGCAAACAAACAAACAAACAAATACTTGTACTTACCGCAACTGTCTTCTCTGATCTTCACATAAATCACTTCCAAACCTGTCTCTCACATGCCAAGTCTTCTGCAGATAAGACCGAACTGTGACAAAACAGTAAGAGCCAAATGGAAAAGCACAGCACTATCAAACTGTGTCAAAACAGTAAAACCAAACAGTGTCAAAACAGTAAAACCAAACAGTGTCAAAACAGTAAAACCAAACAGTGACAAAACAGTAAAACAAAACAGTGTCAAAACAGTAAAACCAAACAGTGTCAAAACAGTAAAACCAAACAGTGTCAAAACAGTAAAACCAAACAGTGTCAAAACAGTAAAACCAAACAGTGTCAAAACAGTAAAACCAAACAGTGTCAAAACAGTAAAACCAAACAGTGACAAAACAGTAAAACAAAACAGTGTCAAAACAGTAAAACCAAACAGTGTCAAAACAGTAAAACCAAACAGTGTCAAAACAGTAAAACCAAACAGTGTCAAAACAGTAAAACCAAACAGTGTCAAAACAGTAAAACCAAACTGTGTCAAAACAGTAAAACCAAACAGTGTCAAAACAGTAAAACCAAACAGTGTCAAAACAGTAAAACCAAACAGTGACAAAACAGTAAAACCAAACAGTGACAAAACAGTAAAACCAAACAGTGACAAAACAGTGAAACCAAACAGTGTCAAAACAGTAAAACCAAACAGTGTCAAAACAGTAAAACCAAACAGTGTCAAAACAGTAAAACCAAACAGTGACAAAACAGTAAAACCAAACAGTGACAAAACAGTGAAACCAAACAGTGTCAAAACAGTAAAACCCAACAGTGTCAAAACAGTAAAACCAAACAGTGACAAAACAGTAAAACAAAACAAGAACTATCAGTTACAATCAGAGTCCATTGTACGACCCGACTACTAGTATATCATAAGCATGTTTTCATGTAACACTATCAGATAGTAATGATACCAGGTGTTCGCAACACCCGTCACAAACACATGCAAACACAAGTCAATTGTTCACCTGAAAAATATGAGAACATATGATACGGGTCAAAACAGGGAATCATGCGTCACATTTAGACATGTAGTCAAGCAAGGGTGGCTGAAAATCAATTCTATCCCGGAACTCCATCGTCATGAAACTTTGAAGATGTAACTATACCTATGGTCTCCATGTTTAGTGACAGATGCCCCATGGACAAAGGAGTGTCGTGTTGGATAGTGGTGTACAAAGTGTAAACATAAAATGTTTCGACATTATTGAACATGGTTCCTTTTTGAGTTGGCAAACATTCCAACGAATAGACATGGAATTAATTCCACTTGCCTCAAATACTTTCTGTGAATATATAGAAAACCTAGCTTTGATTGCATAAAGGATTATGGAAAGTCTTAGAGACGGGGAAGTGGCGGAACACTTGATGAACCCAGCAATATACCTTTCCTTGTACGTATGTTTGAGCTTTGGAAGCAAGTACAAAAGAGGAAGGAGCGTATACATATTCAGGCTGTAGAGTCAAGTCAAAAGTTAATAGTGCTGATACGTTATTTTGGCAGATTTCTTCCCCAATTAACACACACGCCTGATCGATAGGTTCTTGTTTTAATGTTTGTCCTGTCGTGTTGGCAATTGTGTTTTATTTTGTTTTATAAAACAGGATACCAGGATAACAGTAGCCATAATGTTTAGTATTCGCGTTATTTGATGGGACATCGTTGGGATATGTTGATGCTTACATAAGACGCAGAGAGAACTATTTGTTTAAGCAGTAGGTAGGGCATTATTATCGAGAAATAATACATACATCAGTTCATTTCACCTTTGGTTCGTTCAACCTTCACCAAAATGCAAATGTTTTGTTCATCATGCACTGTACCTCACCTGGCATTCGTATGCACTGTAGTTAGTTCTGTATTTTATGAGTTATCCCCTGCAAAGGATGCTTTAATCCAATTATGCACTGTAGCTCACCTGACATTGGTATGCACTGTAGTTAGTTCTGTATTTTATGAGTTATCCCCTGCAAAGGATGCTTTAATCCAATTATGCACTGTAGCTCACCTGGCATTCGTATGCACTGTAGTTAGTTCTGTAGCAGTAGGTAGGGCATTATTATCGAGAAATAATACATACATCTGTTCATTTCACCTTTGGTTCGTTCAACCTTCACCAAAATGCAAATTATTTGTTCATCATGCACTGTACCTCACCTGGCATTCGTATGCACTGCAGTTAGTTCTGTATTTTAATAGTTATCCCCTGCAAAGGATGCTGTAATCTAAATATATACTGTAGCTCACCTGGCTTTCGTTGTCATAAACACAGGTATTTAGGTTTACATTGGTGTTGCATATTTAGTTTACAAGACAAGTCTAGTGAATATATTAGGGCTAAACAAAAGATAAAAGATTTTAGGCTCAATCGTCACCAAGACGACAATATCCGTCAATGGTGTGATAACGGATTCGTGGTATTTGTCGCGCTGCACGATTGTAATGATCGGGCCGACACGCTTCTGCCTCGGATTTTGCAATGGCATTACGGGGTATTTCTGGCTGCTCACCCATTTGATTACCGTGTCCACAACTTAAGCCAAGAAGTGATTACAATATAGCAGGTGCCTTCAGTTTTCTACTAAGTGGTCGATACCGGACAGAGTATTTGTGAAATAATCCCTAATCTCCGAGGGCAGGAGTTGGAAAAGCTAATTATATTGTCAGTTTAATTCTTCACAATGTCAGGATCAACAGTCATTTCACACACTCAACAATACATACAATGTTGTTGTCTGGTCTGTGATTGGCCCACTTTTCAGCTTCCTCTGCGCACATTGCATTGTGGGCACAGCGGAAACAGACAACGTATTCTTGCTAAAGAATTCTCTTCTTAGCCAGCAGTCTTCTGAGAAATGTTCTGGAGATAATCGCGAAGGGTTCCCGGGCTGCAAGTAGGGTCGTCACGCCCCCAAGTAGGCCCAGGCACGTCTTGGAAGCGTGGGATTTCAGCACTTTCACTTGGATATTTAAGTAATTTCTCTAAAAAATTACTTGTAGAACATGTCTGTGTCAAACATGCTTGTGTCGAACATGTCTGTGTCGAACATGGCCGTGTCGAACATTTAGCGTAGTTTGTTTCTTAAATATCGAGGATTTACGTTCCATGCTGGGAAATAGGTACACCTATACGTCTATATTTCACTGCTCGTTGAGGTAGAGGATACTTTATGTCTAAACTACATGTCAATCTGGATTTCATTTACATGCAACGTACTATAAATACTTCCTCGGGGTGCAGTTATGTCCCCCCTGCATTGTAGCTCACCTGGGACTGATTCAATAATAATCTTTGTGACTGGATGTTTGTTGCTGGAATAACCTTTGATTTATGATGCAGTAGGAATTATGCGACAGTGTCGTTTCACATTCATAGTACAATGTATTCGAATGTTTCTTGTGCAGGTATGGGATTGTTTTCTGACGTTTATATTACTAAAACAATTCTTTACGGAACCATTCGTAACTGCAAGTTCGTTTATCTAACAATTCAATATTGAACCATCCGTTAATGAACCATTCGTTATTAACGATCGTTATTGAACCATTCGTTATTGAACCATTCTTTATTGAACCATTCTTTATTAACCATTCGTTATTGAACCTTTCGTTATTGAACCATTCGTTATTGAACCATTCGTTGTTGAACCTTTCGTTATTAACAATCGTTATTGAACCATTCGTTTTTAACGATAGTTATTGAACCATCCGTTATTAACAATTCGTTATTGAACCATTCGATTCCTGTTGTTATCACTTCACGCTTTGTTCTCTATTCAAATATCAGTCGATGCACATATAGGCGCCTTCAGCAGTGTAGCTCACCTGATACAGTTTTCATGATACGAGACTTTACTGAGATGATGAAAACAATCACAAATGTTGCATCACTTGTGTTGGCACGCCTCTCTTAAGACGCCTTTCTGTTGTCTCTTTTACCCTAGAGTTCTGCCCTTCCAATTACATGGTATCTGTGATTAGACGGGGTTCGATTCACAGACGTGTCATAAGGACACATTAATACCATTGTTCTTTTCCCTTGTTGTTATTGCTCGCCTTGTTTGAATCTAGAGACGTATCGGCCTCCAAACTGAACAGTTAGCCGTGAGGATAGACATTACTAAATAATTTTACACGATGTACAGCTTTTCTATTGGACGAGAGGTCGGTCACATGACCGCGAAATTGTCATAAGTGTATGAACGACACAATTTGACGATCATACGTTTTTCACGAGACCGAGTTCTTGAAATGACGTAAACACTGACGGACTACTTCCACATTCATAGGGACCCCTGGGAAGTTCCTAGCACGAAAACATACAGATGCGTTCTTTCTGATCATTTAGAACCTTTAATCTTAAACTCAACGTTTCAGTATACATTGAGAAACGTCAGAGGGTTTGACTGCATGGTTGTTAAGGAATATCCTTGCTATGACCCCTCCTAATGAACAAAACGTAGACATGCACTTCTTAACTATCGTAGGGTCGACTCATCCATGTCCAGGCTGACAGTGACAGTCTCCAGCAATCTATGAATTTACCTTAGTGTCTGTTTGACACATCTTTCTTCACCGTTCAATGATAGGCCAGGTGATCAGTGATGACTAACACATGTAACCGCCACAGGTTCAAAAACAACTTCCTAAGTCACTCCCGTCATGTTTATCGTGTCGGCCATTTTGACGTCTTGTACTTGATGTAAATGTATTATGACGCGCTGTCATTGTGACTGACTTACTGGGGTAGTTCTTTACAGACCTTTCTTATGTAATGAGGATATTATTTGTGTACATTTGTTTACAGAAACTACAAAGGTTGTCCCTGTCGAGCATGTTGAGCATACAGAAGCTCATGTCGCCTCTCGTTTTGAAGAACAACTTTATACTACGATACAGCTGGTTGTTGTACGGCTGTCAGTGTAAACATGAAGTCACACGTACTAAATATAAGTGTGTAGATCAAGGTGTACGTCCTTCCAGGTAAACTAGTGATATAAAGATCCGACGTGCACAGTTTGGCCCTCACTATACAAAGGTTCATACTCACAATGAACTCCGAGAAAGTGAAAGTCAATTCTTAATGACGGCCAGAGCCCATGTCTCTCAATCTCCACTGATACTCAATACGTTTATTTAAATAAATAATATATGCGACAGTCAGTGTTTGTTTGCACTTTGATCATACATGATGTCACTCAGGGGTCCGCCATATTGAAATAGTTTACCGCAGTGTAGCTCATTCGGGGCAGAGTCAACTTGAAACATGTGGTGAAGCTTTTTAGTATATTTTAATATTGGTAGCTGACGATTATTGTTGTTTTGTTGGACTTGATATCCAACAGCGACAGGTAAACATTCATATTTCGCCACCGATCTACCGAGTTTTACAAACACAAGCTCACTTGGCGTTCATCCTTCCAGAGGACAATATAACAATGGCAACAAACGAATCGAAGCCAGGAGTTCTGATTACAAATGCTCAAGACTATTGTAAAAATACACTCTTGGGAAGGGAGGTTATCTAGATAGGATACGCCATACAAATAGTGATAATGGTGTGCTAAATCTGAAATGACGATGCACAATCCGTTCTTTAAAGGCACACAACTATTATTTTAACGCTTTAGGCGTACTGGGCACTGTGGCTCACCTTCAGTTAATGGATGGACGCAATGTCTGTGCATGGACAGCCTTTCTGTACCATGTTATTCAAAAACTACAATACTATAACAAATAACATGCTTCTACTACTAATGAAGGTTTATAACCCGAACAACATGTAGACATAGCTCACCTTTCTGTACCATGTTATTGTACTGTAGACTACAATACTATAACAAATAACATGCTTCTACTACTAATGCAGGTTTATAACCCGAACAACATGAAGACATAGCTCACCTTTCTGTACCATGTTATTGTACTGTAGACTACAATACTATAACAAATAACATGCTTCTACTACTAATGCAGGTTTATAACCCGAACAACATGTAGACATAGCTCACCTTTCTGTACCATGTTATTGTACTGTAGACTACAATACTATAACAAATAACATGCTTCTACTACTAATGCAGGTTTATAACCCGAACAACATGTAGACATAGCTCACCTTTCTGTACCATGTTATTGTACTGTAGACTACAATACTATAACAAATAACATGCTTCTACTACTAATGCAGGTTTATAACCCGAACAACATGTAGACATAGCTCACCTTTCTGTACCATGTTATTGTACTGTAGACTACAATACTATAACAAATAACATGCTTCTACTACTAATGCAGGTTTATAACCCGAACAACATGTAGACATAGCTCACCTTTCTGTACCATGTTATTGTACTGTAGACTACAATACTATAACACATAACATGCTTCTACTACCAATGCAGGTTTATAACCCGAACAACATGTAGCTATAGCTCACCTTTCTGTACCATGTTATGGTACTGTAGACTACAATACTATAACACATAACATGCTTCTACTACTACTGCTACCGCTACCAAGACTAACACTACGTCTGTTACTACGACTACTCACACAGCGTTTCACATCGCAATGTATAAAACACAACATAAGAGAACACCGAACGGCACCTCACCACACCATACCACATATCGCACCACCGCACCACATCACACCGCACAACACCACACCGCACATACCACAGCACATACCACCACACCACACCGCACCACATCACACCGCACAACACCACACCGCACATACCACAGCACATACCACCGCACCACACCGCACCACATCACATCGCACAACACCACACCGCACATACCACAGCACATACCACCACACCACACCGCACCATATCACACCGCACAACACCAAACCGCACATACCACAGCACATACCACCACACAACACCGCACCACAGCACAATATTACCGCACCATACCACCGCACCGCACATACCACAACACCACCGCACAATCATACCGCACGATACTACCTCACAGCACCACACCACAATACCACCGCCCATACTACCGCACCATACCACTGCCGCCATCGCGAATGCATGCTTCGCGACAGAGATATTGGTATCTCTTTGATCGCGATGTTTCCTGGGTAATCTTGACGATAACTGATAGATATCTGTCACGTTAATATCGCAAATGAACTAGTATGTATCTCCAACAAAGAGATATCAATTACGAATGTATCGTTCTGACGTCGAGATAGCAAATATGCAAGGGTATTTCCAATAATATTATCATATTATCGCAGTAAAGGATTCGCTGGCTGAGGTCGAGATTGCAATATTGGTTGAAATAGCATACGAACGTCGAGATCGCAAAAACGGCGGAAAGAGCTCGCTGACATCGCGATCCCAATAACGGCGGAAATAGCTCGCTAACGTTGAGATTCCAATAACGGTGGAAATAGCTCGCTCACGTTGAGATCCCAATAACGGTGGAAAGAGCTCGCTAACGTTGAGATTCCAATAACGGTGGAAAGAGCTCGCTAACGTTGAGATTCCAATAACGGTGGAAATAGCTCGCTCACGTTGAGATCCCAATAACGGCGGAAATAGCTCGCTAACGTTGAGATCCCAATAACGGCGGAAATAGCTCGCTAACGTTGAGATCCCAATAACGGTGGAAATAGCTCGCTAACGTTGAGATCCCAATAACGGCGGAAATAGCTCGCTAACGTTGAGATTCCAATAACGGTGGAAATAGCTCGCTCACGTTGAGATCCCAATAACGGCGGAAATAGCTCGCTAACGTTGAGATCCCAATAACGGTGGAAAGAGCTCGCTCACGTTGAGATCCCAATAACGGTGGAAATAGCTCGCTCACGTTGAGATCCCAATAACGGCGGAAATAGCTCGCTAACGTTGAGATCCCAATAACGGTGGAAAGAGCTCGCTCACGTTGAGATGCCAATAACGGTGCAAATAGCTCTCTCACGTTGAGATCCCAATAACGGCGGAAATAGCTCGCTCACGTTGAGATCCCAATAACGGCGGAAATAGCTCGCTAACGTTGAGATCCCAATAACGGTGGAAAGAGCTCGCTCACGTTGAGATCCCAATAACGGTGGAAATAGCTCGCTCACGTTGAGATCCCAATAACGGCGGAAATAGCTCGCTAACGTTGAGATCCCAATAACGGCGGAAAGAGCTCGCTAACGTTGAGATCCCAATAACGGCGGAAAGGGCTCACTAACGTTGAGATTCCAATAACGGCGGAAAGAGCTCGCTAACGTTGAGATCCCAATAACGGTGGTAAGAGCTCGCTAACGTCGAGATTCCAATAACGGCGGAAATAGCTCGCTAACGTTGAGATCCCAATAACGGTGGAAATAGCTCGCTAACGTTGAGATCCCAATAACGGCGGAAAGAGCTCGCTAACGTTGAGATTCCAATAACGGCGGAAAAAGGTCGCTAACGTTGAGATTCCAATAAAGGCGGGAAAAGGTCGCTAACGTTGAGATTCCAATAAAGGCGGAAAAAGGTCGCTAACGTCGAGATTCCAATAAAGGCGGGAAAAGGTCGCTAACGTTGAGATTCCAATAACGGCGGAAAGAGCTCGCTAACGTCGAGATTCCAATAACGGCGGAATTAGGTCGCGAACGTTGAGATCCCAATAACGGCGGAAAGAGCTCGCTAACGTTGAGATCCCAATAACGGCGGAAATAGCTCGCTAACGTTGAGATCCCAATAACGGCGGAAGAAGTTTGCTAACGTTAAGATTCCAATAACGGCGGAAATAGCGCGTTGTTGTCGAGATTGAATAACGGCGGATATAGTTTGCAAACGTTGAGATCCCATTAACGGCGGAAATAGCTCGTTAAGTAATTATCTCAAGTATTAAACAGGCATATTATTTTCACATGACCTTGGGAAACAATGTTTGATGGTGAAGTATAAGAACAAGTGTGATACCGCATAAACTCCCACCCCTTCATCACACCCATGATGGTGTTACACTGTCAGTCCAAACACAGTCACCAGTACTCTAGGGTCCGATTACCAATTTAGCCAGGAAGCTGGGGTAAGTAATATTACTCCCTTTTTAAGACGAACAAAATAATTAATTTCGCGTCGTGTAAAGAAATCCTCAATTGAAAAAAAGAAGTTTCTCTTGTGAGTTAAATCACAAGCGTTTCTTGACAGAAAGGTAAACATCATTAGTCAGACTGAAACAGCTGCCTAAAGCTATTGCCTACATATATAACCCGGATACCTGGAGGATCCTACGAATTTCTGTACTTGTGTTTCTTATTCATTATTGAACCATACATTTTTGAACTTTTCGTCATTGAACAATTCGTCATTGAACAATTCGTCATTGAACAATTTGTTATTGAACAATTCGTTATTGAACCATTCGTTATTGAACAAATTATTCGGCCGAATGGATGTATATAGTTAATAGTCACAAAGACTTTGTAACTGCCTTAGTGTCGCCAAGAAACAACAGATGATTTCCTACCAACGTGCTCCAGACATCAGTTGTTCTTATACTTCCTTACTGACCTGTTTAACGTGGCTCTCGATGTCTTGTTCCGCCACTGGCTGTTCCCCCGAGGTGTTACCGTGGTTCTTGGTTACTTTTATGATGATGATGATGGTGATGGTGCCTAGGAGAACACCGTTCACGGCAATGGCAATAACTGCAGCGTATTTGGGTTTTCTCTGAAATGCAATAAACCACCAAATGAGAATCATGCTGTGTGTTGTCATGACACTCCTAGTGGCACAGGGAATATTGGAAACTTCAGACCAGCTTCAATGTAATGTTGTCACTATTTCAAAGAGTCCAGACAATGAAAATGGACATCCCTGACTGTAACAGTGAGAAGGCGACTAGAATATCTGGTTGCCTCAGCACAAGACACACTTGTCATTATATGACCACATTACATTCAGTTTGCAATCAATAATTGTTTCATTTTTAAAACAAACAAATCTACGAAACAGAAAAAGCGAAGAATATATGAATAGGATTCATTCTATAATAATAGACAATCAGACACCTTCGTATTTTTCAAAGATACACTATGAAACATACTAACATCCGGACGAATATATCGGAGTGCTACATAATATCACGGAGTGCTACAGAATATCACAGAGAGTCACAGAATACCACAGAGCGTCACAGAATATCACAGAGCGTCACACACTACCAACTAGGTGCAGAGGCAAAGCAAACTTATTTATGACACAAAGCGTTGAACCGTGATAGCGATCATAGTTACCCATTTCTTGATGAATGCTTGGAGGCAGTTCTCTGGTCGATCCATCCTGCGCCGTGTTGGGTCTGAAAGACAAGGACGTTACGCAGAAAGAACTGACTCAGTAGGATAAGCAGAAGCATTCCATCCACTTTGAGCGAATTCATAAAACGATTCCTTCATTATTAAGAAACATGCACAAGTTGATAGTTTTTCGAATATTTTGTCTTGAAAATATACGCAAAATATAAAAATTGAGAAATGAAAAGCTTGATCATACATGTATGACCTTGACGACATGGAATAACACAAACGTGAAATAATCGTTTTCGACAACAAAACACTTGTGTAAACATAACTGAATCATTCTGTTCAGGAGAGACCACGAGCTCTAATACCCTAGCGCCTGGTGGACATACCATAATGTAACAAATGGACCCGTGACCAATGAAAGGAGAGTCGTTCTATTTCCTCTTTCAATTGACATGTACAATGAGATACCATGAATGAGTTACTTCCCTTTGTTAGGAAAACCCGCAAGCAAATATTGTACACACCCGCATCCTGACTTACTTGGATCACGCTGACACAGCTAGTGTTCACTTTGTCCAAAAATAGGTCAAATAAACTAACAAACTACAGCCTCCAAAGTTGGCCTCATACTACCGGGCCGCCATGACCTCCACCATCTTGTTTACTGAATTAGGACATCAGAAAACACGACACGGGGTGTGTCATGTCAGTCATGTCATGTCCTGATACTTCGAAGACAGAAGTAAACTGCTACTCAGGACACGAGCTCACCTTCACACACATCAAGTCACACACATTACATCACGCACATCACTTCACACACCAGGGGGGTTCTGTCATGTCCCGGGCACGATTAGGTAAACAAAATACATGACTGAACTATAATTAATATACTTATTGTTTAGTTCTGAGCCTGGGTTGGCATCAAACCTTATATACAAAGACAACACACAGAGGGCGACGGGAGATCAAGTGTTCCGTGCTTCAGATATTCCGTAACCTGTAGTCCCAACACAACACACAGACTACATGTAGCTGGTGAAATAGATCGGGTTATGTCAGTCTGTCAGACAACTATTCTGTTAACACATTCACATCAGTTTCTTTGATAGGATAATATTTAAAATTTAAATGACACCATGATACTCACGTTCTAAGGCGAAATACTGCTCTTATTAGCCCGTTACACGAGGTTGAACTGTTTCACTGTCAGTGGCGCTGAATGTACTTGTGTGACGTGATAACGCGTTACTATAAATAGAACAAGCTCTGCGGTTTTAGAGGGAAACGGCAGAATCCTAGTGATATAACTGCCAACACAATTAGTAGTGTGAAGCGCTTTCTCTCTTCGTGTGCACACTAGAAAAATGTCGCAGAAGACTTAATGAAGTCTCAGGAAAATCAAGTTTGTACAATTGTGTGTCATTTACGAATGTTGCAGTGTATGGCCCAGTGTGTATGTTGGTATCAAGGCCAGAGGCATCGATATTTTTTTTTTATAGGTAATATTTTATTGTCATACGAACACATGTACTCGAGAGTGGCGCTGTTATATTCCTCATACTTTTTCCTGGTATGACAGATATTATTAAAAAAAATGTCAGCACCTGGATTGAACAAGACAACATTGCAGCTACATCGATCAGACATTGCATGGAGGTGGAGTCGGCCCTATTGGGCGCATGTCATTGGCCCGACTCGTTTCAATAACATTGCACGTCATATGCCGCGGTAAGCTGGAGCTCGGTAACATGAATACCAGACACTAATAGGTGTGCAGTGAGATGACCTACTTCTGCAGCCAGTTTGTGTGTGTCTACTGGTGGATATCGGCAACGACGACGGACTCACAGCACTCAGACGGGCTCTCCCCGACCTGATTGTGCTCACCGTGATTATGTGTCCGTGTGCAGTAACTGCCGTCGGACCTGATCATGCAGACTGTGGGCGGAGCGCGATAAACACCTTGCTCGATCTGGGAACAGGATTAGACACGCCGCGTGTTTAAGCATGAATGTTATTTATACTTGTTTACCTGGAGACTGCATTTGACTGAACTGAACTGTATTTACATTCGGGTCGCTAGCAGACGTTAGTGTACAATTCAAGTATTGATTATACAAATGTGTATGGAATAACAATAGTATAATATATTATACAGAATTCCAAGTCTTAGAGAAAACGATGACAAGGGCGGATCCAGCATTTGTAAAATGGAGGGGTTCAAAATATCAAAATCCGCTCTCAGATTATTTACTACATACAACATATTACAACTGGTTTTCAAAAAGGGGGAGGGGACGGACCTCCTAGAACCCCCCAGGATCCGCCTATCAATGAGACTTTGCCACGAAACCGATACTGTTCTACTTGGCTTGTATTCATGTGTAACATGTATATGTGCGTTGAGGTTTCATTGTCATAGGGGTTATAGAGAAAACGTCCGCTGGTCAATTAGAGCGAACGGCCGCCGCGTTAGAGAAAACGTCCTTTGTACTTAGCGAAAACGTCCGATATGTTTAGAGAAAACGTCCACTGGTCATAAAATGACAAAAATACTTTGCACTTGTCTTAATAACATTTTGCCCTTATGTCTTAATTGAAGTTTGCACTTTGTCTTAATAAAAGTTTGCACTTTGTCTTGATAACATTTAGCACATGTCACATCTAGGTTTTACATCATTTGTCATTTACACGTCAATCACTGGTCCGTGCATCATGCTGCACCTTGACAGTAGTTCACCAGCTGGGATATCATTGTTCTTGTAGAGTAGAGTCGCCACGCAGCAAAGACCAAACATTGATAACAACAATCCCAAGAACCCGAAAACAGCATGAAAATAATGTAACGTTTTTATTAACTCAGGTAACGTTTCAAACGATTTTCTGTTCCAAGTGTTTTCATTCAAAATAATCAAACAAAACATGATCTTCAGCATTATTAAAACGTAAACTGCTGAACAAGATAGAAACATGAGTGTTCCACAAGAGAAACCTGTTCAAACTTACAATTTGAAGTGTCTTCTTAATTAATCAAAGGACAGCCACTTTGATCCTTAAATAACAAATACACTGTCAGTAATCTGCATTGCTGGAAATGGCAACATATACTAGAAAATGATTCACCAATACAAACATGCAACAATATAACCATATACCATTTTCCAGAATAAACTCCAACATCATATTCTACGGTAGGCTTGTTTATCATTGTAGTAAGGTTTGGTTTTAATATATGTTGTTGCGGAAAATCATATGGATGAGGCACAAGTGACACTTACGAGGCCTTCTCCTATATACATTGCTTTGCAATGTAATATGTGAAAAATGGTTGTGCAGAATAAATGTACAGGGAATAGGAATTATATACAAGTAATGAGAAAATATAATAACACACACATATTCATATATATACAGTATCACACACAAACACATATACCTACATACACTCACATATACATATACACGCGCATACACATATACATATGATAAATCTATGTTTATATATATAATTTTGGTATACAATGGTACATTTGGGAAGGAGATTTAATATATTTATATCATAACACAGTAGTTAATGGACTTATAGACATTTTTAATTTATATGAAGGGCGGGAAATATAGAATATATCTAAGCTGTGATGATTACAGTGAATGCTACTGTTTTACATAAAAAACAGAGTTATAAAGAATACCAAAACTAATAAAAAAAAATATAAAAAAATATTAAAATATAACTATGACTTTTTGTATTGAAACAACCATGTATTAAATATGCAGGTCACATGTAAAATCAAGATAGTTTGGAAGTAGCTCATGAAATATAATTCTTGTTACATCAGATACAATTAAAAATGTGTTTTAAAACCTGTTTGTTCCTACAATGAATTGATGGACATATTTAAATATTAGGTTATTTTGTTCTTCGGATAGATTTTTGTTACCACTAAGAATTGTTTCTAAATTTGGTTGAGTCCCTATATTCCTAATGTTGAGAAACAACGATTGTCTTATTAAACAATATTTTTTACATTCAAGAAAATAGTGAAAAGCATTTTCGCATGGGGAACCGCAAGGGCAAGAAGTAGTGTCTGACAAATTAACCCCAAATACATCATCATTTAGATTGCTACATCTATGTCGAAGTTTTGTGCGGATAATATTAATTTGACGCTTTTCATAACTGAAATAATATGGAGATTTCATAACATTTGGATAATTTTGTGTTTTTAATTCAGCTACAGTGATACTTTTTTAACATTTTTGTTTTGTGAATCCCATTGTAATAAATTGTCTATTATAAATGATTTCTGAAATGTACTTGTTCTGGCAAAAGGTACAGTCATGTTCTGTTTGTTACGTAGGTTATAATATGAAGCAGCTGATCTATTGTTGGGTAACAAATCATTTAGACATTCATTTATAGCAGAAAGGTAACATCTATCTGGTGTAATGTGGCAGTGTAATGTATTGTTAAAGAATGAGTGTAGCTGCATTACACTGTTTCTGTTCAGATTCAGTAGAAGCTCATTGCATTGTATTTGGACTATGATTAGTTGTCAGGAATGTAGAACTACTTAATGTCAGCAGTTGTGAGTAAGTCTTTGAAAGACATTTAGAAGTAATAAACATAACGAAAAGAATCTATGGATGTAAACTTCTTTATTATGAGGAACACAACGTTTCGGAGTATATACTTATTCTTTCATCGGTAGAATAAATTATATGAAGCAGTAAAACATATATATATATATATATATATATATATATATATATATATATATATATATATATATATATATATATATATATACCTGTAAGAAAAACAAAAGTAGTATGATAGTAAGATAACAAAGGTGGAAACTTAACAAGGGCAGCCAACAGATAATTGGCGCTGAAAGGTGATTAGCAATGGACAAAGGGAAGCCAACACTTAACGAAGTGGTGAGAAAGTTACAATATTTAGATGCTACCGGAAACGCCTGGACTGAAGAGAATATTCTGGAAGGTGTCTGGGCTATATAAGAGGACGAAGACGTGCCTATATCATCTCACATTTCATCTGACATTACATCAAGACCAGCGGTTGTGTGAAGAGCACTTCTCACCCCGGGTTCCCAGCCTAAGCCTATCTCGGATGCTTGACCATTATTGTGGATATTGTTATCACTGAACGTTTAACTGTCACCACTGCCATCCTATGTTGTATTTGATACTGCCATTGCATACTGCGATTGTAATTGATGTGTAGTCATGTGTATTGAATTGTAAACCTAGTTAATTGTGTAATTAAATTGTTGATGGTATACCACGTGTCGGTTGTTTGTTGGTTTCACACTAAATTCTTTTAGGTACAGATTTATGTTCCCATTTGGGAATCTACATCTAACACTAGCCAGGCCTTCGAAGCTGCTTTCAAGACAAACTGAAATAAGACATATATTCTGCTTTGTCTTTCCAACAAAACCCGACCCAATACACGTAATTCTAATTATTTTCAAATCTGTCATATTCAGCTATAAATCCACTAAGCGTAAACCAAGTTTCTGGTTCTTGCAGCAAGAACTCAACTCTGTCCTCACATGTTCAACCATCTTAGGTTCCTGATTTCACTACTTTTATCAATGCCGGTTATTGTGTCATAACATATTTACTGGCAATTGGCATGTCAACACTTAGCTCAAGTATCATTATTGCAATTGTCATGTAAAATATAATAAAATAAATAAAAACTGCTAAAAAAATAGAAGTGAAAAATGTAATGCTTGTAGAAACTGTAAATGCTCAGAATGTAAGACATCTCAATGTAACACCTCCAGCTGGCTCTGTATGCAAATGAAATGATTGACTTTTGTTTTCAGTTCACTTCAAATACCCAACTCTTCCTCTAATCACATCTTATCAACACATGAAAACTCCACGTTGGCCCTGATTGATTTACAAGCAACTGAAGACTTATTTATGAACTTCGTAAACGTTTGTGATGAGCAACTGAAGTTCTGGTGAGTAATTGAGTGAGTTTGGTTTTACGCCGCTTTTGGCAATATGCCAGCAATATTCTAGGCACACCAGAAATGAGCTTGTACCCATGTTGGGATTCGAACCCGGGTCTTCAGCTTGACGAGGGAAAGCTTAACCACTGGGCTACCCCATCGCCCCGACAACGTGGTAAGTACACCATCAGTCTGTACTACTTGATGAAACAACAACAGATGTATGTGGGCAGCCAAGTGGTGAAAGGGTCCTCTCGTCACGGCGGAGACCCGGGTTCGATCCCCATCTGAAGAAAATGTGTGGAGTCCATTTATGATGACCCCTCACCGTGATATTTCTGGAATATTGCTTAACGCGGCGTAAAACCACACTCACTCACTCCCTGACAACGGCAGTGGGGTTGTATGCTAGGTGCGAAACATGCCGAGGTATGTTCTGTGTGGAGATGTGTCCAGGTTGGCCCCGATGTTGGACACCAGCATGATCCTAGTGACGTCACGGATGTTGACGTGAGACTGGAGGAAGGTGGCCCGGCAGGGGTAGGTACCCGGCGCCGACTGACTGGCCTGGGTGTCCTGCGCCGCAGTGATGGCTTGACCAGATGCGTCCAGCAACACCACACTGGTGGTCACTACCCGGTCAGTCGACTCGTCCTTGCACGCAATCTAGAGTGAAGGGAAAACGGAACAGTAAAACACGTCAACCTGGATGTAAACTGAATCTCGCAGGACTTCATGGATCTGCTACTCATCACATTACCCAAATACAAGGACGTCCAGATCCTGAAGCTACTGCCAGTCTCTGGTGTTCGGGCAACTATGACGTCAACACTGTGACATGCAAACGTTTAGATCTCAGTAACCGCTCATTTTTGGACGTGACAGGAATCTGGAACATGTAATCTTTTTTAATCATACGCGAGGAATTATGCGCTTTTAGAAGGAATGACCACACTACATTACTATACAAACAACCCGCATCGATAATGAATGACGTATATAGGCATTTGAAATAAACACTTGTCTTTCTGAACAGACCTTGTGATATGACGGGGGTGATACACGGGCATTCATCAATACTACCCTTGCGTAGATGAGATAAAATCCTGGGTGTCTGATCACCACCGAGCCGTCGGGGGCAAGGTCCACGGAGTTCAAGAAGTTGATTTCTGTGTTGTAGCGCCAGTGCAGTCCAGGATTGTTGCCTGTAAGCCAATTGAAAAAAATTACATAACAAACAAATAGTTGTTTCCTGACATGAATAGGACAAAAATATTATATATTGTGCACACGAGATACTGAATATTGCTGGGTGCGGCGTTGAACAATAAAGAAAGAAACAAACAAACTGATGCCACGACTTCAAACGTGTTCTGCTGATATGTTACACACAACGGTAGGCCACATGTCGTCCTATTGGCTGGCGAAGTCTCGTGATAACTTGGGCGTTTAATAATTGTAAACTATGAGCGCACTGGTACGCAGCGGGTATGTGGTGTATATATACCAACGACAAAAAGTAACAAAAAGTAACAGGTGGTCAAAAAACACCTTGGTTTAACCGTATAATAACGCTCACGCAATGCCACGACTTGCTGAAAACCCATGTGTACACGCCGTTGTATATGCTGCAACAGGGAATAGGACGACCACAACACACCAGAGGTTTTAGTGTTCATCGAAACACTTTCATTCATTGGAGTCGTTATCTACAGCAGGGCAACACTCATGACTTGCTACGGAACGGTCATCCGCGTGTGAGTTTACGTCAGCAAGACAACTATCTACGGAATCGATCATCTGTTACATGAACAACAACTCCTGGTTTGAGGTGTGGTGCTGTGGCAGAACCGTACGCCAACAGTTGAGGGAGCACAACATCCAGCCTCCACATCCAGCGACACGCCAAATGTTGCTTCCACGTCACCGACAAGCAAGTCTAGTTACGTGTAGACAGCATCTGAGGTTCAGAAGACAACACCGGGACAACATACTGATCACTGATGACGTCGTCAGTTTGGGTGTCGAGATATAATGTAAAAAATGTCATCATAATTCAAGGGAGAGCACAACTCAATATTGTTAATGTCTTTGAATGGCCTACGCATCTCGGACGACATCGTTAGAGATCATGTTCTACCCTTTAGCGCTTCCATAGTTTCCAGCTTTGAACACTAATATGTACGTTTGCAGAACATAACGGAAAATAAGCACAACGTCTGTTATGAGTTGGGTTTCACTCCTCCGCCAGCGTTGCTCCAACAACGTCACGGCTGGGACCTAATACACAGTATCCATGCGGGAGTCGAACCCGAGTGTTCCGCCTGACGAGTGAACCACTAGACCACCCCGTGACTACTTTTAAACACATTTCTTACCATTTGGACGCCCTGACAATATAAGTTGATCTTTCCCTAATTTACAAGCATTGCATGTTCATAGCACAAGCAGGCTGTCACACCATCCCAACGTCCACCCTCATCACGTGACTTCACACCTCAACATGCACACAGCACAAGCACACCGTCACACCAAGCACACCGTCACACCATCCACCCCTGTGTCGAGCAGCGAGTGATACAGTACCGTCTGGAGTATGGTGAAGGGCAGGTGCGAGATGACAAGCTGGTTTGAGAGAAGATTCACTCCGGCTCGCAAGTCGATGTAGCATTTCAATCTCTAGAAAAAGAAACATAACAAACCGGATGTGAATCATAGTCCACAGCTAATGCAATCAAGGTGAAGCCAGCGCTGACAGGTGATTTCCATATACAGATACTGGCAAGGTGCATGCGGAAGTATGGCGACAGGCCCTGTGTAGAGCAGCCTTTGTAATTCAGCAGACGGAATTCAAATTAAGGTATAGTTTTTCAGCAAAATCAGTAAATACACTATGGTGTTCCTAGATTTTCTAGTCAAACGATCACTTGATTGCATGGTTTGTTTACGTCGCATGACAGGAGTTCTGCTGCGATGCGTCAGGCAATAAATACTGACTTTTAATGCAAATCTTGTGAACAGCGGTTGCCACCGGTAGGGCAGGATGTGCTTAGTCTTTTCGCGAACACCTGGTGTCATCACTCATTTTCTGTGGTCCTTTCATATAGTTTTCAGTTATTCTTGCCCTTGGCGCCAAATAGAATCTGTTTCCCCGGAAAATTAAGGAATACACCAAATACACCAGGGGCTGTGAATGATGCAAACGTAACTGCAGAAACTGTTGTTAAATACCATGGTGAAGACATGGCATGGATTACCATGTCGGTCATTGGTATTGTGTTTTCTGCAGTACATACCTGAAGGGTGTACGGCCCCTGACTATTTGTCATAATCATTTGTATCTTGTTAACAGTAAGTTCGTTTTGTAGGTTTGAACATTGGCAGCAAAACACTGAGCTTTTCCGACGCCCTGGTTCGTTTTGGAAACGTTAGAACCAAATGTTCACAGAAAAAACGTTTCCGGAATCATACAAATTCACGTGAATGAAACGTTTTCAAAAGCATTTCTGGGATATTTAACAAAAACATTTTAGAAATGTTATAATCAAATGTTCACAGTTAATGTTAATGGTTATAGAACCATACACAATAAAATGGTTATGGAACCATACACAATATAACATTTTTTAAAAGCATTTCTGGAATATTTTAGAAAAAAATATTTGAAACGTTATGACCAAATGTTTCCGGAAAGTGTTTCTTAAACGTTTCTGGAACCATTCAAAATCACGTGAATAAAACATTTTTTAAAACATCTTCGGAACATTTCGTGAAATGTTTCGGGATGTTTTATAACATTTCCGTGGCTATTCTCGTGCTTTGACGTTCTATATTACCTCGCTCGCTTGTCACCAGGTCGGCATCAGCATGTTGGATGGCCTGTAATATAGGGTCAAGGTTCAAATATACAAAACAATTGTCAAGGAAATAACACAACATTACAATTTGGTTTCGCATGCCACGCATTATGTCTTGTGATCAAACAAACCACATGGAAATAGATCTATGTAAGGCTGCAGCCGTCTTGTCGTGTGTCCAAGTTCATATGTTATCAATTAATAGTTATATACATGCAGAGTAATGTTCATCTACAAACACAGTCACTCAGAAATAGGTTCATGGATGTTTGGTGTGAAACGGAATAAACGTCTCAACTGTATGTTTGTTGTTATTTTATCCAAAAGAATCCCTGATGCCCTCAAGTGAAATATGTGATGAGATATACAAACTTGTTTGACATCGTGTTCGACGTCCGGATTATTCTGCCCGCCTCCGGCACCAACGTTCATCACCACACCCACCAGTGCGCCTAGCAGGATGATGTTCCAAGACACCGCCATGACAGCGACAACCTTCATGCTTGGAGTCATGAATACAGACGGGTTCTGGCTCTGCAACATGCAGCAAGGTTTACCTCACATTTTCGTAGGAAAATAGATATGAATAGAAACATATACCCACAATAGCTCTCAGTAAATATAGTCATAATGGTTTTCAGTAAATAGTATCTGAAGAGGCGAACCAGGATTCGAGCCCACAATCATTGGTTTCTGCGTGCCCAAGGGACGCAACTCTGCACAGCGAATTGCGGTGAAGTAAACGACTAGGTCACCCGTGCCCCCGTATTCTCAAGAAATGTGAAACGGAGATCATATCTTAATTCAACACTGAATGAAAACCTAACACCGCCCTGACTCCCCTTCACACGAAATGACTACAAACAACCATACATTGTGAAGTGGCCACAACCATACATAGCGCAGCGGTTAGATAGACCCGTCAGCAACTGTATGTCCACGACATGCCCCAGGTAAACCACGTCCGATATATTATTACAATAGCCGACCACAGAGTGATATGACAACAGGCAGTATTTCACCACACACTTCCCTGGTGGGGCAAAAAGCTGCCCACTGCATATTTGTCACCTTGTAGTAGATCAATGAAAGACTTCATGCAAACCTTTGTTCTGTAGTCAATAATTCTCCGCACATTTCATCATCAGTAGATCGTCCCAGAAACCTGCACGATAACGTATCTGGATACTGAAGGTATAATTGTTCTAAAATTAGACACACGTAACATTCTCAAAGAGAGCTAAAAATAGAACCACGTCACTGACTCCTTGTGACTCCCACAGCCTCGACATGTGTTTAAACATGACCAAGACTCCACGTCACAGCTATGAAAGACACGTGACATTGTATGATCCAACTATACGCATTCGCCAAGCAGGACAGGAGCCTTGTTGATCTGTTGTATGTGTACAGATGTGTGACGTCATCAGTTGTGAGTTCAGGGCGTTAGGGTTGTGTTCCTCACTACTCTGATGACGAGGAAACTGAAACATGTCGGCTTTAGAGTCATCAGGTAGCGCAACAGAGATCTGATCTACATCTGATCTGAAATTACAACATGATTGACATGATCTCCCGCCCTACTCTGTTGATAGAAAGCTCATTTTTAAGCGATTCAGTCTGGGCATCTGGTGTCTCATTGTCTGGGCACCTGGTGTCTCATTGTCTGGGCACCTGGTGTCTCATTGTCTAGGCACCTGATGTCTCATTGTCTGGGCACCTGGTGTCTCATTGCCTAATGTAGCTGGTGTCTCATTGTCTGGGCACCTGGTGTCTCATTTTCTAGACACCTGATGTCTCATTGTCTAGGCACCTGATGTCTCATTGTCTAGGCACCTGATGTCTCATTGTCTGGGCACCTGGTGTCTCATTGTCTGGGCACCTGGTGTCTCATTGTCTAGACACCTGATGTCTCATTGTCTAGGCACCTGGTGTCTCATTGTCTAGGCACCTGATGTCTCATTGTCTGGGCACCTGGTGTCTCATTGTCTGGGCACCTGGTGTCTCATTGTCTAGACACCTGATGTCTCATTGTCTGGGCACCTGGTGTCTCATTGCCTAATGTACCTGGTGTGTCATTGTCTGGGCACCTGGTGTCTCATTGTCTAGACACCTGATGTCTCATTGTCTAGGCACCTGATATCTCATTGTCTGGGCACCTGATGTCTCATTGTCTGGGCACCTGGTGTCTCATTGTCTGGGCACCTGATGTCTCATTGTCTAGACACCTGGTGTCTCATTGTCTAGGCACCTGATGTCTCATTGTCTAGGCACCTGGTGTCTCATTGTCTGGGCACCTGGTGTCTCATTGTCTGGGCTCCTGGTGTCTCATTGTCTGGGCACCTGGTGTCTCATTGTCTAGGCACTTGGTGTCTCATTGTCTAGGCACTTGGTGTCTCATTGTCTAGGCACCTGGTGTCTCATTGTCTGGGCACCTGGTGTCTCATTGCTTAAGGCACCTGGTGTCTCATTGTCTGGGCACCTGGTGTCTCATTGTCTAGGGCACCTGGTGTCTCATTGTCTGGGCACCTGGCGTCTCATTGTCTAGGCACCTGGTGTCTCATTGCCTAAGGCACTTGGTGTCTCATTGTCTGGGCACCTGGTGTCTCATTGCCTGGGCGCCTGGTGTCTCATTGCCTGGGCACCTGGTGTCTCATTGTCTGGGCAACTGTTGTCTCATTGTCTAGGCACCTGATGTCTCATTGTCTAGGCACCTGGTGTCTCATTGTCTGGGCACCTGGTGTCTCATTGTCTGGGCTCCTGGTGTCTCATTGTCTGGGCACCTGGTGTCTCATTGTCTAGGCACTTGGTGTCTCATTGTCTAGGCACTTGGTGTCTCATTGTCTAGGCACCTGGTGTCTCATTGTCTGGGCACCTGGTGTCTCATTGCTTAAGGCACCTGGTGTCTCATTGTCTGGGCACCTGGTGTCTCATTGTCTGGGCACCTTGTGTCTCATTGTCTGGGCACCTGGTGTCTCATTGTCTGGGCACCTGGTGTCTCATTGTCTAGGGCACCTGGTGTCTCATTGTCTGGGCACCTGGCGTCTCATTGTCTAGGCACCTGGTGTCTCATTGCCTAAGGCACTTGGTGTCTCATTGTCTGGGCACCTGGTGTCTCATTGCCTGGGCACCTGGTGTCTCATTGCCTGGGCACCTGGTGTCTCATTGCCTGGGCAACTGTTGTCTCATTGTCTAGGCACCTGGTGTATCATTGCCTAAGGCACTTGGTGTCTCATTGTCTGGGCACCTGGTGTCTCATTGTCTGGGCACTTGGTGTCTCATTGTCTGGGCACCTGGTGTCTCATTGTCACGGCACCTGGTGTCTCATTGCCTAAGGCACCTGGTGTCTCATTGTCTGGGCACCTGGTGTCTCATTGCCAAAGGCACTTGGTGTCTCATTGTCTGGGCACCTGGTGTCTCATTGTCTGGGCACCTGGTGTCTCATTGTCTGCGCACCTGGTGTCTAATTGCCTGCGCACCTGGTGTCTAATTGCTTAAGGCACCTGGTGTCTAATTGCCTGCGCACCTGGTGTTTCATTGCCTAGGCCTCTGGGGCCTCTTTAACTGCGCACCTGGTGTCTCATTGCCTAGGCACCTGGTGTTTCATTGCCTAGGCGCCTGTTGTCTCATTGTCTGCGCACCTGTTTTCTAATTGCCTAGGCACCTGGTGTCTCATTGTCTGCGCACCTTGTGTCTCGAATGTACAGTTCTGACACTGTCGTCATGGTTCTAAATTATACGTCATGGTTCTAAATTATACAGACATTACATTGTGTTTGTCATTACAATGCAATCTCGTTTCCGTGTCCTCCATAGCCTGACCGGCAACAAAAAGTATTCACTTGAAAATTTGATTTGACCGAACAATAAAAGAAAGATTGAGGTATGAATCGAAAACCGATGTGGCAACTTTAATACACAAAGTTAATTGACAGACGATTTGTTTCGCTGAAAGAAAACATTCATACACAACTTACGACGGATGATTGATATCTTATTTTTATTTTTCGTTTAACAAAAATAATGAAGAAATTCAACAACAATATTGTAAAACATGTTCCCACGCGCTACACCAGGTAGGCCTCCAGGTAGTTGTACCTGGGTTGCAGCACAAGACCACACGGCTTGGTGACCCTCACAAACACCTGGTCACCCCCCTCCATCTGGAACACCCCCTGGGCGCTGCTGGGGACGTTGCAGACTTTGTCAGCATCCCCGCACTGGGACGACTTGTTCTCCAGCAGCAGCATCTCCTGACCGCCTCGCCGTCGGTACACCTGCAGCAACAGCACAGACTCCTTCGTCGCCGCACTCGCCTTCGTGTCGGCGAACACCACTTTAGAGTTGACGTAGTACAAGCCTGCACGTGCAAACTGTATGTGTGTCCCCGGGGAGGTCAAGGTCAGGTGCCCGTTAATCAGAGCATCCTCTCCACTCCACTTCAGGAGCTGGTTCTCACCCTCTGCGGGGGAAAGACTTGTGTTACGTTAATATAGCACAGCTAAAGGAACATATAACTCACTGTTATTTAGAAATGTTTCCGTCGAATGTTTGCGAGTGAATACTTTACATGATACCCTCTTCACAAAATAGCATACATCTTCACCGTGATCTGTTGATCACCTGACTACCACTGACGTTACAGTGTGAATACTGTTCACAATATTCCAGGTATATGATGACAAAGTGTAGATAATCCAGACTGGCCCGGTCAAACCAGTGAGCAACATATACGATAACCCGATCAACAAACAGAGCCTGAACTCTTACAACAAGCCATGGCGTGCAGGGAGTTTACCCTACTCCATCAGGGACTGCATAGCGTGGTGCTGCATAGTGTGGTGCTACATAGCGTGGTGCTACACAGTGTGGTGCTACATAGTGTGGTGCTACATAGCGTGGTGCTACACAGTGTGGTGCTACATAGCGTGGTGCTACATAGCGTGGTGCTACATAGTGTGGTGCTACATAGTGTGGTGCTACATATTGTGGTGCTACACAGTGTGGTGCTACATAGTGTGGTGCTACATAGTGTGGTGCTACATAGTGTGGTGCTACACAGTGTGGTGCTACATAGCGTGGTGCTACATAGTGTGGTGCTACATAGCGTGGTGCTACATAGTGTGGTGCTACACAGTGTGGTGCTACATAGTGTGGTGCTACACAGTGTGGTGCTACATAGTGTGGTGCTACATAGTGTGGTGCTACATAGCGTGGTGCTACATAGTGTGGTGCTACATAGTGTGGTGCTACATAGTGTGGTGCTACATAGTGTGGTGCTACATATTGTGGTGCTACATAGTGTGGTGCTACATAGTGTGGTGCTACATAGTGTGGTGCTACATAGTGTGGTGTGGTGCTACATAGTGTGGTGCTACATAGTGTGGTGCTACATAGTGTGGTGCTACAAAGTGTGGTGCTACATAGTGTGGTGCTACATAGTGTGGTGCTACATAGTGTGGTGCTACAAAGTGTGGTGCTACATAGTGTGGTGCTACATAGTGTGGTGCTACATAGTGTGGTGCTACATAGTGTGGTGCTACACAGTGTGGTGCTACACAGTGTGGTGCTACATAGTGTGGTGCTACATAGTGTGGTGCTACACAGTGTGGTGCTACATAGTGTGGTGCTACATAGTGTGGTGCTACATAGTGTGGTGCTACACAGTGTTGTGCTACATAGTGTGGTGCTACATAGTGTGGTGTGGTGCTACATAGTGTGGTGCTACATAGCGTGGTGCTACATAGCGTGGTACTACATAGCGTGGTGCTACATAGTGTGGTGCTACATAGCGTGGTACTACATAGCGTGGTGCTACATAGTGTGGTGCTACATAGCGTGGTGCTACATAGTGTGGTGCTACATAGTGTGGTGCTACATAGTGTGGTGCTACATAGTGTGGTACTACATAGCGTGGTGCTACATAGTGTGGTGCTACATAGTGTGGTGCTACATATTGTGGTGCTACATAGTGTGGTACTACATAGCGTGGTGCTACATAGTGTGGTGCTACATAGTGTGGTGCTACATAGTGTGGTGCTACATAGTGTGGTGTGGTGCTACATAGTGTGGTGCTACATAGTTTGGTGCTACATAGTGTGGTGCTACATAGCGTGGTGCTACATAGTGTGGTGCTACATAGTGTGGTACTACATAGTGTGGTGCTACATAGTGTGGTGCTACATAGTGTGGCGCTACATAGTGTGGTGCTACATAGTGTGGTGCTACATAGTGTGGTGCTACATAGTGTGGTGCTACATAGTGTGGTGCTACATAGTGTGGTGTGGTGCTACATAGTGTGGTGCTACATAGCGTGGTGCTACATAGCGTGGTGCTACACAGTGTGGTGCTACATAGTGTGGTGCTACATAGTGTGGTGCTACATAGTGTGGTGCTACATATTGTGGTGCTACATATTGTGGTGCTACATAGTGTGGTGCTACATAGTGTGGTGCTACATAGTGTGGTGCTACATATTGTGGTGCTACATATTGTGGTGCTACACAGTGTGGTGCTACATAGTGTGGTGCTACATAGCGTGGTGCTACATAGCGTGGTGCTACACAGTGTGGTGCTACATAGTGTGGTGCTACATAGTGTGGTGCTACATAGTGTGGTGCTACATATTGTGGTGCTACACAGTGCACTGAATGTTTGCAGCTGGTGACTTACTTGCTTTAGAGTTGTTGTCTTGAAGGTCAAGGTCGACATGGACAGCGGTTCTCTTCGGCATGTTCTTGTATCTCTCTGCTGATGCTGTGGAAACAATATAAACAGAAGTAAAATAAAAACGTCACAAATAATTAACACAATAACTATCAGTCTGATCAAACACAGAACACATTACTTCCTGTGTATAATGACTGCAGCATTATAACTTTCTGTTCTATTTCTGGTCTCGTACGAGTCACTAAAGTTATTTCCTTATCGCGACCTCAGTACAAACAGATCCCTTATCACCCTGCATCGTAACCTCTGTAAGTATCTTATAATAAATCATTCACACGCAGCCGCGGTTACCGTATCCCTGTGCTGCTCCCATTAACGCTGTTCATATCGACTTGTCACTGTGTGTCGCGACATAACATAGTAGAGTTTACATTAAGGAAAAGATAGCAGGTCCTACCACACCCCCTATCATTTTCCCCCTGAGGTCTATCCGTGAGTGAGTATGGTTTTACGCCGCTTTCAGCAATATCACAGCGGAGGACACTAGAAATGGGCTTCACACATTGTACCCATGTCGGGAATCGAACCCTGGTCTTCGGCGTGATGAGCGAACGCTTTAACAACTAGGCTACCCGACCGCCCCTCTACCCGTGAAGATCCGGGTAGAGTAGGTCTTCAACAACCCATGCTTGCCGTAAAGGGCGACAATGCTTATCGTAAGATGTCATCGTATCTCAATATGCGTGGATCCATGCTCATGATATCAAAGTAGAGCCCACAACAGTTCTGAGTCACGTGATTGGATTTGAACAACGGACCGTCTGATCACAGGTCGGACGCCTTGTCCACGTGACCAAAGAGTTTAACCCCGTCAGCAAGATGACAAGATCATCTGTGGGATGACTCCACGTCCTGCTACAATATTAATTACAGGATTGTCTGGTCCAGACTCGATTATTTACAGACAGCCGTCATATAGATGAAATATTGGTGAGTGCGGCGTTAAACAACAAACACACAAACAAACACACAGACATAGAAGGAAGTGATGGAGAAACTTGGGCCTACCCTTTGCATGGTCATGCTTGTAACGCTTCAGGACGTACTGAAACACAGAGAACACGTTCATTAGCCACAACATGACGTCAAGATGTGTCACACAAAGCGTACTAGAGACACCTTCAATCTAATTGTTTACTTGTGTATTTTCCTGAATAAGGGGGGATTTTGTTTGTTTTTTGTTTACCGCCCCTCTCAGCAATATTCCAGCTATATGACGGCGGTCGGGAAATAATCGAGTTGGGGCCAAAAAATCCAGTGACTGACATCATGAGCATCGATCCATGCATATGGGATACGATGACATGCATCAATGAAGTCAGCGAGCCTCGCCACCAGAACGAGTTCGTCCCCTCTTACGACAAGCATAATCGCCATTTACAGCAAGCATGGTTTGCTTAAGACCTGTTATACCCCGGATATTCTCGGGTAGAGTGACGGGGTGAGGCGGGTTACAAAGTCAGGCTGGATAATTACATGACAACGAGGACACAATCGCAGGGTATCTTAAATAGGTTTTCTGGGTCCACACCAATTCCAGAGGGGGAATTATGTCAGAGCGAATATACATTGTACCCCCGGGCGGGTCACTACACAGAACTACAATCACCTTCTGTATGAGAAGCGTGTGGTTCTTGGAGCAGCACAAGTCTCCCTCCTTGATGTCGAACTTGTAAATGTTATCACGTCTGTCATCATCAGTAAGATACACATCCATACACTTCAGACAGTTGTCGTCACTAGGAGCTGACAGTGGCTTGTCATGCTTGACTGCACACCCCACAACAAGTATCGTGATCAAAAGTAACACATCCAATATTGAAAATATGGCAACAACTTTCTTCCAAAACGGATCTTGTAAAGATGTAGTTTTGTAGCTTTTCTCCCCCTGACTCTCTGGAATGGAAACATCATTTGACGTGTCGTCTTCTGTTTGTCTGAGTGGTACAATAACAGTGTACACATTATTTGCATCGTTACCCACGACCTGATTGTAGCTGGGAAGGTCGTCTTGTACGTCTCGTGTCTGTGGCAACTTAGATTTATCAATCAGAGGTTCTTCATCAGGTGGAGCTGTCTTACATGTAATCACTGCCTCGAGAGGAATTGTCTTGTCACGAACACCCGGTGCCGGATTCAGCGCTACTGGTGGCTGTGCGTCAGCGTTCACCCTGTGGATGTGACCGTTGTCCTTCATGAAGGGCGTGGCACAGTCACCAGACCCGCCTTTACTATCTGGTGGAGTTGTAGATGTCCCATTGTCGACAGTACTGTCGTCCGACAACCCCCAATCGGAGCTAGCGGTGTTCACGTCCTTGTGTTTAGCTGGGGAGATGTTAGAATTAGGAACCCCATTATATAAGTATGGGAGATTGTTTTGAAACACAGGGTTCAACCCCAGAGCTCCGGCCGGCAGAACATCCACCATAATTGACACTCGCCTATCACCTATACCTTTTACACAGCAGAGCTAGCCGCGGCATCGAGAGACTAGTCCGTCAACACACAACGCACAACTTGTGTTCGTTGTATAGATCCGCCCACAGCGACTCTCGACCAACGACAGTTGGGCAATTCAAACCGAAACTGGGTGAGCGAATACATATACAACATATAGATCTATACAACAAATGGCCAGGACTAAAAGAAAGTTCGTTATATGCTCAGGTCGTTATAAGAGTGTTCGTTATTAACCTAGTTTACTGTAAACGTTTATCAGAGACGTGAAGTAATATGATGTTACAGCGAACAGAAAGTCGTGCACTGGCTTGTAGCTGATACACTGGGGTTGTCGACAGGCAGCTGGGCTCACGGCACAGCCTATTTTTATACTGCTGGTAAGATTACATGGTTCTTAAAATGGACTTATTCCCGGAGAATTGGGATTTCCAAGCTTCACACAGATCGCGTGACGCACGCAGGAAATCAATGAACGTATGAGCTGTCTAGCTGAACAATCCATGCATGTGTTCCTGTTTCAAGGATTAATCATTTGAAACCCATTTTAACATTTCGATTGAGTAGAAAGTACTGCGTCGTTGCAATTGAATAGGACTGGTCCTGATAAGGGGAAAATACTTCCCTACAACTACATAACATCAGCCACACAGAGACACAGACAGACAGACAGACAGAGACAGACACACACACACACACAGACAGACACACACAGACAGACAGACAGACACACACACAGACAGACAGACACACATACACAGACAGACACGCACACAGACATACACAGACAGACACACACACAGACAGACACACACACAGACACACACACAGACGGACAGACACACACACAGACATACACACACACAAACATACACACACATACATACATACAGACAGACACACATACACACACATACACAGACAGACACACACACAGACATACACACAGACAGACACACATACACAGACAGACACACACACATACACACACAGACATACACACATACAGAGACAGACACACACACAGACACACATAGAGACAGACACACACACACGCAAACACACAGACAGACACACATTTATAGGGCATATTCTAGGTCGCGATGACCTGACCCCCGTCGCGAGCACACATACTGCTGATTACGTGACGCACGGGACTGACACAACGGTGGTTCAATGGTCGCCGTGTAGTCGGCGTATCGGTGGATGTCGTCATGGTCGGGAAGAACGTATTGTCAAATGTGTATTGATGTCATTATGATAACAAAGTATTAATAGCCACAGAAATATCGACTGTTCCCACCGGTGCGCTGCATAAAACATGTTGTCAATATAACAACAGTGTGTGCATGTGTGGCTGCAGTATTGACGGGTTAATAAAGGATAATGACGATTCCAGACGCAGTAGTAGTATTTGTCTACCCTTGATTCACTCGTTTATTGAAACTGTACCTGACGTTCCACACAAACAACTTTCAAATCGATGTCTGATAACACGGCACGAGTTACCCCCCTTAGAAGTGTTTGAAATAGGCCAATTTGAATTTTTAAATCTCACTTAACGGCTATCTGAAAGTGAATTAACGCCGGACCCATCGACTCTGTACATGATGACTCACACGTGAACAGGTGATCACGTGAGCGAGGAATTTGTCCTTGATGTATATATTACGGAGGAATAAAAACTCCTATGTCGAGATTGACCAAGGGAAGGAAATACAGTCATCGTCCCGGGAATAGTGTTCCCCAGGATCAAATACCCCGGGTATATAGAAGTCCTGTTCCCCAGGATCCAATACCCCGGGTATATCGAGTCCTGTTCCCCAGGATCCAATACCCCGGGTATATAGAAGTCCTGTTCCCCAGGATCCAATACCCCGGGTATATCGAGTCCTGTTCCCCAGGATCCAATACCCCGGGTATATCGAGTCCTGTTCCCCAGGATCCAATACCCCGGGTATATAGAAGTCCTGTTCCCCAGGATCCAATACCCCGGGTATATCGAGTCCTGTTCCCCAGGATCCAATACCCCGGATATATCGTGTCCTGTTCCCTAGGATCCAATACTCCGGGTATATCGAGTCCTGTTCCCCAGGATCCAATACCCCGGGTATATAGAAGTCCTGTTCCCCAGGATCCAATACCCCGGATATATCGTGTCCTGTTCCCTAGGATCCAATACTCCGGGTATATCGAGTCCTGTTCCCCAGGATCCAATACCCCGGGTATATCGAGTCCTGTTCCCCAGGATCCAATACCCCGGATATATCGTGTCCTGTTCCCTAGGATCCAATACTCCGGGTATATCGAGTCCTGTTCCCCAGGATCCAATACCCCGGGTATATCGAGTCCTGTTCCTCAGGATCCAATACCCCGGGTATATCGAGTCCTGTCCCCCAGGATCTAATACTCCGGGTATATCGAGTTCTGTTCCCAAGGATCCAATACTCCGGGTATATCGAGTCCTGTTCCCCAGGATCCAATACCCCGGGTATATCGAGTCCTGTTCCTCAGGATCCAATACCCCGGGTATATCGAGTCCTGTCCCCCAGGATCCAATACTCCGGGTATATCGTGTCCTGTTCCCCAGGATCCAATACCCCGGGTATATCAAGTCCTGTTCCTCAGGATCCAATACTCCGGGTATATCGAGTCCTGTCCCCCAGGATCCAATACTCCGGGTATATCGAGTCCTGTTCCCAAGGATCCAATACTCCGGGTATATCGAGTCCTGTTCCCCAGGATCCAATACCCCGGGTATATCGAGTCCTGTTCCTCAGGATCCAATACCCCGGGTATATCGAGTCCTGTCCCCCAGGATCCAATACTCCGGGTATATCGTGTCCTGTTCCCCAGGATCCAATACCCCGGGTATATCGAGTCCTGTTCCTCAGGATCCAATACCCCGGGTATATCGAGTCCTGTCCCCCAGGATCCAATACTCCGGGTATATCGAGTCCTG
Source organism: Haliotis rufescens (assembly GCF_023055435.1). Classification (NCBI taxonomy): domain Eukaryota; kingdom Metazoa; phylum Mollusca; class Gastropoda; order Lepetellida; family Haliotidae; genus Haliotis; species Haliotis rufescens. The sequence continues at coordinate 2,485,181 of NW_025964346.1, forward strand.
TTCCTCAGGATCCAATACTCCGGGTATAAAAGATCAAAATAATATGTATATACTTTGTGATTGAGCAGGTAACCTACAACAATGTTCATATTTATAGCAGTTAGATAAACCTTTGACGAGAAAATACAAATCAAGTAATATATATTTATATCCTTGTTCGGGGCTCTATATTTCCTATAATCCCCTTCAGCATGTATTTATATGTGCAAGCGATTGATAATACTAGTTTAGGACACATCGTAATTATGAAGAGCCGTGTACCATGCATTAAATGTCAGCTCGCGACGGAGCTTGGCGCACGTGCATCAGCGTCAGAGAACGCATTCCTCGTGCATCACGCAAGGGCGACCCACGCAGTATAAATACAGACAACAATGAGTTGTGGTTTATTTTTCAAAAATGTTCCACAACAGAATATTTTGTTAAAGTTTAAAAGAAGGGATGAGTTTGAAGAAGGGGAATATCGTCGTAACTCTCCATTCCTTAAAATAATGGGCCTCTGCTCTGTCATTTTTAAGGAATGGAGAGTTACCCGGACATTCCCCTCTACAACACAGCCACGGAAGGAAGAATGCTCTCCTCGTTTAAACGTTACATTGTACAGATGTTTTGTTTGGTTTTTGTTTAACACTCAGAGATATTTCAGCGATATGACGGCGGTCTGTAAAAAATAGCGTCCGGACCACACAATCCAGTGATTGATGTCATGAGCATCGACCCACGCAATTGGAACAGGAGGATTGGTTGGGTCACTTCCTGAATGAAAGTCACATTTTCAGTGGTATCAAATTTCGTTTATGTTTCAGTGTTTTCTTTTGAAGTTATTTGTATGCATAAAGTGTTTAATAAAAATACAGTAAGTATTGTATATCTTTTTGCGGGATCATTCGTAAATAATTTACTACTCCGGTAGGCCAGGTATATCCAATCTGAGGGGGACAAGACGATCAGTCGGTCAGTGGTGAGTAAAGTACGGGGTCACCGAACTATTTTAGCAGGACCCCTTGTAAATAAGATCATAAATAAATATTTCTGTAAATACATCCAAGCAGAGAAGGACAAGAGGATAGCAATAATATTGTCATTTGAATTTAAGGGCTGGGATTTTGTATCGAACTTCCTGCTGCCAAAAAACATATTTATTTTACGCAAAACCCTGAGCCTGAATATTTCAAAATAAAAACACCTGGCAGCAATGTAATTTTTGTGGCAGGCAATTTCTTTTCTTTTTTAAAGTCTGAAGTTGAATTATTTTTTTAGGGTATTTTCGGGGATATTTCCCCCCCCCCCCCCCCCCCCCCCCCCGATAAAGTCCTTTATTGTGCGCGAGAAAGAGCTCCCCTGCGATAAACGTACATGGATCTAGACCAGTAAGGACACACGAGTTATCTCCCTTCCACTACACTGCTTCTCTCAACAGCCGCTGACAAGATTAGAGTTCAGCTTAGTTTATACGACATAATTAGTAGGTATGATTCTAATAGTGGTATTTGTTTGTAAGGTTTATAGTACTGACCTTTTGATGAATTATTTACAGAGGCATTCTATTGTTGGAGAAACGGGTCAATAAGCACACGTTTCATGGATGATGTTACCAGCATTGGGCAGGTGCGTGTTAGGAAGTCCAGAAGTGGCTGATGAAGTTTTTTGTGTATATTTGTTTTAATTTCATTTTAGGTTTTTACGTATATTTATTATATATATAACTAGTTGTCAGTTTCAGTCAGCTATAACAAAGTGTATCAGCACATGAACTGACAGAACTGCTCAGACCAGCAAAGCATAAAAGCATACTTTTAAATCAGGTGAGTTAAATGGTTATAATCTCTATCTTGTGTTGTATTAAAATAATACAGTATGTTTAAAGTGTTATATGAAGTAAACTAAATGTATGTAATCTAACATAAATGTTGATTATGTCTAATTATTTAAATCTACATAAGAGAAGCTAAACACCTATACTTTATCACTAAAATGTATTCTATCACTTCAAAGAAATATGTGTGAAAGGGTATTACTTCAAGAGTGTCTTAAAAAGCTTTGTAATGTACAGATTCAGATGTAACACATGCAAATCAATAAAATGTGTGTATTACTTTGTTCAATATATTTAATGTTAAGTAGTGTTTTAGTCTATGTATTGTTTATTCAGATCATCTATGGTGTTGCCAGACGTGTGGCAGTTGGGACCCACACCCTTGTATCACCCACAGGGTATGCCTTGTGTTATTTTTATTTGTCTAAGACTTACAATGTAATCTAATTGTGATGACCACATTAAATGTAAGATCATATCATTAATTTCTGTCTTAAAGTACTGTATATGTTGATGCAGAATGTGTATGTATATATTATAGTCAAATGAAAGTCAAGGAGTTATCTCCCTTGAATGTCGGTATTGTGGATCATGTATATTACTGTATATGTTCTAGTATAATCGTTTAAGGTTCAGTCTATCTTGTGTTTAGTGGATGACTGATATATGTAAATACTTACTTCTAATAAGCCTATGATATGTATCTAGCATTAATGATAATGTTTCACTTATTAGGGTGTATGATATCTACATCCTTGATCACACTCATCGCATCGCAATAAAGACCTCAACCCCGTAGTGTGTGTTTGTTCGCTCTAAAAAGACATTCACTGAACTGCTGGACAGACGTAATGGGAACCGGTATCTACAAAAACATATCCACACAGACGTAACGGGAACCGGTCTCCGTGCAGAATGTACAAATACATGTCCACACAGACGTAATGGGAACCGGTCTCCGTGCAGAATGTACAAATACATGTCCACACAGACGTAATGGGAACCGGTCTCCGTGCAGAATGTACAAATACATGTCCACATAGACGTAATGGGAACCGGTCTCCGTGCAGAATGTACAAATACATGTCCACACAGACGTAATGGGAACCGGTCTCCGTGCAGAATGTACAAATACATGTCCACACAGACGTAATGGGAACCGGTCTCCGTGCAGAACTTACAAATACATGTCCACACAGACGTAATGGGAACCGGTCTCCGTGCAGAATGTACAAATACATGTCCACACAGACGTAATGGGAACCGGTCTCCGTGCAGAACTTACAAATACATGTCCACACAGACGTAATGGGAACCGGTATCCGTGCAGAATGTACAAATACATGTCCACACAGACGTAATGGGAACCGGTCTCCGTGCAGAATGTACGAATACATGTCCACACAGACGTAATGGGAACCGGTCTCCGTGCAGAATGTACGAATACATGTCCACACAGACGTGATTGGAACCGGCATCCGTGCAGAATGTACAAATACATGTCCACACAGACGTAATGGGAACCGACATCCGCGCAGAATGTACAAATACATGTCCACACAGACGTGATGGGAACCGGTCTCCGTGCAGAACTTACAAATACATGTCCACACAGACGTAATGGGAACCGGTCTCCGTGCAGAATGTACAAATACATGTCCACACAGACGTAATGGGAACCGACATCTGCGCAGAATGTACAAATACATGTCGACACAGACGTGATAGGAACCGGTCTCCGTGCAGAATGAACAAATACATGTCCACACAGACGTAATGGGAACCGGTCTCCGTGCAGAATGTACAAATACATGTCCACACAGACGTAATGGGAACCGGTCTCCGTGCAGAATGTACAAATACATGTCCACACAGACATGATGGGAACCGGTATCCGTACAGAATGTACAAATACATGTCCACACAGACGTAATGGGAACCGGTCTCCGCGCAGAATGTACAAATACATGTCAACACAGACGTAATGGGAACCGGTCTCCGTGCAGAATGTACAAATACATGTCCACACAGACGTAATGGGAACCGGTATCCGTACAGAATGTACAAATACATGTCCACACAGACGTAATGGGAACCGGTCTCCGTGCAGAACTTACAAATACATGTCCACACAGACGTAATGGGAACCGGTCTCCGTGCAGAATGTACAAATACATGTCCACACAGACGTGATGGGAACCGGTATCCCTACAGAATGTACAAATACATGTCCACACAGACATAATGGGAACCGGTCTCCGTGCAGAACTTACAAATACATGTCCACACAGAAGTAATGGGAACCGGTCTCCGTGCAGAATGTACAAATACATGTCCACACAGACGTGATGGGAACCGGTCTCCGTGCAGAATGTACAAATACATGTCCACACAGACGTGATGGGAACCGGTCTCTGTGCAGAATGTACAAATACATGTCCACACAGACGTAATGGGAACCGGTCTCCGTGCAGAATGTACAAATACATGTCCACACAGACGTGATGGGAACCGGTCTCCGTGCAGAATGTACAAATACATGTCCACACAGACGTAATGGGAACCGACATCCGTGCAGAACTTACAAATACATGTCCGTACAGACGTAATGGGAACCGGTATCCGTGCAGAATTTACAAATACATGTCCACACAGACGTAATGGGAACCGGCATCCGTGCAGAACTTACAAATACATGTCCACACAGACGTAATGGGAACCGGTCTCCGTGCAGAATGTACAAATACATGTCCTCACAGACGGGGATGTATGCATAAGGGAATATAACTTACTTGACAAGCGACCGGGGCTTCAGGAGCACTTTATTCCAGAATGAGACCACCCTGACTTTAATTGTAATGCTTCGGGGATAACTGCCCAGCACACCGTATACAAGGTGATCAGAGGCAGAACGTTTATCATTCGGTAATGTACAAAACGTATTGTGACCGCCATTATCCGCTCCGAGGCATCCGAGGATCTCATTCAACAAGTATAACAGTATTATGAGCAAGTATAACAGTATTATCAGCAAGTATAACAGTATTTTCAACTATTATAACAGTATTTTCAACAAGTATAACAGTATTATGAGCAAGTATAACAGTATTATCAGCAAGTATAACAGTATTATCAGCAAGTATAACAGTATTTTCAACAAGTATAACAGTATTTTCAACAAGTATAACAGTATTATGAGCAAGTATAACAGTATTATCACCAAGTATAACAGTATTTTCAGCAAGTATAACAGTATTTTCAGCAAGTATAACAGTGTTATCAGCAAGTATAACAGTATTATCAGCAAGTATAACAGTATTATCAGCTTATATTAGAATATTATCAGCATATATTAGAATATTATCAGCAAGTATAACAGTATTATCAGCTTATATTAGAATATTATCAGCATATATTAGAATATTATCAGCAAGTATAACAGTATTATCAGCTTATATTAGAATATTATCAGCAAGTATAACAGTATCATCAGCATATATTAGAATATGAATTCCATATATAATAATCTTAGGTCACACGAAATATTTTCTCGAATATTTAAATACAGTTCAAATAAGAAAGGTGATCAATTTTGACCTTGTCGTACCCCAATATCACAAGGGAAAAACGGCAAAAACGTGGCCTTACACGTACGACACAAGATTAAATATATTGATACATATTATGAATAGTTCGATAACATTTACAAGCAATAATATATCTCGCCATTTTTTAGACTGAGACCATGTCTCCAAACTGTATCAAGAGATTTACTTAAGTCAATGAAAGCACAAAACAATTTTCTTTTGACATGTAGGAACATATCAATTTGAGCCATCAGTACGTATTAATTGTCTATGAAAGAGTAAAGTTTCCCTATAAAATGAGTATGATCGGAAAATGTCGGCAGACGCCTGGAGATAATTGCCGTGAAATGTCTACCTAAGCAGCAAACAATGGAAATACCTCTGTAATTCGGCTTGGCTGACCTTGGCTGACCTTGGCTGACCTTGTATTTAGAGACTGGTCTTATGTTCCCATCAGTACTCATTACTTATATTGTCTAAACCACAGGCTTTGGTGTACTCATTACTTATATTGTCTAAACCACAGGCTTTGATGTACTCATTACTTATATTGTCTAAACCACAGGCTTTGGTGTACTCATTACTTATATTGTCTAAACCACAGGCTTTGATGTACTCATTACTTATATTGTCTAAACCACAGGCTTTGATGTACTCATTACTTATATTGTCTAAACCACAGGCTTTGATGTACTCATTACTTATATCGTCTAAACCACAGGCTTTGATGTACTCATTACTTGTATTGTCTAAACCACAAGCTTTGATGTACTCGTTACTTATATTGTCTAAACCACAGGCTTTGATGTACTCATTACTTATATTGTCTAAGCCAGTGGCTTTGATGTACTCGTTACTTGTATTGTCTAAACCACAAGCTTTGATGTAGTCATTACTTATATTGTCTAAACCACAGGCTTTGATGTACTCATTACTTATATTGTCTACACCACAAGCTTTGCATACCAATATTCCCACAGGTGACTGAATCCTAGCATACCAATATGCCCACAGGTGACTGAATCCTACCATACCAATATTCCCACAGGTGACTGAATCCTACCATACCCATAGGCCCACAGGTGACTGAATCCTACCATACCCATAGGCCCACAGGTGACTGAATCCTAGCATACCAATATTCCCACAGGTGACTGAATCCTAGCATACCAATATTCCCACAGGTGACTGAATCCTACCATACCCATAGGCCCACAGGTGACTGAATCCTAGCATACCAATATGCCCACAGGTGACTGAATCCTACCATACCAATATTCCCACAGGTGACTGAATCCTACCATACCAATATTCCCACAGGTGACTGAATCCTAGCATACCCATAGGCCCACAGGTGACTGAATCCTAGCATACCAATATTCCCACAGGTGACTGAATCCTAGCATACCAATATTCCCACAGGTGACTGAATCCTAGCATACCAATATTCCCACAGGTGACTGAATCCTACCATACCAATATTCCCACAGTTGACTGAATCCTAGCATACCAATATTCCCACAGGTGACTGAATCCTACCATACCCATAGGCCCACAGGTGACTGAATCCTAGCATACCAATATTCCCACAGGTGACTGAATCCTACCATACCCATAGGCCCACAGGTGACTGAATCCTAGCATACCCATAGGCCCACAGGTGACTGAATCCTAGCATACCCATAGGCCCACAGGTGACTGAATCCTACCATACCCATAGGCCCACAGGTGACTGAATCCTACCATACCCATAGGCCCACAGGTGACTGAATCCTAGCATACCAATAGGCCCACAGGTGACTGAATCCTAGCATACCAATAGGCCCACAGGTGACTGAATCCTAGCATACCAATATTCCCACAGGTGACTGAATCCTAGCATACCAATATTCCCACAGGTGACTGAATCCTAGGATACTAATATTCCCACAGGTGACTGAATCCTAGCATACCAATATTCCCACAGGTGACTGAATCCTAGCATACCAATATTCCCACAGGTGACTGAATCCTAGCACACCAATATTCCCACAGGTGACTGAATCCTAGCACACCAATATTCCCACAGGTGACTGAATCCTAGGATACTAATATGCCCACAGGTGTTAGTGTCAGTGAGACAAATAAGATCACAGTTGGATATTAAAGTCAAAGTCAGGGTTAAACAAGTTGTTCATAATCCTCAAACATTCAGAGAACGGACAGATAGTTGATTTGTTTCCGGACGATTAGCGGTATGCTCCGCGCCTTCCGATGCCGTTTCCATGGAAGAAGTTGTGGTTGTCGAGGTCGCCGACGTCATCGTGGGCCTCTGAAGCTTTTCCAGTTTGTGACGACTTCTCAGGGTGTCGCTCTTTGAATCCGGAACCCACCTTGCGTCTGGCGTTGATGTACAGTCTATCTAGGCGTACAGATCTCCTGCACGATTTGACGCACGACGCACTGGATATAGCCGTTTCCGTTTCCGTCTTTTACCTCCTTCGGGTTCATTTACCAAGAAGTGAGTTCATTTTACTTCCGCGAAGGCTGCTCGTCTGACAACACCCCTGTCTTTGAAAATGGAAAAGTTTGCAACTTTCGGTCGAGGTGCTCTAGCCTGAGGTCCTCTAGCCTGAGGTCCTCTAGCCTGAGGTCCTCCGATTCTACGTACCCTGTCAAATTCCATGCTGTAGTCAAGTTTCAGTTCATACTTCAGAAACTCACACACGCCGAAGATCCAGGTTTGATTCTCCACATCGCTACAATGAGTGAAGCCAATTTCCGGCGTCCCCCGCCGTGATATTGCTGGAATATTGCTAAATGCGGCGTAGAACCATATTCACTCACTCGCTCCGAAACTAACAGTTTCTTGCTGGTGTCACCTTGAATTTCACAAAATACAAGATTATGTGTCATTGATCCTGACTGAACATCAGTAACTTTCTGACGTAGTGCAAACAATATAAATATTATGTCATTACTTGCTGTGCTTTCCTCTGATACAATTTTCGACTGACATGTCTTGGTCTTACTTCTTTATATTTCCTTTGGATATTCATTCATTTGATTTGGCGCTTGGGTGCACATTGCAAGGCTAAAGACTTCTCGCAAACACGGCCGTACCTTACGGCAGTCAAGCTCTCGGCTCTCAAGTCAGAAGCAATAACTAGTGGAGCTTTGGACTTCCATGGTGTTGTACAGGGGGAAGATCCGCAAGACACAAAGCTGTGTAGAGGAAGGATGGCGAGAGGGAGACGGTGAGAAGGTGATGCGGACTTCAGTAGGACAACACTTGGAGATTTAACTTGCGACTAGCAATCTATGATGCCATCATGTGACGTCATCAGTTGTCATCCTGCCACCATTCCCCTGGCCCAGGGAATGCAGATACTGTCGTGAGCATCAGATGAAGTGAGGTGAAATGGGGTTTAAGATTATTGCACTTATATAGCGACGTGTGTTTGTGTGTGTGTGTGTGTGTGCGTGCGTGCGTGCGTGCGTGCGTCCGTCCGTTCGTCCGTCCGTCTGCTTGTACTAGTCCGGACTGATGCCGATTTATAGTGCTAGCCCACTGAGACACCATGCCGCAGTTTAACATGAATACCCCACTCGGACACAGTATTTTGACTCCGAGCCGACCAGTCCTTGTTTAGCCCCTTAATGCCGAGCGCCAGACAGGGCGACAACAAAGCATCAGATGACCCATGAGTTGCGTGATCATCTTCTTTACAACATTGCACTCCGTCCTTTAACACCCATGTATATCTGTGGGCAATACGGCTGAGTCAGGGTCAAACACATCCATGTTCTCTGGTGTCAGTGCGCTGCTTTCAGTGTCGCGTAGTTAGAATCAGCTGAGGAAACGTCTAGGGGTACAGACACAGCCCTGGGAGATCCGGAAGACTGTCTGTCTGCATCCATGAACTGACGTATCCACGGGGAAATGGATGCCAACATATTTAAAGTAATGTCGGAAATGCTAGAAAACTGCTTTTTGCCTGTTAAAAATGGATATATTTTTTCACAGACTGTTGTTATTGAAATATCGAGCAACTACCGATCGACTCACCTGTGGTTTGAAGTATTTCAGTCACAAGGAGTCCTATCGACAAGTTTACAGGAGACAAATGTCACAAGGAGTCCTATCGACAAGTTTACAGGAGACAAATTCGAGAGAAAACAGGAAGTTTACTTTTGATGGAAGTCCAATGATGGCAGTCTGAAACGGACCATAGAAATATGCACACGTGACTCCGTTTTAATGATGGTTGGAACTTCAGCTGTTGCCCATTTTAAACAACGTCAGTGTCATTGTCATGGATAACGCCAGTTAATACAACGTCCGGGAATCAGAGACTGTCGCCCCAACCATGAATAGTGTGAAGGCGACATACAGGAATATAGGACATTGTCGACTTCAGACCACATAAAACGAAAGTTCAACTCATGGAGAAACTTCGGCTTAATAAGAACAGGACATATGTGCTGGCGGCACAATAAGGTTACGTTGCGTTACGTACGCCAGTCCGACATTGTGAACTCAACCCATCTTGGCTAAGTGTAAAGAGTTCTAGGCAAGACATAACACAACATTCAAAAGTAGATTCATGTACGTCATCAGCGTAGGTAAATGCTACCTCAAGAAATCATCTATGGAACAACAAATACTTCTGGATTCCCAAACCGCTACCTTCCAACACTCATCCTGTTTCATAGCTCTTAACTATTCCATCATGTTTCCAAGCAATATAATGAAATATATATCCTAAATTGCTACCCCATCAACGCACATGTCAATTAAGCACAATAACAGCAATATTTTGAGACCGCCCCCAACTCGGTGACATTTGCACCTGTGAGAATGCACGGGAGGGTGTGAGGTCATCACCTCGGGACAGGTGTTAGGTAATTACCTCAAGTTATAGGTCATTTCATACATGCATTACAACACACAAATATTTTCTAAGTTGACCATCATTTTACCTGTAAAAGTACACTTTAAGCGTAATCACAGTGTCAGTTAGGACAGGCTAGATTAGGTCAATTTGCGTATTTTTGATATATGCTCTTTTTATAGTCCTATAACTCGTATTTATGAAATGAAACCACAAAAGCAGCTTTCTAGCATTTCCGTCAGTACTCTAGTTTAAATGCATACGGAAGGAGAAACATGTATGGCGAGTACTGAAGCATCATGTAAGGCACGCCCGAACACAAGCACCTGTCCACGTCAGTGAGTGGGTTTGTTACGTCGTCTTCATCATGACAATGAGCATCATCGGAGATATCACCTCAGTAGGTCTTTCTGTCTAAGGTAGGACAGCCAAGGAGACACATTCGTCACACTCTCCATGTGCAGTGAATGTTTCTAGAATTCAGCTTATGTTCAGGTTGGAGCTGTACAAAGTCAATATGTTTTCGAAGTATGAGACCCATGTCCTTTGGCTCAAACTAGACTTCTTTTTAAAAAAGAACAGGAGATCAAGTAATTATTCAAATTTTTTATTTTTCCATTTTTTTAAACATCTCAACATGATACAAAACATGAGTCTCCGATGGACAAAGTGTGAGACATATGTACACCCATACCTGACACTTCAGCGGCCATCACTGCAGCAGCAGCAGCAGCAGCGCCGTGTCAGGCCTCTATGTGATGATGACAATGATACAGAGTGAACACTCCGCTTCAGTGATCAATGACAGACCATGCACTGTACAATACTGGCAGCGCTGTACAGCAGGATTACCATATAGTCAGCATGACACACACCATGTACACAGCATCCTTGTGCGTCCACACCTCTCCATAGAGATGCATCTTCGTGTGAAACCGTGTGTGCACCATACCCCTACACCCCCCTGTGTACATACCATACCCCTGAATGCCCCTAATCTGTGTACATACCATACCCCTACACCCCCTATCTGTGTACACACCATACCCCTACTGTCCGTGAAAACACCGTACCCCTACACCCCGTCTGTGTACACACCATACCCCTACAACCCCCTATCTGTGTACACACCATACCCCTACAACCCCCTATCTGTGTACACACCATACCCCTACACCCCCCTATCTGTGTACACACCATACCCCTACAACCCGCTATCTGTGTACACACCATACCCCTACAACCCCCTATCTGTGTACACACCATACCCCTACACATCCCTATCTGTGTACACACCATACCCCTACACCCCCTTATCTGTGTACACACCATACCCCTACACATCCCTATCTGTGTACACACCATACCCCTACACCCCCTTATCTGTGTACACACCATACCCCTACACATCCCTATCTGTGTACACACCATACCCCTACACATCCCTATCTGTGTACACACCATACCCCTACACATCCCTATCTGTGTACACACCATACCCCTACACATCCCTATCTGTGTACACACCATACCCCTACACCCCCCTGTGTGTACACACCAAACCCCTACACCCCCCTGTCTGTGTACAACCCATTTAGACCCACTATATAACGTGAGACGCATCCTGAAGTCAGATGCATCAACAGTAATTGTACATCAAGACAAATTGTACAAGACACGTCCTACAATGTGAGAGGCATCCTTCATTACAAGACACCCAACAGTGCAAGACACACCATACAGTGTGAGACACACTGTACAGTCCGTGTATATACACAGTTATACCCTACACAGCCCCTGTACAATCAGACCACAGCCACACCCTAAAGCTTAATGTGAGAATGAGATGTTGCCTAAAGATGGAAACACCAGCTCATCACTGACACATTACTAATTAAACTGAAGGGGAAAGATTCGCTGATGATTTTACTCCAGCAAACCAATGACAAAATCATAATACAAACCCCTGCATAAACTTTCCTCCAACAATATGTACTATTTCGTAGGGATTATGTTCACAGGAAATGATCAAGTGAAAAGGGCCACATCTGTGCTGTTCAGAACACATTGCCTTCATGGACATCGGAATAATAAAAACCTTCCACATCATCAGCGTGAATGTCTACTGATCATGAACTTATTTCAACTCTCTGCTGTATAGAAAAGGTCACCTGTACTGCAGGTAATGGCTACAAGGGCTGGGGGTGGTAACACGGACTTCGACATCTTCATTCTCACACTAAAGCAGATACTATAATTTGATTTTACTCTGATAATTACAATGGAATGCCCTATAATGTTTACTTACAATGATACAGATTGAGCAGAGCAGTAGGCACGGACGAGAATCTGTGTGGGGGGGGCAGCAGTCTGGAGTGTATTATCTTACAGATGTGAGAAGAGGGTTACCGCTGCACATCGGCAGCTACAGAACGTGTTCAGCTGGTGCACAACAGCAGCTACAGAACGTGTTCAGCTGGTGCACATGGACAGCTACAGAACGTGTTCAGCTGGTGCACATGGACAGCTATAGAACGTGTTCAGCTGGTGCACATCGGCAGCTTCAGAACGTGTTCAGCTAGGACTGCCTTGTGAGACACAAGTTTGAGATGATGACTGCATGGGGATGTGAGAAGTTGGTTCTTGGTGTGTGCATGAATTGTCATAGAACATGTTTAGTTGAGAAATGAAAGCATTGAGACGCAAAGTTGATGATGATTGCATGTGGCTATGAGATGTAGTAGCACTATTGTGTTTCGGAAGTGACTCCCAGGATGTGTAAATGCAGAGCGTTATGTGAACTCAAGAGGGCAAGAGACAGAGAAGATTAAAAAACAAATTTTCCTACATCCTAACCTATGTGTCCATCCACATTTCTCGCAGTATGCCATGTGTCATCGTTGAAGCTTGTCATTTGAAGGTTGAAAATTTCAAAGTAATACGCTTCCATTAGGGGCGAACTGGGATTCAAGCCAACAAGCATAGGATCCTGGTAGACCAAAGGGAAGCAACTATCCACAGCAAATTTTCTCAGACAACAGGGACAACCATGACCCTGGTCACTCTATACAAGAGCAATACACCAAACTGAGTACTGGACATTACACCTTGCCTCAGACTAAAAAATGAAACATTTTGAGGGATAGCAAACCGTCAACTTAAAACATTTCAATTTTTAATTATTTTTAACTATATTCTTACTCTGGCTTACACACTCCGATACATGGACCCAACTGCACAGATTCATTTTAAAAGACATTTCTGAAGTGACAATTCTTAAATTATAATCACAAGCAGATTTTGATGAGGTTTTCAGAGAAAACAATTAAGTACAAGATGAATGAAGATACAGCTATTGGTCACCATGTACCTGCAACTGTATGACCACATATTTACACCCCTACCCTCCATATAGGTTGACGAATGCACAGATGTAACGCCAAGCCACTTCTCAGAGGCTTACACAGTAACACTGCATGGGTAACCATGGTAACAGTGGACTAATACATAAACAGAGGAAACGGTACCACAATGGCGGCGGCGGCATCACACAGCACAAACTACAGATATCAAAATCAAATTAACACATTTACTATATAATTAGTACAAGAAGGCTTGTTTGGTGGGGGGCCCCTACAGCTGGTAACAGATCCATCACTAGCTAAAGCCACTTCAGTCGATCAGCGCCTAGCAACGAACATACTTTGGTATCTTGGCATGACTTCAGAACCCAAAAGCTCGAGTTTACAATTCAGAAGTTACCACATCTAATCAAAATAAGAAATGTTAGTGAAGATAATAACATGAACTACAAAGCAATCAGGCTGTCATTATTCTCAAACATGATTCTTATATGTACATTTCTACAGTCACCTGTTATGTCACATAAGAATTAAAAGATTACTTGAAGTTTTAAAACTATCTAAAATCAGATGATATAAAGTACATCTCTCTGCATCTGTTTCCAATGAAAATAAACATCAAATTAGAATTTACAATTAGTTGTAATATTTACAATTTACAAATCACTCATGATTGACTGAAAATAACATGATACGAGAAATAACCGTTTTAAACAATTCCTACTTGCTAGGAAACAAACTTGCCATGAGAACAATGGAATACATAATTGTAACAGTAAAGAAAGATTTCAAATACAAAATCTTGTTAACTTCCAAATTACAGCACTGATGTTTGCAGGGCTACAGCTTAATCTGGAACTCCAGATGAGAACAGAAGCTGTTATCAATGCATCTTCACATCTATGAACACAAATAACTGGACATAACTTAGAACATATTCTGTAACATCAGCTTCAGGTATCCACTCGTATTGTCAATGGTAGCTGCAGAAGATGCCTCAATGGAGTGAGTGAGTGAGTGAGCTGGGTTTCATACCGCTTTGACTAGTATTTCAGTAATATCTGTCAGCTTAATGTGTGAGGACCACCCCGGGGAGCATCCCAGAGGAAAACCACGAAGGAAGACCCTGAAGGAACACCCCAGAGGAACCCCCCTGATGAAGACCCCAGAGAAACAGTCCCAAGGAACACCTCTGAGGAACAGCCCCGAAGACCCTGGAGGAAACCCCTAGAGGAACACCCCAGAGGAAGACCTCAGGGGAACTCCCAAGAGTAACAGGTCATAGGTAACTCTTGTGAAACCGCCATGAGCACTGGTACGGTGCTGACAATTCACGAATCAAAATCAGGGGGAATCTGGTATTCCAAACCCCCTATGTTCCATTGACTGTGGCATCTTCATTAATGGAGGTTGATGCAGTACACAGTGCCAGGCAGGGGTTATCTGCCACCCGGGGCGCTGGGGTATCCTAGTGGCTAAAGCGTTCGGTCGTCATGCCGAAGACCCGGGTTTCGATTCCAGACATGGGTACAATGTGTGAAGCCCATTTCTGGTGTCCCCCGCCCTGATGTTGCTGGAATATTACTAAAAGCGGCGTAAAACCAAACCCACCCAACACTCGGAGATCTAAACGAAAACCTAGAAAACCCACGCGGAGCTCTCACCCAGTAACAAAAAATTTCATCTGTTTTACATCCATCAAAATAATGTCATTTGTCTGAAATATGTTCAAGAATCAGTTGTAAATTCTGTAGCAGAAAGTGGGGGGATGAGAACAGCATGATTGTTTGACAAGCCGGTACTGAAAACAACGAGCACTAAGGTGGAACATGTGTGGAGGCAACTCTAAATGCAACAGAACAGGTGATGAGAATCAGAACATAGTAGGTTTCTGTGATGCTTGAATAAATGAGGATCTCTGGTGAAGATGAAGATGATGATGAAAGCTGCTCATGAAGCAAGTGAGGACGTCCAGAGATAGGCAACTCATGCAGAAGCCCACAGTTAGGCAGTGTACAGTTGCCTATCTCACACCATCCTCTCACACGCTCACTCTCACACACGCTCCTCGCACACATAGCCAGGCTTTAAGCACTTGTCAATGTAACACTGTCTGGGGCTCCATTGTGAAAACTGAATGGAAAGAAAGGAAGCCCAGTGTTGGAGCTAGCTAACCTCTGTTGACGTACATCGGGGCGGTCAGACTGCTACTTCCTGGGACTCAACTAACAATGTCAACAGCACTTTGAAGGATTCAATGGTGGGAATGGATGCTGTTCTATAGGAAGGGAATCATCAGCCCCTTGGACAGTCTGTCCTGGGACGCCGCAGAAGTCAGTCTGTCCTGGGATGCCACAGCCACAGCCACAGCCGTCAGCCACTCGCGGACGTCACCTGGGACGTCACAGCCGTCAGTCACTCCCGGACATCACCTGGCACCAGGGAAGACAATGGCTTCAGCTTTTCGCTCACATCCACCAAGGTCAAGGTCAATTGTGATCCCAACCTGCACACTCGACATTGTCAGGGTAAAGCTGCCGTGCGCCAAGTGGAAGCAAACAAGTGATCATCACGTGACACGTCCCGGTCCCCTGGACACCACACAAGCCTGTTGAGCACCTGGTGTCCTCCTCGGCCAGTCCCCGCAGGCTTCTTCTTGTCCCACTCCCCAGTAAGCAGTCAGTGAGTCATCGGTCCGTGGTGGCGCCATCCTTCTCCCTCTCCTTCCCACTGCTGCCATAATGGCACTGTAAAGATGGTAGCTAATCACATGGTTCTCCCTTCCAGTCTACTTCCTCAAGTCGAGTACAAACACCTGCAACACAAATAATGGGACCTATTTAGTGACCTATCTTTGTGCCAAGTTTGGTGAAGAAATATTGTACAAGATCTGCTCTGAAAAACAAGCACTACCCCCAAGTTGTTGTCATGGAAACTTGAAAAATAAATGTAGAAAAAAAAGCAAACTATTAAAAAGCACCAGTTCACCTCTAGGCCTATCAATGTACCAAGTTTACTTAAGTACGGTTTTCAAGAGATGCTACTTAAACAAGCACAACCATCATTTTCAGTCAAAGTTGACTCAACAGAAACTTGAAAAGTATTTTGTTTTTTAAACTCCAAGCTATCAAAAGGCACCAGTTAGCCACTAGACCTATCTAGGTACCAAATTTCTTGAAGAAAAATTCTAAGATCTGCTTTGGAAATGAAATCTTGACAGACGGTGTCCATTTTAATAACCCCGCAAATGCTTTGCTGTGATAAAGACGTTCACAGATGCAAAAACACTTTTTTAGAGAAATAATGAGTATGGCTAAACAAGGTCAAAACATAAAATATTGATGGAACATACATGTTAAACCCCACTATTATCCACACATGTACCACATTTCATAACATTTTGTACAAAAATCTGCAGTATAACTGCAATCATATTGTTCGACTTAGCACAAGCACTAGAAGGGAGATAACTATACCAACTGCATTTATAAGGCTTGCTATTCAGTAGAGTGTGTGTCAGTGTCAGCTATGGCACAGTGGAAGAAAGTATTTACGTTCACACTTCTAAGTGTTTGTGGGGTTCAACATTTACGGTCAGATTTGATATTTTTTACTCAGTGGGTGACATTGATGGATACTCGGGAAGAAGAACATCATGATGCAACCGGTGTATCGTCCACGATTGACACAACACGGGGCGGTCGGGTAGCCTAGTGGTTAAAGCGTTTGCGTGTCGCGCCAAAGACCCTGGTTCGAATCCCGACATGGGTACAATGCGTGAAGCCTTTTTCTGGTGTCCACTAGCACTACAGCACACCGGTGTCTCGTCCAACCCACCTGACTGACAATACACAGTCTAGCACTACAGCACACCAGTGTATCGCCCACTACCATGACTGACAATACACAGTCTAGCACTACAGCACACCGGTGTCTCGTCCCACCACCCTGACTGACAATACACAGTCTAGCACTACAGCACACCGGTGTCTCCTCCCACCACCCTGACTGACAATACACAGTCTAGCACTACAGCACACCGGTGTATCGCCAACCACCATGACTGACAATACAAAGTCTAGCACTACAGCACACCGGTGTCTCCTCCCACCAACATGACTGACAATAAACAGTCTAGCACTACAGCACACTGGTGTATCGCCCACCACCATGACTGACAATACACAGTCTAGCACTACAGCACACCGGTGTCTCCTCCCACCATCCTGACTGACAATACACAGTCTAGCACTACTGCACACCGGTGTCTCGTCCCATCACCCTGACTGACAATACACAGTCTAGCACTACAGCACACCGGTGTATCGCCCACCACCCTGACTGACAATACACAGTCTAGCACTACAGCACACCGGTGTCTCGTCCCACCACCCTGACTGACAATACACAGTCTAGCACTACAGCACACCGGTGTATCGCCCACCACCCTGACTGACAATACACAGTCTAACACTACAGCACACCGGTGTCTCGTCCCACCACCCTGACTGACAATACACAGTCTAGCACTACAGCACACCGGTGTATCGCCCACCACCCTGACTGACAATACACAGTCTAACACTACAGCACACCGGTGTATCGCCCACCACCCTGACTGACAATACACAGTCTAGCACTACAGCACACCGGTGTATCGCCCACCACCCTGACTAACAATACACAGTCTAACACTACAGCACACCGGTGTATCGCCCACCACCCTGACTGACAATACACAGTCTAGCACTACAGCACACCGGTGTATCGCCCACCACCCTGACTAACAATACACAGTCTAACACTACAGCACACCGGTGTATCGCCCACCACCCTGACTGACAATACACAGTCTAGCACTACAGCACACCGGTGTATCGCCCACCACCCTGACTGACAATACACAGTCTAACACTACAGCACACCGGTGTCTCGTCCCACCACCCTGACTGACAATACACAGTCTAGCACTACAGCACACCGGTGTATCGCCCACCACCCTGACTGACAATACACAGTCTAGCACTACAGCACACCGGTGTATCGCCCACCACCCTGACTAACAATACACAGTCTAACACTACAGCACACCGGTGTCTCGTCCCACCACCCTGACTGACAATAAACAGTCTAGCACTACAGCACACCGGTGTATCGCCCACCACCCTGACTGACAATACACAGTCTAGCACTACAGCACACCGGTGTATCGCCCACCATCCTGACTGACCATACACATTCTAGCACTACAGCACACCGGTGTCTCCTCCAACCACCATGACTGACAATACACAGTCTAGCACTACAGCACACCGGTGTCTCGTCCCACCACCCTGACTGACAATACACAGTCTAGCACTACAGCACACCGGTGTATCGCCCACCACCCTGACTGACAATACACAGTCTAGCACTACAGCACACCGGTGTATCGCCCACCACCCTGACTGACAATACACAGTCTAACACTACTGCACACCGGTGTATCGCCCACTACCCTGACTGACAATACAGTCTAGCACTACATCACACCAAGTTATTCTGCACAAAGCTGACATCTAAGACACCTTGTTCAAACATTTTGCACAAAAATAATATATTTCTACCATCAAGGTGTACAAGAATTAAAGACAGTCTACTTACTGAGCCATCTGATGCACTAGCACCAACTTTGTCTCCTCGGTGATTCCAGCAAACCTCAAATATTCCCCCTGTTCCTCGATAACTATTTACTAGCGTGCCGTTCTGTAATAAAATAGTTGAGCATTAGAGTTGAAACACAGGTTCATGGTTCATCTATATGATCTCATTACAACACCATCAGCTACATCCATGTTGGTATCAGCACTGGTACTCTGTACGGCTACCAAGTTGTCATCATTGGTGTCACTTCAAGTTATTGAACACTGTACAGATAGGACTAAAAGATGCAAAGGATTGTCTTCCATCACATAGGCCTGTCCACTAGCCTCCACATCCAGGAATATTACAGTGAGCCCACTCGTACACAAATAGTTGATCACTTGATAACAGAACACATAACTCTCTGTTGCAATATAGTGAGTGAGTGAGTGAGTGAGTGAGTGCGTTGGGATTAACGCCGCTTTAAACAGTATTCCAGTTATATCGCGGCGTGTCAGCTTAATGTCGGAGGAAAGCCCAAAGTGATGCAGGTCTCAGATGTTTACCAGTTCAGTGACGCACGGGTATGGTGCTGACAAACCTAGAAACATAATCGCGGTGAACCGGGATTACAACCCACAATCATAGGTTTCTCTGCAACTCTGCACAGCGAATCGCTGCGCCTTAGACGACTGGGCCACCCTTCCCCCCTGTGGCAATATAGACAGAGACTGGCGAAGTACCTGGGCATCGCAGGCTTTGCTCCAGGCCACACTCAGCAATATTCCAGCTATATGACGGCGGTCTGTAAATAATTGAGTTTGACCAGACAGTCCAGTGATTGTCATCATGAGCCTCGATCTACACAATTGGGATATAACGACATGCAACTAAGCAAGTCACTGAGCCTGACCACGGATCCATTTAGCCTGATGTTCTGCCCGACTGCCAGAGAGGGGAGTACCTACCTGCACATTCCATATGTGAACACACTTGTCGAAGGATCCGCTGGCCAGGTACCTGCCGTCTGGACTGAAGGCTACGCTGTAGACAGGCTCCTGGTGCTGAGTCAGGGTGTGGAGACATGTGCCTCGATCCACCTCCCATAACCGCACCGTCGAGTCAAACGAAGCACTGGAACAGACACACAGAGGACAGTCAGCATGGGCATCCACAAGGTACCAACTTTGATTGGGCTACATTGGACTTCACCTTTTCATTTTTACTGTGTGGGAAATCCCAGTTGCCAAGGGTGGCGACTCAATCACAAGTTTCTTTCCGAAATTTTCAAATGACCTAAATAGCAAAAGACATCACTTCAGCCCTTGGTTAATACATGTAACAGGTTTGAATGAAAAGTATTTGACAGTTTTCCAATTGTGCTACGAAAACGAAATCCACCACCTCCATAGTGACAAACATTGCAAACTGAAAAAAGGCAAACTATTGATACTCCAGAGAGACTGGGAAGACAACTGAAGAGGCATCTACAAAACACTAACTACAACTGCCCCCTCAGCTACATCCATGTACATCAGCACTGGCACTCTGTACGGCTACCAAGTTGTCAGCACTGGGCAAAACGTCTTACAGACTTAACCTGTCAGGATTATCTCCCCTTGACCAGTCTCACTGTTCATAAGTGTTTGTCTCAGTCTGGTCTTTAGTGGCCATGTCAAATATTCTCGCAATCATTAAGGAGGAATACTAAATATGTTTTCCCCAATGGTGATTATTTGAATCTGTCTTAATGAAAACAGATTAAAATAACCACGAAGGTATCAAGTGAAAACATGATCATTCACAACGGAATCCATCCATTCTACTGGTGCTGTCAACTTGACCAGTATTGGCAATGGCTCGCCAAGGTTAACGAAGCTCTTGGGTGGTTGGTTCACTCACCTGGCTAAGATTAACGGAGCATTAGGGTGGTTGGTTCACTCACCTGGTTAAGATTAACGGAGCACTAGGGTGGTTGGTTCACTCACCTGGTTAAGATTAATGGAGCATTAGGGTGGTTGGTTCACTCACCTGGTTAAGATTAACGGAGCATTAGGGTGGTTGGTTCACTCACCTGGTTAAGATTAACGGAGCATTAGGGTGGTTGGTTCACTCACCTGGTTAAGATTAATGGAGCACTAGGGTGGTTGGTTCACTCACCTGGTTAAGATTAACGGAGCACTAGGGTGGTTGGTTCACTCACCTGGTTAAGATTAACGGAGCATTAGGGTGGTTGGTTCACTCACCTGGCTAAGATTAACGGAGCACTAGGGTGGTTGTTTCACTCAGCTGGCTAAGATTAACGGAGCACTAGGGTGGTTGGTTCACTCACCTGGCTAAGATTAACGGAGCATTAGGGTGGTTGGTTCACTCACCTGGCTAAGGTTAACGGAGCACTAGGGTGGTTGTTTCACTCAGCTGGCTAAGATTAACGGAGCATTAGGGTGGTTGGTTCACTCAGCTGGCTAAGATTAACGGAGCATTAGGGTGGTTGGTTCACTCACCTGGTTAAGATTAACGGAGCACTAGGGTGGTTGGTTCACTCACCTGGTTAAGATTAACGGAGCATTAGGGTGGTTGGTTCACTCACCTGGTTAAGATTAACGGAGCACTAGGGTGGTTGGTTCACTCACCTGGTTAAGATTAACGGAGCATTAGGGTGGTTGGTTCACTCACCTGGTTAAGATTAACGGAGCACTAGGGTGGTTGGTTCACTCACCTGGTTAAGATTAACGGAGCAATAGGGTGGTTGGTTCACTCACCTGGTTAAGATTAACGGAGCACTAGGGTGGTTGGTTCACTCACCTGGTTAAGATTAACGGAGCATTAGGGTGGTTGGTTCACTCACCTGGTTAAGATTAACGGAGCACTAGGGTGGTTGGTTCACTCACCTGGTTAAGATTAACGGAGCATTAGGGTGGTTGGTTCACTCACCTGGTTAAGATTAACGGAGCATTAGGGTGGTTGGTTCACTCACCTGGCTAAGATTAACGGAGCACTAGGGTGGTTGTTTCACTCAGCTGGCTAAGATTAACGGAGCACTAGGGTGGTTGGTTCACTCACCTGGCTAAGATTAACGGAGCACTAGGGTGGTTGGTTCACTCACCTGGCTAAGATTAACGGAGCACTAGGGTGGTTGGTTCACTCACCTGGCTAAGATTAACGGAGCACTGGGGTGGTTGGTTCACTCACCTGGCTAAGATTAACGGAGCACTAGGGTGGTTGGTTCACTCACCTGGCTAAGATTAACGGAGCACTAGGGTGATTGGTTCACTCACCTGGCTAAGATTAACGGAGCACTAGGGTGGTTGGTTCACTCACCTGGCTAAGATTAACGGAGCACTGGGGTTGTTGGTGCCTGGTCCTGTGGGACTCCACTTGATCGTGTAGATCTCCTTGTTGTGAGCTTGTAAATCATACACACACGTGTCCTGCTTCATACTCCAGATCTGCAACAGAACACAACCATATTTGTTGTCAAACTCCAACTACAAGCAGTGGGTACTGGTTCAGTCCACTCCCACCACCAGCAGTGGGTACTGGTTCCGTCCACTCCCACCACAAGCAGTGGGTACTGGTTCAGTCCACTCCCACCACAAGCAGTGGGTACTGGTTCAGTCCACTCCCACCACAAGCAGTGGGTACTGGTTCAGTCCACTCCCACCACCAGCAGTGGGTACTGGTTCAGTCCACTCCTACCACAAGCAGTGGGTACTGGTTCAGTCGACTTCCACCACAAGCAGTGGGTACTGGTTCAGGCCACTCCCACCACAAGCAGTGGGTACTGGTTCAGTCCACTCCTACCACAAGCAGTGGGTACTGGTTCAGTCCACTCCCACCACAAGCAGTGGATACTGGTTCAGTCCACTCCTACCACCAGCAGTGAGTACTGGTTCAGTCGACTTCCACAAGCAATGAGTACTGGTTCAGTCGACTTCCACAAGTAGTGAGTACTGGTTCAGTCCACTTCCACAAGCAGTGGGTACTGGTTCAGTCGACTTCCACAAGCAGTGGGTACTGGTTCAGTCGACTTCCACAAGCAGTGAGTACTGGTTCAGTCGACTTCCACAAGCAGTGGGTACTGGTTCAGTCCACTCCCACAAGCAGTGAGTACTGGTTCAGTCCACTCCTTCCACCAGCAGTGGGTACTGGTTCAGTCCACTCCCAGCACAAGCGGTGGTTACTGGTTCAGTCCACTCCCACCACAAGCGGTGGGTACTGGTTCAGTCCACTCCCACCAAAAGCGGTGGGTACTGGTTCAGTCCACTCCCAGCACAAACAGTGAGTACTGGTTCAGTCCCCTCCCACCACAAGCAGTGGGTACTGGTTCAGTCCGCTCCCACCACAAGCGGTGGGTACTGGTTCAGTCCACTCCTACCACAAACAGGAGTGTGTGCAAGCACGGCCTGCTACTAACATGGTGAACATGTTCTCACTTTTAATGTCATATCATCCGAACACGACGCCAGCAGCTGCCCTTGGGGGTCCCACTTGATCGCGTTCACCTCATTCTGAAACAAACAAGACAGAGGTAACAATGGTCTTATCAAACTGGCTTTCAAATATATTTCACTTCATTAATCATCCACTATAAACCCTTTTTTTTAACACCATCAGCTACATCCATGTTGGTATCAGCACTGGTACTCTGTACGGCTACCAAGTTGTCATCATTGGTGTTCAAGGTAAGTGTATGATGCAGGAATGTATCTGTCATAATAACCCATAATAACATGTCCAAATATTTTATTCCTTTTGAATAATATTATTTTCTGTGTTAGATACCTCCATGGAACTATTTGTCGTACCATTAGAAATAATTACCCAAATTCCTGCAAATCAAATCGGCTCATTGCTGCTCATATAGAAACATGTCTGATCATCAAACATGAAGGAATCCAGAAATTAGTTCTTGAGATATCGCAGCAACACTGTTTTCCATCTCGAATAACAGTTTTGCCTGCTGTGACCTTGAAAATTAAGTTAAGTTCACCAAAATCGACTGGTGTCTGCGGAGTCTGTATATACACCATAGTACCAAATATGAAGACAATCCAGTGTTTAGTTCTTGAGATATCGCGGCAACACCGTTTTCCAACTCAAAAAGCAGATTTGCCTGCTGTGACCTTGAAGATGGGGTCAAGGTCACCAAAACCCTCTGGTGTCTGCGGAGTCTGTATATACACCATAGTACCAAATATGAAGACAATCCAGTGTTTAGTTCTTGAGATATCGCGACAACATCGTTTTCCAACTCAAAAAGCAGATTTGCCTGCTGTGACCTTGAAGATGGGGTCAAGGTCACCAAAACCCACTGGTGTCTGCTGAGTCTGTATATACACCATAGTTCCAAATATGAAGACAATCCAGTGTTTAGTTCTTGAGATATCGCGGCAACAAACAGGTGGGACGTACGGATGGACGTACGGACGGTCGTGAATACTATGTCCCCCGCTCCCCGCTTTCCCGGAACAAATACTGTTATACCACCCCAAAACATTACATTATCTGACAAATACTGTTATACCACCCCAAAACATTACATTATCTGACAAATACTAAAAAAAAGCTCCAAAACACAATGTACGTAAGACACTGCAATACCAATCAAAAAACACAACAATATATACGTAAAATACTGTAATACTCCTCCAAAACAGGACAAGACATGTAAAATACTGTCATACCACTGCACAACAAGACAAGATATGTAATTTACTGTAATACCACTGCACAACAAGACAAGATATGTAATTTACTGTAATATCACTCCAAAACTGAACAAGACATGTAACATCCTGTTATAACACTATAAACTATGAAAAACACTATTATATGAATCTTGATAAATGACAAAAGATATTTCGTAACACTGTCAGAAATACAACACAATTGAGAATTGCTGTAAAGCCACTGATCTCAAGATATATGACACATGTCAAACAGACTGGAACGTAATATACCATCAACACCAAACAGAGAATCTACGAATCATGACAGGTGAATGAGGTTCAAAACAATATTCTATAACACCATCAGCTACATCCATGTTGGTATCAGCACTGGTACTCTGTACGGCTACCATGTTGTCATCATTGGTGTTTAAGGTAGGTGTATGTATCTGTCATAATAACCTGGCAAGAAAATATATGTAAAATACTCTTATACCACTGCACAACAAGACAAGATAAGTAATGTACTGTAATACCACTCCAAAACTGGACAAGATATGTAAAATACTGTCATTCCTCTGCACAATAAGTCAAGATACGTAATTTACTGTAATACCACTCCAAAACTGGACAAGATATGTAACATATTGTTATTACACTATAAACTATGAAAAACACTATTATATGAATCATGATAAATGACAAAAGATATTTCGTAACACCTTCAGCTACATCCATGTTGGTATCAGCACTGGTACTCTGTACGGCTACCAAGTTGTCATCATTGGTGTTTAACTAACTTTAAGGTAAGTGTATGATGCAGGAATGTATCTGTCATAATAACCTGGCAAGACAATATATGTAAAATACTGTTATACCACATTATCTGAGAAATACTAAAAGATTCTCCAAAACACAATGTACGTAAGACACTGCATTACCAATCGAAAAATACAACAATATATACGTAAAATACTGTAATACTCCTCCAAAACAGGACAAGACATGTAAAATACTGTCATACCACTGCACAACAAGACAAGATATGTAATTTACTGTCATACCACTGCACAACAAGACAAGATATGTAATTTACTGTAATATCACTCCAAAACTGAACAAGACATGTAACATCCTGTTATAACACTATAAACTATAAAAAACACTATTATATGAATCTTGATAAATGACAAAAGATATTTCGTAACACCGTCAGAAATACAACACAATTGAGAATTGCTGTAAAGCCACTGATCTCAAGATATATGACACATGTCAAATTGACTGGAACGTAATATACCATCAACACCAAACAGAGAATCTACGAATCATGACAGGTGAATGAGGTTCAAAACAATATTCTATAACACCATCAGCTACATCCATGTTGGTATCAGCACTGGTACTCTGTACGGCTACCAAGTTGTCATCATTGGTGTTTAAGGTAAGTGTATGATGCAGGAATGTACGTGTCATAATAACCTTAATGGATATGACAACATACGTAAAATACTGTTATACCACTCCAAAACACAGCAATATCTGACAAATACTGTTATACCACTCCAAAACACAGCAATATCTTACAAATACTGTTATACCTGTCAAAAACACGACAATAAACATAAAATACTGTAATACCACTCCAAAACACGACAATTTACATTAAATACTGTAATACCACTCCAAAACACAACAATATCTTACAAATACTGTTATACCACTCCAAAACACAACAATATCTTACAAATACTGTTATACCACTCCAAAACACAACAATATCTTACAAATACTGTTATACCACTCCAAAACACAACAATATCTTACAAATACTGTTATACCACTCCAAAACACGACAACAAACGCAAAATAATGTTATAAGACTTCAAAACAGGACAAGGTTTTAATATACTGTTATAACACCATAAACTAAGACTAACACTGTTATATGAATCATGATAAATGACAAAAGATAATTCAAAAACAATATTCTATAACACCATCAGCTACATCCATGTTGGTATCAGCACTGGTACTCTGTACGGCTACCAAGTTGTCATCATTGGTGTTCCAGGCAAGAACTGGGAGTATATCTTAAGGAAACTGTCTTCACCTACACCACACCAAGTCCAGTGGGTAACTCCCCATTTTGCAGATTAAACAAACAAAAGACAAATTTGAAAGAACAAATCATCTGACTGTCACAGTAAGTCCAACTTGATGAGAGAATTTCTATCTAATCTGTCTGTCTGTATACAAGAGTACTCGTTATTGAACTATCAAAACAGTACCATGGAATAGGGATTCAGAACTTTGTATTTCTGTTAGGTTGTTGCCATGGAAACAGGAATTTTTTCAAGAAAATATCTTAAATTCCAAAATAGCAAAAGGCACCAATTCAACTTCTACACACCTTTGAGAGTAAGTCCAAACTGTCTCCTTGGACACAGAAAAAAAATAAAAAAGGCCCAAAATCCGCAAATAGCAAAAGGCACCACTTCAGGATCGGTTTGATATAATCTGCCATTGAAAAATACTGAACAATTTTCGAGTTGTGCTCTAGAAATGAAATGAATATGGATGGACAGTCTGACGGACGAGGCATCGACAATATCCCCCTGCATGATATGCCAAGGGGATAAAAAGATCAAATTTGTATTCTGGAAGATTCCAATACACTGTGAGGTAAACCTGTCAGTCCCACTGGTGTACCTGTCTGCAACATGGGGTAGAACCTGGGAGTCACAAAGGGAGTCTGTTGCACTCACTGTGTGTCCTTGGAATGTCTTTGTGGGTCTGTCGGAGCCAAGTCGACAGACATGGATGCACTGGTCTGTAGAACAGGATGCGAAGCTGGTGTTGCTCTGCCAGTCTACATCTAATGCAGGGGCTGAAAGATACAACAAAGTCAGTGGTGACCAGGGTGCGGTTGTACAACGCTATCTTAACGCTAAGACGATCATAACTCCTATACCTTAACATAGGCTTACGACTGTCGTCACCCTGTACATATAAACATGGGTACTGGCTTGTCCATAGGGCTTGAAAAAATGAAAGAATTGGTTCTCAGGCAATGACTTTTGAAAACAGTCCGGTCGGCGTTTTTTGGTTTGTTTATATTTACTTGTTTGCTTGTTCAAACTAGTACGTAAACAAACAAACAGTTTTGTACCATCAACCTGGGAAAGGACCTCCCTACATAAACAAGCATACAAACTCCTACTGCCATCATTACCATGACACAAGATGCACTGTAAAGCAGTGCGCAGTAACTGTGTGCTATATTGGATCACACTGTTTTTAAGTGTTAGGATTTTTTCATTTCTTTTTAAAAATGGGAACTAAAAACAAAAAGTACAACAGATTTTATGACGATGCGGGCGGTGCCGGAGAAGCAACACTATTTAAATCTTTTTTGCCTCATAAGCAAATGTTAAATCCGCGAAGAAAAAGCCAATCCATATTTCAATACTTTCAAATTTGGAGTTTTGTTTCTCTTAAATTTTCAAAGAGCTGCATCAAAAATTACTTGAAGTTCAAGTGTTTTTCACTTCAAACAGAAGAGAATACTGAGAGTTGTCTCAGTGTACTTGTGTGTCAGCATTTGGTACCAGCATCGTCATCGTCATCGTCATCCTGACCAAACGTTGATGTACAATAAGATACAGCAACGGCCCCTTGACCTTCACCCCCGACTTGAGGAACTGTACATACACCATACAGTCAGTCCGGCCCGTCCTGTTCTGTTCTGTTCTTACCTGAGTGAAATGCGAACTGTTGAGTGCTGTTCCCTGAACTGGCATCCCAGATAATCGTTGTCTGGAAAATACAACAATACAGTCACACACTATCAGGGATAATTATAGGTTGGGGCCTTGTGCTTTTTAGCCCCTAAATTTGAAAAAAGGCCCACATTTTCAAATACAATTGTGCTGTATGGGTGTACCAAGGGTTCCCCCTAGACTCCAATATCTGAGAGTCACCTTGACTCAGCCTATGAATTTTTGGGAGTCAAAAATATTGTTTGAGAGTCAAATGTTTTATTGTATGATTAATGAAATTTAAAGTGTTCACTGTTAATGTTACACTTAAAGTTAAGTATCTTTTAAATATAATATGTCTTTAGTTTAAGTTAACAAGTGCTAATTAATGTTCTAAGCTGATTGTACTACAGAGAAATAAAGGATATATGAATGAAAAACAAAGTTTGTTGGTTTTATCTTTTCACAATCTTGAATTAGTTCACAGCTCATGAAACAATTTACAGTGACACTAATACAGTATGAATAAATAACATCAGTCTCAACTGTGAGACATAATATTTAATCATGGATGGATATTAAAATACATTTCATGTCAGATTATAATTTAATACCACTAACTCATTTACATCTTTTATCTAGTTATCTTGTATTATCTATCAACAGTGAAGTTGAACTGAAGAATTGTGAACACTCGTAATATTTTCTGGTTGAATAATTAGCAACAACAAACACGCCCAAAGCTTTACATTTCGTATATACCATATTTATTCGTGTATAATACACACCACTAATTATGGGCAATTAAATCCTGAAAAAAATATCTCTCGTGTATAATACACACAGACTTTTCTTCAGTCTCATTTCAGGCTGTCATGAACAATATGTAAAGCCCCCGGCTGTTCTGATTTTAGCGTTTGTTTTAAAACGAGAGAAAAATCTGGTCATATGACAGGCTACGCAAATTCGCCCATGGCAGTGCTGTCAAGCGAAGTTATGTTACTTCTAAAAACGACGATTAATTAAAAACTAGACGTAAATTTTAAGATGTTTGCATATATTGTCTTCAGAAAATGTTTATAAATTAAGTTCAGGTGAGTAGTTGTAATATTTTCATTCCAAAGCTGGTAAACAACAACATAGATAATTGGAAATTGCGTCAGTCATGACGCAGTCATTTATTTCTGGACGTATTTTTCCTTAATAGAGAGTCATATACGCAAGAATTCTGCGTCAGGGGAAACCCTGTGTACCTCTGGAATATTTGGTCGCTATAAGGCTGAAATAATGCCGATGTGACGTTAAATTTTAACTCAGTCTCTCACTCTGGAATATTTGAAATTTTCACATTAAGGGCCACTGTCAGAAAATTCCTAGAATGAACCCTCAACTATACACACTTCGTTACACTTCCACATCCTATCACTATTGGAAGGCTGCTCACGCAGGTAACCACTTATGCTCAGTGTGTCCAGTGTGATTTCTATCACTATTGGAAGCCTGCTCACGCAGGTAACCACTTATGCTCAGTGTGTCCAGTGTGATTTCTATCACTATTGGAAGCCTGCTCACGCAGGTAACCACTTATGCTCAGTGTGTCCAGTGTGATTTCTATCACTATTGGAAGCCTGCTCACGCAGGTAATCACTTATGCTCAGTGTGTCCAGTGTGATTTCTATCACTATTGGAAGGCTGCTCACGCAGGTAACCACTTATGCTCAGTGTGCCCAGTGTGATTTCTATCACTATTGGAAGGCTGCTCACGCAGGTAACCACTTATGCTCAGTGTGCCCAGTGTGATTTCTATCACTATTGGAAGGCTGCTCACGCGGGTAACCACTTATGCTCAGTGTGTCCAGTGTGATTTCTATCACTATTGAAAGCCTGCTCACGCAGGTAACCACTTATGCTCAGTGTGTCCAGTGTGATTTCTATCACTATTGGAAGCCTGCTCACGCAGGTAATCACTTATGCTCAGTGTGTCCAGTGTGATGTCTATCACTATTGGAAGGCTGCTCACGCAGGTAACCACTTATGCTCAGTGTGCCCAGTGTGATTTCTATCACTATTGGCAGGCTGCTCACGCAGGTAACCACTTATGCTCAGTGTGCCCAGTGTGATTTCTATCACTATTGGAAGGCTGCTCACGCAGGTAACCACTTATGCTCAGTGTGTCCAGTGTGATTTCTATCAATGTTGGATGAAAAATGTTGAAAAGTGTTTTAGTTCTGCTCCGGAAACGACACCTACCCTACCCCTCCCCTGCCCCCTTCACTTTGAGACTGAAGTCCAAATTGTTTCAAAACTGAGAAAAATAAAAATGTCCCAAATCTGCAAATAGCAAGTAACCACTTCTGGATCTGTTTGCTATAACTGTCAAGTTTTGTTGAAAAAAAATACCCCAAAGATTTCGAGTTACACTCCAGAAAAAAAAGAAGATTACAGACTGACAGACGGACGGACGGACAGACAGACAGACAGAAGAGGTATTGACTATATCCCCAAGCATTATATGACTGTGGAAGTTGCTATCCATAAAGTTGTATGTTTTCTCATAGACATTCTTCCACATCATTCCCAAAATAAACACCATGCTTAGGACATGTTGGCCGGCCATCAGTCAATTGCAAGGAGTGACTTCAGAAGTATAGGGGAGAAAAACATCCAGACAATCCTCCTGTCAACTGGGGCTGCTTCATCTGCATGTAGACCCATGAAGGCCCGGGGCAGAATCGGTCCTCAGCAACAACCGCTTGTTGTAGGAGGCGACCAACAAGATTGGGTGGTCAGGCTCGCTGACTCGGTTCATGCATGTCATTGTATCCCAATTGTGTAAATCAAAGCTCATGATATCAGTCACAGGATTGTTTGGTCCAGACTCGATTATTTACAGACAGCCATCTCATAGCTGGAATATTGCTGAGTGCGGCATTAAACAAACAAACAAATCATCATCTGCATATATCACATTCCGGGCAATTGCAAAAGAGGTCAATCAGTGTGTCTTTTTCAGAAAAATAATGATAGTAGGGATTTTGCACTTAAACTTCCCAGCTGACATCGGATAGAAGTGCTACTTGTCTTGCATTTGTTAAGAATATCTAGAGAGCAGCAACAGAGTAGGAACAACATCATTGTTGACACCCACAGCAGAAAACATGCGTGGCAACAGCTGGAATACCCACATACCATCTTCTGTACAACTATTTACAACACGTAACCCTATGCACCAGCACCAGTTGGGGAGAAACACATGCTGTTTGCCTTCCAACTATTTTCATGGAATCCAGATGTGGTTGTTTTTCAAAGCTCAGAATATCAGACTAGCTGAGTGTACCACTACAGCAGGTGGCATGTCCTACCACTACGTGCAGGAGGCTGTTAATCTGTCCAATCTGTTAATCAAGTCCAACACAGGTCACAAAGACTGCCACACCCATCCGAAGGAAACTTGGGTCAGTTTGTCCCCTGATTCAGTTGAAGTCAACAGTGATGCATGAGAATAAATCTTTTGTCAGATTATTTATTTTTTCCCTTCACCACACCAATAATGTTGAAGATGTTGTGGCCTACAGCATGGTTCCAGGGAGCGTGTTGTCACCAGCTTCCAGTGTCCCCCCTCTGACCACACAGGCAACACACCCATAATTTGTGATGAAGATGTTAGGGCCTACAGCAGGGTTCCAGGGAGCATGTTGTCACCAGCTTCCAGTGTCCCCCCTCTGACCACACAGGCAACACACCCATAATTTGTGATGAAGATGTTGTGGCCTACAGCATGGTTCCAGGGAGCATGTTGTCACCAGCTTCCAGTGTCCCCCCTCTGACCACACAGGCAACACACCCATAATTTGTGATGAAGATGTTAGGGCCTACAGCATGGTTCCAGGGAGCGTGTTGTCACCAGCTTCCAGTGTCCCCCCTCTGACCACACAGGCAACACACCCATAATTTGTGATGAAGATGTTGTGGCCTACAGCATGGTTCCAGGGAGCGTGTTGTCACCAGCTTCCAGTGTCCCCCCTCTGACCACACAGGCAACACACCCATAATTTGTGATGAAGATGTTAGGGCCTACAGCATGGTTCCAGGGAGCATGTTGTCACCAGCTTCCAGTGTCCCCCCTCTGACCACACAGGCAACACACCCATAATTTGTGATGAAGATGTTGTGGCCTACAGCATGGTTCCAGGGAGCGTGTTGTCACCAGCTTCCAGTGTCCCCCCTCTGACCACACAGGCAACACACTCAATACTAAGCTGAAGCTGGAGATTTCCCACAGCCTAAACAGGTTATTGGATTTAGCTTGTTAACAATCACCATAAACAGGTATTCCTGGACTTAGCTTGTTATCACTCACCTTATCTACACCTGCACTTAAAATGTAGTTCCCTCGCTTATTCCACTTGAGAGCAAAAATAGGTCCTTTATGCTGCCCTAATGTGTTTACTAAACGACCTGCAACACAACGAAGGTACAATGACAAATACTGAGAACACTGAAAAGGTGGCATCAGCTCCATGTCTGAACCAAATGCAGAAATATGAAGAATACTTGGTACATTCTGCAAATAATATATATTTATCATCCAAAACTGGCTCCCACAGGAGATATCGCTTAGGTGAGATCAAGCAATATCTACATTGCAGACCATTGTGATGTCATTGTTACATCTATTTTGTTTATTTCGGTTATTAATTTTTTTCTTCTTCACTTTTTAAATTATTATTAATATTTCACAATGAATACACATGTATTTTAATTTGTCTCATAAGCCTGATTAGGCTGGATATACAAGCTTTTTTTTTGAACCCTTATTATGTCAAATGTCTGTATCATGACCGCTTGTGCATATGACACAAAAATAATCTCTCTCTCTCTTAAAGTTATATTATATTTCAACAGTAAAAACATAATTTCTTGAAATTACAGGACATCTGAAAGGTATGGGGTGGAAAGACAAAAACATATTTCTTGAAATTACAGAGTTACTTCCCTTCCAAAATCACTCCAGGTAAGATTATTGTACATTTCAGAACTGTTTGCTTGTCCCGCGAAGCTAGTGATTAAACCCAACCCTACTACAGTGTACAGTCTATGATCATGCTCACAACCAGGTCCTGCCTGATGTGGGTGCAGTAGCGAAGCTAGTGATTAAACCCAACCCTACTACAGTGTACAGTCTATGATCATGCTCACAACCAGGTCCTGCCTGATGTGGGTGCAGTAGTGAAGCTAGTGATTAAACCCAACCCTACTACAGTGTACTGTCTATGATCATGCTCACAACCAGGTCCTGCCTGATGTGGGTGCAGTAGCGAAGCTAGTGATTAAACCCAACCCTACTACAGTGTACAGTCTATGATCATGCTCACAACCAGGTCCTGCCTGATGTGGGTGCAGTAGCGAAGCTAGTGATTAAACCCAACCCTACTACAGTGTACTGTCTATGATCATGCTCACAACCAGGTCCTGCCTGATGTGGGTGCAGTAGCGAAGCTAGTGATTAAACCCAACCCTACTACAGTGTACAGTCTATGATCATGCTCACAACCAGGTCCTGCCTGATGTGGGTGCAGTAGCGAAGCTAGTGATTAAACCCAACCCTACTACAGTGTACTGTCTATGATCATGCTCACAACCAGGTCCTGCCTGATGTGGGTGCAGTAGTGAAGCTAGTGATTAAACCCAACCCTACTACAGTGTACTGTGTATGATCATGCTCACAACCAGGTCCTGCCTGATGTGGGTGCAGTAGCGAAGCTAGTGATTAAACCCAACCCTACTACAGTGTACTCTCTATGATCATGCTCACAACCAGGTCCTGCCTGATGTGGGTGCAGTAGCGAGGCTAGTGATTAAACCCAACCCTACTACAGTGTACAGTCTATGATCATGCACACAACCAGGTCCTGCCTGATGTGGGTGCAGTAGGGAAGCTAGTGATTAAACCCAACCCTACTACAGTGTACTGTCTATGATCATGCTCACAACCAGGTCCTGCCTGATGTGGGTGCAGTAGCGAAGCTAGTGATTAAACCCAACCCTACTACAGTGTACTGTCTATGATCATGCTCACAACCAGGTCCTGCCTGATGTGGGTGCAGTAGCGAAGCTAGTGATTAAACCCAACCCTACTACAGTGTACTGTCTATGATCATGCTCACAACCAGGTCCTGCCTGATGTGGGTGCAGTAGCGAAGCTAGTGATTAAACCCAACCCTACTACAGTGTACAGTCTATGATCATGCTCACAACCAGGTCCTGCCTGATGTGGGTGCAGTAGCGAAGCTAGTGATTAAACCCAACCCTACTACAGTGTACAGTCTATGATCATGCACACAACCAGGTCCTGCCTGATGTGGGTGCAGTAGCGAAGCTAGTGATTAAACCCAACCCTACTACAGTGTACTGTCTATGATCATGCACACAACCAGGTCCTGCCTGATGTGGGTGCAGTAGCGAAGCTAGTGATTAAACCCAACCCTACTACAGTGTACAGTCTATGATCATGCTCACAACCAGGTCCTGCCTGATGTGGGTGCAGTAGCGAAGCTAGTGATTAAACCCAACCCTACTACAGTGTACTGTCTATGATCATGCACACAACCAGGTCCTGCCTGATGTGGGTGCAGTAGCGAAGCTAGTGATTAAACCCAACCCTACTACAGTGTACAGTCTATGATCATGCTCACAACCAGGTCCTGCCTGATGTGGGTGCAGTAGTGAAGCTAGTGATTAAACCCAACCCTACTACAGTGTACTGTCTATGATCATGCTCACAACCAGGTCCT
Source organism: Haliotis rufescens (assembly GCF_023055435.1). Taxonomy (NCBI): domain Eukaryota; kingdom Metazoa; phylum Mollusca; class Gastropoda; order Lepetellida; family Haliotidae; genus Haliotis; species Haliotis rufescens. The sequence continues at coordinate 2,520,669 of NW_025964346.1, forward strand.
GCCTGATGTGGGTGCAGTAGCGAAGCTAGTGATTAAACCCAACCCTACTACAGTGTACAGTCTATGATCATGCTCACAACCAGGTCCTGCCTGATGTGGGTGCAGTAGCGAAGCTAGTGATTAAACCCAACCCTACTACAGTGTACTGTCTATGATCATGCTCACAACCAGGTCCTGCCTGATGTGGGTGCAGTAGCGAAGCTAGTGATTAAACCCAACCCTACTACAGTGTACTGTCTATGATCATGCTCACAACCAGGTCCTGCCTGATGTGGGTGCAGTAGCGAAGCTAGTGATTAAACCCAACCCTACTACAGTGTACTGTCTATGATCATGCTCACAACCAGGTCCTGCCTGATGTGGGTGCAGTAGCGAAGCTAGTGATTAAACCCAACCCTACTACACTGTACTGTCTATAATCATGCTCACAACCAGGTCCTGCCTGATGTGGGTGCAGTAGCGAAGCTAGTGATTAAACCCAACCCTACTACAGTGTACTGTCTATGATCATGCTCACAACCAGGTCCTGCCTGATGTGGGTGCAGTAGTGAAGCTAGTGATTAAACCCAACCCTACTACAGTGTACAGTCTATGATCATGCTCACAACCAGGTCCTGCCTGATGTGGGTGCAGTAGCGAAGCTAGTGATTAAACCCAACCCTACTACAGTGTACAGTCTATGATCATGCTCACAACCAGGTCCTGCCTGATGTGGGTGCAGTAGCGAAGCTAGTGATTAAACCCAACCCTACTACAGTGTACAGTCTATGATCATGCTCACAACCAGGTCCTGCCTGATGTGGGTGCAGTAGCGAAGCTAGTGATTAAACCCAACCCTACTACAGTGTACAGTCTATGATCATGCTCACAACCAGGTCCTGCCTGATGTGGGTGCAGTAGCGAAGCTAGTGATTAAACCCAACCCTACTACAGTGTACAGTCTATGATCATGCACACAACCAGGTCCTGCCTGATGTGGGTGCAGTAGCGAAGCTAGTGATTAAACCCAACTCTACTACAGTGTACTGTCTATGATCATGCACACAACCAGGTCCTGCCTGATGTGGGTGCAGTAGCGAAGCTAGTGATTAAACCCAACCCTACTACAGTGTACTGTGTATGATCATGCACACAACCAGGTCCTGCCTGATGTGGGTGCAGTAGCGAAGCTAGTGATTAAACCCAACCCTACTACAGTGTACAGTCTATGATCATGCTCACAACCAGGTCCTGCCTGATGTGGGTGCAGTAGCGGAGCTAGTGATTAAACCCAACCCTACTACAGTGTACAGTCTATGATCATGCACACAACCAGGTCCTGCCTGATGTGGGTGCAGTAGCGAAGCTAGTGATTAAACCCAACCCTACTACAGTGTACTGTCTATGATCATGCTCACAACCAGGTCCTGCCTGATGTGGGTGCAGTAGCGGAGCTAGTGATTAAACCCAACCCTACTACAGTGTACAGTCTATGATCATGCTCACAACCAGGTCCTGCCTGATGTGGGTGCAGTAGCGAAGCTAGTGATTAAACCCAACCCTACTACAGTGTACAGTCTATGATCATGCTCACAACCAGGTCCTGCCTGATGTGGGTGCAGTAGCGGAGCTACTTCCTGTGTTCTCGCGACTCGTGTGTGCGAGATAATTGTAAGCCTACTGAACACACCTTCTCCGAGTCTACTCATGTGTTCAGTGCAGACTTCAGTGAGCAGGTGACACACTGACATTACGGATGTGAACACAGACAGCCGGCACAAGGACTGACACAACAGAAGCAGCTTGACAAGGCTACAATCTGTCAGCAGCCAGGATAGTCGTCAACAGGACATGTCCACTGCTGAACTGTGCCAGCGTTCTTGTCACAATGAAAACACTTAAACATTTGGTTGTTCATGTATTCAAATGTTCCACTGTGTTCAAAGTAGAAGAGTCCTTGTGGCTTACTGCTTCAGCTGATGCCCCCTGCAATCTTTAACACTAGGCTCAAAACAACGACCCTTCATTCTTCTGCTGAGTTTGTGTTATAGCCGCAAACCTCAAGACCCCACAGTCCACAGACAGCTAAACTAGTTGTTGCCATTCTGTGGAGTGATAATTACAGTTTCATACTTCAAAATGTCGTGCAAACAATGGGCAACTTACCATCTGTGCTCCATATCCTCGCATAACCATCGTAAGACCCTGTAGCTAGTAATGTGCCGTCACACTGAAACGCCAAGACACACACTTACATACACAAAATACATGGACATTCTATATCTATATCTATCCATACATTTTACTTCTACTTTGGAACAGAATACAGTCACGTCTCGTTATTTTGACACTCATTAATCCAACACTAATGACAGGAATCAATTAAATCAGTGCTATTTAGACATGTTTATCCGACAGTCTCGCACTACGACTTAGACACCTAATTTGCAACAAATTACAGAAATCACTAATTAATCAGTCTCCTTAATCTTCCAAATGGGACCAACTTTAAGTTCACTGTATTATTATACAACACAGATTAAGAACATTTCCCTTTGCTTGCATTGTGACCTTAACTTAGAGTAGCCTCCCTTTATGAGCACAATCAGATTTTTCCCCACTTATGACTCAGAGAAAGTTGCTCTTTGAGAGTTCATAGAGTAATTTCCCTTTGTGCAAGACCCTTGAGTTGTTTCCCTTTTATGACTTATCCCGAGTAGCACCAGATGTTGTTGGAAGCCATACTAACATTCCAGTCTAGAGATGTGACGTCCTTATTACTGGGGACCTCCGTCCCCCCCTTCTGTATACAGTGTCGCAGCACCAGCTGGTTGGCGTTGCTGCTGTTGTCGTTCATGTTCCAGATGCGAGCTGTCGAGTCACCGGACCTGCACACATCACAATAAACATCTCACTCTTCAAAATGTGAGTCCAGAATACCACTCAAAGCATTGACTAAAGCAGTACTACAATTTTCATTTGGAGAAATCAGTTCTTTATTCATTCAAATAATGGATAAAAGTAAGTATGCACCTGACAAGACCAACAACTTGGTCAGTCACCAGTCACTCAGTCAAGTTACCCTGAAGCCAACTCAGGTTCCAGGCACTTACCCTGAAGCTAGGAGATTATTGGTCGGGGAGCTCCAGGCACTTACCCTGAAGCCAAGAGATCATTGGTCGGGGAGCTCCAGGCACTTACCCTGAAGACAGGAGATCATTGGTCGGGGAGCTCCAGGCACTTACCCTGAAGCCAAGAGATCATTGGTCGGGGAGCTCCAGGCACTTACCCTGAAGCCAAGAGATCATTGGTCGGGGAGCTCCAGGCACTTACCCTGAAGCCAAGAGATCATTGGTCGGGGAGCCCAGGCACTTACCCTGAAGCCAGAAGATCATTGGTCGGGGAGCTCCAGGCACTTACCCTGAAGACAGGAGATCATTGGTCGGGGAGCTCCAGGCACTAACCCTGAAGACAGGAGATCATTGATCGGGGAGCTCCAGGCACTTACCCTGAAGCCAAGAGATCATTGGTCGGGGAGCTCCAGGCACTTACCCTGAAGACAGGAGATCATTGATCGGGGAGCTCCAGGCACTTACCCTGAAGCCAAGAGATCATTGGTCGGGGAGCCCAGGCACTTACCCTGAAGCCAAGAGATCATTGATCGGGGAGCTCCAGGCACTTACCCTGAAGCCAAGAGATCATTGGTCAGGGAGCTCCAGGCACTTAACCTGAAGCCAAGAGATCATTGGTCGGGGAGCTCCAGGCACTTACCCTGAAGCCAAGAGATCATTGGTCGGGGAGCTCCAGGCACTTACCCTGAAGCCAAGAGATCATTGGTCGGGGAGCCCAGGCACTTACCCTGAAGCCAAGAGATCATTGATCGGGGAGCTCCAGGCACTTACCCTGAAGCCAAGAGATCATTGGTCGGGGAGCTCCAGGCACTTACCCTGAAGCCAAGAGATCATTGGTCGGGGAGCTCCAGGCACTTACCCTGAAGCCAAGAGATCATTGGTCGGGGAGCCCAGGCACTTACCCTGAAGCCAAGAGATCATTGATCGGGGAGCCCAGGCACTTACCCTGAAGCCAAGAGATCATTGATCGGGGAGCCCAGGCACTTACCCTGAAGCCAAGAGATCATTGATCGGGGAGCTCCAGGCACTTACCCTGAAGCCAAGAGATCATTGGTCGGGTTCCAGGCACAGATGAACACCTCGGACTCGTGGCCGCGCAGCACCGTGGCTCGGTTGCCAGGGATCTCCACAGCTCCATCAACCTCCATTGTGTCCGTGTGGTTGGCTGAAAATAAATAAATTGCAAGTGATTCCATGGCAGTTAATTGGCTAACCAAGCGATCTTTTTTGAGTTTATGTTTCCATAAACAAGAAAACAAAAACAGGCCACACTCACTGCCAGACTACTGTTTCCTGATTGGTTGATAACAGAGTGTTGCCTGGTTACGCTGAACAACGTCACTGACTTCGTATTGTTGTCTACAGTTTTTTTGTGTTGATAATTAAATAAGCAGACTGTTAAGTCATAATTGTTGACCTGCCGTATTTATTCAAAAGAATGGACTTCAATATGTTTATAGGGTAATGAATGTAAAAATCAGCGTGCACTCTGTGAATTTACACAGTATGTACACCACCGTATTCATTTACACCTCCAACAAACCGGAAAATACTGTTAATGCTTAACACAACATCAAACTAAGTCTCACCAGTCTACGACTTTAATCACTTGTCTGAAGCCAGACTCTTAAATACTTATGTTTGTGGAAGCCAGAGTCTAGAACACTTATGTTTGTGGAAGCCAGAGTCAAGAACACTTATGTTTGGTGAAGCCAGAGACTAGAACATTTATGTTTGTGGAAGCCAGAGTCTAGAACACTTATGTTTGGTGAAGCCAGAGTCTAGAACACTTATGTTTGTGGAAGCCAGAGACTAGAACACTTATGTTTGTGGAAGCCAGAGACTAGAACATTTATGTTTGGTGAAGCCAGAGTCTAGAACACTTATGTTTGGTGAAGCCAGACTCTTAAACACTTATGTTTGTGGAAGCCAGAGACTAGAACATTTATGTTTGTTGAAGCCAGAGTCTAGAACACTTATGTTTGTTGAAGCCAGAGTCTATAACATTTATGTTTGGTGAAGTCTGATACTAGAACACTTATGTTTGGTGAAGCCAGAGTCTAAAACACTTATGTTTGGTGAAGCCAGAGTCTAGAACACTTATGTTTGTGGAAGCCAGAGACTAGAACATTTATGTTTGTTGAAGCCAGAGTCTAGAACACTTATGTTTGTTGAAGCCAGAGTCTAGAACATTTATGTTTGGTGAAGTTTGATACTAGAACACTTATGTTTGGTGAAGCCAGAGTCTAGAACACTTATGTTTGGTGAAGTCAGAGACTAGAACACTTATGTTTGGTGAAGTCTGATACTAGAACACTTATGTTTGGTGAAGCCAGAGTCTAGAACACTTATGTTTGGTGAAGTCTGATACTAGAACACTTATGTTTGTTGAAGCCAGAGTCTAGAACATTTATGTTTGGTGAAGTCTGATACTAGAACACTTATGTTTGGTGAAGCCAGAGTCTAGAACACTTATGTTTGGTGAAGTCAGAGCCTAGAACACTTATGTTTGGTGAAGCCAGAGTCTAGAACACTTATGTTTGGTGAAGTCTGATACTAGAACACTTATGTTTGTTGAAGCCAGAGTCTAGAACATTTATGTTTGGTGAAGTCTGATACTAGAACACTTATGTTTGGTGAAGCCAGAGTCTAGAACACTTATGTTTGGTGAAGTCAGAGCCTAGAACACTTATGTTTGGTGAAGCCAGAGTCTAGAACACTTATGTTTGGTGAAGCCAGAGTCTAGAACACTTATGTTTGGTGAAGCCAGAGTCTAGAACACTTATGTTTGGTGAAGTCTGATACTAGAACACTTATGTTTGGTGAAGCCAGAATCTAGAACACTTATGTTTGGTGAAGCCAGTTCAAACAAGAAAACAGCATTTTCATTATCCCCCGCCGTGGCACATATTAGAATTTTGTTTGTTCATATGGGAGTGAATAAAAACTATACAAAAAGTACTATAAAACCTTAAGAAGACATTGGCACTTGGGCTGCTTTATGTCAACAGATAACTCATTCTTAATGATAGGTATCTCTTAATCATAGATGAGCTAACTTCAGTAGTTTCTGAGAAAACATGTCCCCATTGCAGACACTATAACACACATCAAGGGTCGTAAGTCTATAAAACAAAATAATTTATGTGACCAATTTTAGAACCTCAGTCTTGACAAGTATTACTTAGATAAGCATGCAAACTTTCATTCAAGTAACTTCAGTAGTTTCTGAGAAAACATGTCCCCATTTAACGCAGTATGCACTAAGCTGAAAAACATTTAGCAAGGGCAAAAACTCCGTAAAAAAATGAATTTATTGCACCAATTTCCGAACTAATTCGAAATCATGACCAGTAACATCTGTGTTGAAATTTCATTTCTTTGGCATAAGTTGTTTTTTGTAAAAAATTTGTCCCCTTTGAGAAGCGGATGGACGGATGGGAGGACAGACAGATCAGATGATGACCATATCCCCCAGGAAAATATTCCGGGGGGGGGATAAAAATTGCATCGTTGCATGAAACACGCGATACAATGGTGAACTGAAGTATTTCCCCCATATATGCCTGCCACAGCCTGGACGAGGCTAACCATGGCAAACTGTGTGATCGAAGTTGTCTAGGGTCCCTTTTGGCCTTTCTGTTTTAGGTTGGTTTATGGATCCTTCGACCCAAAATATTTAGGAAAATAGAATCAAAACAAAAATATACTATCTTAAAAAAATGTTTTATATCACTGCCGACCCAAAATCTACAAATGTATTTCTAGAATTTTTGTCACCAGACAATTTTGCCATAAATACTTGTTACTTTGCAGAAGGAAACGCTTCTGCAATGATTAAGGTGACAATGCAGTGTTGACTATCAGGAGTTGTACCTCCAGCCACATCTAGGTAACTTTGTCAAGTCAGAGTTGTTTAATCTATTTTCCCCCGCTCTAATGAGACTGAATTGAACTTTATAAAAAGTCCTTAAATCTGTAAAGTTGACCATCAGGGACACGACCGCTATCAACACAAGGTAGCTACAAGGTCAACCAAATCCTCTTTCATCTACATCGTTGAAACCGATGAGAAATATCCTGCTGGTGTAACTGTAACAACTTTCCCGTCTAAGCCCTATCTTCATGTCAACCCATCCCACCCCACACTGACAGTGGTATTCTGCCAACTCAAACGGTTAAATCTAAAACTACCTTTTACAAACATCTAGTTCAACCTTGCAGTGACTTGCCTCCCCAGGCTCAAGGAGCATCCCTTCAACTGCTGTTGGCAGATCTGGTCTACTTACTTACAAGCACCTGTTCAAGATAACTAGACGCTCTATTTTTCCCCGCCATGATTTGATGCTCATGTCAGCTGTATTAAGACATAACCCACAATGAACCAATACAACACACCTGTTAATACTGATAGCAACCATTCAACATCAGGTGCTGCCGTCACCTACCATCACAGCTGTGTGTGTGTGTAGGATTGTTGGAGCGTGCAACACTTCACGACACACCACATGCCTCAAGTGCACAGCAGTGAGTCAGCCATAACCTACCACACCAGCCATGGCATGAAGTAATAGAAGGCAAAATGTGGGACAGTTTTGTTTTTTACACATAATCAATCAATTCTTATTTCCATAAATGCTCCATCATGTATCACTCCCATGTACCACACAGTGAGGAAAGTCTTCATCTCCCACAGCTGGGATGGATCATGATGATGATGATAATGATCACCATCATCATAAAGGGTTCTGTGCGGAAAGATGCACCCTATTCTTGTCTCCTACACTGATTGGTTGTAGCCAGACTGTCAGCTACCATGTTTCAAGTCTTCCATTGTTCATCGGCCAAGTAAAGTCCCCACCCTGTACAGAATAAACATGAACTGGTCCAAGTCAAATAATCTCCACCCTCCAGCCCAAAGTGGACTCGGCCTGCAGACAGTGCAGTCAGTCACGTGACACCTTGTTTATCAGTCCTAATGACATATCCAAGGGCAGGCAATACTATCTGTGTGCCCCAGGTACGCAAATATAAATATCAAACGACCTTGACCTTCCAACAGCTCCTGGCAACAGCACTTCCGAGAACCTTGTTTGCTCACACGGCTAAATATTTCCCGGACATTCACTTGAATGAGTCAGGGAGGCTGTAAAATCAATAGTGGGTCATGTGACTGCAGCGATTGCAATACATGTAGGAACACTGGCAGCTGTCGGGAGATGCTGCTCAGACTGGTTCACCCCGAATTATCAGAATGAGGCAAGAGGGAGGGCGATAATCAGTAAATGGCATGACTCAGCAAAACCTCCACACGCCAGCAAGTCTAGTGCAGGCAACACGTGACTGTTCCACTTACATCTCCCCCCCCCATCTCCCTGCCGTCCCTCCCCCTGACCCCCCAAGGCAGCGGCTTGCTCGCTGGTTGGCTGCTGGATTAGACTGACATCTGGCACAGGGCCAGGGTTTGTTATCTCGGTGGAGCTGTTGACTGGTGTAAACAGCTGGTGGTGCTTTGTGTGAATGTACCTTGTTACACAACAGCGTGCTGGCCCCATTCCTGGAGGGAGCCAGTCAGCCGGCATTCAGGTCACATAACACGCAGTAACACACATATATATAGGGCCAGCTTATGCCACTATCACGCTGCCGCAAAAAGCCGCACAGAAATATACACAGCAAAGCCTGGCAAAGCTGGGTCTCATCAGATGTATTTTTAGCCAACTGCTAGATTGCGTGTAAACAGTTGGGAGAAGCTAACTACCCAGACATCAACAAGCAGGGCTCATGCACTTGTGTTGTAGGACACATCTAGTCACCTGCTACAACCCAACTGTCACCTGCTACAACTGTCCACATGTCACAAATGTCAACAAGCAGAACACATCTAGTCACCTGCTGCAACTGTCCACACAGGACACATCTAGTCACCTGCTGCAACTGTCCACACAGGACACATCTAGTCACCTGCTACAACCCAACTGTCACCTGCTACAACTGTCCACATGTCACAAATATCAACAAGCAGAACACATCTAGTCACCTGCTGCAACTGTCCACACAGGACACATCTAGTCACCTGCTGCAACTGTCCACACAGGACACATCTAGTCACCTGCTGCAACTGTCCACACAGGACACATCTAGTCACCTGCTGCAACTGTCCACACAGGACACATCTAGTCACCTGCTACAACTGTCCACACAGGACATATCTAGTCACCTGCTACAACTGTCCACATAGGACATATCTAGTCACCTGCTGCAACTGTCCACACAGGACACATCTAGTCACCTGCTGCAACTGTCCACACAGGACACATCTAGTCACCTGCCACAACTGTCCACACGGGACACATCTAGTCACCTGCCACAACTGTCCACACAGGACACATCTAGTCACCTGCTGCAACTGTCCACACAGGACACATCTAGTCACCTGCCACAACTGTCCACACAGGACACATCTAGTCACCTGCTGCAACTGTCTACACAGGACATATCTAGTCACCTGCTGCAACTGTCTACACAGGACACATCTAGCCACCTGCTGCAACTGTCCACACAGGACACATCTAGTCACCTGCTACAACTCTCCACACAGGACATATCTAGTCACCTGCTGCAACTGTCCACACAGGACACATCTAGTCACCTGCAACAACTGTCTACACAGGACACATCTAGTCACCTGCTACAACTGTCCACACAGGACACATCTAGTCACCTGCCACAACTGTCTACACAGGACACATCTAGTCACCTGCTGCAACTGTCCACACAGGACACATCTAGTCACCTGCCACAACTGTCTACACAGGACACATCTAGTCACCTGCTGCAACTGTCCACACAGGACACATCTAGCCACCTGCTGCAACTGTCCACACAGGACACATCTAGCCACCTGCCATAACTGTCCACACAGGACACATCTAGTCACCTGCTACAACCGTCTACACAGGACACATCTAGTCACCTGTCACAACTGTCCACACAGGACACATCTAGTCACCTGCCACATCTGTCCATATCTAGCAACCTGCCACAACTGTCCACAAAGAACACATCTAGTCACCTGCCACAACTGTCTACACAGGACACATCTAGCCACCTGCTACAACTGTCCACACAGGACACATCTAGTCACCTGCCACAACTGTCCACATCTAGTCACCTGCAACAACTGTCCACACAGGACACATCCAGTCACCTGCCACAACTGTCCACACAGGACACATCTAGTCACCTGCCACAACTGTCTACACAGGACATATCTAGTCACCTGCTGCAACTGTCCACACAGGACACATCTAGTCACCTGCTGCAACTGTCTACACAGGACACATCTAGTCACCTGCCACAACTGTCTACACAGGACACATCTAGTCACCTGCTACAACTGTCTACACAGGACACATCTAGTCACCTGCTGTAACTGTCCACACAGGACACATCTAGTCACCTGCCACAACTGTCTACACGGGACATATCTAGTCACCTGCTGCAACTGTCCACACAGGACACATCTAGTCACCTGCCACAACTGTCCATGCGTCAACAAGTAGGACACATACTCTTGTCCTAGGACATATGTCAGCGTTAGAAAATGGCACTAGTTCTATAGACTTTGCCAAACTGCCCAATAGTTAAGGTATCATAAGGACTTGCCATTATTAAGGGTTTTGCTATGTTATCATCATAAGGACTAGTGGACTAAACAGTAAGTTGATATCACTGTATCTAGTAAGAGGCTACAACCCCACTGTCACCATTATATTTCTTTGTCAAGAAAAATAAGTCCATTATGTGTCTGTCATTTTGGAGTCAATATTCTGTCCCTGTTACAACACATGAGTATCACACATACTAGTGTACATTCACGTACAGGGGGTGAAAAGAAGGGGAATGCTTCGGTTCTTCAAGAGAGATGAAACACAACCAGTTATTCACTGTCAGATGTACATACCATATTTGACTTAATAAGCGCCCATGGCAATATTTGCTAATATATTGTCTGGTGAACAATCCCAATTTACCCCCCTTTCTGATTGATCAATGTACACTAGACTTATTTATTCGTGTATAATACGCATTCGTGTGTTATATGCACCCTTAATTATGGGCAATTAAATTCTGGAAAATCTGTCGTGCATTATTCGCACAGTCTTTTCTTATGTATCATTTCAGGCTGTCAGCATAAACCACAAAATTTACAATCTTTTAACTCTGTTTTTTCTCTCACCAAAATTATATTCCAATAAGAGCCCCCTATTTCTAATTTTGAGAGCGCCCTGGGCGCTTAATATGTCAAATACAGTAACGATGATAACACTCCCTCTTCAGGACACTTAGCCTTGCCAGGAGGCTTCACTGGAAGGGGACGAGGTGTGAAGGCAGGTTGATAACACTCCCTCTTCAGGACATTTAGCCTTGCCAGGAGGCTGCACTGGAGGAGGACGAGGTGTGAAGGCAGGTTGATAACACTCCCCCTTCAGGATACTTAGCCTTGCCAGGAGGCTTCACTGAAGGAGGACGAGGTGTGAAGGCAGGTTGATAACACTCCCCCTTCAGGATACTTAGCCTTGCCAGGAGGCTTCACTGAAGGAGAACGAGGTGTGAAGGCAGGTTGATAACACTGCCCCTTCAGGATACTTAGCCTTGCCAGGAGGCTTCACTGAAGGAGGACGAGGTGTGAAGGCAGGTTGATAACACTCCCCCTTCAGGATACTTAGCCTTGCCAGGAGGCTGCACTGAAGGAGGACGAGGTGTGAAGGCAGGTTGATAACACTCCCCCTTCAGGACATTTAGCCTTGCCAGGAGGCTTCACTGAAGGAGGACGAGGTGTGAAGGCAGGTTGATAACACTGCCCCCTTCAGGACACTTAGCCTTGCCAGGAGGCTGCACTGGAGGAGGACGAGGTGTGAAGGCAGGTTGATAACACTCCCCCTTCAGGACACTTAGCCTTGCCAGGAGGCTTCACTGGAGGAGGACGAGGTGTGAAGGCAGGTTGATAACACTGCCCCTTCAGGACATTTAGCCTTGCCAGGAGGCTGCACTGAAGTAGGACGAGGTGTGAAGGCAGGTTTAATGGTTGATAACACTGCCCGCTTGAGGACATTTAGCCTTGCCAGGAGGCTGCACTGAAGGAGGACGAGGTGTGAAGGCAGGTTGATAACACTCCCCCTTCAGGAAATTTAGCCTTGCCAGGAGGCTTCACTGGAGGAGGACGAGGTGTGAAGGCAGGTTGAATGGTTGATAACACTGCCCGCTTGAGGACATTTAGCCTTGCCAGGAGGCTGCACTGAAGGAGGACGAGGTGTGAAGGCAGGTTGATAACACTCCACATTCAAGTGCAAGACCACATTTGATGACTGACTGGAGGAAGCACACAAATTTCCTAAATGATGACTGTCATATGACTGTGAAACCATTTGATTTCATATTCAACTCCTCCTTGACTGTCCATTACCAAGGTATTCAGGTAGACAGCCAGGTGGCCCCTTAGTGTCCCGCACCAGTTGTGTGATATCTCAGCCCACTGAGGAGTAGGACAAGGTTTAAATATAAGGACAGCAATCTAGATTGGACATGGGTCTGATAAGAGGTCAAATGTGGTGTCACATGGGAGTACGGCTGTCTCACAATGGCTGCTGACCCTGGAAGATCCAGCGTAGAATAGGTCCTCAGCAACCCATGCTTGCCCTAAAAGGCGACTATGTTTGTCATAAGAGGCGACTAACGGGATCGGGTTGTCAGGCTCCGAGTTGGTTGATGCATGTTATCGTATCCCAATTGCGTAGATCGATGCTCGTGATGTCAATCACTGGATTGTCTGGTCCAGCCTTGATTATTTACAGACTGCCGTCATATGGCTGGAATATTGCTGAGTGTGGCGTTAAACAACAAATACACACACTGGCTGCTATTTTTAACAAGTTTGGCACGCTAAAGGTACATTTGCCTCAAGATAGAAGAGTTTCCTTGACAAGCATGTCAGGTATTCATAGACGTTTCGTAACATAGACACTTGCAGGAAAACAAGTGGGGAAAAAACTTAGCCGTCAGTATTTGAGCAGCTACGCTAGCATGAAGATACAGCAACTATTAGGCTTGTAGTAATGGGAGGTCTTCATGAGGCAGCAGGGCATATGATCTGGTGACTGATATTTACCTAAAACTAATCTGCAAAAAGAATCTGCTGGAGATTTGCCATCAACCTAATGGTAAAGATGGTTGTCCACAAGGGAATGTCACTAGTCCTGTCTGTATCTTTAAATGTCTACAGCTTGCTGCCATGTTAAGTTCTAATCCTGATCATTAATTTCAAGGAGGTTCTATATTAGATGCCGACTGCACATGCTGTTGCAGCCGCATTAAATCTTAAATGAATTAATAAGTATATCAGTACTTGTATAGGCATGGTAAAAGTGGCATATAAATATTTGTACTCAGAAGAAAGTTAATGTTGACATGTTCGAGTCCCACCACCAGCAAGAGATGTACAAGGGGTGTGTATTCTACTCACAGACTGTCAGAGAAGCATCCTCTCCATTAGTATTAGCGTTCTCCGTCTTGATGGGATGGGCTTTGGCGGCAGCCTGTTTCCGTGACTCGACCACATCGGGCATAATGGCGTCGATCAATGTCAGGGACTCGAGTACTCTCTCCGACCCATCCTGAAATTAATGTAAGCCATTAGTGCTAACTGATAAGAAACATTTTAACACATCAACTAAAAGTGTTAACACATCAACTAAAACTGCACACTATAAAAGGGCTTGTGAACAAAGCAAGCAGAGTAACTAAATTAGACATCAAGGTAAAACCGACTTATGGACTTTATCCAGTCACAACCATTTGTGACAGGGCTAGCCTTTATCCAGGTACCACAGTCACGTGACAGGGCTAGACTTTATCCAGGTACCACAGTCACGTGACAGGGCTCCACTTTATCCAGGTACCAGTCATGTGACAGGGCTCCACTTTATCAAGGTACCACAGTCACGTGACAGGGCTAGACTTTATCCAGGTACCAGAGTCATGTGACAGGGCTTGACTTTATCCAGGTACCACAGTCATGTGACAGGGCTAGACTTTATCCAGGTACCACAGTCACGTGACAAGGCTCCACTTTATCCAGGTACCACAGTCACGTGACAGGGCTCCACTTTATCCAGGTACCACAGTCACGTGACAGGGCTCCACTTTATCCAGGTACCACAGTCATGTGACAGGGTTCCACTTTATCCAGGTACCAGAGTCATGTGACAGGGCTAGACTTTATCCAGGTACCAGAGTCATGTGACAGGGCTCCACTTTATCCAGGTACCACAGTCATGTGACAGGGCTAGACTTTATCCAGGTACCACAGTCACGTGACAGGGCTTGACTTTATCCAGGTACCACAGTCACGTAACTGGGTTCCACTTTATCCAGGTACCACAGTCACGTGACAGGGCTCCACTTTATCCAGGTACCACAGTCACGTGACAGGGCTCCACTTTATCCAGGTACCACAGTCATGTGACAGGGTTCCACTTTATCCAGGTACCAGAGTCATGTGACAGGGCTAGACTTTATCCAGGTACCAGAGTCATGTGACAGGGCTCCACTTTATCCAGGTACCACAGTCATGTGACAGGGCTAGACTTTATCCAGGTACCACAGTCACGTGACAGGGCTTGACTTTATCCAGGTACCAGAGTCACGTAACAGGGCTCCACTTTATCCAGGTACCAGTCACGTGACAGGGCTAGACTTAATCCAGGTACCAGAGTCACGTGACAGGGCTCCACTTTATCCAGGTACCACAGTCACGTGACAGGGCTCCACTTTATCCAGGTACCACAGTCACGTGACAGGGCTAGACTTTATCCAGGTACCACAGCCACGTGACAGGGCTTGACTTTATCCAGGTACCAGAGTCACATGACAGGGCTCTACTTTATCAAGGTACCACTGACACGTGACAGGGCTAGACTTAATCCAGGTACCACAGTCAAGGGACAGGGCTAGACATTATCCAGGTACCACAGTCACGTGACAGGGCTTGACTTTATCCAGGTACCAGAGTCACATGACAGGGCTTGACTTTATCCAGGTACCACAGTCACGTGACAGGGCTAGACTTTATCCAGGTACAACAGTCACGTGACAGGGCTAGACTTTATCCAGGTACCACAGCCACGTGACAGGGCTTGACTTTATCCAGGTACCAGAGTCACATGACAGGGCTCTACTTTATCAAGGTACCACTGACACGTGACAGGGCTAGACTTAATCCAGGTACCACAGTCAAGGGACAGGGCTAGACATTATCCAGGTACCACAGTCACGTGACAGGGCTAGACTTTATCCAGGTACCAGAGTCACGTGACAGGGCTTGACTTTATCCAGGTACCACAGTCACGTGACAGGGCTAGACTTTATCCAGGTACAACAGTCACGTGACAGGGCTCCACTTTATCAAGGTACCAGAGTCACGTGACAGGGCTTGACTTTATCCAGGTACCACAGTCATGTGACAGGGCTCCACTTTATCCAGGTACCACAGTCACGTGACAGGGCTCCACTTTATCCAGGTACCACAGTCACAACCTTTGTGACAGGGCTCCACTTTATCCAGGTACCACAGTCACGTGACAGCCATTGTTACATGAAAAGCTTGTTCCAGACAAATCCAAGTTACAACCAAGTCCCATAAATATATCAAAGTTGAAACGAATGCATAAACTAGTCCAGGTAAGTGAAATCTCAGACCTCTGATGACTGTCACGCGTCATAAATTACACACAACACAGAGATTAGTGATGGTAAATAAATCCCAGAGATATTGAATGTTCGAAGGTTTATGTTGTGTGGACAAGTGAAGAATACCGGGTAGATAAAAATTTGAATCTGTATGTAGACAACATTATTAGGTTGAATTTTCCAAAAAAGGTTGCACTGGTGCATGTTTTACAAAGCTAAATCGTAGCTAAATCAAAGCTAAACCCCTTCTATAGTCCCCCCAAAAAATACTTTTGCCCTGCACTATTATAGTTACAGCAAATTTGATCACTTTTCTAATATGCCAAATTCAAGAATAATAAGCGTTGCCGTGAATCTTGAAATCCTCAACCAGGGATAACTGACAGCGTAGGATGTTCCACCTACTTGTCTGCACCATAATACAACAGCACTAAAATGGGTAGGTAATGGATAATTAGTCACTTTTTATTATCCGTTCAGTGTGTGATTATCCACATCCCATGGGCCAACAAGAAGGACTTAAACTTAAGTTTTTATATCAACTTGCTTCAGTTTATCACCCGAATCGAATGCGTGTTGCAGCAGCAAACAAAACCCATGTAAATAGCCCAGTCTGTGTGTTGCTGATTATTGTAGTTGTGGTTGCAACTTTCAAGGATTGCTCGTCCTGTCTCGGGAGACCGACATGATTCCAAGGGCACCATCACCCGCCTTGGACAACTTTGTTTCTGCTGTGGCACGGACACAGTGGTTTGAATACAAGTTTTGGGGTAAGCCTGTGGCAGTGGCAATAATATTCAATTAATTGACAAGTTAAAAGACTGCACAAAATATGTATTTTATGAAAACAGTATATCAAGATGATAAAAAAGTCAAGCCAAACCAGCATCAGGAAAAAGAATTTTCAGAGGAGAGAAATGTTTTGCGTAATACTAGGTGTAGACTTTACTGACATCAGTCGTGTAATATAGAACATCTGCTGTGATATACATGTAATAACATCTGTAGTGTAATTTAAAACATCTGCCATGTAATAACATCTGTAGTGTAACATAAAACATCTGCCGTGTAATACATGTAATAACATCTGTAGTGTAATATAGAACATCTGCCATGTAATACATGTAATAACATCTGTAGTGTAACATAAAACATGTGCCGTGTAATACATGTAATAACATCTGTAGTGTAATATAGAACATCTGCCATGTAATACATGTAATAACATCTGTAGTGTAACATAAAACATCTGCCGTGTAATAGATGTAATAACATCTGTAGTGTAATATAAACATCTGCCGTGTAATACATGTAATAACATCTATCGTGTAATATAAAACATCTGCTGTGCAATACATGTAATAACATCTATTGTGTAATATAAAACATCTTCCGTGTAATACATGTAATAACATCTGTAGTGTAACATAAAACATCTGCCGTGTAATAGATGTAATTACATCTGTAGTGTAATATAAACATCTGCCGTGTAATACATGTAATAACATCTGTAGTGTAATATAAACATCTGCTGTGATATACATGTAATAACATCTGTAGTGTAATATAGAACATCTGCCATGTAATACATGTAATAACATCTGTAGTGTAGCATAAAACATCTGCCGTATAATACATGTAATAACATCTGTAGTGTAATATAAACATCTGCCGTGTAATGCATGTAATAACATCTATCGTGTAATATAAAACATCTGCCGTGTAATACATGTTATAACATCTGTAGTGTAATATAAACATCTGCCGTGTAATACATGTAATAACATCTATCGTGTAATATAAAACATCTGCTGCGTAATACATGTAATAACAGCTGTAGTGTAATATAAAACATCTGCTGTGTAATACATGTAATAACATCTGTAGTGAAATATAAACATCTGCCGTGTAATACATGTAATAACATCTGTAGTGTAATATAAAACATCTGCTGTGCAATACATGTAATAACATCTGTAGTGTAATATAAAACATCTGCTGTGTAATACATGTAATAACATCTGTAGTGTAATATAAAACATCTGCCGTGTAATACATGTAATAACATCTGTAGTGTAATATAAAACATCTGCTGTGCAATACATGTAATAACATCTGTAGTGTAATATAAAACATCTGCCGTGTAATACATGTAATAACATCTGTAGTGTAATATAGAACATCTGCCATGTAATACATGTAATAACATCTGTAGTGTAACATAAAACATCTGCCGTGTAATAGATGTAATAACATCTGTAGTGTAATATAAACATCTGCCGTGTAATACATGTAATAACATCTGTAGTGTAATATAAAACATCTGCTGTGCAATACATGTAATAACATCTGTAGTGTAACATAAAACATCTGCCGTGTAATAGATGTAATAACATCTGTAGTGTAACATAAAACATCTGCTGCGTAATACATGTAATAACATCTGTAGTGTAACATAAAACATCTGCTGCGTAATAGATGTAATAACATCTGTAGTGTAACATAAAACATCTGCCGTGTAATACATGTAATAACATCTGTAGTGTAACATAAAACATCTGCCGTGTAATAGATGTAATAACATCTGTAGTGTAATATAAACATCTGCCGTGTAATACATGTAATAACATCAGTAGTGTAATATAAAACATCTGCTGTGCAATACATGAAATAACATCTGTAGTGTAACATAAAACATCTGCCGTGTAATACATGTAATAACATCTGTAGTGTAACAAGAACATCTGCCATGTAAACATGTAATAACATCTGTAGTGTAATATAAACATCTGCCGTGTAATACATGTAATAACATCTGTAGTGTAATATAAAACATCTGCCGTGCATTACATGTAATAACATCTGTAGTGTAATATAAACATCTGCCGTTTAATACATGTAATAACATCAGTAGTGTAATATAAAACATCTGCTGTGCAATACATGAAATAACATCTGTAGTGTAACATAAAACATCTGCCGTGTAATACATGTAATAACATCTGTAGTGTAACAAGAACATCTGCCATGTAAACATGTAATAACATCTGTAGTGTAATATAAACATCTGCCGTGTAATACATGTAATAACATCTGTAGTGTAATATAAAACATCTGCCGTGCATTACATGTAATAACATCTGTAGTGTAATATAAACATCTGCCGTTTAATACATGTAATAACATCGATCGTGTAATATAAAACATCTGCTGCGTAATACATGTAATAACATCTGTAGTGTAATATAAAACATATGCTGTGTAATACATGTAATAACATCTATTGTGTAATATAAAACATCTTCCGTTTAATACATGTAATAACATCTGTAGTGTAATATAAAACATCTGCCGTGTAATAACATCTGTAGTGTAATATAAAACATCTGCCGTGCATTACATGTTATAACATCTGTAGTGTAATATAAAACATCTGCCGTGTAATACATGTAATAACATTTATCGTGTTATATAAACATCTGCCGTGTAATACATGTAATAACATCTGTAGTGTAATATAAAACATCTGCCGTGTAATACATGTAATAACATCTGTAGTGTAATATAAAACATCTTCTGTGTAATACATGTAATAACATTTATCGTGTTATATAAACATCTGCCGTGTAATACATGTAATAACATCTATCGTGTTATATAAACATCTGCCGTGTAATACATGTAATAACATCTGTAGTGTAATATTAAACATCTGCCGTGTAATACATGTAATAACATCTGTAGTGTAATATAAAACATCTGCCGTGTAATACATGCAATAACATCTGTAGTGTAATATAAAACATCTGCCGTGTAATACATGTAATAACATCTATCGTGTTATATAAACATCTGCCGTGTAATACATGTAATAACATCTGTAGTGTAATATTAAACATCTGCCGTGTAATACATGTAATAACATCTGTAGTGTAATATAAAACATATGCTGTGTAATACATGTAATAACATCTATTGTGTAATATAAAACATCTTCCGTTTAATACATGTAATAACATCTGTAGTGTAATATAAAACATCTGCCGTGTAATAACATCTGTAGTGTAATATAAAACATCTGCCGTGCATTACATGTTATAACATCTGTAGTGTAATATAAAACATCTGCCGTGTAATACATGTAATAACATTTATCGTGTTATATAAACATCTGCCGTGTAATACATGTAATAACATCTGTAGTGTAATATAAAACATCTGCCGTGTAATACATGTAATAACATCTGTAGTGTAATATAAAACATCTTCTGTGTAATACATGTAATAACATTTATCGTGTTATATAAACATCTGCCGTGTAATACATGTAATAACATCTATCGTGTTATATAAACATCTGCCGTGTAATACATGTAATAACATCTGTAGTGTAATATTAAACATCTGCCGTGTAATACATGTAATAACATCTGTAGTGTAATATAAAACATCTGCCGTGTAATACATGCAATAACATCTGTAGTGTAATATAAAACATCTGCCGTGTAATACATGTAATAACATCTATCGTGTAATATAAAACATCGACTCTGTAACACATGTTTGTTTGTTTGTTGTTTAACACCGCACTCAGCAATATTCTGTGAGCATTGATCTACGCAATTGGGATATGATGACATGCATCAACCAAGTCAGCGAGCCTGACCACCCCATCCCATAAGTCGCCTACAATACATGTAATAACATTTGTAGTGTAAAGCAAAAATAACATCTGAAGTGTCATACATGCAATAATGTCATCTGTGGTGCAATAATGTAATATGTAATATCTGTGATGTAATAATCATTTTAGTATACTATTATAACATATGCTGTATAATAATCATTATAAGTAACAATATGTGTTTAATACATGTAATTTAATCAGCTCAACACAACACTATGACCTAATCAATACTCTTAACCCATCCTACCCCGCCCCGCCCTACCCCGCCCCGCCCCGCCCCGCCCTGGCTGGCCCCGCCCCCAGCGACACTGCCATGGGGGTGAATTTCACACATTACCCACAAACATGGCAAGCCTTGTCATAAGTCAACTACAAAAGACATCGGATGTAGAACATAGGTACTTGTGGTTTGGACAAAGTGTGGCCGCTTCGTCAAGTGATAGAAGTGGGTGCCTGCAGGCAGCACCGGCCACAATTGGCCGTCACTGAAGCTGGCTGTGGCCGGGCACAGCACACAAGCATGGCGACCACAGGGGCCAGGTGGGACGATTGCACAAAGCCCCAAACACTCAGTTAATCTTGAAACCTGAGTCAGCACGCCTTAATTCAATACATAAAGTCTGTTTCAACATTCACAGCAGTCAACCCATTTGGATATAGCCTGCTTCAACATTCCTGGTAGGCACAGCTGAGGAGTATAGTCTGTTCCCAGATTTCATTGATCATATCAACTGTCAGCTATGGCCTGTTTCAGAGTGCTAAGCTGATTATAGTCAGTTTCACCTGGACTTTACCCTACAGGGCTCAGGGCACACTGGCTGCCTCTGGGGCGCTTTCTCAGGGTGGGCAAGGTTACATCATGTGACACAACCAGTTACATCATGGGTGATTTAATGGCGTGATCCCCTGTAATTATACGCCAGCTTGCAGGAGTCGGCCATGTTGAAAGGCAGGTGCTTGAGCCAGGTGTTAGCGAGCAGGTCGCACAGCAGGCGTCATCACAGCGATGACACACCAGCAGTCGATTACACAACAAGACACACCACTACAAACACACACAGCCAGGTATTGTTTGTCACGCCTCAACACCTCTGAATATTATCTATTAAAATACCCTGGTTCACAACACGTCCTGTAAGCCTTATTTTCACTGTCACAGGATAACAGCTTTCATCTGGCTTTTGACCTGAGAAATTAGTTTGAAGATCTTATGTCCGAAATATGTCCCACTATTCACTTCAGTAGATTTCATGAAGCCGTCTTTGTCTCTTCTGACAAGCACAAGAAACACATCTTTCTCAACACAGACCCAAACAATAATCCCAAATAGGCACTGAGTAGACTAACATCTAGTCTCTGAAATTAACATATTTTACACTAAAAACAGTTGTTAACTTACAGTAATAAAATATAAGCAGGAATGTTCCTAATCAGGGCTAGAAATGAACTCAAAAACTTACTAGCCTGGGTAACATAAAATGCTCTTTTAATATAGTAACAATGGTGAAACTGGGAAACTTGTACCAGCCTCGAGCTGGCAGGCCAGAGTTAAGTTCTAACCCTGCTAGTGTTTCCATCTATCGTGAAAGCTTTTTGCAGATTTTGCAAGACAGGTTCTGGGACACCACTATTACAATTGCCGTACCTCTCCGATGCTGATCTCCGCCTCTGTGTACTGCAGGCCCTTCTGGATGATGCTGAGCAGGGCGGCCGGCGGCACCAAAGCCCCATTGATGTTGGACTGACTGATATGACTCTCAATACCAAACGTGTACGCTGAATGTACAAACCCTGGAACAGAGGAAACAGATTTACTCAATACAGGCTTGTCACAAGAGATGTATTGACACAGACACACTACAGGCTTGTCACAAGAGATGTATTGACACACACTACAGGCTTGTCACTAGAGATGTACTGACACACACTACAGGCTTGTCACTAGAGATGTATTGACACACACTACAGGCTTGTCACTAGAGATGTATTGACACAAACTACAGGCTTGTCACAAGAGATGTATTGACACACACTACAGGCTTGTCACTAGAGATGTATAGACACACACTACAGGCTTGTCACTAGAGATGTATGACACACACTACAGGCTTGTCACTAGAGATGTATTGACAAACACTACAGGCTTGTCACTAGAGATGTATTGATACACACTACAGGCTTGTCACAAGAGATGTATTGACACACACTACAGGCTTGTCACTAGAGATGTACTGACACACACTACAGGCTTGTCACTAGAGATGTATTGACACACACTACAGGCTTGTCACTAGAGATGTATTGACACAAACTACAGGCTTGTCACAAGAGATGTATTGACACACACTACAGGCTTGTCACTAGAGATGTATAGACACACACTACAGGCTTGTCACTAGAGATGTATGACACACACTACAGGCTTGTCACTAGAGATGTATTGACACACACTACAGGCTTGTCACTAGAGATGTATTGATACACACTACAGGCTTGTCACTAGAGATGTATTGACACAGACACACTACAGGCTTGTCACAAGAGATGTATTGACACGTACTACAGGCTTGTCACAAGAGATGTGTTGACACACACTACAGGCTTGTCACAAGAGATGTACTGGCACACATTACAGGCTTGTCACTAGAGATGTATTGACACACACTACAGGCTTGTCACTAGAGATGTATTGACACACACTACAGGCTTGTCACTAGAGATGTATTGACACACACTACAGGCTTGTCACTAGAAATGTAT
This sequence comes from Haliotis rufescens, assembly GCF_023055435.1. NCBI lineage: Eukaryota > Metazoa > Mollusca > Gastropoda > Lepetellida > Haliotidae > Haliotis > Haliotis rufescens. The sequence continues at coordinate 2,543,976 of NW_025964346.1, forward strand.
TGGCACACATTACAGGCTTGTCACAAGAGATATACTGGCACACACTACAGGCTTGTCACTAGAGATGTATTGACACAGACACACTACAGGCTTGTCACTAGAGATGCACTGGCACAAATTACAGGCTTGTCACTAGAGATGTATTGACACACACTACAGGCTTGTCACAAGAGATGTACTGGCACACATTACAGGCTTGTCACAAGAGATGTATTGACACAGACACACTACAGGCTTGTCACAAGAGATGTACTGGCACACATTACAGGCCTGTCACTAGAGATGTATTGACACAGACACACTACAGGCTTGTCACAAGAGATGTACTGGCACACATTACAGGCTTGTCACTAGAGATGTATTGACACACACTACAGGCTTGTCACAAGAGATGCACTAGCACACATTACAGGCTTGTCACTAGAGATGTATTGATACATACTACAGGCTTGTCACAAGAGATGTATTAACACACACTACAGGCTTGTCACTAGAGATGTATTGACACAAACTACAGGCTTGTCACAAGAGATGTACTGGCACACACTACAGGCTTGTCACTAGAGATGTATTGACACACACTACAGGCTTGTCACTAGAGATGTATTGACACACACTACAGGCTTGTCACTAGAGATGTATTGACTCACACTACAGGCTTGTCACTAGAAATGTATTGACACACACTACAGGCTTGTCACTAGAGATGTATTGACACACACTACAGGCTTGTCACTAGAGATGTATTGACACACACTACAGGCTTGTCACCAGAGATGTATTGACACACACTACAGGCTTGTCACTAGAGATGTATTGACACATACTACAGGCTTGTCACTAGAGATGAATTGACAAACACTACAGGCTTGTCACTAGAGGTGTACTGGCACACACTACAGGCTTGTCACTAGAGATGTATTGACACACACTACAGGCTTGTCACTAGAAATGTATTGACTCACACTACAGGCTTGTCACTAAAGATGTGTTGACAAACACTACAGGCTTGTCACTAGAAATGTATTGACACACACTACAGGCTTGTCACTAGAAATGTATTGACACACACTACAGGCTTGTCACTAGAGATGTACTGGCACACATTACAGGCTTGTCACAAGAGATGTACTGGCACACACTACAGGCTTGTCACTAGAGATGTATTGACACACAATACAGGCTTGTCACAAGAGATGCACTAGCACACATTACAGGCTTGTCACTAGAGATGTATTGACACAAACTACAGGCTTGTCACAAGAGATGTACTGGCACACACTACAGGCTTGTCACAAGAGATGTATTGACTCACACTACAGGCTTGTCACTAGAGATGTATTGACTCACACTACAGGCTTGTCACAAGAGATGTACTGGCACACACTACAGGCTTGTCACTAGAAATGTATTGACACACACTACAGGCTTGTCACTAGAGATGTATTGACACACACTACAGGCTTGTCACAAGAGATGTACTGGCACACACTACAGGCTTGTCACAAGAGATGTATTGACTCACACTACAGGCTTGTCACAAGAGATGTATTGACTCACACTACAGGCTTGTCACTAGAGATGTATGACACGTACTACAGGCTTGTCACAAGAGATGTACTGGCACACACTACAGGCTTGTCACTAGAGATGTATTGACACACACTACAGGCTTGTCACTAGAGATGTATTGACACACACTACAGGCTTGTCACTAGAGATGTATTGACACACACTACAGGCTTGTCACTCGTGATGTATTGACACACACTACAGGCTTGTCACTAGAGATGTATTGACACACACTACAGGCTTGTCACTAGAGATGTATTGACACACACTACAGGCTTATCACTAGAGATGTATTGACACGTACTACAGGCTTGTCACTAGAGATGTATTGACACATACTACAGGCTTGTTACTAGAAATGTATTGACACATACTACAGGCTTGTCACTAGAGATGTATTGACACACACTACAGGCTTGTCACTAGAAATGTATTTACTCACACTACAGGCTTGTCACTAGAGATGTATTGACACGTACTACAGGCTTGTCACTAGAGATGTATTGACACACACTACAGGCTTGTCACTAGAGATGTATTGACACACACTACAGGCTTGTCAGTAGGAGTGTCTTCATACAGCCATATTACTAGGTAGTCACCAATAAGCATCTGTGACTTCAGACTTCCTCATAAAGCATGGCAAATAAATGTCTATCAATATTAAGATCTGTTCCGGCAAGAAGACTCCAAAGTGTTGGGCTGTATCCCTAATACAAGTTTTTGCCTGCCTATCTATCCATTCACTTTGTATCTATTGCGTTTGCAATAACTTCAACCTATACCAATAATACCTTACAGCATATCACTAAATCAGAATGTTATTCTGAGTGTGTGGCGGGTGGAACAAACCCAGATTAGCCAGGGCTGCACCATGGGTTGACATCCACAGCAACCTCAGCCAGGCACAATGGAACATAAACAATCTCCTACAAAAGTATGTATCTAGACTTGCACAAGTCTCTAAGGCAATGATTATTAGTCTCAATCATAATTTCTAGAAATGTAAATAATAATAGTAAGTTTTTAAAACAATTACAATAGTATTCCTATTTCTGTTCATTGTCTACTTTAGGAGTATTATGTATGTATTTGTGTCCTTTATCGACTTTAGGAGGGGCTGTTTGCGAGTACAATTATAGATCTTATGATCAGGCCTCAAAGTTTAATTTTTTTACCAAGTAGCCGATACGGCTACAAGTATTTTTTTCGAGGTAGCCAGTTAAGCCAATAGTGTTGGTAGCCAAAAGCATTTGAAATTATCTTTTATCAAATAACTATTATATGTACAAGTCATGGCACTAGTCTTGGAATTGTATATTAGGGTAAACTGTACTTATGTTTTGTTATTTGTGACTCGAACAATGATGCAATTTATGTTACTAGATTATATAGGTATATCCTTGCTTATCCAACAAACTATTAACTCAAATAAAATACCAATTACATTATAATTCATGTATTTTGGTTCTTTGGTGACTTGAGGAGGAATTATTTGCGAGTACAATTAGCAGCAGACATGTTTATTTTTGTGTCTGCATATGTCTAGCAATAGAATTTCGTTGCCACAAGATATTTTTCAAGGTAGTCATTAGGCTACCCCATAACTTTAGACAGTAGACAAATTGAAATTTAGGACGCATTGGCGACCGTCTTAGTTGCAACTTTGAGGCCTGATGATGGAAAAACAAACACTTGTTTTGCCAATCAGGGATCAACAATGTTGCGCACTCTACCATTGTCAGCTGATGCAAAGCTCCATGCAGCAATATAGGAATCCGTTGTGCACAGAAAGGGATAGCATGCAGTATTGCGAGTATGCACCTCCCTGTTTCAATTGACAACTTTTTGACAATTAAATAACCTATCGTGTAAGTTTTTTATTGACATTTTTTGGCACGGTAGATAATTTTATGCATCCACATGTTGGGAGCCCCCATCCCACCTTCTTCCCTCTAGCATCATACATCTATAGATGGACCGAGTCCACATATTGGGAGTCCCCATCCCACCTTCTTTGCTCTAGCATCATACATCTATAGATGAACCGAGTCCACATGTTGGGAGTCCCCATCCCACCTTCTTCCCTCTAGCATCATACATCTATAGATGGACCGAGTCCACATATTGGGAGCCCCCATCCCACCTTCTTCCCTCTAGCATCATACATCTATAGATGGACCGAGTCCACATGTTGGGAGCCCCCATCCCACCTTCTTCCCTCTAGCATCATACATCTATAGATGGACCGAGTCCACATATTGGGAGCCCCCATTCCACCTTCTTCCCTCTAGCATCATACATCTATAGATGGACCGAGTCCACATATTGGGAGTCCCCATCCCACCTTCTTTGCTCTAGATCATACATCTATAGATGAACCGAGTCACCATATTGGGAGCCCCCATCCCACCTTCTTCCCTCTAGCATCATACATCTATAGATGGACCGAGTCCACATATTGGGAGTCCCCATCCCACCTTCTTTGCTCTAGCATCATACATCTATAGATGAACCGAGTCCACATGTTGGGAGCCCCATCCCATCTTCTTCCCTCTAGCATACATGTGTCGTCGAAGTCAGAGAGATTCTGTCTGGACTGGCAGCAAAGCTTCTAATCTTATCCCACCCCTTGCGTTGCCAAGGATAGGTCAGTTAGAAGTCATTATGACTGCACCCCATCACAACACAACCACTGCCTGGCCAACATCTGTGTCCCACAATACCATTGTATAATACAATTACTATGAAGCCAGGTCGTCAATACTTGCTGTCAATACAATCAACACTGGATACCTGCCCTTCATCGGTGTTTCACAACACAGCAGAATTACTATGAAGCAAGGTATGCAATACACTCTCAACACAGCAGTATAACTATGAAGCCAGGTATGCAATACACTCTCAACACTGCAGTATTACTACGAAGCCAGGTATGCAATACTGGCTGCCCAAACACTCTCAACACTGCAGTTTTACTATGAAGCCAGGTCATCAACACACTCTCAACACTGCAGTATTACTATGAAGCCAGGTATGCAATACTGGCTGCCCAAACACTCTCAACACTGCAGTATTACTATGAAGCCAGGTCATCAATACACTCTCAACACTGCAGTATTAGTACTATTACTATGAAGCCAGGTATGCAATACACTCTCAACACTGCAGTATTACTATGAAGCCAGGTCCTCAATACTGGCTGTCAATACACTCTCGACGCTGGCTACACTGTATATTTATTCAACAGGACAACACTGAGACAGACTGAGTGGAAATCTTCAAGTGAACACTGAGAATGCTGATCAAGACTGGCTCACATGTACAACTCACTTGCAAACACATTCCCAATCTGGAGTAGGGATGAGAACTTGAATCATTTTCTGTACATGTGTAGTCCCTCTCTTCAAAAAATTTCCTAATTACACAAAAAAAACTGTCCAACACTCAATATTGAGAGAAAAATTGAAATTACCTGATTCCTGCAGGTAGCGGTAAACGAGATAGTTCACCTCGTCACTGCCTAGGCTCATGGTCACTGAGGCACACGAACCATCCAGGTAGACTGGGTCTCACATCATCTGCCGGACCGCTCACATCAGACAGCTCTCACTGTCAACAAAACAGAACAATTATCATTATCACGGATCAAACAGCTCTCACCGTCAACAAAACTGAACAATTATTATCACACATCAGACAGCTCTCACTGTCAACAAAATTGAATAGTTATCACCATTATCACAAACAGACAGCCCTCACTTTCAACAAAACGGAACAATTATTATTGTCACACATCAGACAGCTCTCACAACAAAATGGAACAATTACCAAATTATCATCATTATCACACATCAAACAGCCATCACTGTCAACAAATCAGAACAATTATTATCATTATCATACATCAAACAGCCATTACTGTCAACAAAATATTACACAATCATTAGACATCAAACCCTACTCACACATCTCACAGGCAACATCTATCAAGAAGCCCTCTGACTAGGTGACATAACAATGTCTCTGATCCAAGACTCCTTTCCATGATTCATTAAGATGGCTTTTTTATTATTATTACAGGTCTTTGTCTAAGTACTGTCAACATGTTCATGATGTCCTTCGAACATGTTAAATGAGTTCAATTTATAACATTTACATTGTACATGTTAATATTGTCATAACCTTGACCTTTCATATTGGAAAAGAATTTTCTGTGGAAAATGTCCAAGTTTTCAATATTACCCGATATAAGCATCAGTCTGCGTTTACAGACACTTATCCAATTATCCAATGCCAGACTCTAGCTAGTAGCATCAAATTTACAGAAAATTATTCCACAAGACAAATCAATGCAAGTCAACTCAGAGACTGAGAAAGAAGTAGACACACGACACAGTGACAGTAATTATCACAGGGAGGTATCCCAACCTCCGGCCCAGATAGGGGACATCAGTGAATGTGACTTCAAGAAAGAAGTAGACACACGACACAGTGACAGTAATTATCACAGGGAGGTATCCCAACATCCGGCCCAGATACGGGACATCAATAAATGTGACTTCAAGAAAGAAGTAGACACACGACACAGTGACAGTAATTATCACAGGGAGGTATCCCAACATCCGGCCCAGATACGGGACATCAATAAATGTGACTTCAAGAAAGAAGTAGACACACGACACAGTGACAGTAATTATCACAGGGAGGTATCCCAACATCCGGCCCAGATACAGGACATCAGTAAATGTGACTTCAAGCATATGCACTCAGTATACTCCAGCTTTATGACACTGTCTGCAAATAATCAAATCTGGACCAGACAATCCCTTGATTGACAGCATGAGCATCGATCTACGCAATTTCGGATATGATGACATGCATCAACCAGCGAACATGACATCCAAATTTTGTTAGTCATCTCTTACGCCAAGCATAGTCTCCTCTTAGGATAAGCATTGGTTGCTGAAGAACAATCCTAACTTGGATCTTCACAGGTTGCAGCATGGCATCTCAGAAGGCTAGCATTATACAACTGGCTAGCATTATACAACTGGCATCAATCCGCCTGCCCGCAGGTATGCATAGACGCATGCAAGTTTAAGTATAATATTATTACCCGGAATCCCCACAGGAGACAAACAAAGGTTACTGAGGACCTGTATTTTCACCCAGAATCCCCACAGGGAGACAAGCAAAAGCTATTGGGGACCGTATGCATAGACCCGTGCAAGTTTAAGATGCCACAAAAGTGCAATAATCTTGACCGCGACGTCAAAGCCCAGTTCACCTTGCCCCTTGCTCTCACCACTTCGTATGGGGCGGTCGGGTAGCCTAGTGGTTAAAGCGTTCGCTCGTCACGCCAAAGACCCGGGTTCGATTCCTGACATGGGTACAATGTGTGAAGCCGATTTCTGGTGTACCCCGCCGTGATATTGCTGGAATATTGCTAAAAGCGGCGTAAAACCATACTCACTCACTCACTCACTCACCACTTCGGTTTTATCTGTACTATGTGCCAGCATAAGTGATCTCCATGCCACTGCATTCAAGCATTTTCCTGCTGATTCTACACAACAGAAATATTCCCACAAAGTTTTTGTAGAAACCTACAATGACAACAACCATTATTGATACTAAAATAATAGTGTTGTGATCATCAAAACAAGACAAAGTAATTCAATACCAAAATGCCTTTTAATTTTTTCAAGACTGAAATAACAGCTATCAAAACAATGATTGTGACTTGTGAATGACTGCAGAAGATTTTGAACAAAGATTCTTTGCCGAAGTGTTTTTGTTTTAGGATGTTGTTGCCATTGTGAACTCCCAAACTCGTGAACACAAGCAGCAAATTGGGGATGTTCCTGATGACGTTGTTGTAGCCAAATGGGGAAACCACGCTGGAAAAACACACATCATAATTGCCTTTGAAGAATCCTTTGGTTTGTTTATTGTTTAACACAGTACATTAGCCTTTTCCAGCTACATGACGGCAGTCTTTAAATATACACGACTGGAGCAGGTAATCCAGTGATTGACATCATGAGCTTTGATCCGCGCAACTGGAATGTGATGACTTAGCCTCACAACCCAATCCATGGAGTCACCTCTTACGACAAGCAAATGTCACTTGTAGTGATAGGTTAAGGCCTGATTTTCACATTGCAATTTATTGCAATAGTGACACGTCTATTGCGAAACCGTCTGTACCACAATATATTGCATATGTTCTTTCATCTGTAAATGTTGTGAACCTGAGTGAGTGAGTATGGTTTTACGCCGCTTTTAGCAATATTCCAGCAATATCACGGCGGGGGACACCAGAAATGGGCTTCACACATTGTACCCATGTCAGGAATCGAATTGTGAACCTGAATAAAAGTGGATCCAGTGGTCTTCCCCCACATATTTTGGACCCCTTATCTTTGTGTCTTCATCCACCATTGTGCATGCTACATGTATGGTCACCAAGTATGCACAATACACACATCATCATGATCATATAGGAGGCTGTTTGCGAATAGTTTCACTTTTCGATAACAGGAATAGGTTGCTAATTTCTGAATTTCATAAGTTCAATTGCCACTTAAGTAAACTTTGCTAATAAGATGAAAATATGCATGATTTTGAAAAATGCAGTACAAACCTATATTATCCAAACATATTGTGATATGCATTCATTAGTATTTAAAATCTGGTATACCGGGTAATACCATGCACCTCTAGTCTTTGGGAACCAATATACTTACCCTGGAATCACCACGGGAGACAAACAAAGGTTACTGGGGATCTGCATTTTTACCCGGAATCTCCAGAGATTAATACTTGTATCGAGAAGTAAAAGAATTTAGATTTACTGATGCATCAGTGTATTATCCTACTACGTGACATATTTCAGATTTAGACGAAAGATTTTGGTTTAAAAATAGTTGTGGTTAAATTGTTTTAAGCAGGAAATTGCAACGCATATTAATAATATGGAATCTGTGACAAAGATTTCTCATGCACATATTTTGGCATTAAACATCGTGCCCAAGCATAAAAAACAAGGCGACAAAAGCCAAGAAGGCATTTCACGCACATTACACAATCATACAAAAAGATGGAAATAGAAACTGAGCTGTATGTTTGACGACTTTTAGAGATATTTTTTGTAGATCATATTTAATACATTATTTAATTTATCTAAAGATTTGCTTGAAATGTATTTATTTTGCTCTTTGACATTATCGATATGGACCTGTTGTCGAAGCATGAGCGCCAGAATTATGGAAAATAGTTATTAATTTAAAATCTATCAATAAAATATGATTTTTTTAAATGAAATACTTGCACGTGTTTAAAGACACTGTGAAAAGTGAAAGATTTAATAAATGAATGATATGACTAGTAGGTTTTTATTGATAACATTATATATTTGTTACATGGCGACATTTAGGCTGGTGTACCAGCATGCGATGTGTGGGGACGCATGACGTCTCGGCCAGATTACCGACATGCGGTGTGGACACATGACGTCTCGTTCGGTGTACCAGCAATGTGGTGTATTTGGACACATGATGTCTCGACCCGTGTACCGGCATGCACTGTTGAAAAGAGTTAATCTGAAACTACATATCAAAACTTGTTAACATCCAAGATTATGTTTTAAAAGCTGCATCTAATGGAAGTAGAATCAATACCTGTGTGGGTCAAGTTCACACCTGTGTGGGTCAAGTTCACACCTGTGTGGGTCAAGTGAATACATGCGTGGGTCAAGTGAATACACGCGTGGGTCAAGTGAATACCTGTGTGGATCAAGTGAACACCTTTGTGGGTCAAGTGAATACATGTGTGGGTCAAGTGAATACATGTGGGTCAAGTGAACACCTGTGTGGGTCAAGTGAATACCTTTGTGGGTCAAGTGAACACCTGTGTGGGTCAAGTGAGTATCTGTGTGGGTCAAGTGAATACATGTGTGGGTCAAGTGAATACCTGTGGTGGTCAAGTGAATACCTGTGTGGATCAAGTGAACACCTTTGTGGGTCAAGTGAATACATGTGTGGGTCAAGTGAATACATATGGGTCAAGTGAACACCTGTGTGGGTCAAGTGAGTATCTGTGTGGGTCAAGTGAATACATGTCTGGGTCAAGTGAATACTTGTGTGGGTCAAGTGAATATATGTGTGGGTCAAGTGAATACATGTGGATCAAGTGAACACCTGTGTGGATCAAGTGAACACCTGTGTGGGTCAAGTGAACACCTGTGTGGGTCAAGTGAATACACGTGTGGGTCAAGTGAGTATCTGTGTGGATCAAGTGAATACATGTGTGGGTCAAGTGAACACCTGTGTGGGTCAAGTGAACACCTGTGTGGGTCAAGTGAGTATCTGTGTGGATCAAGTGAATACATGTGTGGGTCAAGTGAATACATGTGGGTCAAGTGAAAACCTTGGTATGAGTTGAATATCTATGCAGGTGTAGTGAATACCTGTGTGGATCAAGTGATCAATTACTGACCAAACTGATAAGCCTTACAGCAGAAATATGACTTCGGGACTTACAAAGCTCAGAAATGGAGTCATTACTACACTGAGAGGCATTAAAAACACACACCAGTCAAAATCATGCGACAGTGATAATATCACACATGATATAACATGAAAAGATCATAAAACGTGAAATGGAGATCAATCTTGAGAAAATGATGTTGTTTTTCTCAGGTTTTAATGCAAACCAATGACTGGAGAGCATTTCAAATACAGGAGGTATGAAATCAAAGTTCAAAGATCAATAACGTGTATGCCCACGACAATCGGTGACAATGCATGTCTGAAGTCTGTAAGGCATTGATAAGCAGTCTTCGAATAAACGCCTGTGGAATGGCCCTCCATCATACCTGCAGAGCTTGAGTTAACTCAGCGACAATCTGTGGTGGTTGCAACTGACGTCAAACTCTACTGCCAAGCTTTTACCACAAAGGTTCAATGGGAGGGCCAATTTAACACCTGAACATTGTTTTGTTGCAAGAAATTCCGGGTCAAGCAAGCTGTATGAGATCGAGCATTATCATGTTGGAACGCCAGTTGGTTAACGTCACGTCGTCGTCCTCTCAGCAACGGTAAGAGTGCTGTTTGCAACACTGTGTCAATGTCGTTGAGATTTCCACGAATCACAACCAAGTCAGAGCAAAAGGTGGCATTAATTGACACCTCCACCCCCAAAACAATCATGTTCAATAATGCAGTTTCGAGCAAAACGTTCATGGTTCCGTCTGTATAGACGGATGCGACCATCTGGGAAACTGACGTTGCAGCGTGATTCATCTGAAAAGATGACATCTCTCCATAGCTTGGGAGCAAGACGACCACCTGCAGCTGCCCAACGTTCACACACAAGATGGTGTGCGTGAGTCAAGATCTGGCCACGATAGGGTTGACGGCACCGGATGTTTCATGCAGCAAGGCAATGTAGGACTGTGCAATCACTGATTGGTCATCCCCTTGTTCCCATCATGCCATGGCAGTCTGTTGTGCTGTTCTGAAGCGATCCCTAAGGTGACTCACAATGATGAGTTGGTTCTGCCTCCGTGACGTCACAGGCAGCATTCCTGGTCGAGGACGGTCGGCAACACTCCCAGTTGTCCTGTAACAATGCTGCAGTCGGACAACAGTTGATCGATGGACATTGAAGTGCGCAGCAACGTCTCTCGGCGTCTGACCAGCTCCCAACATCCCTATGGCTTGGTTCCTCAGTGCGTTGCTTAACCATGGCATCATGGTTATGCATGACACCCTGCCCGCACTGTGTTTCTTTATAGGGCCCAAGTCCCCACTATGCACGTACATGATGACTTTTTTCTGATCTTCCTGATTTCCCACATTTTGCCTTCATGGTTGTGTTTTAGTCATCAAGCCACTGCATTCATGGCAGTTGGGATTCAAACTCAAACATTTGATGTTTGACATTGTTCTGTATACCCCTTTACTTCATGTCAGTTACTAGATACACAGACACAGATAACGCCGACTTTTAGCATGATAGTGGGTGTGTGCTTTTAATGCCTCTCAGTATAGTATTCCAGAGGTTAATGATCTGGGGGCAGTTGTAACAACACATACTCTAGCACTATGGTTTCCCACCAACCTTGCAACATGAAACTCCAACAACTCATCTCCTTTCTAAAACAACCACCGACATCCAGCGGAGTGCAGGCCACATTCCCCACTGGGTACAGGCAGCCTCAGATCAGAGGCATGCTTCACGTTCAGGGTGACATTTTCCTTTCCATGAAAAGAATATATTCTTGAATGAAATGTTAAAATATGTCCAATGAGTTTCACAGACAGGCCAAGTAGCCGATATGGCTACAAGTATTTTTTTCCAGGTAGCCAGTGGTAAAATTAAGAAGTCAAGCCATTAGTGTTGGTAGCCAAAAGCATTTGAAGTTATCTTTTATCAAATAACTATTATATGTACAAGTCATGGCACTAGTCTTGGAATTGTAGATTAATGTAAACTGTACTTGAGGTTTGTTATTTTTGACTCCAACAATGATGCAATTTATGTCGGTTCATTGTATCATGATGTCAATCACTGGATTGTACGGTCCAGACTTGATTATTTACAGACTGACGTCATATAGCTGGAATATTGCTGAGTGTGGCATTAAACAACAAACCAAAAAACAAACATGTCATGTCATCCGAGTCTCACGCCGAGGACCTTCACCTGACACCCTAAAATGTCAAGGATGACATGTTTTCCACAAATTATTGGTGCTGAAAAATGCAGTACAGAGAACTACAGCAATGTTGGGGAATTGTATTTTTTCTATGTCTGCACTCTGGCAGCAGGCACTGCTAACAAAACCATAAATAAGATACCCTTCCCTGACCCAGGAAAACTTGAACCAAATCTGATATATGTGCACATATCATCATGAACATGGTTCTTTGCATCAGCTTCAGTAGTCTGTCTTACAGACCCTGATAAAAATATATATCAGCCCATGCAAGTCTATGTTTGGCAAGTCTAGATTACTGCAGTATCAGAAAATGAAGAGAGTCACTGGGCTCCCTTTTATTATATTTTTATTAAGATAACTGAACAACTGTTTTTTCTGTACGATATGTTTATTTCAGAGACTAGATGTTAGTCTACAGCTTCAGGAGAGTTTGGAGTTATAACACTGATTTACCAGCTGAGTTTAAAAACCAAACAGAATTTTACAAGACTCTGGCTTCACGCTAAAGCAAAAGTCACAGACTGCCTGACTTCAAATTTAAGGGGTTGGTAATGGCATGTCTGGGACCTTGACGTTTACTTCCATTGTATTGTCCAGACTCGATTATTTACAGATCGCTGTCATATAGCTGGAATATTAGAGAGTGCGGTGTTAAACAACAAACAAACCAAGTGCACGTATGATTGTGTGTCTCTTTCAGCAATATCATGGCTGGGGACACCAGTAATGGGCTTCACACAATGTACCCATGTGGTGAATCGAACCCGGGCCTTCGGCGTGATGAGCGAACGCTTTAACCACTAGGCTACCCCACCGACTAGGCCGTTACCTGGCCTGGAATTGAGTCCTTGGCATGACCATATCATGAAACTATCCAGCCTGTGTCTACTTGCTTGTTCAGCATGTTCAGTTAACACTGTGAGATTTGCACTGTACCAGAGCTCCAGATAACTTTTTGAGCAATTGAGTTTTTACTCAAAGGTTTCCATTTAAATTGGGTTATTACATTTTTCATTGGGTAACCAATATTTTTTCACTCATCTATTTATCACTCTATTGTGGTTTTTCCCAAAATGAAGGCCAGGGATACTTCTTGCATTCACTGGTGCTGGTTGGAATCGATTTCGTAGGTGTGTTGTCCGAATCCAGCTGTCTTGTCGATTATTGGTTACGTGTGGCCTGCCACTCCAAGGATGGTCTCTGACTGCATTCGTCTGTTACCAACGTTGCCATAAACACTAAATGGTGTTTCTGTGGACGTTAAATTGTCTTGCAACATCACACTGACTCGATCCTGCTTCAAGCACAGCAATGGCTCGCAGACGCTCTTTTTCGGACAGGTGTGGCATTTCGTAATGCTGAATAATTGCGTAATTTTGTTTTTTTTCTGAGTGGTTGTTGTCAGCACAATGCTAAACAAGGCATATGGAATCCTGTTAACGCACATGTTTTTATACCCATTATTGGGTAGTGAAATGCATGGGGCTTGCATAAAAGTCAACTTTTGCATGGAATGCATGTTTTTCTGAAGCAGTTGCGTTTTTGTGGCTTGGTTCCATACATGTACTACAATATTAAAAACCAAACTTTACTTGTTTGAAAAATACACTAAAATATTGGTGTCACAGGAACTTTTGTTGTTGAGTATATGAATATCACCGATGTTTTGTTCAACAACAAAGATTTATAAGGTACTTTATTTGCCGATCCACAGCAGCGGTAGATATTGGCACTAGTCCTGTAGTCTTTACCAAACTGCCCAATAGTAAAGGTATCCTAAGGACTAGTAGAAATTGACCCATTTTAAGGGTTTTGCTCCGTGTTATCATTATAAGGACTAGTGGACAAAAACTGTTAGTTTCTAACCCTGCACAGGGACTGGCAGTCACATGATTCACGGTCCAAGCCTAATTTCAACAGTAAAAAAATGGTAATAACCGGTAAACAGGGACGCTGAGTGAGTGAGTTGGGTTTAACGCCGTTTCTCATAGTATTCCAGTTATATATTACGGCATGTCAGGTTGATGGGGGACGAAAGCTCGAAGTGATGCAGACATTTACCACTTTGGTGAAACCAATAAGCACTGGTATGGTACTGACAAACCTAGAAACTAAATCGGGGCGAACCGGGATTCGAACCCACAATCAAAGGTTTCTGGCATGTCCAAGGGACAGAACTCTGTACACAGGACTGGGCCAGGCCACCCCTGTTACCTGATGCACAAACCTTGTGTTATGCTCTCGCTGACTGGCTGAAGATATTTCTCTCCTTTTGAGTCCATTGGTTTAATCACATAGGGCAAAATCACTTTTGATTGTTGCTAGGCAGGGCGAGTCTCAGGGTAATACCATCTTTTAAAGAAGTGCATGTGACACTTTCTCATCTCATTAAAATACAGATATAATTTGTAAATGTAATAATAGTCCATATGCTGTGACTAAGTCGAAAGTAATGCTCGAAAGTAATGCCTATAATTTATAGAGGTTTGTGCTCCTAAACATCAAGATATTAGCACACACTGCAGACCCGTGAAGATCCAGGGTAGAACTGGTCTTCAGCAACCCATGCTTGCAGTAAAAGGCGACTGACGGGATCGGGTGGTCAGGCTAGCTGACTTGGTTGATGCATGTCATCGATCCCAATTGCGTGGATCGATGCTCATGATATCAATCACTGGATTGTCTGGTCCAGACGATTATTTACAGACCACCGTCATATAGCTTGAATATTGCTGAGGGCGGCGTTAAACAACAAACCAACCTCATAGTCATAGAGGACATGACACCCTGATCTAACACCTCGATATAACTGTCAACATATCATATCAATGTGATTGTAACTATCCCAGTTTTCGGCCTGAGTCCGAGGCGCAGGATACCATCAACTATATGGACCATGACACGACCTACCACCAGTAAGATATCAAAGTAGGTGTTGAGGTGCTGTTGGTAGTGGTAGAGCGTCCGCCTGGAGAGTGGAAGGTCCGGTGTTCTATCCCCGGTAGTGTCATACCAAAATACGTCAAAAGATGGTACTTGTTACTGGGGTAGTCATGTTAAAATGTGGCATGGTATCTCAGTGGGCTAGCACTATATATCAGCATTGGACCGGACTAAGACGATGATGCCATCAATAACAGTCAGCTGAGTCTCTTCATGCAGAACAGGCGCGATGGGGTAGCCTAGTGGTTAAAGAGTTGGCTCGTCACGCCGAAGACCCGGGTTCGAATCCCCACATGGGTACAATGTGTGAAGCCCATTTTCTGGTGTCTCCCGTCATGATATTGCTGGAATATTGCAAAAAGCGGCATAAAAAAATACTCTTGCAGAACATAGCAATTTACAATATATGTTCCCTTTCCTTGTAATGTTTTATATAAGTCTGCTAGTCCCAGAACAAGGGATGTCTTGTCAGCTTTAGAACTTGGCACAAGTCCTGGTCCTTGCCAAACTGGCCAATAGTAAGGCATCATAAGGACTAGTAGAAATAATGCCATTTTAAGGGTTTTGCAAATATGTTAGTTTCTAGCCCTGCTTATGAACTACCACCAGTTGTCTGGAGTCACTGAGTATCCTCATAGCACTATCAAAACTGTGTAGTTGTGGTTGGCAAACAATCATGTCCTGGCGTTCTGTCTATTGTCACAGAAACACCACAAATCCACTGAGATTGAAGTCAATATAATTCTACATATTTACTGGGGTAACACTTTTAACACCTCAGTGGTAAACAAACAAGTGGGTCAATGCTTGGAAAACATGCAGAAGTATGAGGCATGGTTTTGACACTCTAGCGTTTGCAGCAAACTCACTTGACCCAGTGGACATCTGTACCCATGCATGACAAAAAAAGACAGGCTGATTTCAAAGATGTACTGGATCTAAACCATTTGACCTTTTGAGCAAAGGTAGCCTGCAGTTATTTTTGTGAGAGTTGGCAGGCTGCCAGGAGCAGAAGAATGAGGCTATGGTCTGTTTCATAGTTCTCACAGTCTCATGGGATTGGCCTGGGCTCAAACAAGAGCTGCTTTACTAAATTGTATACAAAGTCTCCCTGTTCAGTTAAATGCCAAGACTTCTTCATCAAAGTATTCAGTGATTTATCATCCGATAGACAAAATGAACATTATTCAAAGCTTTTTAGTACAAAGAAAGGGAAAGTACATTGAAAGTACCTTGCCACATACAATAAATCACCTTTAATAACAATACTGAAATATTCTAGTAACTGTTTCATAGTCAGAATGATTCTAGATTATTATTGTGTGGCATAAGACAAGCGTTAACATGAGATTGCTTCCAACTAGATTTGTCCAGGCATGGCACAGTTGACTACAGTATTACTATATAATCATAATATGAATTACAACTTGTTAAATCCACACAAATTCAGTTTCATCATTGTGACAGTTTTGTCACCATGACTGACATCCATCAGTGAAAGAACTGTAACTTAATCCCCTACTCAGAAAAAAAACATCCCCATTGTCTGCCCATGGTGCTCTGAATTAATTCATTGAATCATTACATTTGAAAATATCAAGCAATCACGTAAAGTTCACAAAACTGTGAGGATGACTGTTTTTTTATTAAATAATTGGAACTGTATGTACAGTATGCAACTAAGGTAATTCGAAACTTGTAAATAACATAGGTATATAATATGTGATTAAATTAAACACTCATAATGTTAAACTTAACACAGGTTCATAAAATACCTTAGATACCCAAGAGGATAAAGTAAAAGATTCTCCAGTCAAAACACCTTGGTATAATGTGGTAATATTATCATGCAATGCACCTCTAAATTTCCTGCATATAACTTATGACCCCTAACTTACTTTACTATCAATCCTAAAGAAAGCCTTTGTAAGAAACTTTCAAAGAGATAAAGCTCACATGTGTAAAACTACCTCTGGTAATACCTCGTTATCATGGACAGGATCGGATGTTCAACTATAAATCAAAGAAAGGAGCTATTAATAGCACACTCTTGCTCAAGGCATAGCTAAATGGAAATGGACTATATTGGGTGGAGAGTATTGGGGAACCGACTATAGCTGTTGTGGTGACACTTGGGGGAACGGACCATAGGCCCGAAATAAGCGCTATGTTTCGTGTCCAGGTGCACTGGCATTACGCTATCAGTACAAATTATCCAAATAATTACCTAAATGAAAATGTCACCATGAATGAATGTAAAACGGCGCAAACTTACACTGCCATAAACAGCAAATCTTGCTCACTATATCTCGACTACCTCGACCAACACAACCTGTGAAAATGTCGGCAATAAACGTAGCATTGGTATACTAACTGTAACCACATTACACACAATAATATTCTCCCTCAGTCGTATCAATGGCAACCATCAAATAGAACCGTTATGATTTGTCATGCAACGTATTTGTGGAACTATAGCCTTTTCTAAGTTTCCATTCAAACGAAAACGCGAGGCTTTTATCCCTTTTGTGGCCGAACCATAAATTGATATTTCAAACAACACAATACATACGTTATCAGAACACTGAGAGAGGGTAAAGACCTACCTTGCTATCACTAGTCCCACAGCAGATTCTTATATCAGTAGGATAATACTGCGCCTTACGAATCGTTCACAGCAGGTTCCAAACAACGCCACACAACTTGTGCACGTTTCTGAGATAAAGAATACAATATTCCAGACGAAAATGCCAAACTACGGTACTGTTTACATCCAAACACCGTGTGAACCACAAAATATTCCGTGAATAATAAGCAGAATCTTTAAATTATAATTGGTACTCTTCAGCGTTGCCTTCTCTTCCCCTCCTTATGGCGACAATGGCGGAAGAACACTATGCAGTGCGGCAAACAGGCTTCTGACTGCAAGCAAGAGATCAAATATATGTACACGTATGACGATTGGCGAGTCCTGTAAGAGCATTAAAATCCATCGAGCGATTATCAGAGTGCTGTTATAAATAAATTCATGTTCGATTTTGTCTGCGGGTTTCATTGCACTAACCTCGCGGAGCGATACATCATCAGGGACACGCAACACGACCGAATTACTGTGAGTGACGTCACAAAATTGGGTTGAATTATTCTCATTTCGAAAGGGGTTGAAGGTCTGAGTGGAATGTGTTTTTTTTGTTATGACGTGTGTCCTGCTGGTTTTCAATGACACACGCAAGTTGTTTTATGGTAGAACCTGTCAAAATGTTCACATATTAACAGAGTACGTGCCAGAGGTTTCCATATGGAAAGAATAATCTATCCTGGCGGACATTGTGAATGATGAAATCTTCCAGATTAGTCTATAAGCAGTGAGTGTGGATACACAAAGTAGCCGGTGCGTCTGGTGTGATACAAATGATCGGAACAAACTACAAATGTTCCTTCTAAACAGAATACGTAATTACAGTCATTTGTATTTTTGCAGAAGCCATTGGAGTAAGTAAATCCCAGCTTGTATTTTAATAGGTCAGGCGCTGACACTAGCTCACGCCCCTACTGTCTGTATTGGTTTCGTTCGTGACCTAGTCGGATTCACCTGACTTGACAACTCAGTAAGTAGCCAAACGCAGCCAATCTCTGAGCGTGAACTTTTCGCGGCGAAACCGGTTATCGATTCGAGAATATATTGGCGTTCCGTGAACAATGTACATTTTATTTGCACTATTCCGACAGAACGCCCACGTGGCGTGGCTATTTGTGTGCATCAAGAAGTGATCGGAAAATTTAATTTGTGTACGATAAAGACACAGAACATTATAGTTAGATCTACTAGAGTCTAGATTCTACGCCAGGACATCTGTGTACATCGACCTGCTTTATGTTACTTCCAGTTATGAGTGCTATGTTCTTTATGCGAGCCCTCTATACCGTGGTCCTGTATGAGTGCTATGTTCTTTATGCGAGCCCTCTATACTGTGGTCCTGTATGAGTGCTATGTTCTTTATGCGAGCCCTCTATACCGTGGTCCTGTATGAGTGCTATGTTCTTTATGCGAGCCCTCTATACTGTGGTCCAGTTATGAGTGCTATGTTCTTTATGCGAGCCCTCTATACTGTGGTCCTCTATGAGTGCTATGTTCTTTATGCGAGCCCTCTATACCATGGTCCAGTTATGAGTGCTATGTTCTTTATGCGAGCCCTCTATACCGTGGTCCTGTATGAGTGCTATGTTCTTTATGCGAGCCCTCTATACCGTGGTCCTGTATGAGTGCTATGTTCTTTATGCGAGCCCTCTATACCGTGGTCCAGTTATGAGTGCTATGTTCTTTATGCGAGCCCTCTATACTGTGGTCCTGTATGAGTGCTATGTTCTTTATGCGAGCCCTCTATACCGTGGTCCTGTATGAGTGCTATGTTCTTTATGCGAGCCCTCTATACCGTGGTCCTGTATGAGTGCTATGTTCTTTATGCGAGCCCTCTATACTGTGGTCCTGTATGAGTGCTATGTTCTTTATGCGAGCCCTCTATACTGTGGTCCTGTATGAGTGCTATGTTCTTTATGCGAGCCCTCTATACCGTGGTCCTGTATGAGTGCTATGTTCTTTATGCGAGCCCTCTATACCGTGGTCCTGTATGAGTGCTATGTTCTTTATGCGAGCCCTCTATACTGTGGTCCAGTTATGAGTGCTATGTTCTTTATGCGAGCCCTCTATACCGTGGTCCTCTATGAGTGCTATGTTCTTTATGCGAGCCCTCTATACCATGGTCCAGTTATGAGTGCTATGTTCTTTATGCGAGCCCTCTATACCGTGGTCCTGTATGAGTGCTATGTTCTTTATGCGAGCCCTCTATACCGTGGTCCTGTATGAGTGCTATGTTCTTTATGCGAGCCCTCTATACTGTGGTCCTGTATGAGTGCTATGTTCTTTATGCGAGCCCTCTATACCGTGGTCCAGTTATGAGTGCTATGTTCTTTATGCGAGCCCTCTATACTGTGGTCCTGTATGAGTGCTATGTTCTTTATGCGAGCCCTCTATACCGTGGTCCTGTATGAGTGCTATGTTCTTTATGCGAGCCCTCTATACCGTGGTCCTGTATGAGTGCTATGTTCTTTATGCGAGCCCTCTATACTGTGGTCCTGTATGAGTGCTATGTTCTTTATGCGAGCCCTCTATACTGTGGTCCTGTATGAGTGCTATGTTCTTTATGCGAGCCCTCTATACCGTGGTCCTGTATGAGTGCTATGTTCTTTATGCGAGCCCTCTATACCGTGGTCCTGTATGAGTGCTATGTTCTTTATGCGAGCCCTCTATACTGTGGTCCTGTATGAGTGCTATGTTCTTTATGCGAGCCCTCTATACTGTGGTCCTGTATGAGTGCTATGTTCTTTATGCGAGCCCTCTATACTGTGGTCCTGTATGAGTGCTATGTTCTTTATGCGAGCCCTCTATACTGTGGTCCTGTATGAGTGCTATGTTGTTTATGCGAGCCCTCTATACTGTGGTCCTGTATGAGTGCTATGTTCTTTAAGCGAGCCCTCTATACTGTGGTCCTGTATGAGTGCTATGTTGTTTATGCGAGCCCTCTATACTGTGGTCCTGTATGAGTGCTATGTTCTTTAAGCGAGCCCTCTATACTGTGGTCCTGTATGAGTGCTATGTTCTTTATGCGAGCCCTCTATACTGTGGTCCTGCACTATGACCGTGGAATATATTTATTTTATGAAAAAAATAATAATCTAGAAACGCATACAAAAGCAAGTCTAGCCAGCTCAAGCTAGCTCTATTCCACAGCATAGGGAATTTTTATTTTATTTTTAGAGTCAAGAAGGTTGCTGTGTAATATAAGATTTCAGAGACTAAATGTTAGTCTATCTATACTGCTGCTTCTGTCGTCTTGGTGCCTGACAGCGATGAACTGAAACACAGAGAAGATGGCAGTCATGGCATATATGCAGGGTGTCACTGTGTAACTTCAGCACTTCGTTGGGACCGACACAGCGGGCGGACAACCCACGTACCGTACAACCTCGATTAAAGGCCATTTGCAGTCGTTTCGCAAGAAATAGGGGAGACGGGGTCATATTGGGGTAAATGGGTTTTGATCAAGAGAACAGTGCAATTAACAAACGCAAGGCAGCATGGGATAGGACCAGTTGAATATTTGTTTGTTTTGTCCCAGTCCACCCCACGTGCAGGTACAATGGGACTCTTGGGACAGAGTGGGGCCAGCACGTACATCGCTAGTAGACTCGGGGCCCTGTTAAGTAAGTCTGCGTTAAAGTTACGACCATCTTAGCGCTACGATCGCTTTGTGAAACAGGTCCGAAGGGGGGACATTTGAACTTTGCGCATATTTCTGCTGTACATGTACATGTTCTTTCAACAATGTGAAACTTAAGGCAGTTTACCCATGAGAACTTAATCATATTTTGACAATTAAATACGCCCCGTTTGTCACAATGTTAAATCTTCAATAACAGCACGTTTGTATCTTACATTTTTCATGTGAAACTACCAAATGACCTTCACACAACCTTAAATTCACACTACCTTCACACAACCTTCACGTACACTACCTTCACACTACCTTCACGTACACTACCTTCACACTACCTTCACGTACACTACCTTCACACAGCCTTCACATATCCTAGCTTCACGTACACTACCTTCACAATACCTTCAGGTACACTACCTTCACGTACACTACATTCACACAACCTTCCCACTACCTTCACACTACCTTCACACAACCTTCTCGTACACGACCTTCACACTACCTTGACACAATCTTCACAATACCTTCACACTACCTTTACACAACCTTCACAGTACCTTCATTCAACCTTCACATCCTCTTCACGTACAATACCTCACACAACCTTCACACTACCTTCACGTAATCTACATTCACACAACCTTCACACAACCTTCACACAACCTTCACACTACCTCCACACAACCTTCACACTACCTTCACGTACACTGCCTTCACACAACCTTCACACTACCTTCACGTACTTTACCTTCACACAACCTTCACACCAACAAGTGACAGCTGTACTTGTATTTCAAGTCCTACTACATATAACTCCCTGCTGCCGTAATGTCTCCAATAACAGATTGATAAAGACGAGCAACACAGATCCATGACTCACCTGAATTCCAATGAAATATATCAAATATTAGGTTTTAAACGTGTTAATGGTCAAAACAAAATACGTCACTTTTCATACCACATTCAAGCTTACGGCATATCAAATTTCATGATTAAAGATGCAAATACGTCTGAATAATTTGGAAACATGACATTTTCAATATGACTGCAGTAAATGTAGGTACACGAGGGAATGCAACATACTTAATGCATATCAAATTTCATAATAATCCATACATAAATAGTCGAGTAATGGGCAACAAGGATAATTTAAACATAGGATAATAATGTATGTGAAAAAGTGATATAAATAGCCGAGCTGGTATCCTCCTGTCACCATCTTAGGGATCCTATGCATGACGACTTCAGGGGAGATGTGGACAATCAACTACACATTTGGTGCCTCCTGTCACCATCTTAGGGATCCTATGCATGACGACTTCAGGGGCGATGTGGACAATGAACTACACATTTGGTGCCTCCTGTCACCATCTTAGGGATCCTATGCATGACGACTTCAGGGGCGATGTGGACAATGAACTACACATTTGGTGCCTCCTGTCACCATCTTAGGGATCCTATGCATGACGACTTCAGGGGCGATGTGGACAATCAACTACACATTTGGTACCTCCTGTTCGTGCTCCGACTTGTCAGGGAAATGTCTCAAGACTGATGTCACTTCCTCACGTGATTGGCTACTTACAGGCAGTTTCACAGGGTCCCCCAAAGTCCCCCAAAGTTCCCCAATGTCCCCCGATCTCCCCTTAACGCACGTGAGGTGGGCACACATAATTGCACGATGCTGCCGTTGCACACCACGTTAGATCAAGACTTGGGTGCCGTTGCATAAAACAACCTTAGCGCTACGAGTGTCGTAAGTCTATGTTTAGGAATGGGAGTTACGATCACCTTAGCGCTGAGATCGCTTTGCACAACGGCACCCTGGTTACAATTATTAAAGACCTCATCTGTTCTCTTAACACTGGTAAACACCGAGAAGAGAAACACAAGTAACAAAACATGATGGAATCACCTCTCTGGAAAATATACCTGTGTCGAATACACGCCCAGTCTGAAAGTATCATTGGGATAGTGGAGATGTCGAGAGACAGAGTCAACTGTTACATGCATCTAATTGCAGAGAGACAGCGTCAACTGTTACATGCATCTAATTGCAGAGCGACAGCGTCAACTGTTACATGCATCTAATTGCAGAGCGACAGCGTCGACTGTTACATGCATCTAATTGCAGAGCGACAGAGTCAACTGTTACATGAATCAAATTGCAGAGAGACAGCGTCGACTGTTACATGAATCAAATTGCAGAGAGACAGCGTCGACTGTAACATGCATCAAATTGCAGAGAGACAGCGTCGACTGTAACATGCATCTAATTGCAGAGAGACAGCGTCGACTGTTACATGCATCTAATTGCAGAGATACATAGTCTACTGTTACATGCATCTAATTGCAGAGAGACAGCGTCAACTGTTACATGCATCTAATTGCAGAGAGACAGCGTCGACTGTTACATGCATCTAATTGCAGAGAGACAGCGTCCACTGTTACATGCATCTAATTGCAGAGAGACAGCGTCAACTGTTACATGCATCTAATTGCAGAGAGACAGCGTCAACTGTTACATGCATCTAATTGCAGAGCGACAGCGTCAACTGTTACATGCATCTAATTGCAGAGCGACAGCGTCGACGGTTACATGCATCTAATTGCAGAGAGACAGCGTCAACTGTTACATGCATCTAATTGCAGAGAGACAGCGTCCACTGTTACATGCATCTAATTGCAGAGAGACAGCGTCAACTGTTACATGCATCTAATTGCAGAGAGACAGCGTCGACTGTTACATGCATCTAATTGCAGAGAGACAGCGTCAACTGTTACATGCATCTAATTGGAGAGAGACAGCGTCAACTGTAACATGCATCTAATTGCAGAGAGACAGCGTCAACTGTTACATGCATCTAATTGCAGAGAGACAGCGTCAACTGTTACATGCATCTAATTGCAGAGAGACGGCGTCCACTGTTACATCTAATTGCAGAGAGACAGCGTCAATTGTTACATGTAATTGCGGAAAGATAGCGCCCACTGTTACATCTAATTGCAGAAAGACAGCGTCAATTGTTACATCTAATTGCAGAGAGACAGCGTCCACTGTTACATCTAATTGCAGAGAGACAGAGTCAACTGTTACATGCATCTAATTGCAGAGAGACAGCGTCGACTGTTACATGCATCTAATTGCAGAGAGACAGCGTCAACTGTTACATGCATCTAATTGGAGAGAGACAGCGTCAACTGTAACATGCATCTAATTGCAGAGAGACAGCGTCAACTGTAACATGCATCCAATTGCAGAGAGACAGCGTCCACTGTTACATGCATCTAATTGCAGAGAGACAGCGTCAACTGTTACATGCATCAAATTGCAGACAGACGGCGTCCATTGTTACATCTAATTGCAGAGAGACAGCGTCAATTGTTACATGTAATTGCAGAAAAACAGCCTCCACTGTTACATCTAATTGCAGAGAGACAGCGTCAATGGTTACATCTAATTGCAGAGAGACAGAGTCGACTGTTACATGCATCTAATTGCAGAGAGACAGAGTCAACTGTTACATGCATCTAACTGCAGAGAGACAGCGTCGACTGTAACATGCATCTAATTGCAGAGAGACAGCGTCGACTGTTACATGCATCTAAATGCAGAGAGACAGCGTCAATTGTTACATGTAATTGCAGAAAGACAGCGTCCACTGTTACATCTAATTGCAGAGAGACAGCGTCAATGGTTACATCTAATTGCAGAGAGACAGAGTCGACTGTTACATGAATCTAATTGCAGAGAGACAGAGTCAACTGTTACATGCATCTAATTGCAGAGAGACAGCATCAACTGTTACATGCATCTTATTGCAGAGAGACAGCGTCGACTGTTACATGCATCTAATTGCAGAGAGACAGCGTCAACTGTTACATGCATCTAATTGCAGAGAGACAGCGACAACTGTAACATGCATCTAATTGCAGAGAGACAGCGTCCACTGTTACATGTATCTAATTGCAGAGAGACAACGTCAACTGTTACATGCACCTAATTGCAGAGAGACAGCGTCAACTGTAACATGCATCTAATTGAAGAGAGACAGCGTCAACTGTAACATGCATCTAATTGCAGAGAGACAGCGTCAATTGTTACAAGTAATTGCAGAAAGACAGCGTCAACTGTTACATCTAATTGCAGAGAGACAGCGTCAATTGTTACATCTAATTGTAGAGAGACAGAGTCGACTGTTACATGCATCTAATTGCAGAGAGACAGAGTCAACTGTTACATGCATCTAATTGCAGAGAGACAGCGTTGACTGTTACATGCATCTAATTGCAGAGAGACAGCGTCAACTGTAACATGCATCTAATTGGAGAGAGACAGCGTCAACTGTAACATGCATCTAATTGCAGAGACACAGCGTCAACTGTTACATGCATCTAGTTGCAGAGAGACAGCGTCAACTGTTACATGCATCTAATTGCAGAGAGACAGCGTCAACTGTTACATGCATCTAATTGCAGAGAGACGGCGTCCACTGTTACATCTAATTGCAGAGAGACAGCGTCAATTGTTACATGTAATTGCGGAAAGATAGCGCCCACTGTTACATCTAATTGCAGAAAGACAGCGTCAATTGTTACATCTAATTGCAGAGAGACAGCGTCCACTGTTACATCTAATTGCAGAGAGACAGAGTCAACTGTTACATGCATCTAATTGCAGAGAGACAGCGTCGACTGTTACATGCATCTAATTGCAGAGAGACAGCGTCAACTGTTACATGCATCTAATTGGAGAGAGACAGCGTCAACTGTAACATGCATCTAATTGCAGAGAGACAGCGTCAACTGTAACATGCATCCAATTGCAGAGAGACAGCGTCCACTGTTACATGCATCTAATTGCAGAGAGACAGCGTCAACTGTTACATGCATCAAATTGCAGAGAGACGGCGTCCATTGTTACATCTAATTGCAGAGAGACAGCGTCAATTGTTACATGTAATTGCAGAAAAACAGCCTCCACTGTTACATCTAATTGCAGAGAGACAGCGTCAATGGTTACATCTAATTGCAGAGAGACAGAGTCGACTGTTACATGCATCTAATTGCAGAGAGACAGAGTCAACTGTTACATGCATCTAACTGCAGAGAGACAGCGTCGACTGTAACATGCATCTAATTGCAGAGAGACAGCGTCGACTGTTACATGCATCTAAATGCAGAGAGACAGCGTCAATTGTTACATGTAATTGCAGAAAGACAGCGTCCACTGTTACATCTAATTGCAGAGAGACAGCGTCAATGGTTACATCTAATTGCAGAGAGACAGAGTCGACTGTTACATGAATCTAATTGCAGAGAGACAGAGTCAACTGTTACATGCATCTAATTGCAGAGAGACAGCATCAACTGTTACATGCATCTTATTGCAGAGAGACAGCGTCGACTGTTACATGCATCTAATTGCAGAGAGACAGCGTCAACTGTTACATGCATCTAATTGCAGAGAGACAGCGACAACTGTAACATGCATCTAATTGCAGAGAGACAGCGTCCACTGTTACATGTATCTAATTGCAGAGAGACAACGTCAACTGTTACATGCACCTAATTGCAGAGAGACAGCGTCAACTGTAACATGCATCTAATTGAAGAGAGACAGCGTCAACTGTAACATGCATCTAATTGCAGAGAGACAGCGTCAATTGTTACAAGTAATTGCAGAAAGACAGCGTCAACTGTTACATCTAATTGCAGAGAGACAGCGTCAATTGTTACATCTAATTGTAGAGAGACAGAGTCGACTGTTACATGCATCTAATTGCAGAGAGACAGAGTCAACTGTTACATGCATCTAATTGCAGAGAGACAGCGTTGACTGTTACATGCATCTAATTGCAGAGAGACAGCGTCAACTGTAACATGCATCTAATTGCAGAGAGACAGCGTCAACTGTTACATGCATCTAATTGCAGAGAGACGGCGTCCACTGTTACACCTAATTGCAGAGAGACAGCGCCAACTGTAACATGCATCTAATTGCAGAGAGACAGCGTCGACTGTAACATGCATCTAATTGCAGAGAGACAGCGTCAACTGTTACATGCATCTAGTTGCATTGAGGCAGTGTCAACTGTAACATGCATCTAATTGCAGAGAGACAGCGTCAACTGTTACATGCATGAAATTGCGAGAGACGGCGTCCACTGTTACATCTAATTGCAGAGAGACAGCGTCAATTGTTATATGTAATTGCAGAAAGACAGCGTCCACTGTTACATCTAATTGCAGAGAGACAGCGTCAATTGTTACATCTAATTGCAGAGAGACAGAGTCGACTGTTACATGCATCTAATTGCAGAGAGACAGAGTCAACTGTTACATGCATCTAATTGCAGAGAGACAGCGTCGACTGTTACATGCATCTAATTGCAGAGAGACAGCGTCAACTGTTACATGCATCTAATTGCAGAGAGACAGCGTCGACTGTTACATGCATCTAATTGCAGAGAGACAGCGTCGACTGTTACATGCATCTAATTGCAGAGAGACAGCGTCGACTGTCACATGCATCTAATTGCAAAGAGACGGCGTCCACTGTTACATCTAATTGCAGAGAGACAGCGTCAACTGTTACATGCATCTAATTGTAGAGAGACGGCGTCCATTGTTACATCTAATTGCAGAGAAACAGCGCCAACTGTAACATGCATCTAATTGCAGAGAGACAGCGTCGACTGTAACATGCATCTAATTGCAGAGAGACAGCGTCAACTGTTACATGTATCTAATTGCAGAGAGACAGCGTCAACTGTTACATGCATCTAATTGCAGAGAGACAGCGTCAACTGTTACATGCATCTAATTGCAGAGAGACAGTGTCGACAGTTACATGCATCTAATTGCAGAGAGACAGCGTCAACTGTTACATGCATCTAATTGCAGAGAGACAGTGTCGACAGTTACATGCAGCAAATTGCAGAGAGACAGCGTCAACTGTTACATGCATCTAGTTGCAGAGAGACAGCGTCAACTGTTACATGCATCTAATTGCAGAGAGACAGCGTCAACTGTTACATGCATCTAATTGCAGTGAGACGGCGTCGACTGTTACATCTAATTGCAGAGAGACAGAGTCAATTGTTACATGTAATTGGAGAAAGACAGCGCCCACTGTTACATCTAATTGCAGAGAGACAGCGTCAATTGTTACATGTAATTGCAGAGAGACAGAGTCAACTGTTACATGCATCTAATTGCAGAGAGACAGAGTCAACTGTTACATGCATCTAATTGCAGAGAGACAGCGTCGACTGTTACATGCATCTAATTGCAGAGAGACAGCGTTAACTGTTACATGCATCTAATTGGAGAGAGACAGCGTCAACTGTAACATGCATCTAATTGCAAAGAGACAGCGTCAACTGTAACATGCATCCAATTGCAGAGAGACAGCGTCCACTGTTACATGCATCTAATTGCAGAGACACAGCGTCAACTGTTACATGCATCAAATTGCAGAGAGACGGCGTCCATTGTTACATCTAATTGCAGAGAGATAGCGTCAATCGTTACATGTAATTGCAGAAAAACAGCCTCCACTGTTACATCTAATTGCAGAGAGACAGCGTCAACTGTAACATGCATCTAATTGCAGAGAGACAGAGTCGACTGTTACATGCATCTAATTGCAGAGAGACAGCGTCAACTGTTACATGCATGAAATTGCAGAGAGACAGCGTCGACTGTAACATGCATCTAATTGCAGAGAGACAGCGTCGACTGTTACATGCATCTAAAGGCAGAGAGACAGCGTCAACTGTAACATACATCTAATTGCAGAGAGACAGCGTCAACTGTAACATGCATCTAATTGCAGAGAGACAGCGTCAATTGTTACATGTAATTGCAGAAAGACAGCGTCCACTGTTACATCTAATTGCAGAGAGACAGCGTCAATGGTTACATCTAATTGCAGAGAGACAGAGTCTACTGTTACATGAATCTAATTGCAGAGAGACAGAGTCAACTGTTACATTCATCTAATTGCAGAGAGACAGCATCAACTGTTACATGCATCTTATTGCAGAGAGACAGCGTCGACTGTTACATGCATCTAATTGCAGAGAGACAGCGTCAACTGTTACATGCATCTAATTGCAGAGAGACAGCGACAACTATAACATGCATCTAATTGCAGAGAGACAGCGTCAACTGTTACATGTATCTAATTGCAGAGAGACAACGTCAACTGTTACATGCATCTAATTGCAGAGAGACAGCCTCAACTGTAACATGCATCTAATTGCAGAGAGACAGCGTCAACTGTTAAATGCATCTAATTGTAGAGAGACGGCGTCCACTGTTACATCTAATTGCAGAGAGACAGCGCCAACTGTAACATGCATCTAATTGCAGAGAGACAGCGTCGACTGTAACATGCATCTAATTGCAGAGAGACAGCGTCGACTGTTACATGCATCTAAATGCAGAGAGACAGCGTCAACTGTAACATGCATCTAATTGCAGAGAGACAGCGTCAACTGTAACATGCATCTAATTGCAGAGAGACAGCGACAATTGTTACAAGTAATTGCAGAGAGACAGCGTCAACTGTAACATGCATCTAATTGCAGAGAGACAGCGTCGACTGTAACATGCATCTAATTGCAGAGAGACAGCGTCGACTGTAACATGCATCTAATTGCAGAGAGACAGCGTCAACTGTTACATGCATCTAATTGCATTGAGGCAGTGTCAACTGTAACATGCATCTAATTGCAGAGAGACAGCGTCAACTGTTACATGCATGAAATTGCGGAGAGACGGCGTCCACTGTTACATCTAATTGCAGAGAGACAGCGTCAATTGTTACATCTAATTGCAGAGAGACAGAGTCGACTGTTACATGCATCTAATTGCAGAGAGACAGAGTCACCTGTTACATGCATCTAATTGCAGAGAGACAGCGTAGACTGTTACATGCATCTAATTGCAGAGAGACAGCGTCAACTGTTACATGCATCTATTTGCAGAGAGATAGCGTCAACTGTAACATGCATCTAATTGCAGAGAGACAGAGTCAACTGTAACATGCATCTAATTGCAGAGAGACAGCGTCAACTGTTATATGCATCTAATTGCAGAGACACGGCGTCCACTGTTACATCTAATTGCAGAGAGACAGCGCCAACTGTAACATGCATCTAATTGCAGAGAGACAGCGTCAACTGTTACATGCATCTAATTGCAGAGACACGGCGTCCACTGTTACATCTAATTGCAGAGAGACAGCGCCAACTGTAACATGCATCTAATTGCAGAGAGACAGCGTCAACTGTTACATGCATCTAATTGCAGAGAGACAGCGTCAACTGTAACATGCATCTAATTGCAGAGAGACAGCGTCAACTGTTACATGCATCTATTTGCAGAGAGAGAGCGTCAACTGTAACATGCATCTATTTGCAGGGAGACAGCGTCAATTGTAACATGCATCTAATTGCAGAGAGACAGAGTCAACGGTTACATGCATCTAATTGCAGAGAGACAGAGTCAACTGTTACATGCATCTAATTGCAGAGAGACAGCGTCAACTGTTACATGCATCTAATTGCAGAGAGACAGCGTCGACTGTTACATGCATCTAATTGCAGAGCGACAGCGCCAACTGTCACATGCATCAAATTGCAGAGAGACGGCGTCCACTGTTACATCTAATTGCAGAGAGACAGAGTCAACTTTTACATGCATCTAATTGCAGAGAGACAGCGTCCACTGTTACATCTAATTGCAGAGAGACAGCGTCAATTGTTACATGTAATTGCAGAAAAACAGCCTCCACTGTTACATCTAATTGCAGAGAGACAGCGTCAATGGTTATATCTAATTGCAGAGAGACAGAGTCGACTGTTACATGCATCTAATTGCAGAGAGACAGAGTCAACTGTTACATGCATCTAATTGCAGAGAGACAGTGTCAACTGTAACATGCATCTATTTGCAGAGAGACAGCCTCAACTGTTACATGCATCTAATTGCAGAGAGACAACGTCAACTGTTACATGCATCTAATTGCAGAGAGACAGCGTCAACTGTAACATGCATCTAATTGCAGAGCGACAGCGTCAACTGTTACATGGATCTAATTGCAGAGAGACGGCGTCCACTGTTACATCTAATTGCAGAAAGACAGCGCAAACTGTAACATGCATCTAATTGCAGAGAGACAGTGTCGACTGTAACATGCATCTAATTGCAGAGAGACAGCGTCGACTGTTACATGCATCTAAATGCAGAGAGACAGCGTCAACTGTAACATGCATCTAATTGCAGAGAGACAGCGTCAACTGTTACATGCATCTAATTGCAGAGAGACAGCGTCAACTGTAACATGCATCTAATTGCAGAGAGACAGCGTCAATTGTTACATGTAATTGCAGAAAGACAGCGTCCACTGTTACATGTAACTGCAGAGAGACAGCGTCAATGGTTACATCTAATTGCAGAGAGACAGAGTCGACTGTTACATGCATCTAATTGCAGAGAGACAGAGTCAACTGTTACATGCATCTAATTGCAGAGAGACAGCATCAACTGTTACATGCATCTAATTGAAGAGAGACAGCGTCAACTGTTACATGCATCTAATTGCAGAGAGACAGCGTCGACTGGTACATGCATCTAATTGCAGAGAGACAGCGTCGATTGTCACATGCATCAAATTGCAGAGAGACGGCGTCGACTGTTACATCTAATTGCAGAGAGACAGAGTGAACTTTTACATGCATCTAATTGCAGTGAGACAGCGTCAACTGTTACATGCATCTAATTGCAGAGAGACAGCGTCAACTGTTACAAGGATCTAATTGCAGAGAGACGGCGTCCACTGTTACATCTAATTGCAGAGAGACAGCGTCAACTGTAACATGCATCTAATTGCAGAGCGACAGCGTCAACTGTTACATGCATCTAATTGCAGAGAGACGGCGTCCACTGTTACATCTAATTGCAGAGTGACAGCGCCAGCTGTAACATGCATCTAATTGCAGAGAGACAGCGTCGACTGTAACATGCATCTAATTGCAGAGAGACAGCGTCGACTGTTACATGGATCTAAATGCAGAGAGACAGCGTCAACTGTAACATGCATCTAATTGCAGAGAGACAGCGTCAACTGTTACATGCATCTAATTGCAGAGAGACAGCGTCAACTGTAACATGCATCTAATTGCAGAGAGACAGCGTCAATTGTTACATGTAATTGCAGAAAGACAGCGTCGACTGTTACATCTAACTGCAGAGAGACAGCGTCAATGGTTACATCTAATTGCAGAGAGACAGAGTCGACTGTTACATGCATCTAATTGCAGAGAGACAGAGTCAACTGTTACATGCATCTAATTGCAGAGAGACAGCGTCAACTGTTACATGCATCTAATTGCAGAGAGACAGCGTCGACTGTTACATGCATCTAATTGCAGAGAGACAGCGTCGACTGTCACATGCATCAAATTGCAGAGAGACGGCGTCCACTGTTACATCTAATTGCAGAGAGACAGAGTCAACTTTTACACGCATCTAATTGCAGTGAGACAGCGTCAACTGTTACATGCATCTAATTGCAGAGAGACAGCGTCAATTGTTACATCTAATTGCAGAGAGACAGCGTCAACTGTTACATGCATCTAATTGCAGAGAGACAGAGTCAATTGTTACATGCATCTAATTGCAGAGAGACAGCGTCGACTGTGACATGCATCTAATTGCAGAGAGACAGCGTCAACTGTAACATGCATCTAATTGCAGAGAGACAGCGTCAACTGTTACATGTATCTAATTGCAGAGAGACAACGTCAACTGTTACATGCATCTAATTGCAGAGAGACAGCCTCAACTGTAACATGCATCTAATTGCAGAGAGACAGCGTCAACTGTAACATGCATCTAATTGTAGAGAGACGGCGTCCACTGTTACATCTAATTGCAGAGAGACAGCGCCAACTGTAACATGCATCTAATTGCAGAGAGACAGCGTCGACTGTAACATGCATCTAATTGCAGAGAGACAGCGTCGACTGTTACATGGATCTAAATGCAGAGAGACAGCGTCAACTGTAACATGCATCTAATTGCAGAGAGACAGCGTCAACTGTAACATGCATCTACTTGCAGAGAGACACAGTCAATTGTTACATGTAATTGCAGAAAGACAGCGTCCACTGTTACATCTAATTGCAGAGAGACAGCGTCAATTGTTACATCTAATTGCAGGGAGACAGAGTCGACTGTTACATGCATCTAATTGCAGAGAGACAGAGTCAACTGTTACATGCATCTAATTGCAGAGAGACAGCGTCGACTGTTACATGCATCTAATTGCAGAGAGACAGCGTCAACTGTTACATGCATCTAATTGCAGAGAGATAGCGTCAACTGTAACATGCATCTAATTGCAGAGAGACAGCGTCAACTGTAACATGCATCTAATTGCAGAGAGACAGCGTCAACTGTTACATGCATCTAATTGCAGAGAGACGGAGTCCACTGTTACATCTAATTGCAGAGAGACAGCGCCAACTGTAACATGCATCTAATTGCAGAGAGACAGCGTCAACTGTAACATGCATCTAATTGCAGAGAGACAGCGTCAACTGTTACATGCATCTAATTGCAGTGAGACAGCGTCAACTGTAACATGCATCTAATTGCAGAGAGACATCGTCAACTGTTACATGCATGGAATTGCGGAGAGACAGCGTCCACTGTTACATCTAATTGCAGAGAGACAGCGTCAATTGTTACATCTAATTGCAGAAAGACAGCGTCCACTGTTACATGCATGAAATTGCGGAGAGACAGCGTCCACTGTTACATCTAATTGCAGAGAGACAGCGTCAATTGTTACATCTAATTGCAGAGAGACAGAGTCGACTGTTACATGCATCTAATTGCAGAGAGACAGAGTCAACTGTTACATGCATCTAACTGCAGAGAGACAGCGTCGACTGTTACATGCATCTAATTGCAGAGAGACAGCGTCAACTGTTACATGCATCTAATTGCAGAGAGACACGGCGTCCACTGTTACATCTAATTGCAGAGAGACAGTGCCAACTGTAACATGCATCTAATTGCAGAGAGACAGAGTCAACTGTTACATGCATCTAATTGCAGAGACACGGCGTCCACTGTTACATCTAATTGCAGAGAGACAGCGCCAACTGTAACATGCATGTAATTACAGAGAGACAGCGTCGACTGTAACATGCATCTAATTTCAGAGAGACAGCGTCAACTGTTACATGCATCTAACTGCAGAGAGACAGCGTCAACTGTAACATGCATCTAATTGCAGAGAGACAGCGTCAACTGTTACATGCATCTAATTGCAGAGAGACAGCGCCAACTGTAACATGCATCTAATTGCAGAGAGACAGCGTCAACTGTAACATGCATCTAATTGCAGAGAGACAGAGTCAACTGTAACATGCATCTAATTGCAGAGAGACAGCGTCAACTGTTACATGCATCAAATTGCAGAGAGACGGCATCCACTGTTACATCTAATTGCAGAGAGACAGCGTCAATTGTTACATGCATCTAATTGCATAGAGACAGCGTCAACTGTTACATGCATCTAAATGCAGAGAGACAGAGTCAACTGTAACATGCATCTAATTGCAGAGAGACAGCGTCAACTGTTACATGCATCTAATTGCAGAGAGACAGCGTCCACTGTTACGTCTAATTGCAGAGAGACAGCGTCAATTGTTACATCTAATTGCAGAGAGACAGCGTCAACTGTTACATGCATCTAATTGCAGAGAGACAGAGTCAACTGTTACATGCATCTAATTGCAGAGAGACAGAGTCGACTGTGACATGCATCTAATTGCAGAGAGACAGCGTCAACTGTTACATGCATCTAATTGCAGAGAGACAGCGTCAACTGTAACATGCATCTAATTGCAGAGAGACAGCGTCAACTGTTACATGTACCTAATTGCAGAGAGACAACGTCAACTGTTACATGCATCTAATTGCAGAGAGACAGCGTCAACTGTAACATGCATCTAATTGCAGAGAGACAGCGTCAACTGTAACATGCATCTAATTGCAGAGAGACAGCGTCCACTGTTACATCTAATTGCAGAAAGACAGCGCCAACTGTAACATGCATCTAATTGCATAGAGACAGCGTTGACTGTAACATGCATCTAATTGCAGAGAGACAGCGTCGACTGTTACATGGATCTAAATGCAGAGAGACAGCGTCAACTGTAACATGCATCTAATTGCAGAGAGACAGCGTCAACTGTAACATGCATCTAATTGCAGAGAGACAGCGTCAATTGTTACATGTAATTGCAGAAAGACAGCGTCCACTGTTACATCTAATTGCAGAGAGACAGCGTCAATTGTTACATCTAATTGCAGAGAGACAGAGTTGACTGTTACATGCATCTAATTGCAGAGAGACAGAGTCAACTGTTACATGCATCTAATTGCAGAGAGACAGCGTCAATTGTTACATCTAATTGCAGAAAGACAGCGTCCACTGTTACATGCATGAAATTGCGGAGAGACAGCGTCCACTGTTACATCTAATTGCAGAGAGACAGCGTCAATTGTTACATCTAATTGCAGAGAGACAGAGTCGACTGTTACATGCATCTAATTGCAGAGAGACAGAGTCAACTGTTACATGCATCTAACTGCAGAGAGACAGCGTCGACTGTTACATGCATCTAATTGCAGAGAGACAGCGTCAACTGTTACATGCATCTAATTGCAGAGAGACACGGCGTCCACTGTTACATCTAATTGCAGAGAGACAGCGCCAACTGTAACATGCATCTAATTGCAGAGAGACAGCGTCAACTGTTACATGCATCTAATTGCAGAGACACGGCGTCCACTGTTACATCTAATTGCAGAGAGACAGCGCCAACTGTAACATGCATGTAATTACAGAGAGACAGCGTCGACTGTAACATGCATCTAATTTCAGAGAGACAGCGTCAACTGTTACATGCATCTAACTGCAGAGAGACAGCGTCAACTGTAACATGCATCTAATTGCAGAGAGACAGCGTCAACTGTTACATGCATCTAATTGCAGAGAGACAGCGCCAACTGTAACATGCATCTAATTGCAGAGAGACAGCGTCAACTGTAACATGCATCTAATTGCAGAGAGACAGAGTCAACTGTAACATGCATCTAATTGCAGAGAGACAGCGTCAACTGTTACATGCATCAAATTGCAGAGAGACGGCATCCACTGTTACATCTAATTGCAGAGAGACAGCGTCAATTGTTACATGCATCTAATTGCATAGAGACAGCGTCAACTGTTACATGCATCTAAATGCAGAGAGACAGAGTCAACTGTAACATGCATCTAATTGCAGAGAGACAGCGTCAACTGTTACATGCATCTAATTGCAGAGAGACAGCGTCCACTGTTACGTCTAATTGCAGAGAGACAGCGTCAATTGTTACATCTAATTGCAGAGAGACAGCGTCAACTGTTACATGCATCTAATTGCAGAGAGACAGAGTCAACTGTTACATGCATCTAATTGCAGAGAGACAGAGTCGACTGTGACATGCATCTAATTGCAGAGAGACAGCGTCAACTGTTACATGCATCTAATTGCAGAGAGACAGCGTCAACTGTAACATGCATCTAATTGCAGAGAGACAGCGTCAACTGTTACATGTACCTAATTGCAGAGAGACAACGTCAACTGTTACATGCATCTAATTGCAGAGAGACAGCGTCAACTGTAACATGCATCTAATTGCAGAGAGACAGCGTCAACTGTAACATGCATCTAATTGCAGAGAGACAGCGTCCACTGTTACATCTAATTGCAGAAAGACAGCGCCAACTGTAACATGCATCTAATTGTATAGAGACAGCGTTGACTGTAACATGCATCTAATTGCAGAGAGACAGCGTCGACTGTTACATGGATCTAAATGCAGAGAGACAGCGTCAACTGTAACATGCATCTAATTGCAGAGAGACAGCGTCAACTGTAACATGCATCTAATTGCAGAGAGACAGCGTCAATTGTTACATGTAATTGCAGAAAGACAGCGTCCACTGTTACATCTAATTGCAGAGAGACAGCGTCAATTGTTACATCTAATTGCAGAGAGACAGAGTTGACTGTTACATGCATCTAATTGCAGAGAGACAGAGTCAACTGTTACATGCATCTAATTGCAGAGAGACAGCGTCGACTGTTACATGCATCTAATTGCAGAGAGACAGCGTCAACTGTTACATGCATCTAATTGCAGTGAGACGGCGTCAACTGTAACATGCATCTAATTGCAGAGAGACAGCGTCAACTGTTACATGCATCAAATTGCGGAGAGACGGCGTCCACTGTTACATCTAATTGCAGAGAGACAGCATCAATTGTTACATGGATCTAACTGCAGAGAAACAGCGTCGACTGTTACATGCATCTAATTGCAGAGAGACAGCGTCAACTGTTACATGCATCTAATTGCAGAGACACGGCGTCCACTGTTACATCTAATTGCAGAGAGACAGCGCCAACTGTAACATGCATCTAATTGCAGAGAGACAGCGTCAACTGTTACATGCATCTAATTGCAGAGACACGGCGTCCACTGTTACATCTAATTGCAGAGAGACAGCGCCAACTGTAACATGCATGTAATTGCAGAGAGACAGCGTCGACTGTAACATGCATCTAATTGCAGAGAGACAGCGTCAACTGTTACATGCATCTAACTGCAGAGAGACAGCGTCAACTGTAACATGCATCTAATTGCAGAGAGACAGCGTCAACTGTTAGATGCATCTAATTGCAGAGAGACAGCGTCAACTGTAACATGCATCTAATTGCAGAGAGACAGCGCCAACTGTAACATGCATCTAATTGCAGAGAGACAGAGTCAACTGTAACATGCATCTAATTGCAGAGAGACAGCGTCAACTGTTACATGCATCAAATTGCAGAGAGACGGCGTCCACTGTTACATCTAATTGCAGAGAGACAGCGTCAATTGTTACATGCATCTAATTGCAGAGAGACAGAGTCAACTGTTACATGCATCTAAATGCAGAGAGACAGAGTCAACTGTAACATGCATCTAATTGCAGAGAGACAGCGTCAACTGTTACATGCATCTAATTGCAGAGAGACAGCGTCCACTGTAACATGCATCTAATTGCAGAGAGACAGCGTCAATTGTTACATGCATCTAATTGCAGAGAGACAGCGTCAACTGTAACATGCATCTAATTGCAGAGAGACAGCGTCAACTGTAACATGCATCTAATTGCAGAGAGACAGAGTCTACTGTAACATGCATCTAATTGCAGAGAGACAGCGTCAACTGTTACATGCATCAAATTGCAGAGACACGGCGTCCACTGTTACATCTAATTGCAGAGAGACAGCGCCAACTGTAACATGCATCTAATTGCAGAGAGACAGCGTCAACTGTTACATGCATCTAATTGCAGAGACACGGCGTCCACTGTTACATCTAATTGCAGAGAGACATAGTCAACTGTAACATGCATCTAATTGCAGAGAGACAGCGTCAACTGTTACATGCATCTAATTGCAGAGACACGGCGTCAACTGTTACATCTAATTGCAGAGAGACAGCGCCAACTGTAACATGCATCTAATTGCAGAGAGACAGCGTCAACTGTTACATGCATCTAATTGCAGAGACACGGCGTCCACTGTTACATCTAATTGCAGAGAGACAGCGTCAACTGTTACATGCATCAAATTACAGAGAGACGGCGTCCACTGTTACATCTAATTGCAGAGAGACAGCGCCAACTGTAACATGCATGTAATAGCAGAGAGACAGCGTCGACTGTAACATGCATCTAATTGCAGAGAGACAGCGTCAACTGTTACATGCATCTAACTGCAGAGAGACAGCGTCAACTGTAACATGCATCTAATTGCAGAGAGACAGCGTCAACTGTTACATGCATCTAATTGCAGAGAGACAGCGTCAACTGTAACATGCATCTAATTGCAGAGAGACAGCGTCAACTGTAACATGCATCTAATTGCAGAGAGACAGAGTCAACTGTAACATGCATCTAATTGCAGAGAGACAGCGTCAACTGTTACATGCATCAAATTGCAGAGAGACGGCGTCCACTGTTACATGTAATTGCAGAGAGACAGCGTCAATTGTTACATGCATCTAATTGCATAGAGACAGCGTCAACTGTTACATGCATCTAAATGCAGAGAGACAGAGTCAACTGTAACATGCATCTAATTGCAGAGAGACAGCGTCAACTGTTACATGCATCTAATTGCAGAGAGACAGCGTCCACTGTAACATGCATTTAATTGCAGAGAGACAGCGTCAACTGTTACATGCATCTAATTGCAGATAGACAGCGTCAACTGTAACATGCATCTAATTGCAGAGAGACAGCGTCAACTGTAACATGCATCTAATTGCAGAGAGCCTGAGTCAATTGTAACATGCATCTAATTGCAGAGAGACAGCGTCAACTGTTACATGCATCAAATTGCAGAGACACGGCGTCCACTGTTACATCTAATTGCAGAGAGACAGCGCCAACTGTAACATGCATCTAATTGCAGAGAGACAGCGTCAACTGTTACATGCATCTAATTGCAGAGACACGGCGTCCACTGTTACATCTAATTGCAGAGAGACAGCGCCAACTGTAACATGCATGTAATTGCAGAGAGACAGCGTCGACTGTAACATGCATCTAATTGCAGAGAGACAGCGTCAACTGTTACATGCATCTAACTGCAGAGAGACAGAGTCAACTGTAACATGCATCTAATTGCAGAGAGACAGCGTCAACTGTTACATGCATCTAATTGCAGAGAGACAGCGTCAATTGTAACATGCATCTAATTGCAGAGAGACAGAGTCAACTGTTACATGCATCTAATTGCAGAGAGACAGCGTCAACTGTAACATGCATCTAATTGCAGAGAGACAGAGTCAACTGTAACATGCATCTAATTGCAGAGAGACAGCGTCAACTGTTACATGCATCAAATTGCAGAGAGACGGCGTCCACTGTTACATCTAATTGCAGAGAGACAGCGTCAATTGTTACATGCATCTAATTGCATAGAGACAGCGTCAACTGTTACATGCATCTAAATGCAGAGAGACAGAGTCAACTGTAACATGCATCTAATTGCAGAGAGACAGCGTCAACTGTTACATGCATCAAATTACAGAGAGACGGCGGCCACTGTTACATCTAATTGCAGAGAGACAGCGTCTACTGTTACATCTAATTGCAGAGAGACAGCGTCAACTGTTACATGCATCTAATTGCAGAGAGACAGAGTCATCTGTAACATACATCTAATTGCAGAGAGAC
The DNA here is from genome assembly GCF_023055435.1 of Haliotis rufescens. Taxonomy (NCBI): domain Eukaryota; kingdom Metazoa; phylum Mollusca; class Gastropoda; order Lepetellida; family Haliotidae; genus Haliotis; species Haliotis rufescens. Next base: position 2,584,864 of record NW_025964346.1, read on the forward strand.
AGCGTCAACTGTTACATGCATCAAATTGCAGAGAGACGGCGTCCACTGTTACATCTAATTGCAGAGAGACAGGGTCAACTGTTACATGCATCTAATTGCAGAGAGACAGCGTCAACTGTTACATGCATCTAATTGCAGAAAGACAGCGTCCACTGTTACATGCATCTAATTGCAGAGAGACAGCGTCAACTGTTACATGCATCTAATTGCAGAGACACGGCGTCAACTGTTACATGCATCTAATTGCAGATAGACAGCGTCAACTGTAACATGCATCTAATTGCAGAGAGACAGCGTCAACTGTAACATGCATCTAATTGCAGAGAGCCTGAGTCAACTGTAACATGCATCTAATTGCAGAGAGACAGCGTCAACTGTTACATGCATCAAATTGCAGAGACACGGCGTCCACTGTTACATCTAATTGCAGAGAGACAGCGCCAACTGTAACATGCATCTAATTGCAGAGAGACAGCGTCAACTGTTACATGCATCTAATTGCAGAGACACGGCGTCCACTGTTACATCTAATTGCAGAGAGACAGCGCCAACTGTAACATGCATCTAATTGCAGAGAGACAGCGTCGACTGTAACATGCATCTAATTGCAGAGAGACAGCGTCAACTGTTACATGCATCTAATTGCAGAGAGACAGCGTCAACTGTTACATGCATCTAATTGCAGAAAGACAGCGTCCACTGTTACATGCATCTAATTGCAGAGAGACAGCGTCAACTGTAACATGCATCTAATTGCAGAGAGACAGCGTCGACTGTAACATGCATCTAATTGCAGAGAGACAGCGTCAACTGTTACATGCATCTAATTGCAGAGAGACAGCGTCAACTGTTACATGCATCTAACTGCAGAGAGACAGCGTCAACTGTAACATGCATCTAATTGCAGAGAGACAGCGTCGACTGTTACATCTAATTGCAGAGAGACAGCGTCCACTGTTACATCTAATTGCAGAAAGACAGCGTCCACTGTTACATGCATCTAAATGCAGAGAGACAGAGTCAACTGTTACATGATTCTAATTGCAGAGAGACATCGTCAACTGTTACATGCATCTAAATGCAGAGAGACAGCGTCCACTGTTACATGCATCTAATTGCAGTGAGACAGCGTCGACTGTTACATGCATCTAATTGCAGAGAGACAACGTCGACTGTTACATGCATCTAATTGCAGAGAGACAACGTCGACTGTTACATGCATCTTATTGCAGAGAGACAGAGTCGACTGTTACATGCATCTAATTGCAGAGAGACAGCATCAACTGTAACATGCATCTAATTGCAGTGAGACAGCGTCAACTGTAACATGCATCTAATTGCAGAGAGACAGTGTCCACTGTTACATGCATCTAATTGCAGAGAGACAGAGTCAACTGTTACATGCATCAAATTGCAGAGAGACGGCGTCCACTGTTACATCTTATTGCAGAGAGACAGAGTCAATTGTTACATGTAATTGCAGAAAGACAGCGTCCACTGTTACATCTAATTGCAGTGAGACAGCCTCAATTGTTACATCTAATTGCAGAGAGACAGCGTCAACTGTAACATGCATCTAATTGCAGAGAGACAGCGTCAACTGTAACATGCATCTAATTGCAGAGAGACGGCGTCCACTGTTACATCTAATTGCAGAAAGACAGCGCCAACTGTAACATGCATCTAATTGCATAGAGACAGAATCAACTGTTACATGCATCAAATTGCAGATAGACGGCGTCCACTGTTACATCTTATTGCAGAGAGACAGAGTCAATTGTTACATGTAATTGCAGAAAGACAGCGTCCACTGTTACATCTAATTGCAGTGAGACAGCGTCAATTGTTACATCTAATTGCAGAGAGAGAGCGTCAACTGTTATATGCATCTAATTGCAGTGAGACAGAGTCAACTGCTACATACATTTAATTGCAGAGAGACAGCGTCGACTGTTACATGCATCTAATTGCAGAGAGACAGCGTCAACTGTTACATGAATCTAATTGCAGAGATACAGAGTCAACTGTTACATGCATCTAATTGCAGAGAGACAGCGTCAACTGTTACATGCATCTAAATGCAGAGAGACAGAGTCAACTGTTACATGCACCTAATTGCAGAGAGACAGCGTCAATTGTTACATGAATCTAAATGCAGAGAGACAGCGTCAACAGTTACATGCATCTAAATGCAGAGAGACAGCGTCGACTGTTACATGCATCTAATTGCAGTGAGACAGCGTCGACTGTTACATGCATCTAATTGCAGAGAGACAACGTCGACTGTTACATGCATCTAATTGCAGAGAGACAGCGTCAACTGTTACATGCATCTAAATGCAGAGAGACAGAGTCAACTGTTACATGCATCTAATTGCAGAGAGACAGAGTCATCTGTAACATACATGTAATTGCAGAGAGACAGCGTCAACTGTTACATGCATCAAATTGCAGAGAGACGGCGTCCACTGTTACATGTAATTGCAGAGAGACAGCGTCAACTGTTACATGCATCTAATTGCAGAGAGACAGCGTCAACTGTTACATGCATCTAATTGCAGAAAGACAGCGTCCACTGTTACATGCATCTAATTGCAGAGAGACAGCGTCAACTGTTACATGCATCTAATTGCAGAGAGACAGCGTCGACTGTAACATGCGTCTAATTGCAGAGAGACAGCGTCAACTGTTACATGCATCTAATTGCAGAGAGACAGCGTCAACTGTTACATGCATCTAACTGCAGAGAGACAGCGTCAACTGTCACATGCATCTAATTGCAGAGAGACAGCGTCCACTGTTACATCTAATTGCAGAGAGACAGCGTCAACTGTTACATCTAATTGCAGAAAGACAGCGTCCACTGTTACATGCATCTAAATGCAGAGAGACAGAGTCAACTGTTACATGATTCTAATTGCAGAGAGACAGCGTCAACTGTTACATGCATCTAAATGCAGAGAGACAGCGTCGACTGTTACATGCATCTAATTGCAGTGAGACAGCGTCGACTGTTACATGCATCTAATTGCAGTGAGACAGCGTCGACTGTTACATGCATCTAATTGCAGAGAGACAACGTCGACTGTTACATGCATCTAATTGCAGAGAGACAACGTCGACTGTTACATGCGTCTTATTGCAGAGAGACAGAGTCAACTGTTACATGCATCTAATTGCAGAGAGACAGCATCAACTGTAACATGCATCTAATTGCAGTGAGACAGCGTCAACTGTAACATGCATCTAATTGCAGAGAGACAGTGTCCACTGTTACATGCATCTAATTGCAGAGAGATAGCGTCAACTGTTACATGGATCTAATTGCAGAGAGACGGCGTCCACTGTTACATCTTATTGCAGAGAGACAGAGTCAATTGTTACATGTAATTGCAGAAAGACAGCGTCCACTGTTACATCTAATTGCAGTGAGACAGCGTCAATTGTTACATCTAATTGCAGAGAGACAGCGTCAACTGTAACATGCATCTAATTGCAGAGAGACAGCGTCAACTGTAACATGCATCTAATTGCAGAGAGACAGCGTCAACTGTTACATCTAATTGCAGAAAGACAGCGCCAACTGTAACATGCCTCTAATTGCATAGAGACAGAGTCAACTGTTACATGCATCAAATTGCAGAGAGACAGCGTCCACTGTTACATCTTATTGCAGAGAGACAGAGTCAATTGTTACATGTAATTGCAGAAAGACAGCGTCCACTGTTACATCTAATTGCAGTGAGACAGTGTCAATTGTTACATCTAATTGCAGAGAGACAGCGTCAACTGTAACATGCATCTAATTGCAGAGAGACAGCGTCAACTGTAACATGCATCTAATTGCAGAGAGACAGCGTCAACTGTTACATCTAATTGCAGAAAGACAGCGCCAACTGTAACATGCATCTAATTGCATAGAGACAGAGTCAACTGTTACATGCATCAAATTGCAGAGAGACGGCGTCCACTGTTACATCTTATTGCAGAGAGACAGAGTCAATTGTTACATGTAATTGCAGAAAGACAGCGTCCACTGTTACATCTAATTGCAGTGAGACAGCGTCAATTGTTACATCTAATTGCAGAGAGACAGCGTCAACTGTTATATGCATCTAATTGCAGTGAGACAGAGTCAACTGCTACATACATTTAATTGCAGAGAGACAGCGTCGACTGTTACATGCATCTAATTGCAGAGAGACAGCGTCAACTGTTACATGCGTCTAATTGCAGAGATACAGAGTCAACTGTTACATGCATCTAATTGCAGAGAGACAGCGTCAACTGTTACATGCATCTAAATGCAGAGAGACAGAGTCAACTGTTACATGCATCTAATTGCAGAGAGACAGCGTCAACTGTTACATGCATCTAAATGCAGAGAGACAGCGTCAACAGTTACATGCATCTAAATGCAGAGAGACAGCGTCGACTGTTACATGCATCTAATTGCAGTGAGACAGCGTCGACTGTTACATGCATCTAATTGCAGAGAGACAGAGTCAACTGTTACATGCATCAAATTGCAGAGAGACGGCGTCCACTGTTACATCTTATTGCAGATAGACAGAGTCAATTGTTACATGTAATTGCAGAAAGACAGCGTCCACTGTTACATCTAATTGCAGTGAGACGGCGTCAATTGTTACATCTAATTGCAGAGAGACAGCGTCAACTGTAACATGCATCTAATTGCAGAGAGACAGCGTCAACTGTAACATGCATCTAATTGCAGAGAGACGGCGTCCACTGTTACATCTAATTGCAGAAAGACAGCGCCAACTGTAACATGCATCTAATTGCATAGAGACAGAGTCAACTGTTACATGCATCAAATTGCAGAGAGACGGCGTCCACTGTTACATCTTATTGCAGAGAGACAGAGTCAATTGTTACATCTAATTGCAGAAAGACAGCTTCCACTGTTACATCTAATTGCAGTGAGACAGTGTCAATTGTTACATCTAATTGCAGAGATACAGAGTCAACTGTTACATGCATCTAATTGCAGAGAGACAGCGTCAACTGTTACATGCATCTAAATGCAGGGAGACAGAGTCAACTGTTACATGCATCTAATTGCAGAGAGACAGCGTCAACTGTTACATGCATCTAAATGCAGAGAGACAGCGTCAACTGTTACATGCATCTAAATGCAGAGAGACAGCGTCGACTGTTACATGCATCTAATTGCAGTGAGACAGCGTTGACTGTTACATGGATCTAATTGCAGAGAGACAACGTCGACTGTTACCTTCATCTAATTGCAGAGAGACAGCGTCAACTGTTACATGCATCTAAATGCAGAGAGACAGAGTCAACTGTTACATGCATCTAATTGCAGAGAGACAGCGTCAACTGTTACATGCATCTAAATGCAGAGAGACAGAGTCAACTGTTACATGCATCTTATTGCAGAGAGACAGCGTCCACTGTTACATGCATCTAAATGCAGAGAGACAGCGTCGACTGTTACATGCATTTAATTGCAGTGAGACAGCGTCGACTGTTACATGCATCTAATTGCAGAGAGACAACGTCGACTGTTACATGGATCTAATTGCAGAGAGACAGCGTCAACTGTTACATGCATCTAAATGCAGAGAGACAGAGTCAACTGTTACATGCATCTAAATGCAGAGAGACAGCGTCAACTGTTACATGCATCTAATTGCAGAGAGACAGAGTCAACTGTTACATGCATCTAAATGCAGAGAGACAGAGTCAACTGTAACATGCATCTAATTGCAGAGAGACAGCGTCAACTGTTACATGCATCAAATTGGAGAGAGACGGTGTCCACTGTTACATCTTATTGCAGAGAGACAGAGTCAATTGTTACATCTAATTGCAGAAAGACAGCGTCCACTGTTACATCTAATTGCAGTGAGACAGTGTCAATTGTTACATCTAATTGCAGAGATACAGAGTCAACTGTTACATGCATCTAATTGCAGAGAGACAGCGTCAACTGTTACATGCATCTAAATGCAGAGAGACAGAGTCAACTGTTACATGCATCTAATTGCAGAGAGACAGCGTCAACTGTTACATGCATCTAAATGCAGAGAGACAGCGTCAACTGTTACATGCATCTAAATGCAGAGAGACAGCGTCGACTGTTACATGCATCTAATTGCAGTGAGACAGCGTTGACTGTTACATGCATCTAATTGCAGAGAGACAACGTCGACTGTTACCTTCATCTAATTGCAGAGAGACAGCGTCAACTGTTACATGCATCTAAATGCAGAGAGACAGAGTCAACTGTTACATGCATCTAATTGCAGAGAGACAGCGTCAACTGTTACATGCATCTAAATGCAGAGAGACAGAGTCAACTGTTACATGCATCTTATTGCAGAGAGACAGCGTCAACTGTTACATGCATCTAAATGCAGAGAGACAGCGTCGACTGTTACATGCATCTAATTGCAGTGAGACAGCGTCGACTGTTACATGCATCTAATTGCAGAGAGACAACGTCGACTGTTACATGGATCTAATTGCAGAGAGACAGCGTCAACTGTTACATGCATCTAAATGCAGAGAGACAGAGTCAACTGTTACATGCATCTAAATGCAGAGAGACAGCGTCAACTGTTACATGCATCTAATTGCAGAGAGACAGAGTCAACTGTTACATGCATCTAAATGCAGAGAGACAGAGTCAACTGTAACATGCATCTAATTGCAGAGAGACAGCGTCAACTGTTACATGCATCAAATTGGAGAGAGACGGCGTCCACTGTTACATCTAATTTCAGAGAGACAGCGTCAATTGTTACGTGCATCTAATTGCATAGAGACAGCGTCAACTGTTACATGCATCTAAATGCAGAGAGACGGAGTCAACTATTACATGCATCTAATTGCAGAGAGACAGCGTCAACTGTTACATGCATCTAAATGCAGAGAGACAGCGTCAACTGTTACATGCATCAAATTGGAGAGAGACGGCGTCCACTGTTACATCTAATTGCAGAGAGACAGTGTCAATTGTTACATGCATCTAATTGCAGTGAGACAGCGTCGACTGTTACATGCATCTAAATGCAGAGAGACAGCGTCGACTGTTACATGCATCTAAATGCAGAGAGACAGAGTCAGCTGTTACATGCATCTAATTGCAGAGAGACAGCGTCAACTGTTACATGCATCTAAATGCAGAGAGACAGCGTCGACTGTTACATGCATCTAATTGCAGTGAGACAGCGTCGACTGTTACATGCATCTAATTGCAGTGAGACAGCGTCGACTGTTACATGCATCTAATTGCAGAGAGACAACGTCGACTGTTACATTCATCTATTTGCAGAGAGACAGCGTCAACTGTTACATGCATCTAAATGCAGAGAGACAGAGTCAACTGTTACATGCATCTAAATGCAGAGAGACAGCGTCAAATGTTACATGCATCTAATTGCAGAGAGACAGAGTCAACTGTTACATGCATCTAAATGCAGAGAGACAGCGTCAACTGTAACATGCATCTAATTGCAGAGAGACAGCGTCAACTGTTACATGCATCAAATTGGAGAGAGACGGCGTCCACTGTTACATCTGATTGCAGAGAGACAGCGTCAATTGTTACATGCATCTAATTGCATAGAGACAGCGTCAACTGTTACATGCATTTAAATGCAGAGAGACAGAGTCAACTATTACATGCATCTAATTGCAGAGAGACAGCGTCAACTGTTACATGCATCTAAATGCAGAGAGACAGCGTCAACTGTTACATGCATCTAATTGCAGTGAGACAGCGTCGACTGTTACATGCATCTAATTGCAGAGAGACAGAGTCAACTGTTACATGCATCTAATTGCAGAGAGACAGCGTCAACTGTAACATGCATCTAATTGCAGAGAGACAGCGTCAACTGTTACATGCATCAAATTGCAGAGAGACGGCGTCCACTGTTACATCTAATTGCAGAGAGACAGCGTCTACTGTTACATCTAATTGCAGAGAGACAGCGTCAACTGTTACATGCATCTAATTGCAGAGAGACAGAGTCAACTTTAACATGCATCTAATTGCAGAGAGACAGCGTCAACTGTTACATGCATCAAATTTCAGAGAGACGGCGTCCACTGTTACATCTAATTGCAAAGAGACAGCGTCAACTGTTACATGCATCTAATTGCAGAGAGACAGCGTCAACTGTTACATGCATCTTATTGCAGAAAGACAGCGGCCACTGTTACATGCATCTAATTGCAGAGAGACAGAGTCAACTGTTACATGCATCTAATTGCAGAGAGACAGCGTCAACTATTACATGCATCAAATTGCAGAGAGACGGCGTCCACTGTTACATCTAATTGCAGAAAGACAGCGTCCACTGTTACATCTAATTGCAGAGAGACAGCGTCCACTGTTATATCTAATTGCAGAGAGACAGCGCCAATTGTTACATCTAATTGCAGAGAGACAGCGTCAACTGTTACATGCATCTAAATGCAGAGAGACAGCGTCGACTGTTACATGCATCTAATTGCATAGAGACAGCGTCGACTGTTACATGCATCTAATTGCAGAGAGACAACGTCGACTGTTACATGCATATAATTGCAGAGAGACAACGTCGACTGTTACATGCATCTAAATGCAGAGAGATAGAGTCAACTGTTACATGCATCAAATTGCAGAGAGACGGCATCCACTGTTACATCTTATTGCAGAGAGACAGAGTCAATTGTTACATGTAATTGCAGAAAGACAGCCTCCACTGTTACATCTAATTGCAGAGAGACAGCGTCAATTGTTATATCTAATTGCAGAGAGAGAGCGTCAACTGTTATATGCATCTAATTGCAGTGAGACAGAGTCAACTGCTACATACATTTAATTGCAGAGAGACAGCGTCGACTGTTACATGCATCTAATTGCAGAGTGACAGCGTCAACTGTTACATGCATCTAATTGCAGAGATACAGAGTCAACTGTTACATGCATCTAATTGAAGAGAGACAGCGTCAACTGTTACATGCATCTAAATGCAGAGAGACAGAGTCAACTGTTACATGGATCTAATTGCAGAGAGACAGCGTCAACTGTTACATGCATCTAAATGCAGAGAGACAGAGTCAACTGTTACATGCATCTAATTGCAGAGAGACAGCGTCAACTGTTACATGCATCTAATTGCAGAGAGACAGCGTCGACTGTTACATGCATCTAACTGCAGTGAGACAGCGTCGAATGTTACATGCATCTAATTGCAGAGAGACAACGTCGACTGTTACATGCATCTAATTGCAGAGAGACAGAGTCAACTGTTACATGCATCTAAATGCAGAGAGACAGAGTCAACTGTAACATGCATCTAATTGCAGAGAGACAGCGTCAATTGTTACATGTATCTAAATGCAAAGAGACAGAGTCAACTGTTACATGCATCTAATTGCAGAGAGACAGCGTCAACTGCTACATGCATCTAAATGCAGAGAGACAGCGTCGACTGTTACATGCATCTAATTGCAGTGAGACAGCGTCGACTGTTACATGCATCTAATTGCAGAGAGACAACGTCGACTGTTACATGCATCTAATTGCAGAGAGACAGAGTCAACTGTTACATGCATCTAATTGCAGAGAGACAGAGTCAACTGTAACATGCATCTAATTGCAGAGAGAAAGCGTCAACTGTAACATGCATCTAATTGCAGAGAGACAGCGTCCACTGTTACATGCATCTAATTGCAGAGAGACAGAGTCAACTGTTAGATGCATCTAATTGCAGAGAGACGGCGTCCACTGTTACATCTAATTGCAGAGAGACAGCGTCAAGTGTTACATGTAATTGCAGAAAGACAGCGTCCACTGTTACATCTAATTGCAGAGAGACAGCGTCAATTGTTACATCTAATTGCAGAGAGACAGCGTCAACTGTTACATGCATCTAATTGCAGAGAGACAGAGTCAACTGCTACATACATTTAATTGCAGAGAGACAGCGTCGACTGTTACATGCATCTAATTGCAGAGAGACAGCGTCAACTGTTACATGCATCTAATTGCAGAGATACAGAGTCAACTGTTACATGCATCTAATTGCAGAGAGACAGCGTCAACTGTTACATGCATCTAATTGCAGAGAGACAGCGTCAACTGTTACATGCATCTAATTGCAGAGAGACAGCGTCAACTGTAACATGCATCTAATTGCAGAGAGACAGAGTCAACTGTTACATGCATCTAATTGCAGAGAGACAGCGTCAACTGTTACATGCATCTAATTGCAGAGAGACAGCGTCAACTGTTACATGCATCTAATTGCATGAAGACAGCGTCAACTGTTACATGCATCTAATTGCAGAGAGACAGCGTCAACTGTTACATGTATCAAATTGCAGAGAGACGGCGTCCACTGTTACATCTAATTGCAGAGAGACAGCGTCAATTGTTACATGTAATTGCAGAAAGACAGCGTCCACTGTTATATCTAATTGCAGAGAGACAGCGCCAATTGTTACATCTAATTGCAGAGAGACAGCGTCCACTGTTACATGCAACTAATTGCAGAGAGACAGCGTCGACAGTTACATGCATCTAATTGCAGTGAGACAGCGTCAACTGTTACATGCATCTAATTGCAGAGAGACAGCGTCAACTGTTACATGCATCTAATTGCAGAGAGACAGCGTCAACTGTTACATGCATCTAATTGCAGTGAGACAGCGTCGACTGTTACATGCATCTAATTGCAGAGAGACAGCGTCGACTGTTACATGCATCTAATTGCAGAGAGACAGCGTCCACTGTTACAAGCATCTAATTGCAGAGAGACAGGGTGTAAGTTTCACATACATCCGGACGAAGACTGCGGCTTTAGGTCTCGGAACAGATTCCTTGAAAATGGCATCTGTTTCAGTGACGTCACACTCGGCGTCCTTTCAAGAAAGCGTTTTTTCATTTATTTTGTTGGTTGCTGTTTAACGCCGCACTCAGTAATATTTCAGCTATATGACGTCAGTCTTTCAATAATCCAGTGATTGACGTCATGAGAATTAGGGCTGGTACGGGTAACTCGGGTACTTGGGTCGGGTGGGTACTGAGTAGGACCCGGGTACCCACAGGACTATCCGGACCCGTGGTAAGTCACGTGATATACTGTTTAACGGCAAAAGGTATCTAAAACTCTATGTTTAAACTACAAGTCACTAACGTTCGCAGTTCTTCCTGACTACTACGCCCATTCCTTCTGACTTTAATATGTTTGAATAAAAATAAAACTTCAGTCAACTTCAGTGTATACACCAGATCGTTTCATCGTATCTAAACACATTTTACCAGAGCTACGGTCAAACTTTTCGGATAGGGTCGGGTAATAGGGGGGTGGGTGTCCGGGTAGTAAATTCGGACTGATCCCAGCCCTAATAAGCATCGATCCACGCATTTAGGATAGATGACATGATTAAACTAAGTCCCCCAGTCTGACCCCCTACAGTCGCCTCCAGAGTTCCAGTCACGCCGGGCTTGCGACCGGGTGACGAACTAGCTGCAACCGAAATATGTTGGAATCGCGGGCAAATCGTATGAAGAGTGCACGACTGATCGCAGAGGTCGTGGGTGATCGCAGAGGTCGTGGGTGATCGCAGAGGTCGTGGGTGATCGCAGAGGTCGTGGGTGATCGCAGAGGTCGTGGGTGATCGCAGAGGTCGTGGGTGATCGCAGAGGTCGTGGGTGATCGCCAAGTCAAAATCAGTCGCAGCAAGGTCGATGGTTATGTTCATAATCGTAAGAGGTCGCAGACAGGCCTTACATGGTCGTGCCAACAGTCGCGCCAACAGTCGCGCATGGACACACCAACCGTCGCGCATGGACACACCAACAGTCGCGCATGGACACACCAACCGTCGCGCATGGACACACCAACAGTCGCGCATGGACGCACCAACAGTCGCGCATGGACACATCAACAGTCGCGCATGGACGCACCAACAGTCGCGCATGGACACATCAACAGTCGCGCATGGACGCACCAACAGTCGCGCATGGACACATCAACAGTCGCGCATGGACACATCAACAGTCGCGCATGGACGCACCAACAGTCGCGCATGGACACATCAACAGTCGCGCATGGACACATCAATAGTCGCGCATGGACGCACCAACAGTCGCGCATGGACGCACCAACAGTCGCGCATGGACACACCACCAGTCGCGCATGGACACATCAACAGTCGCGCATGGACGCACCAACAGTCGCGCATGGACACATCAACAGTCGCGCATGGACACATCAACAGTCGCGCATGGACGCACCAACAGTCGCGCATGGACACATCAACAGTCGCGCATGGACACACCAACAGTCGCGCATGGACACACCACCAGTCGCATATGGACACACCACCAGTCGCATATGGACATACCACCAGTCGCGTATGGACACACCACCAGTCGCGTATGGACACACCACCAGTCGCATATGGACATACCACCAGTCGCGCATAATCGCGGGTCAGGAAGTCGCACGATTGGTCGTGCTACTGGTCCTGCCACCCGACGATTGGTCGTGCCACTGGTTCTGCCACCCGACGATTGGTCGTGCTACTGGTCCTGCCACCCGACGATTGAGTCGTGCTACTGGTCCTGCCACCCGACGATTGGTCGTGCTACTGGTCCTGCCACCCGACGATTGGTCGTGCTACTGGTCCTGCCACCCGACGATTGGTCGTGCTACTGGTCCTGCCGACCGACGATTGGTCGTGCTACTGGTCCTGCCACCCGACGATTGAGTCGTGCTACTGGTCCTGCCACCCGACGATTGAGTCGTGCCACCAGTCTTTAGTTGCAAACCAGTTAATTTGGAGTGGTCTCAGGGGTCAGGTCAATCTCCACTGGGACACCCGAAGACAGCATTTGGGTATGGCGGGTGTACAAGTGCTGCCGAGAAGACTTGCAGATCACGACAGCAGATCGCGACTGCAACAACGATCGCGAGCCTGTACAATGATCGAGCCACCAATCTCGTGACTGGCCACGATTGACTGCAATCGATCCTGCGAGCGGTCGCAGATAACCACGATTGATCGAACGATCGGTCGCTGATCGACACCGCTAGTCGCACGATTACCTACGATTGAACTTGCGATCGATCTTCTCCACGCGTACCACCAACCATGGCTGCAGAAGACCTACAAGGCAGTCTACTCAAGGGCCCTTCAGCGATTTGACGTCGATTTGATTTGCGCTCAGTGAAATAAAATTGCATCAGTTTATGCAACTGGAATGTATGAACCCACTACAGGAATGTATGAACCCACTACAGGAATGTATGAACCCACTACAGGAATGTATAAACCCACTATGGAGCAGTGTACACCCACTATATGTGAGTGTAAACCCACTACAGGATAGTGGAAACCCACTACAGAGCAGTTTAAACCTACTACATGAGAGTGTAAACCCACTACCGGATAGGGTAAACCTACTATGGGCCGGTGGAAACCCACCACAGAGCAGTGTAAACCTACTACAGGATAGTGTAAACCCACTATAGTGTAAATTCACTACAGGAGAGTGTAAACCACCTGCGGGGCAGTGTAGACCCTGTACAAGACAGTGGAAGTCCGCTAGAGGGAAATGGAAACCCACTACAGGACAGTGTAAACGTACTACAGGACAGTGTAAACCCACTGCAGAGCAGTGGAAACCCACAACAGGACAGTGGAAACCCACTACAGGACAGTTGAAACCCACAACATGACAGTGGAAACCCACTACAGGGCAGTGGAAACCCACCACAGGGCAGTGGAAACCCACCACAGGGCAGTGGAAACACACTACAGGGCAGTGGAAACCCACTACAGGGCAGGGGAAACACACTTCAAGGCAGTGGAAACCCACCACAGAGCAGTGTAAACACACTACAAGGTAGTGGAAACCCACCACAGGACAGTGTAAACACACTACAAGGTAGTGGAAACCCACAACAGGGCAGTGGAAACACACTACAGGACAGTGGAAACCCACTACAGGGCAGTGGAAACCAACCACAGGGCAGGGAAAACACACTACAAGGCAGTGGAAACCCACTACAGGGCAGTGGAAACCCACCACAGGGCAGGGGAAACACACTACAAGGCAGTGGAAACCCACCACAGGGCAGTGGAAACACACTACAAGGCAGTGGAAACCCACTACAGGGCAGTGGAAACCCATCACAGGGCAGGGGAAACACACTTCAAGGCAGTGGAAACCCACAACAGGGCAGTGTAAACACACTACAAGGTAGTGGAAACCCACAACAGGGCAGTGGAAACACACTATAAGGCAGTAGAAACCCACCACAGGGCAGTGTAAACACACTACAAGGCAGTGCAGACACACTACAAGGAAGTGGAAACCCACTACAAGGAAGTGGAAACACACTACAAGGCAAGGGAAACCCACCACAGGGCAGTGGAGACACACTACAAGGAAGTGGAAACCCAACACAGGGCAGTGGAAACACACTACAAGGCAGTGGAAACCCACAACAGGGCAGTGGAAACACTACAATGCAGTGGAAACACACTACAAGGCAGTGGAAATCCACTACAGGGCAGTGCAGACACACTACAAGGAAGTGGAAACACACTACAAGGAAGTGGAAACCCAACACAGGGCAGTGGAAACACACTACAAGGCAAGGGAAACCAACCACAGGGCAGTGGAGACACACTACAGGGAAGTGGAAACCCAACACAGGGCAGTGGAAACACACTACAGGGCAGTGGAAACCCACTACAGGGCAGGGGAAACACACTACAAGGCAGTGGAAATCCACTACAGGGCGGTGCAGACACACTACAAGGAAGTGGAAACACACTACAAGGAAGTGGAAACCCAACACAGGGCAGTGGAAACACACTACAAGGCAAGGGAAACCAACCACAGGGCAGTGGAGACACACTACAGGGAAGTGGAAACCCAACACAGGGCAGGGGAAACACACTACAAGGCAGTGGAAACCCACCACAGGGCATTTGAGACACACTACAAGGAAGTGGAAACCCAACACAGGGCATTGGACACACACTACAAGGTAGTGGAAACCCACCACAGGACAGTGGAAACCCACCACAGGGCAGTGGAAACCCACCACAGTGCAGTGGAAACCCACTACAGGGCAGTGGAAACCCACTACAGGGCAGGGGAAACACACTTCAAGGCAGTGGAAACCCACCACAGAGCAGTGTAAACACACTACAAGGTAGTGGAAACCCACCACAGGGCAGTGTAAACACACTACAAGGTAGTGGAAACCCACAACAGGGCAGTGGAAACACACTACAGGACAGTGGAAACCCACTACAGGGCAGTGGAAACCAACCACAGGGCAGGGAAAACACACTACAAGGCAGTGGAAACCCACTACAGGGCAGTGGAAACCCACCACAGGGCAGGGGAAACACACTACAAGGCAGTGGAAACCCACCACAGGGCAGTGGAAACACACTACAAGGCAGTGGAAACCCACTACAGGGCAGTGGAAACCCATCACAGGGCAGGGGAAACACACTTCAAGGCAGTGGAAACCCACCACAGGGCAGTGTAAACACACTACAAGGTAGTGGAAACCCACAACAGGGCAGTGGAAACACACTACAAGGCAGTGGAAACCCACCACAGGGCAGTGTAAACACACTACAAGGCAGTGCAGACACACTACAAGGAAGTGGAAACCCACTACAAGGAAGTGGAAACACACTACAAGGCAAGGGAAACCCACCACAGGGCAGTGGAGACACACTACAAGGAAGTGGAAACCCAACACAGGGCAGTGGAAACACACTACAAGGCAGTGGAAACCCACAACAGGGCAGTGGAAACACTACAATGCAGTGGAAATCCACTACAGGGCAGTGCAGACACACTACAAGGAAGTGGAAACACACTACAAGGAAGTGGAAACCCAACACAGGGCAGTGGAAACACACTACAAGGCAAGGGAAACCAACCACAGGGCAGTGGAGACACACTACAGGGAAGTGGAAACCCAACACAGGGCAGTGGAAACACACTACAGGGCAGTGGAAACCCACTACAGGGCAGGGGAAACACACTTCAAGGCAGTGGAAACCCACCACAGAGCAGTGTAAACACACTACAAGGTAGTGGAAACCCACCACAGGGCAGTGTAAACACACTACAAGGTAGTGGAAACCCACAACAGGGCAGTGGAAACACACTACAGGACAGTGGAAACCCACTACAGGGCAGTGGAAACCAACCACAGGGCAGGGAAAACACACTACAAGGCAGTGGAAACCCACTACAGGGCAGTGGAAACCCACTACAGGGCAGTGGAAACCCATCACAGGGCAGGGGAAACACACTTCAAGGCAGTGGAAACCCACCACAGGGCAGTGTAAACACACTACAAGGAAGTGGAAACCCACAACAGGGCAGTGGAAACACACTACAAGGCAGTAGAAACCCACCACAGGGCAGTGTAAACACACTACAAGGCAGTGCAGACACACTACAAGGAAGAGGAAACCCACTACAAGGAAGTGGAAACACACTACAAGGCAAGGGAAACCCACCACAGGGCAGTGGAGACACACTACAAGGAAGTGGAAACCCAACACAGGGCAGTGGAAACACACTACAAGGCAGTGGAAACACACTACAAGGCAGTGGAAATCCACTACAGGGCGGTGCAGACACACTACAAGGAAGTGGAAACACACTACAAGGAAGTGGAAACCCAACACAGGGCAGTGGAAACACACTACAAGGCAAGGGAAACCAACCACAGGGCAGTGGAGACACACTACAGGGAAGTGGAAACCCAACACAGGGCAGGGGAAACACACTACAAGGCAGTGGAAACCCACCACAGGGCATTTGAGACACACTACAAGGAAGTGGAAACCCAACACAGGGCATTGGACACACACTACAAGGTAGTGGAAACCCACCACAGGGCAGTGTAAACACACTACAAGGCAGGGAAACCCACCACAGGGCAGTGGAAACACACTACAGGGCAATGTAAACACACTACAAGGCAGTGAAAACCCACCACAGGGCAGTGGAAACCCACTTAAGAGCAGTAGAAACCCACTACACGGAGGCGGTCTGATCACGTGGGACGAGGGACTTTCCCCTCCTTATTCAAGAAGGATACAGTGGCCAGGTCACGTGGCTTGCCAGGTGTGGATGTGTCACAGTGACAAGCTGCAGATTCCGTCTGTGGATAAACTGCTGTCACGTGATCATCTACCTGCAGGCTGCCGTCGCGGTCGGGATGTCCTCGTGCACAACGAGAGGAAGGAGACGTGCTTGAGGGCGGCCACGTGATCGCTGTACCGCTTGAGTGGAGAATGCCACTTGGTTCAGCACAGTGCACGGGAACAATTAATGCATGGAGGTACCCTGCGGGACAGTCTTGCGGTCACTTCGGGGAAGAGCGTGTTTCTCTGCATGGCAGTGACTTAAACTGACGCGTAGGCTCTGAAAATATATCGTTTTGATAGAAACAAGGCACTGCATTTAAATTGAGAAGGAGCCAGTGAGAAGCCCTGAACTTGTACAAAATATAGACTTGCTTCGTTCAGGGACAGTGCATCAAACAAAGGGCTGGGCGGAAGGGAAATGATACGGTTCAGGGACAGTGCATCAAACAAATGGCTGGACGGAAGGGAAATGATACGGTTCAGGGACAGTGCATCAAACAAAGGGCTGGGCGGAAGGGAAATGATACAGTTCAGTGACAGTGCATTAAAAAACAAGGGCTGGGCGGAAGGGAAATGATACGGTTCAGGGACAGTGCATCAAACAAAGGGCTGGGCGGTTCAGGGGCGGCGAGACAAGTCGAAACAAGGCACACTAGAAATACAAAAGGACAATACTAGCGATCAATGGAAACAATACCGGAGATCAACGAGAACAATACCGGAGATCAACGAGAACAATACCGGAGATCAATGAGAACAATTCCGGAGATCAATGAGAACAATTCCGGACATCAATGAGAACAATACCGGAGATCAATGAGAACAATTCCGGACATCAATGAGATCAATACCGGAGATCAATGAGAACAATACTGGCGATCAATGACAACAATACTGGCGATCAATGAGAACAATACCGGCGATCAATGAGAACAATACCGGCGATCAATGAGAACAATACCGACGATCAATGAGAACAATTCCGGACATCAATGAGAACAATACCGGACATCAATGAGAACAATACTGGCGATCAATGAGAACAATACCGGCGATCAATGAGAACAATACCGGAGATCAACGAGAACAATTCCGGAGATCAATGAAAACAATACCGGAGATCAATGAGAACAATTCCGGACATCAATGAGAACAATACCGGAGATCAATGAGAACAATTCCGGACATCAATGAGATCAATACCGGAGATCAATGAGAACAATACTGGCGATCAATGAGAACAATACTGGAGATCAATGAGAACAATACCGGCGATCAATGAGAACAATACCGGCGATCAATGAGAACAATACCGGAGATAAATGAGAACAATTCCGGAGATCCACGAGAACAATTCCGGACATCAATGAGAACAATACCGGAGATCAATGAGAACAATACTGGCGATCAATAAGAACAATACCGGCGATCAATGAGAACAATACCGACGATGAATGAGAACAATACTGGCGATCAATGAGAACAATACCGGAGATCAATGAGAACAATTCCGGAGATCAATGGGATCAATTACCGGAGATCAATGAGAACAATACCTGAGTTCAATGAGAACAATACCGGAGATCAATGAGAACAATACTGGCGATCAATGAGAACAATACCGGAGATCAATGAGAACAATACCGGCGATCAATGAGAACAATACCGGAGATCAACGAGAACAACACCGGAGATCAATGAGAACAATACCGGAGATCAATGAGAACAATACCGGAGATCAATGAGAACAATATCGGAGATCAATTAGAACAATACCGGAGATCAATTAGAACAATACCGGAGATCAATGAGAACAATACTGGCGATCAATGAGAACAATACCGGAGATCAATGAGAACAATACCGGACATCAATGAGAAGAATACCGGCGATCAATAAGAACAATACCGGCGATCAATGAGAACAATACTGGCGATCAATGAGAACAATACTGGAGATCAATGAGAACAATACCGACGATGAATGAGAAGAATATCGGAGATCAATTAGAACAATACCGGCGATCAATGAGAACAATACCGGCGATCAATGAGAACAATACCGGAGATCAATGAGAACAATACCGACGATCAATGAGAACAATACTGGAGATCAATGAGAACAATACCGGACATCAATGAGAACAATATCGGAGATCAATGAGAACAATACCGGCGATCAATGAGAACAATACCGGCGATCAATGAGAACAATACCGGACATCAATGAGAACAATACCGGCGATCAATGAGAACAATACTGGAGATCAATGAGAACAATACCGGCGATCAAGGAGAACAATACTGGCGATCAATGAGAACAATACTGGAAATCAATGAGAACAATACCGACGATCAATGAGAACAATATCGGAGATCAATTAGAACAATACCGGCGATCAATGAGAACAATACCGGCGATCAATGAGAACAATACCGGAGATCAATGAGAACAATACCGGAGATCAATGAGAACAATACCGGCGATCAATGAGAACAATACCGGCGATCAATGAGAACAATACTGGAGATCAATGAGAACAATACTGGAGATCAATGAGAACAATACCGGAGATCAATGAGAACAATACCGGCGATCAATGAGAACAATACTGGAGATCAATGAGAACAATTCCGGACATCAATGAGAACAATACCGGAGATCAATGAGAACAATACCGGCGATCAATGAGAACAATACTGGAGATCAATGAGAACAATACCGGCGATCAATGAGAACAATACCGGCGATCAATGAGAACAATACTGGAGATCAATGAGAACAATACCGGAGATCAATGAGAACAATACCGGCGATCAATGAGAACAATACTGGAGATCAATGAGAACAATTCCGGACATCAATGAGAACAATACCGGCGATCAATGAGAACAATACCGGCGATCAATGAGAACAATACTGGAGATCAATGAGAACAATACCGGAGATCAATGAGAACAATACCGGCGATCAATGAGAACAATACTGGAGATCAATGAGAACAATACCGGCGATCAATGAGAACAATACCGGCGATCAATGAGAACAATACCGGCGATCAATGAGAACAATACTGGAGATCAATGAGAACAATACCGGCGATCAATGAGAACAATACTGGAGATCAATGAGAACAATACCGGAGATCAATGAGAACAATACCGGCGATCAATGAGAACAATACTGGAGATCAATGAGAACAATACCGGCGATCAATGAGAACAATACCGGCGATCAATGAGAACAATACTGGAGATCAATGAGAACAATACCGGAGATCAATGAGAACAATACCGGAGATCAACGAGAACAATACCGGCGATCAATGAGAACAATTCCCGAGATCCACGAGAACAATACCGGAGATCAATGAGAACAATACCGGAGATCAATGAGAACAATATCGGAGTTCAATGAGAACAATATCGGAGATATACACCCCAATCCCTTGCACCCAACCGCAATCCCAACCCTGCCCGCAGTCCCCGTGGGGACGTCACACCTGTGCCAGGTATTCACGGGGAATATGCACTAATTACCTTGGCAAGGCTAATTATCTTCCATTCCGCTCATAACCGTTTTCTGGACACCGGCCAATATTGGAGTTGATATTAGGGCTATATGAACGTGCACGACCTGACCTAGATGGGCTGCAGTTGCCCGCACTTCCAGCATGCCCCCGGCGTTCTGGAAACCCTGGCAGGATAGATGCACTACATTCCTGATGGCAAGACTCGGAATACTCCACAGTACTCAGTGTGTTATAAATGTAAATCTGGACTTCCGTATGTACAATTTTAAGAACTAAATTTGGTTTTCTGCGTGTCCATAAACAATGAAGTACAGAAACTTTTAACATTGATTCCTAGAAACTCAATTCAGGTTTGATCAGGTTGGGGGTGAACACGGTGGCACAAACTCAACCCCTTGGGTTGGGCTGCCTAATTCAATACAGTTGTTTATACAATAATACACCCTGATGTTACTAACACCTGATGTTATTTATACCCTGATGTTACTAACACCTGATGTTATTTACACCCTGCTGTTACTAACACCTGGTGTTACTTATACCCTGATGTAACTAACACCTGGTGTTACTTATACCCTGATGTTACTAACACCTGATGTTATTTACACCCTGCTGTTACTAACACCTGGTGTTACTTATACCCTGATGTTACTAACACCTGGTGTTACTTATACCCTGATGTTACTAACACCTGATGTTATTTATACCCTGATGTTACTAACACCTGATGTTATTTACACCCTGCTGTTACTAACACCTGGTGTTACTTATACCCTGCTGTTACTAACACCTGATGTTACTTATACCCTGATGTTACTAACACCTGATGTCACTTACACCCTGATGTTACTAACACCTGGTGTTACTTATACCCTGATGTTACTAACACCTGATGTTACTTATACCCTGATGTTACTAACACCTGATGTTACTTACACCCTGATGTTACTAACACCTGATGTTACTTACACCCTGATGTTACTAACACCTGGTGTTACTTATACCCTGCTGTTACTAACACCTGATGTTACTAACACCTGGTGTTACTTACACCCTGATGTTACTAACACCTGATGTTACTTATACCCTGATGTTACTAACACCTGGTGTTACTTATACCCTGATGTTACTAACACCTGATGTCACTTACACCCTGATGTTACTAACACCTGCTGTTACTAACACCTGGTGTTACTTATACCCTGCTGTTACTAACACCTGGTGTTACTTATACCCTGATGTTACTAACACCTGATGTTACTTATACCCTGATGTTACTAACACCTGATGTTACTTACACCCTGATGTTAGTAACACCTGATGTTACTTATACCCTGATGTTACTAACACCTGATGTTACTTATACCCTGATGTTACTAACACCTGATGTTATTTATACCCTGATGTTACTAACACCCGATGCTACTTTTACCCTGATGTTACTAACACCTGATGTTATTTATACCCTGGTGTTACTAACACCTGATGCTACTTATACCCTGATGTTACTAACACCTGATGTTACTTATACCCTGATGTTACTAACACCTGATGTTACTTACACCCTGATGTTACTAACACCTGCTGTTACTAACACCTGGTGTTACTTATACCCTGCTGTTACTAACACCTGGTGTTACTTATACCCTGATGTTACTAACACCTGATGTTACTTATACCCTGATGTTACTAAAACCTGATGTTACTTACACCCTGATGTTACTAACACCTGATGTTACTTATACCCTGATGTTACTAACACCTGATGTTACTTATACCCTGATGTTACTAACACCTGATGTAATTTTCACCCTGATGTTACTTACACCCCTGGATTGGATTTATAGGCTGAGATCATTAGGCAAGCATTATAGATAGTGTACGTCAGAAAATGGCGTAGATATTTCACGTCAGGAATTGGGATAGATAATTGACGCCGTGATGTGACTGAGATATTGTTCAAAGTGGAGTTAGACCAAACCAGCGTCCCGTCACGTTACAGTTGTATACGTGCTGTTTGTGTGAATGCGATGACAATACGTATTTCGATCCGATAGCTCAACATCCGCATGTTTAAACATCTTCTGTAGCCTGCGCCATCCGAACAAACCCGCCTCCTCCTCCTCTAACTGTGCACTGATCTACAGTTACACGCCACGCTAATATCCATTCATATTCACGTGCACTCAGTGCAGCACGTGGGTTGTTGCACCGTTTGTTTGTTTACGAGGATGGGGTGAGAGCCGGTCCATTGCAGGGTAAATGTCTTCATGCCCCTCACGTGACGCATCCAGCCAATCATCGAGCGCTCATCCGGGGACTGTTTACATGAACGAGGTGACGCCAGTGCGAGGCTCTCACCTTGATTTCCGGAATGTCTGCCACGGCGTTATGGCTGTCTGTGGCAAGGTTGCAATGGCGGCTAATTATTCTATATACACAACACAAGTTGTCAGGCGATGCTGTGCCCGTAAATACAACCATATGTGCTGATATGCATATTAAACAAAATACACCATATTGCCTCAGAATTAGAACGAAACATGACCGCTGTCAGAATTGTAAATTACATTTCAAGAATGCTAAGAGTTAACCGACTGTGATATAGGCTACACATACTAAGTCAGCGTGAAACCAAAGCATGTCTAATGATACTGGCACAAGCTGTTTCATTCACCCATTCACCATGACACTCACTGTCACTCACACATTTACTCACGGGATCGGGTGGCCAGGCTCGCTGACTTAGTTGTTGCATGTCATCGTATCCCAATGGCGTGGGACCCGTAAAGATCCGGGGTAGAATAGGTCTTCAGCAATCCATTCTTGCTGTAAATGGCGACTATGCTTGTCGTAAGAGACCACTAACGGGATCGAGTGGTCAGGCTCGCTGACTTGGTTGATGCATGTCATCGATCCCAATTGCGTGGATCGATGCTCATGATGTCAATCACAGGATTGCCTGGTCCAGACTCGATCATTTACAGACCGCCGTCATATAGCCGGAATTTTGGATTGGGGCGTTAAACCAAAACAAACAAAAAACAAACGAACTAAGCCTTATTACGTGCCATGCTCCCTCGTCGAAATAATCATATACTCACTCACTCACTCACTCATGAATGAACAAATAGCCACCGCAGAAAGTAGGGAATCAAACCCGGATCTTCTGCTTGACAAGCAAACACATGACTCATTAGGCTAACGACTAGTTGGCTACAGACAGCAACAGGCCACGAGGACATACTCGCATGGCGTCCCAGGACATACTCGCATGGCGTCCCAGGACATACTCGCATGGCGTCCCAGGACATACTCGCATGGCGTCCCAGGACATACTCGCATGGCGTCCCAGGACATACTGACGGTAAAAAAGGCGGGAGGCACTTGATATACGCTTAAAGAAGCCCATTCGACGGCAACGTAAACCGAATCCATCCTCTGAAGTGATAGAGGGTCTGACGTCGGGTTTAGGATTATTGTGTGTGGATTACAGCCGGTTTTATAGTGCTGTCTTATTGAGATACCCTACCCACTCCGACAGTATACTGCCGTCAGAGGCGACTAGCGGGATGGGTGGTCAGGCTCACTGACTTAGTTGATGCATGTCATCATATCGATGCTCATGATATCAATCAGTGGGTTGTCTGGTCCAGACTCGATTACTTACACGCCGTCATATAGCTGGAATATTGGAGGGAGGCATTAAACAACAAACAAACAGTATACTGACTACGAGCCTACAGTTGCTTGTTTTATCCCCTCAATGCCGAGCCCCAGGCAGGGTAACAACAAGTACCATATTTTACAGTCTTATGGTATGGTGTGACAAGGGATCGAACCCCGGACCTTCTGCTCTTCGTGCAGACACCGTATCCACTGGAGCACGGAGGCAGCGAATTATTAACATCAACCAGAGCATTCTAATCTGTGATACCAAGGGGACATAACTCAGTTGCAGTGATTTGACATTTATACCGCGACTTGTCCAACGCATTAATGTAGGTTAATTCCGATCGTTACAAATACGGCCCTCGGGCGTCGTGACAGGCTCCCATCAGAATGCACTTCCTGTCGAACTACAGACAGCGCCATCTGGTGCAGTAGCTGCAGTAAGTGGCGACTTCCGGTGACACAGGGATGCTGGGACGAGTGAGGTCCAGCTGTATCACGGATGCTTTGGCTCGCCCAACTAGTGGTTGATACCACGAGCAACGACCCACGAAAATTACAACTTCTGGTCAAAGTGGTGTTCGATGGTGTTAAACAATGTGGCGTTAGATGGTGTTAAACACAAGCGTTAGATGGTGTTCTACACTGCAGCGTTAGATGTTATTAAACAATGTGGCGTTAGATGTTATTAAACAATGTGGCGTTAGATGGTATTAAACACTGTAGCGTTAGATGGTATTAAACACTGTAGCGTTAGATGGTATTAAACAATGTAGCTTTAGATGGTATTAAACACTGTAGCGTTAGATGGCATTAAACACTGTAGCGTTAGATGGTATTAAACACTGTAGCGTTAGATGGTATTAAACAATCTAGCTTTAGATGGTATTAAACACTGTAGCGTTAGATGGTATTAAACAATGTAGCTTTAGATGGTATTAAACACTGTAGCGTTAGATGGCATTAAACACTGTAGCGTTAGATGGTATTAAACACTGTAGCGTTAGATGGTATTAAACAATGTAGCTTTAGATGGTATTAAACACTGAAGCGTTAGATGGTATTAAATAATGTGGCGTTGGATGGTATTAAACACTGTATCGTTAGATGGTATGAAACAGTGTAGCCTTAGATGGTATTAAACACTATAGTGTTATATGGTACAAAACAGTGTAACTTTAGATGGTATTAAACACTGTAGCCTTAGATGGTATTAAACACTGTAGTGTTATATCGTATAAAACAATGTAGCTTTAGATGGTATTAAACTATGTAGTGTTATATGGTATAAAACACTGTAGTGTTAGATGGTATTAAACACTGTAGATTTAGGTGCTATTAAACACTGTAGCTTTAGATCGTATTTAACAATGTAGTGTTAGATGGTGTTAAACAATGTGGCGTTAGATGGTATTAAACACTATAGCGTTAGATGGTATAAAATACTGTAGCGTTATATGGTATAAGACAATGTAGCGTTGGAAAGTATAAAACACTGTAGTGTTATATGGTGTTAAACATTGTAGTGTTATATGGTATAAAACACTGTAGCTTTAGATGGTATTAAACACTACAGCGTTATGTTGTATAAAACAATGTTGTGTTAGATGGTATGAAACAATGTGGCGTCAGATGGTATAAAACAGTATAGCGTGAGATAGTATTAAACATTGTAGTGTTATATGGTGTTAAACAGTGTAGCGTGAGATAGTATAAAACAATGTAGCGTGAGATAGTATAAAACAATGTAGCGTTAGATGGTATAAAACACTGTAGTGTTAGATGGTATGAAACAATGTAGCGTCAGATAGTATTAAACAGTATAGCGTCAGATAGTATTAAACATTGTAGTGTTATATGGTGTTAAACAATGTAGAGTTAGATGGTATAAAACACTGTAGCTTTAGATGGTATGAAACAATGTAGCGTCAGATAGTATAAACAATGTAGCGTTAGATGGTATTAAACAATGTAGCGTTAGATGGTATAAAACAATGTAGCGTTAGATGGTATAAAATAATGTAGCGTTAGATGGTATGAAACAATGTAACGTTAGATGGTATGAGACAATGTAGCGTTAGATAGAATGAAACAATGTAGCGTCAGATAGTATAAAACAGTATAGCGTCAGATAGTATTAAACATTGTAGTGTTATATGGTGTTTAACAATGTAGCGTTAGGTGGTTTTAAAACACTGTAGCTTTAGATGGTATAAAACACTGTAGCTTTTGATGGTATGAAACAATGTAGCGTTAGATGGTATAAAACACCGTAGCTTTTGATGGTATGAAACAATGTAGCGTCAGATAGTATAAAACAGTATAGCGTGAGATAGTATTAAACATTGTAGTGTTTTATGGTGTTAAACAATGTAGCGTTAGATGATATAAAACACTGTAGCTTTAGATGGTATGAAACAATGTAGCGTCAGATAGTATAAAACAGTATAGCGTGAGATAGTATTAAACATTGTAGTGTTTTATGGTGTTAAACAATGTAGCGTTAGATGATATAAAACACTGTAGCTTTAGATGGTATTAACAATGTGGTGAAAGATGGTTTAAAACAATGTGATGTTAGATTGTGTTAAACATTGTTGTTTTATAAGATGTTAAACAGTGTGTCGTTAATTGGTGTAGGGTTAGATGATATTAATGAAGGATCAGATGGTATTAACGATGTAGCGTTAGATGGTATTAATGAAGGATCAGATGGTATTAACGATGTAGGGTTAGATGATATTAATGAAGTATCAGATGGTATTAACGATGTAGCGTTAGATGGTATTAATGAAGGATCAGATGGTATTAACGATGTAGCGTTAGATGGTATTAATGAAGGATCAGATGGTATTAACGATGTAGCGTTAGATGGTATCACGGACTTGTTGGTTATATAGGTCCGTGATGGTATTAATGAAGTATCAGATGGTATTAACGATGTAGCGTTAGATGATATTAATGAAGGATCAGATGGTATTAACGATGTAGCGTTAGATGGTTTGATTATCTTCCCAAAGACACATTTACCAACACCCCGACGTCATTAGCGGAAATTACATCCGGGTCAGCCACAACTGCTGAAACAAGCGCCCTGCATGCGCAGAAACGTTCTGTTAGCTTAGTCGCTTCACTCAAGCAAATGACCCTAGACTTGCACGAGTCTCAAAGGCAATAATTATTAGTGTAAATGATAATTTGTAGACTATGTAAATAATAAGACCAAGTTACGAGCCTATACGAGACTGGAGTCCTGAGTCCTTACTGTCACATATCTAGACTTGCCCATTAGGAGGATAGAATTACTCCACATCCATGAATTTACTTTCAGTACAGCCTTGGAGCAAGGCTACTGCGCCCCGCGCGGGCTTGTCTCCATCAGTGTCAGTCTGTGTGGACACATGACGCAATCGCGTTCGATATCGCGCGCAGAAAATAGATATTGATCTGGGAAGGTGAAGGCCGTTCGTTTTTGTTTTTTTTAAAAGAATGATATACATAACTGGAGGCAGAAATCTAACACCCCCTGGTTGCACACGAGCAGATTAATGTGTAACGCCGGCGTGTACATCCTTGTTACAGGTGGAGAGGAGACTTCAGGATGTGGGGGAGGGGTGATGGGTGATTTGTGATATGTGATGAATGGTGGTGATGTTATGAAGGCAGGGGGTAGGGAAGGTGTGGTGGGGGGGTAGGGTTATTGTGGGGCAGGGGGTAGGGGTGGTGTGGTGGGTGGGTAGGGTCATTGTGGGGCAGGGGGTTAGGGTGGTGTGGTGGGTGGGTAGGGTCATTGTGTGGCAGGGGGTTAGGGTGGTGTGGTGGGTGGGTAGGGTCATTGTGGGGCAGGGGGTTAGGGTGGTGTGGTGGGTGGGTAGGGTCATTGTGGGGCAGGGGGTAGGGAAGGTGTGGTGGGGGGGTAGGGTTATTGTGGGGCAGGGGGTAGGGGTGGTGTGGTGGGTGGGTAGGGTCATTGTGGGGCAGGGGGTTAGGGTGGTGTGGTGGGTGGGTAGGGTCATTGTGTGGCAGGGGGTTAGGGTGGTGTGGTGGGTGGGTAGGGTCATTGTGGGGCAGGGGGTAGGGGTGGTGTGGTTGGTGGGTAGGGTCATTGTGGGGCAGGGGGTTAGGGTGGTGTGGTGGGTGGGTAGGGTCATTGTGGGGCAGGGGGTAGGGAAGGTGTGGTGGGTGGGTAGGGTCATTGTGGGGCAGGGGGTAGGGAAGGTGTGGTGGGTGGGTAGGGTCATTGTGGGGCAGGGGGGTTGGTGTTTTGATGGTGGTATTATGATGGTGTTGTTGTGATGGTGGTGTTATCTTGGTTGTGTTGTGATGGTGGTGGTGTTGTGATGGTGATGGTGTTGTGATGGTGGTGTTGTTGTGATGGTGGTGTTGTGATGGTGGTGTTAAGATGGTGGTGGTGTGATGGTGGGGTTGTGATGGTGGTGTTGTGGTGGTGGTGTTGTTGTGATGGTGCTGGTGTTGTGATGGTGGTGTTGTGATGGTGGTGTTGTGATGATGGTGGTGTTGTGATGGTGGTGTTGTGATGGTGGTGTTGTGATGGTGGTGTTGTTGTGATGTAGTTGTTGTGATGGTGGTGTTGTGATGGTGGTGTTGTTGGGATGGTGGTGTTGTGATGGTGGTGTTGTGATGGTGGTGTTGTGATGGTGGTGTTGTGATGGTGATGGTGTTGTGATGGTGGTGGTGTTGTTGTGATGGTGGTGTTGTGATGGTGGTGTTGTGATGGTTGTGTTGTGATGGTGGTGTTGTGATGATGGTGGTGTTGTGATGGTGTTGGTGTTGTGATGGTGGTGTTGTTGTGATGATGGTTGTGTTGTGATGGTGGTGTTGTGATGGTGGTGTTGTTGGGATGGTGATGTTGGATGGTGGTGTTGTGATGGTTGTGTTGTGATGGTGGTGTTGTGATGGTGGTGTTGTGATGTGGTTGTGTTGTGATGTGGTGGTGTTGTGATGGCTGTGTTGTGATGGTGGTGGTGTTGTTGTGATGGTGTTGTTGTGATGGTGGTGTTGTGATGGTGGTGTTGTGATGGTGGTGTTGTGATGGTTGTGTTGTGATGGTTGTGTTGTGATGTGGTTGTGTTGTGATGGCTGTTTTGTGATGGTGGTGGTGTTGTGATGGTGGTGTTGTGATGGTGGTGGTGTTGTGATGGTGGTGTTGTGATGGTGGTTGTGTTGTGATGGTGATGGTGTTGTGATGGTGGTGGTGTTGTCAAGATGGTGGTGTTGTGATGGTGGTGTTGTGATGGTGGTGTTGTGATGATGGTGGTGTTGTGATGGTGGTGGTGTTGTGATGGTGGTGTTGTTGTGATGATGGTTGTGTTGTGATGGTGGTGGTGTTGTAATGGTGGTGGTGTTGTGATGGTGGTGTTGTGATGGTGGGGTTGTGATGATGGTGGGGTTGTGATGGTGGTGGGGCTGTGATGATGTTGTGGTTGTGATGATGTTGGTGTGGTGATTATTGGGGGTGTGATGGCGGTGGCACGTGGTGTTCTTTGGGAGACTCTGACAAAGAGCAAGTCGGGATGATTCGTCGGACTAGACCTGCCGCAAGGCTCCAAATAACGAGTAAATAATTCCTGATATCATTACCTCGTCTGGACAAGGAGAAGCGATTACATGTCTGCAGCGCTTGCCAAGTCACGAGCCTTCCAGCTCTTCGTCATCAACGCGAGACGAGAAGATAACGAGAAATAATCGGTATCGATCCAAAGATTCATAACACTGCCACCAATAGATCAACATGTCACGTGATGTGAGCTCCCATTTTCTCGTGCCGGTTCGCGCCGGGACTGAATTAGCAACTGAAAGTAGGTCGGTATTGATCGCCCGGCGCACTGATTACCACGCGGGTCACGTGCCCGTCGTCTGACGTAGAGAGGATATATAATGCATATCCCTTGGGCTTTGACGTAATCACCGTGGCAACCAGGCAGTGTTGATAGCACGTGAGCGCGTGATGACCCGCGGCAATCACACGCAGACTGCAACATCCGGGTCACACGGTGGAGGCTGAGGCGTCTGTCAACAACTGCAGTGTCTTGACAGCAATCAATGAATTTCGAGTCCTTCATTGTCAGCTTCATGAACATGCATGCTACTATCACACACGTCCTGGCGTGTAGGATCAAAGCCACGTTAACGCATGTCAGTGGCCTGAATCATTTGAGTGGTAAAGGTCGTCCAAATGATACTGTGGATGGAGAGGCAAACCCTTCAACGTCCTCAAGTGATGATCCCGAATGCGGTCCCGTACGGCAGTTAATGGTAATGAATACACTCTTCACAAAAAGAAACGCACAGGTAGCTTTTTACTAAATTTATAGTACCTTATAAAGTCGAAACATTTAATTTAATATCATAAATACAAATATGAATTTTTGGAGCTCGATAGTCACAAGTTGTCGTTGTACAAAGGCATTGAAAACTGTTCATGGTCATGTGACATAAGGCCACAAGGTGGCGCTGAACTCAGTATCCCGTGTGATCTCCCCGGGCAGCAATCATGGCTCTGCATCTCCTCGGCACTGACTGGATAAGTGTACGAATTCTGTCCTGATAATTCTGCGCCATTTTGCTTGTAACGCGTTGTGGGGGGTGTCTGCGGCGTGTTCTGACGTTGACGTACACGTCGATCGAATTCATCCCAGAAGGTTCGATTAGGTTGAGATCTGGAGATCTCGACGGACAGGGAAGAGCGTTGAAGTTGGCATTATGCGGTAGTCTACCGTGTCCTGGTGAAACAGCTCCCTCTGGCGGTCAATGATTTGAAGAAGGTGAGGTTGAAGAATTTGATTCATGTAGCGATTTGCTCTCAAAGTTCCCTGAACCACAACCAAGTCAGATCTCGTGGTTTATGATATGGCCCCCACACCATGACACTACTGCCACCGAAATTGTCGAATGCACGTTCAAAATGTGGGGCAAAACGCTCATTTCGACGGCGATAAACACGTTGTCTTCCATCTCGCCGGTGAAGAAGACATCGTGATTCATCGCTAAAACACACTCCAGTTTCTCAGGCTGTAAGGTATGGCACCAACGCAAGCGTCACTGTTGATGGATCTGTTGCAAAACAGGGACGATAACTGGTCTTCTAGCTCGGATTCCAGCCTCGCAAAGATGGTTCCTGACAGTCTGGTCCGATATCCTCAAACCAGGGCTGCGTCCTGCAGTCTCCGTAGCTTTGGCATTGCGATGACGTAAGTGGAACAGTCGAATGTAGTGATCCTGTGCAGGGGTGGTAACTCTCGGTCGGCCGGTTCTCGGACGGTCTGCAGTGGAACTGAACTGTGTGTATCGGTCACAAAGGCGGCACATGGTGCTGAAGTGGAAGCTGAAGTGGCGTGCAACAGACGACTGCATTCCCCTCCGATCGGCAGCGCTGAGTCTCGGCATTTTCGAACTTGAAAGATGTTGACAGTTGAATGACAAATTATTGGCTTTAGCTTGCCTTTTTATAGCCACTACCACGAGTTACGAATGCTATAACTTGCACGTGCATTTGCTTAACTGACATTGACAAAGTGTGACAAAATGACATTGCAAGTCGACAACGGCTACATTTGGACGCACCGTTTGTCGAATATCAGGCCACCAACATTTTCCAATATCATGTATCAAATTCATATACCGGATTTTTTGTGTAGTCAGAGTCAATGTACTACATACCACCTGTGCGTTTCTTTTTTTGAAGAGTGTACATGAGAGGGACATACAGACCCAGATTGTAGGTGTAGATAGACCAATTCATTAGGACGTCTCCAAACTCGATTCGGCCATGGCTGTTTCGTGTGAAAACCTGGCATTAGCCCAGCGACGATTATCAAGAGCCGATGCCTCGGATTCAAATGACGTGCAGTAACTTGGATGACACGTGGACGTCGTGCACGCAAATGTCATCTCCAGAGGATGATGCTCCGTCTGGGCAGGTACTCTTACACCAGCTGCCTGTTGCAATTTGTCCCTTATCTGAGTGGCAGCTGGCAACCAATGACCTAATGCCATCGTCATGACTCATCTAGTTTGGGCAGGGGTTGTTGCCCTTGGGCGCCAAGGGCGGCGTCGATCATCGCCGTTATGTGCATGTTGGTATTGGGCCCACAATGCCTATGGCTAGTCGGTGATGCTGGTTTGGTTTGGTTTTGGAAAACAGTATGCGTCTGGTCACAACCGACTCTGAGCAATCCAGCACGTGCACGTGCTGTCCGAGGTCACGTGCTTCATGAGTATCACAGGGTTGTGGTTGGGTGGATGATTTCTTCAGAAATGTTCTTGCCACATAAATCACTTTCATTGCAGGGGCGGTCGGGTAGCCTAGCGGTTAAAGCTTACGCTCGTAACGCCGAAGACCCGGGTTCGATTCCCGACATGGGTGCAATGTGTGAAGCCAATTTCTGGTGTTCCCCGCCGTGATATTGCGGGAATATTAATAAAAGCGGCGTAAAACCATACTCACTCACTCGCTACTTACGTTGCAAGACATCGGTGTATTGCCCGGTAGTTTCACCTTAATAAATATCCCCCTTTTTTTGGTACAGTATTTTTATTTCAGGATGAATGTTAGTCTGCACGAGATTCAATATAGTTCAGATATACACGGGACAAGGGTGCACGCAGAAGCAGGGTAATGAATGGTGTCTTCCTTTCAGGTTTATTGATTTGCAGACCACAGACAAGAGAAACTCGTAGTCCCTCTCGATGTGTAAGTCCTGTATTCCCCAGAAGAGGAAGTCTACATTCCCGAGGAGCTGTGAGCTGTGAGCTGGAGTTGCAATTGTCCGCCGGCACGAGGACAGGAGCGCGAGTTTCTCACTGGAGGATGTAAGTGTAGATGGCAGCATCTGATCCGATTACATCCGGGTTCTCAGAGTGCTAGCTCTGACGCGTTGTAGAGACAACGGAATATGTTTTCCCGCCAAACTGTATGCGTGTCACTTACTGATTCAAATTCAAAATACTGAACACCTTGCGAGGAACACCCACACTGCCTCCTCAGAAAATATATACTGAACAACAAAAGTTCCTGTGACATTGAATAAGATTTAATGCAAAGTTATGTTTTTTACCAAATCTGAAACAATTTCGGTTTGCAAAAGATAAAAGAATCCTGTAAGTGTTCAAATGGTTTAATTTGCCATACTGACTTCCGGAAATGCGTGATTTCATAAAAAAACATGAACATGCCAAATGTCAATTTACAATGACCCGTGAAGATTCTTCAGCAACCCATGCTTGCCGTAAAAGGTGACTATGCTTGTCGTTAAAGGCGACTAACGGGATCGGGTGGTTAGGCTCGCTGACTTGGTTGATGCATGTCATCGATCCCAATTGCGTGGATCGATGCTCATGATATCAATCACTGGATTGTCTGGCCCAGACTCGATTATTTACAGACCGCCGTCATATAGCTGGAATATTGCTGAGTGCGGCGTTAAACAACAACAAACCAAACCAAACCAATTTACAAATAAATAGCGTGTGTGTCCACCTCTGGTTGCGATGCAAGCAACACATCTTCGTCTCATGGAATGGACCAGGCGTCGCACAAAGTCCTGTGGGATATCTGTCCATATCTGCTGGAGCATGTTTCGAAGTTCCTGGACTGTCTGTGGAACACGTGGTTGACGATCCATCTCATCCCATTGATCAGGGGAGCGAGCCGGCCGGGGATGACATTCAAGTTGTTTTGTTGAAGAGAATCCTGAACAAGTCGAGCAATATGAGCCGGGCGTTGTCATGTTGAAAGGCAATGCCTGGGCCATGACGCAAAAACGGTAGAACAACAGGGCCGATGATCTCGTCGCGGTAGCGCTGTCCATTGAGATTTCCCTCTACCACAATCAAACGAGTTCTCTGTCTTGCTGTAATCTCACCCCATACCATAACACTGCCGCCCCCGAACCGATCTTCTTCCATGACACAATTATTGACGTAACGTTCACCTCGACGTCGGTACACTCGAATCCGTCCATCACTGTGGCTGAGGTGAAAACGAGACCCGTCACTGAATAGAACTTGTCCCCACTGAATGGCGCTGTCTGTACCACTGTAGACGTGCTTGACGGTGGTTTCCTGTCAAAATGGGACGTCTGGCGGGTCTTCTGGTGACAATCCCTGCACATCTGAGGCGACGACGTACGGTTTGTGAAGATATTCGTCGAAGGCCAGGGATGCTTCTTGTAGTCACTGTTGCTGGCTTGAAACGATTTCGTAGGTGTGCTGTTCGAATCCATTTGTCATGTCGATTATTGGTTACGCGTGGCCTACCACTCCGAGGATGGTCTCTGACTGCATTCGCCTGTTGCCAACGTTGCCATAAACACCAAATGGTGTTTCTGTGGACGTTAAATTGTCTTGCAACATCACGTTGACTCGATCCTGCTTCAAGCATACCAATGGCTCGCAGACGCTCATTTTCGGACAGACGTGGCATTTCGTAATTTTGTTGTTTTTCTGAGTGGTTGTTGTCAGCACGATGCTGAACAATGCATATGGAATCCCGTTAACGCCCATGTTTTTATACCTATTATTGGGTAATGAAATGCATGGGGCTTGCATAAAAGTCAACTTTTGCATGGAATGCATGTTTTTCTGTAGCAGTTGCGTTTTTGTGATTTGATTCCATACATGTACTACAATATTGAAAACCAAACTTTACCATGTTGGGAATCGAACCCGGGTCTTCGGCGTGACGAGCGAATTCTTCAACCAATAGTATACCCGACCGCCCCCGTTTATAGAGTGAGTGAGTGAGTGAGTGAGTGAGTGAGTGAGTGAGTGGGTGGGTCGTTGGGTGGGTGAGTGAGTGAGTGAGTGAGTGAGTGAGTGAGTGAGTGAGTGAGTGCTTGGCAGTCTTTAATTATGAAGACCGTGTGTCCTCCATAATGTTCTTTAAAATTTACAAGCTTATTTGTGAGTATTAAAAATATATGTGGGCTAAGGGTGCATCCTTGACGGTTACCTATATCACACTTAAAGTATTTACAGACCCAGAGTTTGTATTTGTGTCCAAAATATGCACAAGCGGTCATGGTACAGACATTTGATTAAATTCAAATACATGTGTATTCATTGTGAAATATTTAATAATAAAAACATAAATAAAAAAATTAATAATAAATTAATAACCGAAATATACAAAATAGATGTAAACACTGCATATGGCCTCAATGGGTGATATACCTCTATTATCCCAAATATATCTGGAAACTTACCACTCTTATAAAAATGTTAAATTTAATAACAAAGTTGGTGTAATTTGCTTTTCGAATAACATAAAATACCGTCAGGTCAAGGGGATGTATTATTCCTAATCTGGTTTATGTGGCTTGATATTTCTTGTGCTGAAATTGTTAATTGTTGGATCAGTAGTGTCCGGGATATGGGATAACCGCGACCGCAATGTGGTAGTACTGTCACGTGATTCCTGGTCTGCGTCATGACCCATGATGGTCGGCTCCCATTGTGACGTCACTGTGACACAACATGGCAGTTCCAGTGTCCCACCTTGACGTATTCCGTGCGTGACCTCGCGCTGCCCCGGGCGCTGATATATGTCAGTGTGACATATTTCCTTTGTTTATCTAAAAATAGAAAAATGGTGGTAAAGGAAAAAGAAATATTTGCTTGGGTTTAAAATAACAAAATTAAGAAAACACACTCAAAATAATTATTCTAGTGCGCTAAAACGTGTACACAGTTAAACCCCGTCAAACCGGACAAAATTCAAATTACGTTGAAAGATGGTACTTGTTATTACCCTGCCTAGTGCGCAGCATTTAGGGGATAAAAAAGAACCGGACGGCACGGTCAGAAAACTGTGCCTGAGTAGGAATATCCTTGTTAAACTGCGGCCTGGTATCTCAGTTGGCTGGCATTTCGCATCACTACATGAAAGACATCTAACACCAACTGACTGGGGGTAATATGGGGATCGGGTGGCCAGGTTCGCTGACTTGGTTGATGCATGTCATCGTGTCTCAATTACGTGGATTAATGCTCATGATGACAATCACTGGATTGTCGGGTCCAGACTCGATTATTTACCGACCGCGTTAAACAACAAACAAACATTGTATTGCTGAGTGCAGCGTTAAACAACAAACATTGTATTGCTGAGTGCAGCGTTAAACAACAAACATTGTATTGCTGAGTGCAGCGTTAAACAACAAACATTGTATTGCTGAGGGCAGCTTTAAACAACAAACAAACATTTTATTTCTGAGTGCAGCGTTAAACAACAAACATAGTATTGCTGAGTGCAGCGTTAAACAACAAACAAACATTGCAATGCGCTGCACCAGGACGCGGTCCCAACGCGTAAGGTCCTCAGAGTTACGTCCCTTGCACAAGTTGTTAGATATTTTAAAGCCGCTTTCTGACTTGTGATGCTGACAGAAAGAGCACGGCCAACTGTCTGCAGATATTCACCGGCTTTCATTGTGAAACATTCCAGTCATTGTGAAACATTCAAGTCGTTATAAAACAATCCAGTCATTGTGAAACATTCCAGTGATTGTGAAAAATTCCAGTCATTGTGAAACAATCCAGTCACTGTGAAACATTCCAGTCATTGTGAAACATTCCAGTCGTTATGAAACAATCCAGTCGTTATGAAACATTCAAGTCGTTGTGAAACAATCCAGTCATTGTGAAACATTACAGTCATTGTGAAACAGTTCAGTCGTTATAAAACAATCCAGTCATTGTGAAACAATCCAGTCATCATGAAACAGTCCAGTCATTGTGAAACATTCCAGTCATTGTGAAACAATCCAGTCATTGTGAAACAATCCAGTCACTGTGAAACAATCCAGTCATTGTGAAACAATCCAGTCGTTTTGAAACAATCCAGTCGTTATGAAACAATGCAGTCATTGTGAAACAATCCAGTTTTTATGAAACAATTCAGTCATTATAAAACATTCCAATCATTGTGAAACAATCCAGTCGTTATGAAACAATCCAGTCGTTATGAAACAACCCAGATATTGTGAAACATTCCAGTCATTGTTAAACAATCCAGTCATTGTGAAACACTCCACTCATTGTGAAACAATCCAGTCGTTATGAAAGAATCCAGTCATTGTGTAACAATCCAGTCGTTAAGAAACAATCCAGTCATTGTGAAACATTCCAGTCATTGTGAAACAATCCAGTCGTTATGAAACAACCCAGATATTGTGAAACATTCCAGTCATTGTTAAACAATCCAGTCATTGTGAAACACTCCACTCATTGTGAAACAATCCAGTCGTTATGAAAGAATCCAGTCATTGTGAAACAATCCAGGCATTGTGAAACAATCCAGTCGTTATGAAACAATCCTGTCATTGTGAAACATTCCAGTCATTGTGAAACAATCCAGTCATTGTGAAACAATCCAGTCATTGTGAAACATTCCAGTCATTGTGAAACAATCCAGTCATTTTTTAAACATTCCGCTCATTTTGAAACAATCCAGTCATTGTGAAACGATCCAGTCATTGTGAAACATTCCAGTCATTGTGAAACAATCCAGTCGTTATGAAACAATCCAGTCATTGTGAAACATTCCAGTCATTGTGAAACAATCCAGTCATTGTGAAACAATCCAGTCGTTATGAAACACGTGGAGATACAATCCAGTCATTGTGAAACAATCCAGTCATTGTGAAACAATCTAGTCACTCTGAAACAATCCAGTCGTTATAGAACAATCCAGTCGTTATAAAACACGTGGATATACAATCCAGTCATTGTGAAACAATCCAGTCATTGTGAAACAATCCAGTCATTGTGAAACGTTCCTCTCATTGTGAAACAATCCAGTCGTTATGAAAGAATCCAGTCATTGTGAAACATTCCAGTCATTGTGAAACAATCCAGTCATTGTGAAACAATCCAGTCATTGTGAAACAATCTAGTCACTCTGAAACAATCCAGTCGTTATAGAACAATCCAGTCGTTATAAAACACGTGGAGATACAATCCAGTCATTGTGAAACATTCCAATAATTGTGAAACATTGCAATCATTGTGAAACAATCCAGTCATTGTGATACAATCCAGTAACTGTGAAACATTCCAGTCATTGGACTGCACGACATCAATTTTTGAACTCATTTGAGATCGTGACCAGTAACACATGTTATATTTGGGATAACACTTTCTTAGTAAAGTACAGATTCTCGTACTTTTCTGTGTTGACTCCCGTCCGGGATTCGAACCCACACTTGCCATAGTCAATACTTGCAATTGTTGGTTCGAAACCCGGACGGGAGACAACCAAAAAAAGGTACGAGAATATGTACTTTACTAGACCACTTTCTAAATGGCATTGTGTATTCGTGACCAGTAACATCTGTGTGTAAAATTTTATTTCCCCAAATTGAATAGTTTTAGAGAAACTTTGTCTACATTGAGAAGCGGACGGCCGGAATGACGGACGGCCGGAATGACGGACGGACGAACTCAGTTTCGAAATCCAATGTAGTCCTATCAAGAGAATGAATTTTAAGCTTTCCGGAAGTCAAGGAATTGCAGCATATAAACGATATGCTTTGATTTTTGAAGATATTTTTGCGCTAAAGACTGTAATACAAAGATATTAACGCTAATCGAATGATCGTGTCTAAATCGAGCTGTGAGATTTCACTGTAGATGTGAAAAGACTTTTCTCCTTTCTTAAAGGCGGCAGTTTAATTCATACATTCCATGAATTGGGAAAAATTAAACTTCCAACGTAGTAATAAACAATAGATGTATTTATGAAAAATGTGCCCCTCGTATTTCTGTGGTTTATATATGTTAAGTGAGGAGAAGCGCACATAAAATACACTGACGACGGTGAACTTGTCTCGTTCAAATCAGTCAAGTGAGTGAGTTGGGTTTAACGCCGCTTTTAACAGTATTCCAGTTTTATTACGGCGTTCCACTCTATCAAACAGTGAGACCTCCCGAGTCCGTCAAGTATGGAATACTGTAAGGGATATTCTCGCGATCTCACATTCTTCTGTTTTTGGGCTGTATATTAAGTGCAATGCTGGAACCCGCCAGGGCTGTATATTAAGTGCAATGCGGGAACCAGCCAAGGCTGTATGTTAAGTGCAATGCAGGAACCCGCCAGGGCTGTATATTAAGTGCAATGCTGGAACCCGTCAAGGCTGTACGTTAAGTGAAATGCGGGAACCCGCCAAGGCTGTATGTTAAGTGCAATGCGGGAACCCGCCAAGGCTGTATGTTAGGTGCAATGCTGGAACCCGTCAAGGCTGTATGTTAAGTGCAATGCTTAAAACCCGCCAAGGCTGTATGTTAAGTGCATTGCTGGAACCCACCAAGGCTGTATGTTAAGTGCAATGCTGGAACCCACCAAGGCTGTTTGTTAAGTGGAATGCAGAAACCCACAAAGGCTGTATATTAAGTGCAATGCTGAAACCCGTCAAGGCTGTATGTCAAAGTGCAATGCTGGAACCCGTCAAGGCTGTATGCTAAGTGCAATGCGGGAACCCACCAAGGCTGTATATTAAGTGCAATGCTGAAACCCACCAAGGCTGTATGTTAAGTGCAATGCTGGAACCCACCAAGGCTGTATGTTAAGTGCAATGCTGGAACCCACCAAGGCTGTATATTAAGTGCAATGCTGGAACCCGTCAAGGCTGTATGTCAAGGTGCAATGTTGGAACCCGCCAAGGCTGTATGTTAAGTGCAATGCTGGCACCCACCAAGGCTGTATGTTAAGTGCAATGCTGGAACCCGTAAAGGCTGTATGTTAAGTGCAATGCGGGAACCCACCAAGGCTGTATATTAAGTTTAATGTTGAAACCCACCAAAGCTGTATGTTAAGTGCAATGCTGGAACCCACCAAGGCTGTATGTTAAGTGCAATGCTGGAACCCGCCAAGGATGTATGTTAAGTGCAATGCTGGAACCCGCCAAGGCTGTATGTTAAGTGCAATGCGGGAACCCACCAAGGCTGTATGTAAAGTGCAATGCTAGAACCCACCAAGGCTGTATGTTAAGTGCAATGCTGGAACCCGCCAAGGCTGTATATTAAGTGCAATGCTGGAACCAGTCAAGGCTGTATGTTAAGTGCAATGCCGAAACCCGTCAAGGCTGTATATTAAGTGCAATGCTGGAACCCGCCAAGGCTGTATGTTAGGTGCAATGCTGGAACCCGTCAAGGCTGTATGTTAAGTGCAATGCTTAAAACCCGCCAAGGCTGTATGTTAAGTGCAATGCTGGAACCCACCAAGGCTGTATGTAAAATGCAATGCTGAAACCCAAAAAGGCTGTATGTTAAGTGCAATGCTGGAACCCACCAAGGCTGTATGTTAAGTGCAATGCTGGAACCCACCAAGGCTGTATGTTAAGTGGAATGCAGAAACCCACAAAGGCTGTATGTTAAGTGCAATGCTGAAACCCGTCAAGGCTGTATGTCAAGGTGCAATGTTGGAACCCACCAAGGCTGTATGTTAAGTGCAATGCTGGAACCCACCAAGGCTGTATGTTAAGTGCAATGCTGGAACCCACCAAGGCTGTATGTTAAATGCAATGCTGAAACCCACAAAGGCTGTATGTTAAGTGCAATGCTGGAACCCACCAAGGCTGTATGTTAAGTGCAATG
Source organism: Haliotis rufescens (assembly GCF_023055435.1). Classification (NCBI taxonomy): domain Eukaryota; kingdom Metazoa; phylum Mollusca; class Gastropoda; order Lepetellida; family Haliotidae; genus Haliotis; species Haliotis rufescens. The sequence goes on from NW_025964346.1 coordinate 2,625,869, forward strand.
CTGGAACCCACCAAGGCTGTATGTTAAGTGGAATGCAGAAACCAACCAAGGCTGTATATTAAGTGCAATGCTAGAACCCGCCAAGGCTGTATGTTAAGTGCAATGCTGGAACCCGACAATGCTGTATTTTAAGTGCAATGCTGGAACCCACCAAGGCTGTATGTTAAGTGCAATGCTGGAACCCACCAAGGCTGTATATTAAGTGCAATGCTAGAACCCGCCAAGGCTGTATGTTAAGTGCAATGCGGGAACCCACCAAGGCTGTATGTTAAGTGCAATGCTAGAACCCGCCAAGGCTGTATGTTAAGTGCAATGCTGGAACCCGCCAGGGCTGCATATTAAGTGCAATGCTGGAACCAGTCAAGGCTGTATGTTAAGTGCAATGCTGAAACCCGTCAAGGCTGTATGTTAGGTGCAATGCTGGAACCCGTCAAGGCTGTATGTTAAGTGCAATACTTAAAACCCGCCAAGGCTGTATGTTAAGTGCAATGCTGGAACCCACCAAGGCTGTATGTTAAATGCAATGCAGAAACCCACAAAGGCTGTATATTAAGTGCAATGCTGAAACCCGTCAAGGCTGTATGTCAAGGTGCATTGTTGGAACCCGCCAAGGCTGTATGTTAGGTGCAATGCTGGAACCCACCAAGGCTGTATGTTAAGTGCAATGCTGGAACCCGTCAAGGCTGTATGTTAGGTGCAATGCTGGAACCCACCAAGGCTGTATGTTAAGTGCAATGCGGGAACCCACCAAGGCTGTATATTAAGTGCAATGCAGAAACCCACAAAGGCTGTATATTAAGTGCAATGCAGAAACCCACAAAGGCTGTATATTTAGTGCAATGCTGAAACCCGTCAAGGCTGTATGTCAAGGTGCAATGTTGGAACCCGCCAAGGCTGTATGTTAAGTGCAATGCTGGAACCCACCAAGGCTGTATGTTAAGTGCAATGCTGGAACCCGTCAAGGCTGTATGTTAGGTGCAATGCTGGAACCCACCAAGGCTGTATGTTAAGTGCAATGCGGGAACCTACCAAGGCTGTATATTAAGTGCAATGCTGAAACCCACCAAGGCTGTATGTTAAGCGCAATGCGGGAACCCACCAAGGCTGTATGTTAAGTGCAATGCTGGAACCCGCCAAGGCTGTATGTTAAGTGCAATGCTGGAACCCGCCAAGGTTGTATGTTAGGTGCAATGCTGGAACCCACCAAGGCTGTATGTTAAGTGCAATGCGGGAACCCACCAAGGCTGTATATTAAGTGCAATGCTGAAACCCACCAAGGCTGTATGTTAAGCGCAATGCGGGAACCCACCAAGGCTGTATGTTAAGTGCAATGCTGGAACCCGCCAAGGCTGTATGTTAAGTGCAATGCTGGAACCCACAAAGGCTGTATATTAAGTGCAATGCTGGAACCCACCAAGGCCGTATGTTAAGTGCAGTGCAGAAACGCACCAAGGCTGTATGTTAAGTGCCGTGCAGAAACCCGCCAAGGCTGTATGTTAAGTGCCATGCAGAAACGCACCAAGGCTGTTTGTTAAGTGCAATGCTGGAACCCACCAAGGCTGTATGTTAAGTGCAATGCTGGAACCCGCCAAGGCTGTATGTTAAGTGCAATGCTGGAACCCGCCAAGGCTGTATGTTAAGTGCAATGCAGAAACCCACCAAGGCTGTATGTTAAGTGCAATGCTGGAACCTACCAAGGCTGTATGTTACGTCCTCAATTCTTCATCAGCTTTATTCATCAGTTTGTAACTTGAATGGAAGAAAATGGTCGTAGGACTTTATTTATGTCCACATATATTCCTTCTGTTTTTGCTCAAATGTATGTTGATGAACTGTCAGCAGTATGAGACTCCACACACCAACTCCAGAAGGACACTGCTCCTGTTAAAGAGTTCCGTACTGCTCCCTGCATGAATGTATCAGCACGACAAAGCTCATTTTATTCTGTATACCAGAAAGGGTATTTTAAAGGGAAATAGAAAGACATTGTGAATAATTACACACATCTTGGTACTTCTTTCACTCCTAAACTATTATGGTGCAAATAAAAAATACGTTTTGCATCACATGCGATTAAAGCAATCAATCAACCAATTTCAGCAAAACTTTGGACACAAAATGACATGGTGCACATTGTGGACTTCATGATGTGGCCTGTCTGTTTTCGGGATCTGAACAATGGGGAACCACACACTGCAGAGTTTGATACTTTTTGTAAGAAAGATTACAGTCCCAGCAAACAACAACATGGCCCTTGGTGAGTATCACAGAACCTGTGAAATATCATGATGCGTCCAGAGTCAGAAACTATTACAACATTTATATAGGGAGTGAAACTAACCCAACACTTGTATAGAGAGTCAGAGACTACCACAACATTCATATGGGAGTCAGAGACTACCAAAAAAATTATATAGGAGTCAGAGACTACCACAACATTTATATAGGGAGTCAGAGACTACCACAACATTTATATAGGAGTCAGAGACTACCACAACATTTATTTAGGGAGTCAGAGACTACCGCATCATTTATATAGGGAGTCAGAGACTACCACAACATTTATATAGGGAGTCAGAGACTACCACAACATTTATATAGGGAATCAGACACTACCACAACATTTATATAGGGAGTCAGAGACTACCACAACATTTATATAGGGAGTCAGAGACTACCACAACATTTATATAGGGAGTCAGAGACTACCACAACATTAATATAGGGAGTCAGAGAATACTACAACATTTTTATAGGGAATCAGACACTACCACAACATTTATATAGGGAGTCAGAGACTACCACAACATTTGTATAGGGAGTCAGAGAATACCACAACATTTATATAAGGAGTCAGAGACTACCACAACATTCATATGGGAGTGAGATGTTACCACAACATTCATATGGGAGTCAGAGGTTACCACAACATTCATATGGGAGTCAGAGACTACCATAACATTCACATGGGAGTCAGAGGTTACCACAACATTCATATGGGAGTCAGAGGCTACCACAACATTCACATGGGAGTCAGAGACTACTACAACATTCATATGGGAGTCAGAGACTACCATAACATTCACATGGGAGTCAGAGGTTACCACAACATTCATATGGGAGTCAGAGGCTACCACAACATTCACATGGGAGTCAGAGACTACTACAACATTCATATGGGAGTCAGAGACTACTACAACATTCATATGGGAGTCAGAGGTTACCACAACATTCACATGGGAGTCAGAGGTTACCATAACATTCACATGGGAGTCAGAGACTACCACAACATTCATATGGGAGTCAGAGACTACCATAACATTCACATGGGAGTCAGAGGCTACCATAACATTCACATGGGAGTCAGAGACTACCATAACATTCACATGGGAGTCAGAGGTTACCACAACATTCATATGGGAGTCAGAGGCTACCACAACATTCATATGGGAGTCAGAGACTACCACAACATTTATATAGGGAATCAGACACTACCACAACATTTATATAGGGAGTCAGAGACTACCACAACATTTATATAGGGAGTCAGAGACTACCACAACATTTATATAGGGAGTCAGAGACTACCACAACATTAATATAGGGAGTCAGAGAATACTACAACATTTTTATAGGGAATCAGACACTACCACAACATTTATATAGGGAGTCAGAGACTACCACAACATTTGTATAGGGAGTCAGAGAATACCACAACATTTATATAAGGAGTCAGAGACTACCACAACATTCATATGGGAGTGAGATGTTACCACAACATTCATATGGGAGTCAGAGGTTACCACAACATTCATATGGGAGTCAGAGACTACCATAACATTCACATGGGAGTCAGAGGTTACCACAACATTCATATGGGAGTCAGAGGCTACCACAACATTCACATGGGAGTCAGAGACTACTACAACATTCATATGGGAGTCAGAGACTACCATAACATTCACATGGGAGTCAGAGGTTACCACAACATTCATATGGGAGTCAGAGGCTACCACAACATTCACATGGGAGTCAGAGACTACTACAACATTCATATGGGAGTCAGAGACTACTACAACATTCATATGGGAGTCAGAGGTTACCACAACATTCACATGGGAGTCAGAGGTTACCATAACATTCACATGGGAGTCAGAGACTACCACAACATTCATATGGGAGTCAGAGACTACCATAACATTCACATGGGAGTCAGAGGCTACCATAACATTCACATGGGAGTCAGAGACTACCATAACATTCACATGGGAGTCAGAGGTTACCACAACATTCATATGGGAGTCAGAGGCTACCACAACATTCATATGGGAGTCAGAGACTGCCACAACATTCATATGGGAGTCAGAGGCTACCATAACATTCATATGGGAGTCAGAGGTTACCACAACATTCATATGGGAGTCAGAGGCTACCACAACATTCACATGGGAGTCAGAGACTACTACAACATTCATATGGGAGTCAGAGACTACTACAACATTCATATGGGAGTCAGAGGTTACCACAACATTCACATGGGAGTCAGAGGTTACCATAACATTCACATGGGAGTCAGAGGCTACCATAACATTCACATGGGAGTCAGAGGCTACCATAACATTCACATGGGAGTCAGAGACTACCATAACATTCACATGGGAGTCAGAGGTTACCACAACATTCATATTGGAGTGAGAGACTACCACAACATTCATATGGGAGTCAGAGACTGCCACAACATTCATATGGGAGTCAGAGGCTACCATAACATTCATATGGGAGTCAGAGGCTACCACAACATTCATATGGGAGTCAGAGGCTACCACAACATTCATATGGGAGTCAGAGGCTACCACAACATTCATATGGGAGTCAGAGGTAACCACAACATTCATATGGGAGTCAGAGACTACCACAACATTAATATGGGAGTCAGAGACTGCCACAACATTCATATGGGAGTCAGAGACAAGCATAGCGAAGACGGTAATAAAAGAATCGAGCCACTCCATCATGTCGCTTAAGATGCTGCATTTGTGCCAAAGCTGGACATCCTCTGACAGTCTGTTGGACAGTCTCATTAAATTAGTTAACAATATCAGTGTCAGTATCAGTATCAGTGTCAGTATCAGTGTCAGTGTCAGTATCAGTATCAGTATCAGTATCAGTATCAGTATCAGTATAAGTATCCGTATCAGTATCAGTGTAAGTGTAAGTGTAAGTATCAGTGTCAGTGTTAGTATCAGTATCAGTATCAGTATCAGTATCAGTATCAGTATCAGTATCAGTGTCAGTATCAGTGTCAGTATCAGTATCAGTGTCAGTAACAGTATTAGTGTCAGTATCAGTGTCAGTATCACTAACAGTATCAGTGCCAGTGTCAGAATCAGTATCAGTATCAGTGTCAGTGTCAGTGTCAGTGTCAGTATCAGTGTCAGTGTCAGTGTCAGTGTCAGTGTCAGTGTCAGTATCAGTGTCAGTGTCAGTGTCAGTGTCAGTATCAGTGTCAGTGTCAGTGTCAGTGTCAGTATCAGTATCAGTATCAGTGACAGTATCAGTGTCAGTGTCAGTGTCAGTGTCAGTGTCAGTATCAGTGTCAGTGTCAGTATCAGTGTCAGTGTCAGTATCAGTGTCAGTATCAGTGTCAGTGTCAGTATCAGTATCAGTGTCAGTGTCAGTATCAGTGTCAGTGTCAGTATCAGTATCAGTATCAGTGTCAGTATCAGTGTCAGTGTCAGTATCACTATCAGTGTCAGTGTCAGTATCAGTGTCAGTATCAGTGTCAGTGTCAGTGTCAGTGTCAGTGTCAGTATCAGTGTCAGTGTCAGTGTCAGTATCAGTGTCAGTATTAGTATCAGTGTCAGTATCAGTGTCAGTATCAGTATCAGTGTCAGTATCAGTGTCAGTGTCAGTGTCAGTATCAGTGTCAGTGTCAGTGTCAGTGTCAGTATCAGTGTCAGTAACAGTGTCAGTATCAGTGTCAGTGTCAGTATCAGTGTCAGTGTCAGTGTCAGTGTCAGTATCAGTGTCAGTGTCAGTGTCAGTGTCAGTGTCAGTATCAGTGTCAGTGTCAGTGTCAGTGTCAGTAACAGTAACAGTAACAGTATCAGTATCAGTGTCAGTGTCAGTGTCAGTGTCAGTGTCAGTATCAGTATCAGTGTCAGTGTCAGCGTCAGTGTGAGTATCAGTAACAGTGTCAGTGTCAGTGTCAATGTCTGTGTCAGTAACAGTGTCAGTGTCAGTGTCAGTGTCAGTATCAGTATCAGTGACAGTGTCAGTGTCAGTGTCAGTATCAGTGTCAGTAACAGTAACAGTAACAGTAACAGTAACAGTGTCAGTGTCAGTGTCAGTGTCAGTATCAGTGTCAGTGTCAGTGTCAGTATCAGTATCAGTGTTAGTATCAGTGTCAGTAACAGTAACAGTAACAGTATCAATATCAGTGTCAGTGTCAGTGTCAGTATCAGTATCAGTAACAGTATCAGTGTCAGTGTCAGTGTCAGTGTCAGTATTACTGTCAGTAACAGTAACAGTATCAGTGTCAGTGTCAGTATCAGTGTCAGTGTCAGTATCAGTGTCAGTGTCAATGTCAGTGTCAGTATCAGTATCAGTATCAGTATCAGTGTCAGTGTCACTAACAGTAACAGTAACAGTAACAGTATCAGTATCAGTGTCAGTATCAGTATCAGTATCAGTATCAGTGACAGTGACAGTGTCAGTATCAGTGTCAGTATCAGTGTCAGTGTCAGTATCAGTGTCAGTGTCGTGTCAGTGTCAGTATCAGTGTCAGTGTCAGTATCAGTATCAGTATCAGTATCAGTATTAGTATCAGTGTCAGTACCAGTGTCAGTAATAGTTTCAGTGTCAGTACCAGTGTCAGTAATAGTTTCAGTGTCAGTATCAGTATAGTATCAATAGCAGTATCAGTAACAGTATCAGTAACAGTATCAATGTCAGTGTCAGTAACAGTGTCAGTGTCAGTATCAGTGTTAGTTTCAGTAACAGTGTCAGTGTCAGCGCCAGTATCAGTGTCAGTATCAGTAACAGTAACAGTATCAGTATCAGAGCCAGTATCAGTAATAATATCAGTTTCAGTATCAGTATCAAATACACAAACTGTGCTGGCGGCAAAAACAAGTGATAATAATATATTCACACATCAGCGGTAGTGTTCAAGCTTCCGAGATAGGCCTTGGCTGAATATCCACTGTGATAAGTGATCATCGTGCAACCGCTGGTCTTGATGTAATGTCAGATGAATGTGAGATGTAATGTCAGATGAGTTGTCACGCCTTCGCCTTCTTATATAGCCCAAACACCTTCACGAATATTCTCTAACGCTCCAAGCCAGTCCACGCTGCACCGGAATTTTACATATCACACAAGCATCTAACTATAGTAACGTCCTCACAAACAAAGCTATAAGCTTCTATAGAACCTTAACATGCACCAGGTGACACAGTTACGACACTCATCAACAGTAAGTCACACTGTCAGTTACAGTATCCCAATACATACACCGAACTATCTATCAGCCACAGATGAGTAGCAGTGTATTAAGATATGTATCACTATAAACATACCTAACTATAGATCGACTATCAGTAGCAATGTATTAAGATATGTATCACTAAAAACATAATTAACTATCTATCAGCCACAGATGAGTAGAAGTGTATTAAGATATGTATCACTATAAACATACCTAACTATCTATCAGCCACCGATGAGTAGAAGTGTATTAAGATATGTATCACTATAAACATACCTAACTATCTATCAGCCACAGATGAGTACAAGTGTATTAAGATAAGTATCACTATGAACATACCTCACTATATATATCAACCACAGCGGCAGTGTATTAAGATATGTATCACTATAAACATACCTAACTATATATTAACCGCATTGGCAGTGTATTAAGATATGTATCACTATAAACATACCTAACTATATATTAACCGCATTGGCAGTGTATTAAGATATGTATCACTATAAACATACCTAATTATATATTAACCGCATTGGCAGTGTATTAAGATATGTATCACTATAAACATACCTAACTATATATTAACCGCATTGGCAGTGTATTAAGATATGAATCACTATAAACATACCTCACTATATATCAACCACAGTGGCAGTGTATTAAGATATGTATCACTATAAACATACCTAACTATATATTAACCGCATTGGCAGTGTATTAAGATATGTATCACTATAAACATACCTAACTATATATTAACCGCATTGGCAGTGTATTAAGATATGTATCACTATAAACATACCTAACTATATATTAACCGCATTGGCAGTGTATTAAGATATGTATCACTATAAACATACCTAACTATATATTAACCGCATTGGCAGTGTATTAAGATATGTATCACTATAAACATACCTCACTATATATCAACCACAGTGGCAGTGTATAAAGATATGTATCACTGTAACCATACCTAACTATATATTAACCGCATTGGCAGTGTATTAAGATATGTATCACTATAAACATACCTAACTATATATTAACCGCATTGGCAGTGTATTAAGTTATGTATCACTATAAACATACCTAACTATATATTCACCGCATTGGCAGTGTATTAAGTTATGTATCACTATAAACATACATCAAGGTGTGCACTGAGCATTATGATAAATAATTGTTTTAATCAAGGTGTGCACTGACTATTATGATAAATAATTGTTTTAAACAAAGTGTGCACTGAACATTATGATAAATAATTGTTTTAAACAAGGTGAGTAGTATATAGTGAGGCCCTCACTATATACTACTAAGGTGTGCACTGAGTATTTTGATTAATAATTGTTTTAATCAAGGTGTGCACTGAGCATAATGATAAATAATTGTTTTAATCAAGGTGTGCAGTGTGCATTATGAAAATACTAAATGGTTCCCCTTTTCATATGTTTGATGCTATTTTTAGTTTATTTCTGGTTTGTTTAGTGATCATAATATTTGTAAATAAGGATTCCTGAGAAATGACAACCAACACTGATATTTTGATGAGAGCAAATTATGATTAAAATAGGTTCAACATTTGGAAATAATGCACACCCTATAACCGCTGGACACAGAACCTTGTTACTATGGTTACAGAGGAACTCAAGGTGACTCCCCTGCAACACCACAGTGTCAGTCCACACAGCACTGACAATGACTTATAGGAATTGTGCTTATTCATCAGTGCCCGCTGATCGTCACGACATTCCAGCATACCCTAGTAAAATAGTTACAAACGGTTTCTTCGTGATTTCATTAATGAAATACAATTATGTTTCACCTGCTCGTTTCTAGTTTCACGCAGTATTATGGGACATCGCACATTCTACTGTAAGTCCTGGGGAAGACCGTGTTGACAGAGACACGCCTCAAATCCACAGCAGGACATCAAGTAGCACGACTGTTGACAAGCAGACGACACCTGTTGAGCTGACGGAGTTGTCTCCCCTGTGTATGTAAGCTCGTCTGTCACATGACGTGTGTGGACCGCGAGGATCGATCCGTCGGCTCATCCCGGACTGTGACTGACACATGCAATCTCATTTCTGGAATACCTGTCTTACCTGGTTCAAGTGAGAATTACTGCTGGTGTTTCCCTGGATGTTTATTGACAAGTCGGGATATATCGGCTATCGTGTGTCGTCCGCCAGTCAGGCATGTAGACAAGGAGTCGAGCTAAGAGTCTCATTTGTTTGTTTCACGGGAGTATTTGAGTTTAGTGAAGAATGTTCGGGAGGAAAAAACACAGTGCTACGATCACAGAGAAGGACCCTATGTTCGAGGCGAGGTATCTGGGAAATGTGGAAACGTTCACAGCAAACGGGAAAGGATGTGCCATAATACCGGTTCAGAAACTCTGGGATAACTCACCGTCGGAGCGCCATCTGAAGAAAGTGTTAATGGTGATAAGTGCGTCTGGGATTGTACTGAAGGACCACAAGAAGGAGGAAGGTAAGAAGTTTGGTATTGAGAACATCACGTTCTGCAACGCCGACAAGATAGCGGAGGAGCGGGTGTTCTGCTGGATCTGGAAAGTACCGGGGGTGCGCCGCCTGGAGTGTCATGCCGTGCTGTGTGGCAGCCGCGAGACAGCCCGGGCCATGGCTCTCGTGTTGTCCCGAGCCTTCCATGTCGCTTATAGAGACTGGAGAGCAAACAGGGGCAGGCAAATGCGCCAGCAGCACACGCAACTTCAAGAGAAACGTGGCGAGAAGGGGTCAGAGGAGGCCCCCGGGGGGATGAACGGTCTGCTCCCAGGGTGTGTCGAAGGGAAGAGTGGAGTGGCGACAAGGCGCGGGTCCACCACCAGCAGTTGTTCCGGGTTTGAATCCAGTGAGATTCTGGATCCAGAGGATGAGGAATGGATGCGGGCGGACGAGCGCGTGCAAGCAATAGTACGTGGGGAGAGGGACAGCGGGTTGGGCTCCGACTGACCCCAGGATCAGACACACCAGGATCAGACACACCAGGATCAGACAACCCAGGATCAGCCAACCAGGATCAGACACACCAGGATCAGACACACCAGGATCAGACACACCAGGATCAGACACACCAGGATCAGACAACCCAGGATCAGACACACCAGGATCAGACACACCAGGATCAGACAACCCAGGATCAGACACACCAGGATCAGACACACCAGGATCAGACACACCAGGATCAGACACACCAGGATCAGACACACCAGGATCAGACAACCCAGGATCAGACAACCCAGGATCAGACACACCAGGATCAGACACACCAGGATCAGACACACCAGGATCAGCCAACCAGGATCAGACACACCAGGATCAGACACACCTGTATTGTAGATGTTCAATATATTCCAGACGGCTTCTGTTGTTTCAAAAAGGGAAGATTTCCCCCCAAACACTAATGCATATAACAAAGGACCGCGCACACTGGCAGAAGCCCAAATTGTGTGTGCTGGTCAGACAGAACGTATGCAGTGAATCCCGACTTGATGCGGAAACACGCGGAGCAACGACTCTAAACGGATTCCGTGTCCTGTCTGTCTCGTTACGGGATGTTGGCACCTGGTGGCGAGGAGGAATCTACACTCGTTCCCTATGCGGACAATGATAGTTTATGTATACCTGCAATATGTTATTTATCAGATATATATATATATCGTGTATGACATCTAGAGTGGAGGTATGGTGTGTATGACATAGTTATATATCCTACGTCTATGCAGTATGTGGTTGCCAACACCAGCACAAGTATGTTTATTAATGTATATATATTTACTGCGTACATGACGTATGAATGATGATTATATCTGACGATTAACTTGTATCATAACTGTATATTTTGTAAATCACGTGATTTTATACAACTTTCTCTGTTCTTCATCGTTGATGTCAGTACGCGTAGACCACAGACGTTTCTATACATTAATATGACAATGTACAGACGAGAGTAATACACATCATTGATGTCAGTACGTGTTGACCACAGACGTTTCTATACATTAATATGACAATGTAGAGACGAGAGTCCTACACATCATTGATGTCAGTACGTGTTGACCACAGACGTTTCTATACATTAATATGACAATGTACAGACGAGAGTCCTACACATCATTGATGTCAGTACGTGTTGACCACAGACGTTTCTATACATCAATATGACAATGTACAGACGAGAGTCCTACACATCATTGATGTCAGTACGTGTTGACCACAGACGTTTCTATACATTAATATGACAATGTAGAGACGAGAGTCCTACACATCATTGATGTCAGTACGTGTTGACCACAGACGTTTCTATACATTAATATGACAATGTAGAGACGAGAGTCCTACACATCATTGATGTCAGTACGTGTTGACCACAGACGTTTCTATACATTAATATGACAATGTAGAGACGAGAGTACTACACATCATTGATGTCAGTACGTGTTGACCACAGACGTTTCTATACATTAATATGACAATGTAGAGACGAGAGTACTACACATCATTGATGTCAGTACGTGTTGACCACAGACGTTTCTATACATTAATATGACAATGTAGAGACGAGAGTCCTACACATAATTGATGCCAGTACGTGTTGACCACAGACGTTTCTATACATTAATATGACAATGTAGAGACGAGAGTACTACACATCATTGATTTAAGTACGTGTTGACCACAGACGTTTCTATACATTAATATGACAATGTACAGACGAGAGTCCTACACATCATTGATGTCAGTACGTGTTGACCACAGACGTTTCTATACATTAATATGACAATGTACAGTCGAGAGTACTACATATCATTGATGTCAGTACGTGTTGACCACAGACGTTTCTATACATTAATATGACAATGTACAGACGAGAGTCCTACACATCATTGATGTCAGTACGTGTTGACCACACACGTTTCCATAAATTAATATGACAATGTACAGACGAGAGTACTACACATCATTGATGTCAGTACGTGTTGACCACAGACGTTTCCATACATTAATATGACAATGTACAGACGAGAGTCCTACACATCATTGATGTCAGTACGTGTTGACCACAGACGTTTCTATACATCAATATGACAATGTAGAGACGAGAGTCCTACACATCATTGATGTCAGTACGTGTTGACCACAGACGTTTCTATACATTAATATGACAATGTAGAGACGAGAGTCCTACACATCATTGATGTCAGTACGTGTTGACCACAGACGTTTCTATACATTAATATGACAATGTAGAGACGAGAGTCCTACACATCATTGATGTCAGTACGTGTTGACCACAGACGTTTCTATACATTAATATGAGAATGTAGAGACGAGAGTACTACACATCATTGATGTCAGTACGTGTTGACCACAGACGTTTCTATACATTAATATGACAATGTAGAGACGAGAGTCCTACACATCATTGATGTCAGTACGTGTTGACCACAGACGTTTCTATACATTAATATGAGAATGTAGAGACGAGAGTACTACACATCATTGATGTCAGTACGTGTTGACCACAGACGTTTCTATACATTAATATGACAATGTAGAGACGAGAGTCCTACACATCATTGATGTCAGTACGTGTTGACCACAGACGTTTCTATACATTAATATGACAATGTAGAGACGAGAGTACTACACATCATTGATGTCAGTACGTGTTGACCACAGACGTTTCTATACATTAATATGACAATGTAGAGACGAGAGTACTACACATCATTGATGTCAGTACGTGTTGACCACAGACGTTTCTATACATTAATATGACAATGTAGAGACGAGAGTCCTACACATCATTGATGTCAGTACGTGTTGACCACAGACGTTTCTATACATTAATATGACAATGTACAGTCGAGAGTACTACATATCATTGATGTCAGTACGTGTTGACCACAGACGTTTCCATACATTAATATGACAATGTAGAGACGAGAGTACTACACATCATTGATGACAGTACGTGTTGACCACAGACGTTTCTATACATTAATATGACAATGTAGAGACGAGAGTCCTACACATCATTGATGTCAGTACGTGTTGACCACAGACGTTTCTATACATTAATATGACAATGTACAGACGAGAGTCCTACACATCATTGATGTCAGTACGTGTTGACCACAGACGTTTCTATACATTAATATGACAATGTACAGACGAGAGTCCTACACATCATTGATGTCAGTACGTGTTGACCACAGATGTTTCTATACATTAATATGACAATGTAGAGACGAGAGTACTACACATCATTGATGTCAGTACGTGTTGACCACAGACGTTTCTATACATTAATATGACAATGTAGAGACGAGAGTACTACACATCATTGATGTCAGTACGTGTTGACCACAGACGTTTCTATACATTAATATGACAATGTAGAGTCGAGAGTCCTACACATCATTGATGTCAGTACGTGTTGACCACAGACGTTTCTATACATTAATATGACAATGTAGAGACGAGAGTACTACACATCATTGATGTCAGTACGTGTTGACCACAGACGTTTCTATACATTAATACGACAATGTACAGACGAGAGTACCACACATCATTGATGTCAGTTCGTGTTGACCACAGACGTTTCTATACATTAATATGACAATGTGGAGACGAGAGTACTTCATACCCATAACACGTAACAGATGGACATGTGATACATTAAGTAAGGATGAGATATACGGATGGACAACTTCTTTATTACAATTAGGAGCGACCATTATCAAGCAAGTGATGTACAGCGTATGGTTGACAAGCATAGATACAGGTAGGAGGCAGTGATTTTACATAACAGGCTTCTCCACGCCAGTTCATCTCAATCTACCAACTGTATACAGGCTGACTTAGTTATCTGCAGACCGCCGTCATACACCTGGAATATTGTTGAGTTAGATATCTGCAGAGCGCCGTCATACACCTCGAATATTGCTGAGTTAGTTATCTGCAGACCGCCGTCATACACCTGGAATATTGTTGAGTTAGTTATCTGCAGACCGCAGTCATACACCTGGAATATTGTTGAGTTAGTTATCTGCAGACCGCCGTCATACACCTGGAAATATTGCTTCAGACTTGAATATTTACAGGACGCCGTTCAGTAGCAAACAAACAAATAAAAACAACAACAGACACTGCTGTTTACGCTATATCACTGCGTGTCAGGGCGGGAGGAATGTGAAGTAGGACAAACCAAGAATCAGGATTTATTCTTCACAATCCTCTTACCTCTGATCATTTCGAGGCGTTTCCAATAATGCTATCAGTCCATCACGATACTATTGCCGACATCTCACGCACGCACGCACGCACGCACGCACGCACGCACGCACGCACGCACGCACGCACGCACGCACGCACGCACGCACGCACGCACGCACGCACTCAAAACCCATCCACTCTCTATTACATCACGTGTAACAAATGTTATGTTTGGGATAGTCTCGTAGTCGCATCCGGGATACGAACCCACACTGCCAGAGTGAGGCACCTTATCGCCAGCACAGAAAGTCAGCGATTTAACGCATTTGTATCTGTACTTTCCTAATAAAGTGTTATCCCAAATATAACATTTGTTACATTTGACCACTTTCTAAATGGTATTGTGAGTTCATCACGAGTTGCGCACCTGTAATGAAAGCGAGGCAGGGGCTACGCTATAAAAACTCTGGCTTTACAAGAAAACTAGGGCGCCCCCGCGTGTAGGTGTTGTAGGCCACGCAGGGCCAGCCCTGTGTGGAGGTGGATGTCTACACAGTAGTGTAGTCCATGTTTGCACTCAGACTCACTTTACCTGTTTTTACTGACTAACACTCCTGACAGTGTTTACCGACACCCACGACCGCCGCCCGGCACGCAACCTATTGCACAAAAACAAACAGACCCATTACCACGTACACGAAACCAGACCGTTTCAGAGGTGTATTTACATATATATATATATTTACCTATCCTACATCTGTCCCGCCATCAGCCATCTGCCTCTCTGTCGTATTTCTCTTTCTTTTTTACATTTTCAAATTTGACAACCTGCCCTATATACGACATTGGTTCAACATCAAATGGGCACAAGTTCGGTTTCTTAAGGCAAGGCTCTCTGCATCGAGTTTATGTGCAGTGTGTTGAGAAGATCAACAACCCAGCAGAGCACTTGCTTGGTTGAAGTCGTCTTGCCTAAAAAGTAAAATAGATAGTTTGTTGCTCCGGACCGGTCACTCCTCTCTCGAAACCCCCAATGTGTGATGTTACATCAAAGAGTGAATATGTAATGTAGGTTATGAATTGAATGAGGCTGTCCAACACATTGTCAGTGGATGTCCGTTTGGGGCACAAACACAGTATCCTTAGCGAAATGATGGAGTGTCTCGATCCTTGTATTACCGTCTTCGCCATGCTCGTGGTTTTGACACAGAGGTCCATCCATGGTAAGACCCAGAATATGTAGAGGGCGTCATGGAAAATGACATTAATAAAATTCTTTTTGAATAGGCCAATACACACCATCAGTCGTATCCAGGTCAACAAACCTGACCTTCTCATTTTTGATAAATTCATTGAAATCATTTATATCCTTGGCGTGTCTGTCCCATATTAACAACTTCCACATAGTTTAATGTTTTAAAAAATAATTTCGATTTAAAGTTATTTAAAATAAAGAAAACTCAACTGTCGATAGGCATCTCACCGTATCTTTGAAAATCAATAAAGTTGCGTTTACCAGATAATTGAGTCAGCCAATCAACACCCTCGATGTCATAAGTACCCGCTTTCCACAAAAAAAAACATGAGATGCACGTGCTACGCGTGTTCATTTACCTGGCCTAACAAAATAATAAGCAAAGATAATACCATGAATAATATTGTTACCCACATCAACACAATGTGTGAATTACTGTGTTTGTACAGCATACAATAGGTACCGGAGGTGTGAATGTACCGAGTTCTACATCAACATACAGCTGTTAGTGACTGTGTACAACATGCAGCATTTACTCGCAACCGATGTGGGAATGTACCGAGATCTACATCAACATACAGCTGTTAGTGACTGTGTACAACATGCAGCATTTACTCGCAACCGATGTGGGAATGTACCGAGATCTACATCAACGTACAGCTGTTAGTGACTGTGTACAACATGCAGCATTTACTCGCAACCGATGTGGGAATGTACCGAGATCTACATCAACATACAGCTGTTAGTGACTGTGTACAACATGCAGCATTTACTCGCAACCGATGTGGGAATGTACCGAGATCTACATCAACATACAGCTGTTAGTGACTGTGTACAACATGCAGCATTTACTCGCAGCCGATGTGGGAATGTACCGAGATCTACATCAACATACAGCTGTTATTGACTGTGTACAACATGCAGCATTTACTCGCAACCGATGTGGGAATGTACCGAGATCTACATCAACATACAGCTGTTATTGACTGTGTACAACATGCAGCATTTACTCGCAACCGATGTGGGAATGTACCGAGATCTACATCAACATACAGCTGTTATTGACTGTGTACAACATGCAGCATTTACTCGCAACCGATGTGGGAATGTACCGAGATCTACATCAACATACAGCTGTTAGTGACTGTGTACAACATGCAGCATTTACTCGCAACCGATGTGGGAATGTACCGAGATCTACATCAACATACAGCTGTTATTGACTGTGTACAACATGCAGCATTTACTCGCAGCCGATGTGGGAATGTACCGAGATCTACATCAACATACAGCTGTTATTGACTGTGTACAACATGCAGCATTTACTCGCAACCGATGTGGGAATGTACCGAGATCTACATCAACATACAGCTGTTAGTGACTGTGTACAACATGCAGCATTTACTCGCAACCGATGTGGGAATGTACCGAGATCTACATCAACATACAGCTGTTATTGACTGTGTACAACATGCAGCATTTACTCGCAACCGATGTGGGAATGTACCGAGATCTACATCAACATACAGCTGTTAGTGACTGTGTACAACATGCAGCATTTACTCGCAACCGGTGTGGGAATGTACCGAGATCTACATCAACATACAGCTGTTAGTGACTGTGTACAACATGCAGCATTTACTCGCAACCGATGTGGGAATGTACCGAGATCTACATCAACATACAGCTGTTAGTGACTGTGTACAACATGCAGCATTTACTCGCAACCGATGTGGGAATGTACCGAGATTTACATCAACATACAGCTGTTAGTGACTGTGTACAACATGCAGCATTTACTCGCAACCGATGTGGGAATGTACCGAGATCTACATCAACATACAGCTGTTAGTGACTGTGTACAACATGCAGCATTTACTCGCAACCGATGTGGGAATGTACCGAGATCTACATCAACATACAGCTGTTAGTGACTGTGTACAACATGCAGCATTTACTCGCAACCGATGTGGGAATGTACCGAGATCTACATCAACATACAGCTGTTAGTGACTGTGTACAACATGCAGCATTTACTCGCAACCGATGTGGGAATGTACCGAGATCTACATCAACATACAGCTGTTAGTGACTGTGTACAACATGCAGCATTTACTCGCAACCGATGTGGGAATGTACCGAGATCTACATCAACATACAGCTGTTAGTGACTGTGTACAACATGCAGCATTTACTCGCAACCGATGTGGGAATGTACCGAGATCTACATCAACATACAGCTGTTATTGACTGTGTACAACATGCAGCATTTACTCGCAACCGATGTGGGAATGTACCGAGATCTACATCAACATACAGCTGTTAGTGACTGTGTACAACATGCAGCATTTACTCGCAACCGATGTGGGAATGTACCGAGATCTACATCAACATACAGCTGTTATTGACTGTGTACAACATGCAGCATTTACTCGCAACCGATGTGGGAATGTACCGAGATCTACATCAACATACAGCTGTTAGTGACTGTGTACAACATGCAGCATTTACTCGCAACCGATGTGGGAATGTACCGAGATCTACATCAACATACAGCTGTTATTGACTGTGTACAACATGCAGCATTTACTCGCAACCGATG
The DNA here is from genome assembly GCF_023055435.1 of Haliotis rufescens. Lineage (NCBI taxonomy): Eukaryota > Metazoa > Mollusca > Gastropoda > Lepetellida > Haliotidae > Haliotis > Haliotis rufescens. Next base: position 2,644,468 of record NW_025964346.1, read on the forward strand.
TGGGAATGTACCGAGATCTACATCAACATACAGCTGTTATTGACTGTGTACAACATGCAGCATTTACTCGCAACCGATGTGGGAATGTACCGAGATCTACATCAACATACAGCTGTTAGTGACTATGTACAACATGCAGCATTTACTCGCAACCGATGTGGGAATGTACCGAGATCTACATCAACATACAGCTGTTAGTGACTGTGTACAACATGCAGCATTTACTCGCAACCGATGTGGGAATGTACCGAGATCTACATCAACATACAGCTGTTAGTGACTATGTACAACATGCAGCATTTACTCGCAACCGATGTGGGAATGTACCGAGATCTACATCAACATACAGCTGTTAGTGACTATGTACAACATGCAGCATTTACTCGCAACCGATGTGGGAATGTACCGAGATCTACATCAACATACAGCTTTTATTGACTATGTACAACATGCAGCATTTACTCGCAACCGATGTGGGAATGTACCGAGATCTACATCAACATCGTCTGTTAGTGCCTATGTACAACATGCAGCATTTACTCGCAACCGATGTGGGAATGTACCGAGATCTACATCAACATACAGCTGTTAGTGACTGTGTACAACATGCAGCATTTACTCGCAACCGATGTGGGAATGTACCGAGATCTACATCAACATACAGCTGTTAGTGACTATGTACAACATGCAGCATTTACTCGCAACCGATGTGGGAATGTACCGAGATCTACATCAACATACAGCTGTTAGTGACTGTGTACAACATGCAGCATTTACTCGCAAATGATGTGGGAATGTACCGAGATCTACATCAACATACAGCTGTTATTGACTGTGTACAACATGCAGCATTTACTCGCAAATGATGTGGGAATGTACCGAGATCTACATCAACATACAGCTGTTAGTGACTATGTACAACATGCAGCATTTACTCGCAACCGATGTGGGAATGTACCGAGATCTACATCAACATACAGCTGTTAGTGACTGTGTACAACATGCAGCATTTACTCGCAACCGATGTGGGAATGTACCGAGATCTACATCAACATACAGCTGTTAGTGACTATGTACAACATGCAGCATTTACTCGCAACCGATGTGGGAATGTACCGAGATCTACATCAACATACAGCTGTTAGTGACTGTGTACAACATGCAGCATTTACTCGCAACCGATGTGGGAATGTACCGAGATCTACATCAACATACAGCTGTTAGTGACTGTGTACAACATGCAGCATTTACTCGCAACCGATGTGGGAATGTACCGAGATCTACATCAACATACAGCTGTTAGTGACTGTGTACAACATGCAGCATTTACTCGCAACCGATGTGGGAATGTACCGAGATCTACATCAACATACAGCTGTTAGTGACTGTGTACAACATGCAGCATTTACTCGCAACCGATGTGGGAATGTACCGAGATCTACATCAACATACAGCTGTTATTGACTGTGTACAACATGCAGCATTTACTCGCAACCGATGTGGGAATGTACCGAGATCTACATCAACATACAGCTGTTAGTGACTATGTACAACATGCAGCATTTACTCGCAACCGATGTGGGAATGTACCGAGATCTACATCAACATACAGCTGTTAGTGACTGTGTACAACATGCAGCATTTACTCGCAACCGATGTGGGAATGTACCGAGATCTACATCAACATACAGCTGTTAGTGACTGTGTACAACATGCAGCATTTACTCGCAAATGATGTGGGAATGTACCGAGATCTACATCAACATACAGCTGTTAGTGACTGTGTACAACATGCAGCATTTACTCGCAAATGATGTGGGAATGTACCGAGATCTACATCAACATACAGCTGTTAGTGACTGTGTACAACATGCAGCATTTACTCGCAAATGATGTGGGAATGTACCGAGATCTACATCAACATACAGCTGTTAGTGACTATGTACAACATGCAGCATTTACTCGCAAATGATGTGGGAATGTTCCGATTAAACTCAAGGCACAAACCTTCCGGAGCATAACGAGGACATCACAAGGACATCACGTTAGTGAACATTGATTCTTGTGATCACTCCGTCACACCTGTCTGCGTGGTCGTTGTTCTGTGCTGTGCCTGGCAGTGCGTGTCAATAGACCACCTAGTGGTGCTGATTGATTCAGTTATTGTGCTCAAATCAGCAGATTGCGGCGTAAAACGATATTTTCTTACCGCTACGTTTATCTCTTACCACAATTTGATAACAGACGGATGCAAAGAGTCCGTCGCCATGTTGCCAGGTGAGCTGCCGACAGCCAGGGTGACGATTGTTGTGCAAATTGTGTGAGTCGTGGTGTTAACTGTTGTCGTTTTCGATAACATTGTCAGTTATCCTTTCAAATGATTTTCACCGCTGTTTGCCTTTTTCGCCCAAAGGAATCGCTTTCAGGGGATAATCTGGACTGGTTCATCTCAGCGCTGACGTTCTGTGTACTTTGTCTAGGTTTCTTTGCATCACACACATCACGTGACATCTAACGTCATCGCTAACAAACACCACGTGACATCTAACGTCATCGCTAACACACATCAAACACATCATAGCATCATCGCTAACACACATCACACACATCTAAAGTCATCGCTAACACACATCTCATCCAAAGTACACCTAAAGTCATCGCCAACACATATCACACACATGTAAAGTCATCGCTAACACACATTACAAACATCTAAAGTCATCGCTAGCACACATCACACACATCTAAAGTCATCGCTAACACACATCACACACATCTAAAGTCATCGCTAACACACATCTCATCTAAAGTACACCTAAAGTCATCGCCAACACATATCACACACATCTAAAGTCATCGCTAGCACACGTCACACACATCTAAAGTCATCGCTAACACACATCACACACATCTAAAGTCATCGCTAACTCACATCACATACATCTAAAGTCATCGCTAACACATATCACAAACATCTAAAGTCATCGCTAACACATCACACACATCTAAAGTCATCGCTAACACACATCACACACATCACACACATCTAAAGTCATCACTAACACACATCACACACATGTAAAGTCATCGCTAACACACATCTAAAACACCTAAAGTCATCGCTAACACACATCACACACATCTAAAGTCATCGCTAGCACACATCACATACATCTAAAGTCATCGCTAACACATCACACACATCTAAAGTCATCGCTAACACACATCACACACATCTAAAGTCATCACTAACACACATCACACACATGTAAAGTCATCGCTAACACACATCACACACATCTAAAGTCATCGCTTACACACATCACATACATCTAAAGTCATCGCTAGCACACATCACACACATCTAAAGTCATTGCTAACACACATCACGTGACACCTAAAGTCATTGCTCTCTAGGTGAACATAACATCTCGTGGATGATATCACTATACAGCATCCTCTCTAGGTGAACACAACATCACGTGGATGACATCACTATACAACATCCTCTCTAGGTGAACACAACATCTCGTGGATGACATCACTATACAACATCCTCCCCAGGTGAACACAACATCACGTGGATGACATCACTATACAACATCCTCCCCAGGTGAACACAACATCACGTGGATGACATCACTATACAACATCCTCCCCAGGTGAACACAACATCACGAGGATGACATCACTATACAACATCCTCTCTAGGTGAACACAACATCACGTGGATGACATCACTATACAACATCCTCTCTAGGTGAACACAACATCACGTGGATGACATCACTATACAACATCCTCCCAGGTGAACACAACATCACGTGGATGACATCACTATACAACATCCTCCCCAGGTGAACACAACATCACGTGGATAACATCACTATACAACATACTCTCTAGGTGAACACAACATCACGTGGATGACATCACTATACAACATCCTCCCAGGTGAACACAACATCACGTGGATGACATCACTATACAACATCCTCTCTAGGTGAACACACCATCACGTGGATGACATCACTATACAACATCCTCTCTAGGTGAACACAACATCACGTGGATGACATCACTATACAACATCCTCCCCAGGTGAACACAACATCACGTGGATGACATCACTATACAAGATATTCCCCAGGTGAACACAACATCACGTGGATGACATCACTATACAAAATCCTCCCCAGGTGAACACAACATCACGTGGATGACATCACTATACAACATCCTCCCAGGTGAACACAACATCACGTGGATGACATCACTATACAACATCCTCTCTAGGTGAACACAACATCACGTGGATGACATCACTATACAACATCCTCTCTAGGTGAACACAACATCACGTGGATGACATCACTATACAACATCCTCCCCAGGTGAACACAACATCACGTGGATGACATCACTATACAACATCCTCTCCAGGTGAACACAACATCACGTGGATGACATCACTATACAACATCCTCCCAGGTGAACACAACATCACGTGGATGACATCACTATACAACATCCTCTCTAGGTGAACACAACATCACGTGGATGACATCACTATACAACATCCTCCCCAGGGGAACACAACATCACGTGGATGACATCACTATACAGCATCCTCTCCAGGTGAACACAACATCACGTGGATGACATCACTATACAACATCCTCCCCAGGTGAACACAACATCACGTGGATGACATCACTATACAACATCCTCTCCAGGTGAACACAACATCACGTGGATGACATCACTATACAACATCCTCCCCAGGTGAACACAACATCACGTGGATGACATCACTATACAACATCCTCCCAGGTGAACACAACATCACGTGGATAACATCACTATACAACATCCTCTCTAGGTGAACACAACATCACGTGGATGACATCACTATACAACATCCTTCCCAGGTGAACACAACATCACGTGGATGACATCACTATACAACATCCTCCCCAGGTGAACACAACATCACGTGGATGACATCACTATACAACATCCTCTCTAGGTGAACACAACATCACGTGGATGACATCACTATACAACATCCTCTCTAGGTGAACACAACATCACGTGGATGATATCACTATACAACATCCTCCCCAGGTGAACACAACATCACGTGGATGACATCACTATACAACATCCTCCCCAGGTGAACACAACATCACGTGGATGACATCACTATACAACATCCTCCCCAGGTGAACACAACATCACGTGGATGACATCACTATACAACATCCTCTCTAGGTGAACACCAACATCACGTGGATGATATCACTATACAACATCCTCCCCAGGTGAACACAACATCAAGTGGATACTATCATTATACAACATCCCCCCCACGTGAACACCAACATCACGTGGATGATATCAACTCATGAGAAGACATTAACATTACATGTGTGATATCATTAAATATCCCTCATTAGGATAACATCAAAAGTAAAAGGGTGATATCACTAGGATAGCACAAACATCGCGTGGGTGATATCAACACATATTGCCTAATAGGATAACATAATCCTCACAAGGGTGGCATGATGACATATCCCCCAATAGGACATTGCCTTCACGAGGTTGTTCTGAAGATAACCGACTCCCAGTCCTCACTACTATACAGAACAAAGCCAGGTCGAAGTCGGATGTCGTACCATCATCCACAATGAACAAGGCCGTGAGGCTGATGTAACAGCTGACGTTAAGGTCATGTGAAATAGGCTTACACAACTGTTAACCGATAGTGTTAAATCAATACACAATACAACATGATATATTCACTACTTATTGCGTACACGATTACATTCATTGGCAGGAGGAGGTACATACATCTCAAGAAAGCTACCCATTTCTACAAGCCATTAAAATACATCATTGGCTATGAACACCAACTCAGGCCATATTGATTGTTAGCACTAACTCAGCATCTCTCAGTTGGAATTCATCAATATTAAACTGTGTTTCACGGATAATGTGTAGATACCATGCGGGCAACAGCACACAATATACGATTAATCATGCGTATATTATAAAATAGAAGTATATGTGGAGACATCTAATATAACATCACAAGGATAATGGGGCTACCCATCACATGACCACAGCAAGGGTGGAGAGGTGAAGTGTTCCGGGTGGCGCTACCCATCACATGACCACAGCAAGGGTGGAGAGGTGAAGTGTTCCGGGTGGCGCTACCCATCACATGACCACAGCAAGGGTGGAGAGGTGAAGTGTTCCGGGTGGCGCTACCCATCACATGACCACAGCAAGAATGGATGATGACGTGTTCCACTCCCAAATCAGATCCTGTTCGATGTTAAGGCGGGACTGATTATTAACTTCGTCACAACCAATCACTGTGTGAACGTAACGCGTCAAATGGCGGCAAATGACAGCAGTAGATCTGGATACTTAACCTATACCACATCTCAGCAGAAAACTACAATACCATGGCAACAGGTGTCGGGGCGAGGAGGCCTGGAGTTGTCGTGTGTGGTTTAGTTTATGTATTTGATGTCTTATACGAATTGGCCTGAGTGTGTGTGTGTGTGTGTGTGTGTGAGTGTGTGAGTGTGTGAGTGTGTGTGTGTGTGTGTGTGTGTGTGTGTGTGTGTGAGTGTGTGTGTGTGTGTGTGTGTGTGTGTGTGTGTGTGTGTGTGTGTGTGTGTGTGTGTGTGTGTGTGTGTGTGTATGTGTGTTACCTCACACAGTGGAGTTTGTGTAATTGTGTGTCTTACCTCACACAGTGGAGTGTGTGTTTTTGTGTGTCTTACCTCACACAGTGGAGTGCGTGTGTGTTACCTCACACAGTGGAGTGCGTGTGTGTTATCAAACACAGTGGAGTGCGTGTGTGTTACCTCACACAGTGGAGTGCGTGTGTGTTATCTAACACAGTGGAGTGCGTGTGTGTTATTTCACACAGTATGGTGAGTGGGTGTCATCTAACACAGTGGAGTGCGTGTGTGTTATCTAACACAATGGAGCGTGCGTGTGTGTTATCAAACACAGTGGAGTGCGCGAGTGTTATCTAACACAATGGAGTGTGCGTGTGTGTTATCTAACACAGTGGAGTGCGTGTGTGTTATTTAACACAGTGGAGTGCGTGTGTGTCATCTAACACAGTGGAGTGCGTGTGTGTTATCTAACACAATGGAGTGTGCGTGTGTGTTATCTAACACAGTGGAGTGCGTGTGTGTTATCTAACACAGTGGAGTGCGTGTGTGTTATCTAACACAGTGGAGTGCGTGTGTGTTATCTAACACAATGGAGTGTGCGTGTGTGTTATCTAACACAGTGGAGTGCGTGTGTGTTATTTAACACAGCGGATTGCGTGTGTGTTACCTCACGTAGAGAAGTGCGTATATGTTTTCTGACAGAGTGGAGTGCATTGATTATCTGACGAATGGATGATGACGTGTTCCACTCCCCACTCAGATCCTGTTCGATGTTAAGGCGGGACTGATTATTAACTTCGTCACAACCAATCACTGTGTGAACGTAACGCGTCAAATGGCGGCAAATGACAGCAGTAGATCTGGATACTTAACCTATACCACATCTCAGCAGAAAACTACAATACCATGGCAACAGGTGTCGGGGCGAGGAGGCCTGGAGTTGTCGTGTGTGGTTTAGTTTATGTATTTGATGTCTTATACGAATTGGCCTGAGTGTGTGTGTGTGTGTGTGTGAGTGTGTGAGTGTGTGTGTGTGTGTGTGTGTGTGTGTGTGTGTGTGTGTGTGTGTGTGTGTGTGTGTGTGTGTGTGTGTGTGTGTGTGTGTGTGTGAGTGTGTGTGTGTGTGTGAGTGTGAGTGTGTGTGTGTGTGTGTGTGTGTGTGTGTGTGTGTGTGTGTGTGTGTGTGTGTGTGAGAGTGTGTGTATGTGTGTTACCTCACACAGTGGAGTTTGTGTAATTGTGTGTCTTACCTCACACAGTGGAGTGTGTGTTTTTGTGTGTCTTACCTCACACAGTGGAGTGCGTGTGTGTTACCTCACACAGTGGAGTGCGTGTGTGTTATCAAACACAGTGGAGTGCGTGTGTGTTACCTCACACAGTGGAGTGCGTGTGTGTTATCTAACACAGTGGAGTGCGTGTGTGTTATTTCACACAGTATGGTGAGTGGGTGTCATCTAACACAGTGGAGTGCGTGTGTGTTATCTAACACAATGGAGTGTGCGTGTGTGTTATCTAACACAGTGGAGTGCGCGAGTGTTATCTAACACAATGGAGTGTGCGTGTGTGTTATCTAACACAGTGGAGTGCGTGTGTGTTATTTAACACAGTGGAGTGCGTGTGTGTCATCTAACACAGTGGAGTGCGTGTGTGTTATCTAACACAATGGAGCGTGCGTGTGTGTTATCTAACACAGTGGAGTGCGTGTGTGTTATCTAACACAGTGGAGTGCGTGTGTGTTATCTAACACAATGGAGTGTGCGTGTGTGTTATCTAACACAGTGGAGTGCGTGTGTGTTATTTAACACAGCGGATTGCGTGTGTGTTACCTCACGTAGAGAAGTGCGTATATGTTTTCTGACAGAGTGGAGTGCATTGATTATCTGACACAGTCGAGTGCGGATGTGTTATCTTACACAGTAGAGTGCGTTTGTTATCTAACACAGGTGAGTGCGTTTGTTATCTGACACAGGTGAGTGCGTTTGTTATCTGACACAGGTGAGTGCGTTTGTTATCTGACACAGGTGAGTGCGTTGTTATCTAACACAGTGGAGTGCGTGTGTGTTATCTAACACAGTGGAGTGCGTGTGTTATCTGACACAGTAGAGTGCGTGTGTTATCTGACACAGTGGAGTGCGTGTGTTATCTTACACAGTGGAGTGCGTGTGTTATCTGACACAGTGGAGTGCTTGTGTGTTTCCTCACACAGTGGAGTGCGCGTGTTATCTGATACAGAGGCGTGCGTGTGTGTTACCTCACATAGTGGAGTGCGTGTGTGTGATCTCACACAGTATTGTGCATGTGTATTTCTAAGACAGTGGAGAGCTCGTGTGTTATCTAACACAGTGGAGAGCGTGTGTGTTATCTAACACAGTGGAGTGCGTGTGTGTTATTTAACACAGTGGAGTGCGTGTGTGTTATTTAACACAGTGGAGTGCTTGTGTGTCATCTAACACAGTGGAGAGCGTGTGGTATCTCACACAGTTGAGTGCGTGTATGTTACCTATAAACATGGTGTGTGTGTGTGTGTGTTATCTGACACAGTGGAATGCGTGTGTGATACCTCTAATGTTGGAGCGTGTGTTACCCCACACAGCGGATTGCGTGTGTGTTACCTCACGTAGAGAAGTGCGTATATGTTTTCTGACAGAGTGGAGTGCATTGATTATCTGACACAGGTGAGTGCGTGTGTTATCTGACACAGTGGAGTGCGTGTGTTATCTTACACAGTTGAGTGGTGGTGTGTTATCTGACGCAGTAGAGTGCGGGTGTTATCTGACACAGTTGAGTGGTGGTGTGTTATCTTACACAGTATAGTGCGTTTGTTATCTGACACAGTTGAGTGGTAGTGTGTTATCTGACACAGTAGAGTGCGTTTGTTATCTGACACAGTTGAGTGGTGGTGTGTTACCTTACACAGTAGAGTGCGTTTGTTATCTGACACAGTTGAGTGGTAGTGTGTTATCTGACACAGTAGAGTGCGTTTGTTATCTGACACAGTTGAGTGCGGGTGTTTTACCTTACACAGTAGAGTGCGTTTGTTATGTGACACAGTTGAGTGCGTGTGTGTTTCCTCACACAGTGGAGTGCGGGTGTTTTATCTTACACAGTAGAGTGCGTTTGTTATGTGACACAGTAGAGTGCGTGTGTGTTTCCTCACACAGTGGAGTGCGGGTGTGTTATCTAACACAGTGGAGTGCGTGTGTTATCTGATGCAGTGTTATTTGATATCATATCACTCACAGCTTGTGTACAGCTCGAGTGCTTGACGAACGTCTCAATGCCTTCCGAGCCAGATGTATTCACGACAATCCTTGATATTTCTCATTACAATACGAGAGTATGTACTGAGATAGATGAGTTGTTGACTTCAAAACACTTCCAGTTCGATATGGTTGCTATGACAATGGGTCAATACAGAGCTCGGACCTACATACCTGGCGTGCTATAGGTATTTACTTATCTATCTGTCGCTGTCTGTGACACAATGTCGATATGTCCGCAATGAACGTGACGAGTGCGTCGCACGCAGATCTCGACTGTTCTGGTGACTGCTTGAAGAAGGAACATATCAATGAGTGGAACTGTCATGGCGGATTCAGTAAACCGAGCATGTAAAACATTAATTTAACAAAGACAAACTAGCGTGAGTGTTTATGTATGTGTGGCAGACTCAAGTCTTTATACATATGTACTTTTAGATTTATTAGTTAGTATTAAGGTTATATGGCCTTGTTACCATTTTAACTAATTAGTTTATTACGATATTTACATTATAAGAATATATTATTAGTTATAATATTAGTTATGCTTTATACCTTTGTATTTTATATCTTAAACATTCATTCCATAGCTCTGTAACGTTAAGTTAGCTTACTCTCAGCCTAACTTCCACTAATTGTCACACTGCATGCTTTTGACTTACAGCACTCTTTGCCCCAGCGCGCCCCTGCCCAGTCTATTGTCTTGTTGATAGGCCAAGCTGGCCACAGCTACAACAATGTTTAGATGTTGAACTTTACAAATCAGTTGCTACTGTCATCTCACAAGGAAATATCCTATACTCCGCGAGATTTATTGCCCTATTGAGTCCATTTCTCTTCATGTGATGATTTGGATATGTGAAGGCATTTATTCATACTTAAGGTTAGTTGATTATATATTTTATGATGTTGTCTATATGGATGGTTTCTAATTATTGAATGCATTTGTAGCAGGGTACCTTATATTCTTCCTATAATTATATCATTATTCATACATCATCATCATAATCATCTATATGTTCAATGTTTGTCTTGTCTACAGTTGAATATCAGTATCTAACTCTTTAAACAACTCAACACCCTTATTTTCAGTCTCTGGGAATCTCTCACCAGATCTTCCCCTTCAACCTTCTGTCTATCTTTAGACATTTTTTACACCTGTAGGGTTTCCCTCAGTCTATTTATATCTTGCATTAAGCACTTCCTTTGATGCTTAATGCAATCTGTCTTCTAATTGGCCACCCTGGTCCGCTACAGGTAGCTTCCTTCCATACCTGACTTCCTCCTCACTTCATGTGCTGCTGTTGAGGAGGAAGGACATTTTCTTTTCTTCAGGTATGGAATGGCCCTATTTCAATCTGTTTTCATCTGCTTCTGTCAGAAATTAATATCTATATTAGGGTGCTAGATTAAATTGAATAATATATATAATATCATTTAAAGTAATATTAAATTAGTAAATGGAATATTGATATTATAAAACTTGCTTGTAAAATAATTAACCACATGGTCTATTTTGGCCCATGTGCTTTTCAAGTGTCCCATAATGAACATACAACAGTAACTTAACATTAAAGTTAGTTTTAGTATAGTTTATCAATGGCTTTTGTACTTTTATATTTAAGATAAATAATACCTGTAAACTTGCAAATATATGACTTCATGTGCTGCTGTTGAGGAGGAAGGACATTTTCTTTTCTTCAGGTAGTTCTTCAACAGCAGCCACCCCCTTGCAATAAATCCATTATCACCATCTGCCTGTGTCTGTGTTTCCCAACGGCCCGAGCCGGATAAATACCACTACCCCGGCTACACATTCCTAATTTGATTTATTAGAAACATAATGTATATTGTATATATTTATTGTTCTTGATGAACTCACAGTTCAGTGTGTCATTAATATCTGTATAAGAAAGTATTAAACTCAAAACCTAAATATATATAAACTAAGTATTATATGTTAAACTCCATTTTACAGTACGGGATCGGGTGGTCAGACTCGCTGACTTGGTTGATGCATGTCATCGATCCCAATTGCGTGGATCGATGCACATGATGTCAATCACTGCATTGACTGGTCCAGACTCGATTATTTATAGACCGCCGTCATATAGCTGGAGTATTGCTGAGTGCGGCGTAAAACAACAAACCAACGAACCAACTTGTGTTCAGTAATGGGAAGTAAATGTATGTCTGTATGACTGATTGGTGTATGTTGTTAAGTGCAGGTGTATGCGTGTTGTATGTCTGATATGAGTGGCTGTTGTACTATATATTTTTATACACTATATATATACACAAGTGATATCCTATGGTAAAATAGTGTATAAAATATACTGAACCAAATTAAAAACTTCACAATCCTATAATTTTAACATTTTGACCAGGTATCATTGTGGGCCCTTATTGCGTATTTAAACAGTAATGGCCACGTATTGTCTTCAGATAACACACGTTTTTGTGCAGGTGAATCGATCAAAATCATGTGCACAGCACTATAGTGGCAAAAGTGTTTTTTCACGTGAAACTGGTCACGTGGCCATAATACCGCACGTGTTTACAACAATACTTGTTAGCAGTCATTAACAAAAAAGAAAAACACAAGAAAACAAAAGTCTTTACGGCCATTTGTCATGCCACGCCTTTCAAACGTGCAACGTGAACGTGCCATCGGCATGTTGCAGACGGGAACGTCCGTAGCTGAAGTCGCAAGGACGATGGGTTGTAGTTGACGGACTGTTTATGATTTACAGACGCGTCTACAGCAAACGGGTACCACCGCTGACCGCCCTAGGCCAGGTCGACCACGTGTGACGTCACATGCAGAGGATCGTCAGATTGTCTTACGTCACCCCCGTAACCGATTTTTGACGGCTACATCAACCAGAAATGAACTGTTTAGGGGTAGACTGAGTGCGCAAACTGTTCGAAACCGTCTGAGAACTGCTCAACTTCAAGCACGACGGCCATACTGCGGGCCGATTCTGACTCAATTACACAGACGTCAACGCCAATTGTGGGCACAGCGGCACTTACGATGGACTCAGAGGAATTGGAATCAAGTCGTCTTCAGTGATGAATCCCGATTTAATCTTCAATTTGCTGATGGTAGGGCGAGGGTGTGGAGGTGCCGTCATGAATGTTACGCCCAGTGTTGTGTACAGGAAGTTGACAGATTTCGAGGCGGAAGTGTCATGGTGTGGGGTGCTTTCTGTGGCAATGCACGTTCCAGGCTTCTTGTCATCCGTGGCAACCTCAACGCTGCTGCAGGTACTGGCACCAGAACTTATGCCTTTTATGGCAGCACATGGACCCGGTTTGATCTTCCAACACGACAATGCCAGACCCCACACAGCAATTTTGACAAGGAATTTCCTTCAGAATGCGGGAGTCAACGTCATAGACTGACCGTCAAGGTCTCCCGACCTCAATCCCATCGAACATGTCTTGGATGCTCTTGGCAGAAGTCTGCGCACTCTCCAGAACCAACCACAGAATTTGCAAGATCTTGGCACCATTTTGCAGCAACAATGGCATCGTCTTCCCAATCATGTGTTCACAAGAATCACTAGGTCCATGTGGAGGCGTTGTGTGGCAGTTGTCAACGCACATGGTGGCCATACACACTACTGAACTTGTGTGCCATCAGATTCTCGTGCTTGGGACTTATGATTTAAACTGTTGATGTTATTACCGAATACCGTAGGTGCTTGGAACAAATTATGGTTACCACCGGTAATTAAATTCCTTCTTTGGACATTAATGATTAAAAATTACCTTCTCTGATACATTTGTTCGTTGTATATCATATATGGGATTACTTTTAAAAATGTGAAGTTTTTAATTTGACTCAGTATATATATATATATATATATATATATATATATATATATATATATATATATTAGTATTCTGCAAATGTATTTCTTTATTATGCAGATTTGTCAGTGGCAACGTTTGCCGTGTACCCATTGTTACCGGTATTACCAGTACAGGTTTGTGTATGTAATCTCATCTCAGATATTGTATGAATTTGTCTATATTCAATGATTTGTAATTCTTACCAAATGTTCTGTATTCAATGGTTTGTAATCCTTACCAAGTATTCTATATTCCATGCTTTGTAATTCTTACCAAATATTATATATTCCATGATTTGTTATTCTTACCAAATATTCTATATTCCATGACTTGTAATTCTTACCAAATATTCTATATTCCATGACTTGTAATTCTTACCAAATATTCTGTATTCCATGATTTGTAATTTTTACCAAATATTCTACAGTATATTCAAAGACTTGTAATTCTTACCAAATATTCTATATTCCATGATTTGTAATTCTTACCAAATATTCTAGATTCCATGACTTGTAATTCTCACCAAATATTCTATATTCCATGATTTGTAATTCTTACCAAAGTTACATACAGTATGTTCGTTATCACTTTATTTTGATATTAATATATTTTGTATCCGTGTATTGATGCATTGTACAGATACGTACAGTGCTATAAGATGTAAAGTAAGTGCTATTTACTTAATGAAAGTGATATCTATATTTTAGAAATTTAAAGAGAAACAATAACAGATTGTATATAGTTATCAGATTCTATGTTATATTTGCTTACGTTGTACTTTCATTGTTTCAGGCTGAAGTAAGTACGTACGTACGTACATTCGTACCTACCAATAAAATAAACGTCATCAGCCTTACCCCCCACAGCTGTTTGTGATTATTTGGCCAGGAGATCGCCTGCTCTGCTATCGGCCAACACAACCACGGCTACACTTGTCTTGCTTAACAACTCTCAGAGTGTGGATGTCTGATGGCAGCTGTGATATCGTCCTGTGTTTATCCTGGCTCTCAGTTAAAAACTAACACTCTTATTTCTAAGCAAGGAAATTGAGCATTCATAGCATACGCCGGCGTTTTTTAAAAACGTTCACACTGAAAGTAACGGTAAAATAGTTAACCCTAAAGGCAACAAATTGTTCAATTTCATTGGAGCACCTCATTCAGGCCGTCGGTAAGACTGGGTACCGTCTGGTCTATATTGTGTTGATTGTGTAAAGAGACATAGATGACATGTTGAGAGTGCGACTCCGCCTTGGACAAACAACACCACACCAGTCCACTCAGTGTGAAGACATCAGATACAACTCAAACTGTGTACCGTGTTTACATACCACGTGACACTGATACGTCTCGGGGCGGTCGGGTAGCCTAGTGGTTAAAGCGTTCGCTCGTCACGCCGAAGACCCGGGTTCGATTCCCGACATGGGTACAATGTGTGAAGCCCATTTCTGGTGTCCCCCGCCGTGATATTGCTGGAATATTGCTAAAAGCGGCGTAAAACGATACTCACTCACTCACTCACTCACTGATACGTCTCGCACCCCGGTAGGACAACCCCTGACACCGTGTTTACATACCACGTGACACTGATACGTCTCGCACCCCGGTAGGACAACCCCTGACACCGTGTTTACATACCACGTGACACTGATACGTCTCGCACCCCGGTAGGACAACCCCTGACACCGTGTTTACATACCACGTGACACTGATACGTCTCGCACCCCGGTAGAACAACCCCTGACACCGTGTTTACATACCACGTGACACTGATACGTCTCGCACCCCGGTAGGACAACCCCTGACACCGTGTTTACATACCACGTGACACTGATACGTCTCGCACCCCGGTAGGACAACCCCTGACACCGTGTTTACATACCACGTGACACTGATACGTCTCGCACCCCGGTAGGACAACCCCTGACACCGTGTCAAGGGCAGATCAGTTTCTCTTGCTCTGCCTCAGTTTCAACATAATGATATCCATCTTCAGGCTCATCGCTTCACATGGAAAAGTGTTTACCTGAGGTTCATATACCCGACTGACACGTCTGTCTGTGTCCTACTTCCATTTTCGCGTCTGTGTGCATCCTACTTTCACTTACACGTCTGTCTGTGTGTGTCCTACTTTCACTTACACGTCGGTCGTGTGTGTCCTACTTTCACTTACACGTCTGTCTATGTGTGTCCTACTTCCACTTACACGCCCACATGTGTCCTACTTCCACTTACACGCCTGTGTGTGTCCTACTTCCAATTACACGTCTGTGTGTGTGTGTCCTACTTCCACTTACACGTCTGTCTGTGTGTGTCCTACTTCCACTTACACGCCCACATGTGTCCTACTTCCACTTACACGCCCACATGTGTCCTACTTCCAATTACACGTCTATGTGTGTCCTACTTCCACTTACTCCCCTGTGTGTGTCCTACTTCCACTTACACGCCCACATGTGTCCTACTTCCAATTACACGTCTGTGTGTGTCCTACTTCCACTTACTCCCCTGTGTGTGTCCTACTTCCACTTACACGCCCACATGTGTCCTACTTCCACTTACACGCCTGTGTGTGTCCTACTTCCACTTACTCCCCTGTGTGTGTCTTACTTCCACTTACACGCCCACATGTGTCCTACTTCCAATTACACGTCTGTGTGTGTCCTACTTCCACTTACTCCCCTGTGTGTGTCTTACTTCCACTTACACGCCCACATGTGTCCTACTTCCACTTACACGTCTGTCTGTGTCCTACTTCCAATTACACGTCTGTGTGTGTCCTACTTCCACTTACACGCCCACATGTGTCCTACTTCCACTTACACGTCTGTCTGTGTGTGTCCTACTTCCACTTACACGTCTGTCTGTGTCCTACTTCCAATTACACGTCTGTGTGTGTCCTACTTCCACTTACACGTCTGTGTGTGTCCTACTTCCACTTTCACGTCTGTGTGTGTCCTACTTCCAATTACACGTCTGTGTGTGTCCTACTTCGACTAACACGTCTGTCTGTGTGTGTCCTACTTCCACTTACACGCCTGTGTGTGTCCTACTTCCACTTACACGTCTGTCTGTGTCCTACTTCCACTTTCACGTCTGTGTGTGTCCTACTTCCAATTACACGTCTGTGTGTGTCCTACTTCAACTTTCACGTCTGTGTGTCTGTGTCCTACTTCCACTTACACGTCTGTCTGTGTCCTACTTCCACTTACACGTCTGTCTGTGTCCTACTTCCACTTACACGTCTGTCTGTGTCCTACTTCCACTTACACGTCTGTCTGTCTGTGTCCTACTTCCACTTACACGTCTGTCTGTCTGTGTCCTACTTCCAATTACACGTCTGTGTGTGTCCTACTTCCACTTACACGCCTGTGTGTGTCCTACTTCCACTTACACGCCCACATGTGTCCTACTTCCACTTACACGTCTGTCTGTGTCCTACTTCCATTTACACGCCAGTGTGTGTCCTACTTCCACTTACACGCCCACATGTGTCCTACTTCCACTTACACGTCTGTCTGTGTCCTACTTCCATTTACACGCCAGTGTGTGTCCTACTTCCATTTACACGCCAGTGTGTGTCCTACTTCCATTTACACGCCAGTGTGTGTCCTACTTCCACTTACACGCCCACATGTGTCCTACTTCCACTTACACGTCTGTCTGTGTGTGTCCTACTTTCACTTACACGTCTGTCTATGTGTGTCCTACTTCCACTTACACGCAAGTGTGTGTCCTACTTCCACTTACACGCCCACATGTGTCCTACTTCCACTTACACGTCTGTCTGTGTCCTACTTCCACTTACACGTCTGTCTGTCTGTGTCCTACTTCCACTTACACGTCTGTCTGTGTGTGTGTCCTACTTTCACTTACACGTCTGTCTATGTGTGTCCTACTTCCACTTACACGCAAGTGTGTGTCCTACTTCCACTTACACGCCCACATGTGTCCTACTTCCACTTACACGCCTGTGTGTGTCCTACTTCCAATTACACGTCTGTGTGTGTCCTACTTCCACTTACACGCCTGTCTGTGTGTGTTCTACTTCCACTTACACGTCTGTCTGTGTCCTACTTCCACTTACACGCCCACATGTGTCCTACTTCCACTTACACGTCTGTGTGTGTGTGTCCTACTTCCACTTACACGTCTGTCTGTGTGTGTCCTACTTCCACTTACACGTCTGTCTGTGTGTGTCCTACTTCCACTTACACGCCAGTGTGTGTGTTCTACTTTCACTTATACCCCTGTGTGTGTGTTCTACTTTCACTTACATACCTGTGTGTGTCTTACTTCCACTTATATGTCTGTCTGTGTGTGTCCTACCTTCACTTACACGTCTGTGTGTGTCCTACTTCAACTTTCACGTCTGTGTGTGTCCTACTTTCACTTACACGTCTGTGTGTAGCCTACGTCCACTTACACCCCTGTGTGTGTTCTACTTTCACTTACACGTCTGTGTGTGTCCTACTTCCACTTACACGCCTGTGTGTGTTCTACTTTCACTTACACGTCTGTGTGTGTCCTACTTCAACTTTCACGTCTGTGAGTGTCCTACTTCCACTTACACGCCTGTGTGTGTTCTACTTTCACTTACACGCCCGCATGTGTCATACTTCCACTTACACGTCCGCATGTGTCCTACTTCCATTTACACGCCAGTGTGTGTCCTACTTCCATTTACACCCCTGTGTGTGTCCTACTTCCATTTACACGTCTGTGAGTGTCCTACTTTCGCTTACACGCCTGTGTGTGTCCTACTTTCACTTACACGCCTGTGTGTGTCCTACTTTCACTTACACGCCTGTGTGTGTCCTACTTCAACTTATACCCCCGTGTGTGTTCTACTTCCACTTACACGTCTGTCTGTGTGTGTCCTACTTCGACTAACACGTCTGTCTGTGTGTGTCCTACTTCCACTTACACGCCTGTGTGTGTCCTATTTCCCCTTATACCCCTATGTGTGTTCTACTTTCACTTACATACCTGTGTGTGTCCTACTTCAACTTAAACGTCTGTGTGTGTCCTACTTTCACTTATACCCCTGTGTGTGTTCTACTTTCACTTACATACCTGTGTGTGTCCTACCTTCACTTACACGCATGTGTGTGACCTACTATCACTGACACGTCTGTCTGTGTGTTCTACTTTCACTTACACGCATGTGTGTGTCCTACTTCCACTTATACCCCTGTGTGTGTTCCACTTTCACTTACATACCTGTGTGTGTCCTACCTTCACTTACACGCATGTGTGTGACCTACTATCACTGACACGTCTGTCTGTGTGTTCTACTTTCACTTACATACCTGTGTGTGTCCTACTTCCACTAACACGCCTGTGTGCCCCAGTTAAACTTACACGTCTCCAATGTTTAACATCCCTCCTACATGTAGCCTTTAAGTCCCTTATCGCTTCCCCAGGCACTATCTGATCTAACAACACCTGGAATTTGAGTGAATTAGCTTCCTGTCAAGTGCCACACCTGAGCGTTCAATACAAGTAAGCTGGCAGGTGAGAGAGAAAGTCAGGTGTAAATATTGGTCAAGTCAACATGATCCTCGTGCATGGGGCGTCAATGTTGGCCGGTGGTTATTTCGTCCACCGCCTGGAGACTCGTGGTCAGACTGGTGACGTGCTGCTCCCCGCTCAGCCAGGAGACTCGTGGTCAGACTGGTGACGTGCTGCTCCCCTCTCAGCCAGGAGACTTGTGATCAGACTGGTGATGTGCTGCCTCCCCGCTCCGCCAGGAGACTTGTGGTCAGACTGGTGACGTGCTGCCTCCCCGCTCCGCCAGGAGACTTGTGGTCAGACTGGTGACGTGCTGCTCCCCGCTCAGCCAGGAGACTTTTGATCAGACTGGTGACGTGCTGCCTCCCCGCTCCGCCAGGAGACTGGAGGTCAGACTGGTGACGTACTGCTCCCCGCTCAGCCAGGAGACTTTTGATGAGACTGGTGAGGTGCTGCCTCCCCGCTCCGCCAGGAGACTTGTGGTCAGACTGGTGACGTGCTTCTCCCCGCTCATCAGGAGACTTGTGGTCAGACTGGTGATGTGCTGCTCCCCGCTCAGCCAGGAGACTTGTGGTCAGACTGGTGACGTGCTGCTCCCCGCTCCGCCAGGAGACTGGAGGTCAGACTGGTGACGTGCTGCTCCCCGCTCCGCCAGGAGACTGGAGGTCAGACTGGTGACGTGCTGCTCCCCGCTCAGCCAGGAGACTGGAGGTCAGACTGGTGACGTGCTGCTCCCCGCTCAGCCAGGAGACTTTTGATCAGACGGGTGATGTGCTGCTCCCCGCTCAGCCAGGAGACTGGAGGTCAGACTGGTGACGTGCTGCTCCCCGCTCCGCCAGGAGAATGGAGGTCAGACTGGTGACGTGCTGCTCCCCGCTCAGCCAGGAGACTGGAGGTCAGACTGGTGACGTGCTGCTCCCCGCTCAGCCAGGAGACTTTTGATCAGACTGGTGATGTGCTGCTCCCCGCTCCGCCAGGAGACTGGAGGTCAGTCTGGTGACGTGCTGCTCCCCGCTCCGCCAGGAGACTTGAGGTCAGACTGGTGACGTGCTGCTCCCCGCTCCGCCAAGAGACTTGTGGTCAGACTGGTGACGTGCTGCTCTCCGCTCAGCCAGGAGACTTGTGATCAGACTGGTGACGCGCTGCCTCCCCTTTCCGCCAGGAGACTTGTGGTCAGACTGGTGACGTGCTGCTCCCCGCTCAGCCAGGAGACTTGTGGTCAGACTAGTGACGTGCTGCCTCACAGCTCCGCCAGGAGACTTGTGGTCAGACTGGTGACGTGCTGCTCCCCGCTCCGCCAGGAGACTTGTGGTCAGACTGGTGACGTGCTGCTCCCTGCTCAGCCAGGAGACTTGTGGTCAGACTGGTGATGTGCTGCTCCCCGCTCCGCCAGGAGACTGGAGGTCAGACTGGTGACGTGCTGCTCCCTGCTCAGCCAGGAGACTTGTGGTCAGACTGGTGATGTGCTGCTCCCCGCTCAGCCAGGAGACTTGTGGTCAGACTGGTGACGTGCTGCCTCCCCGCTCCGCCAGGAGACTTGTGGTCAGACTGGTGATGTGCTGCTCCCCGCTCCGCCAGGAGACTTGAGGTCAGACTGGTGACGTGCTGCCTCCCCGCTCCGCCAGGAGACTTGTGGTCAGACTGGTGACGTGCTGCTCCCCGCTCCGCCAGGAGACTGGAGGTCAGACTGGTGACGTGCTGCTCCCCGCTCAGCCAGGAGACTGGAGGTCAGACTGGTGACGTGCTGCTCTCCGCTCCGCCAGGAGACTTGTGGTCAGACTGGTGACGTGCTGCTCCCCTCTCAGCCAGGAGACTTTTGATCAGACTGGTGATGTGCTGCTCCCCGCTCAGCCAGGAGACTGGAGGTCAGACTGGTGACGTGTTGCTCCCCGCTCCGCCAGGAGACTTGTGGTCAGACTGGTGACGTGCTGCTCCCCGCTCCGCCAGGAGACTGGAGGTCAGACTGGTGACGTGCTGCTCCCCGCTCCGCCAGGAGACTGGAGGTCAGACTGGTGACGTGCTGCTCCCCGCTCAGCCAGGAGACTTTTGATCAGACTGGTGATGTGCTGCTCCCCGCTCCGCCAGGAGACTGGAGGTCAGACTGGTGACGTGCTGCTCCCCGCTCCGCCAGGAGACTTGAGGTCAGACTGGTGACGTGCTGCTCCCCGCTCCGCCAGGAGACTTGTGATCAGACTAGTGACGTGCTGCTCCCCGCTCCGCCAAGAGACTTCTGGTCAGACTGGTGACGTGCTGCTCCCCGCTCAGCCAGGAGACTTGTAGTCTGACTGGTAACGTGCTGCCTCCCCGCTCAGCCAGGAGACTTGTGTTCTGACTAGTGACGTGCTGCGTCAGTACTGAATTAATGTGAGTGAGTTAAGATTGATAGTCACACTGAATTAATGCACCCCACCGAAGGCATGTGAGACTGACTATTCGACTTAATGTAGATCATAGATCTGATAACAGATTTATAACATAGCTATCGGATAACAGATTGATAACATAGCTATAGGATAAGAGATCTATAACATAGCTATAGGATAAGAGATCTATAACAAAGCTATCGGAAAAGAGATCTATAACATAGCTATCGGATAACAGATCTATAACATAGCTATCGGATAACAGATCTATAACATAACTATCGGATAACAGATTGATAACATAGCTATAGGATAAGAGATCTTTAACATAGCTATCGGAAAAGAGATCTATAACATAGCTATCGGATAACAGATCTATAACATAGCTATCGGATAACAGATCTATAACATAACTATCGGATAACAGATCTATAACATAGCTATCGGATAACAGATCTATAACATAGCTATCGGATTCCAGATCTATAACATAGCTATCGGAAAACAGATCTATAACATAGCTATCGGATAACAGATCTATAACATAACTATCGGATTCCAGATCTATAACATAGCTATCGGAAAACACATCTATAACATAGCTATCGGATTCCAGATTGATAACATAGCTATCGAATAACAGATCTATAACATAGCTATCGGATAACAGATCTATAACAAAGCTATCGGATAACAGATCTATCGGATTCCAGATCTATAACATAGCTATCGGAAAACAGATCTATAACATAGGTATCGGAAAACAGATCTTTAACATAGCTATCGGATAACAGATCTATAACATAGCTATCGGATAACAGATCTATAACATAGCTATCGGAAAACAGATCTATAACATAGCTATCGGAAAACAGATCTATAACATAGCTATCGGATAACAGATCTATAACATAGCTATCGGATTCCAGATTGATAACATAGCTATCGGATTCCAGATTGATAACATAGCTATCGGATAACAGATCTATAACATAGCTGTCGGAAAACAGATCTATAACATAGCTATCGGATAACAGATTGATAACATAGCTATCGGATAACAGATCTATAACATAGCTATCGGATAACAGATCTATAACATAGCTATCGGATAGCAGATTGATAGCATAGCTATCGGATTCCAGATCTATAACATAGCTATCGGAAAACAGATCTATAACATAGCTATCGGAAAACAGATCTATAACATAGCTATCGGATAACAGATCTATAACATAGCTATCGGATACCAGATTGATAACATAGCTATCGGATTCCAGATTGATAACATAGCTATCGGATAACAGATCTATAACATAGCTATCGGAAAACAGATCTAAAACATAGCTATCGGATAACAGATTGATAACATAGCTATAGGATAACAGATCTATAACATAGCTATCGGATAACAGATCTATAACATAGCTATCGGATAGCAGATTGATAGCATAGCTATCGGATTCCAGATTGATAACATAGCTATCGGATAACAGATCTTTAACATACCTATCGGAAAACAGATCTATAACATAGCTATCGGATAACAGATCT
Source organism: Haliotis rufescens (assembly GCF_023055435.1). Taxonomy (NCBI): domain Eukaryota; kingdom Metazoa; phylum Mollusca; class Gastropoda; order Lepetellida; family Haliotidae; genus Haliotis; species Haliotis rufescens. Next base: position 2,667,720 of record NW_025964346.1, read on the forward strand.
ATAACATAGCTATCGGATAACAGATCTATAACATAGCTATCGGAAAACAGATCTATAACATAGCTATCGGAAAACAGATCTATAACATAGCTATCGGATAACAGATCTATAACATAGCTATCGGAAAACACATCTATAACATAGCTATCGGATTCCAAATTGATAACATAGCTATCGGAAAACAGATCTATAACATAGCTATCGGAAAACAGATCTATAACATAGCTATCGGAAAACAGATCTATAACATAGCTATCGGATAACAGATCTATAACATAGCTATCGGAAAACACATCTATAACATAGCTATCGGATTCCAGATTGATAACATAGCTATCGAATAACAGATCTATAACATAGCTATCGGAAAACAGATCTATAACATAGCTATCGGATAACAGATCTATCGGATTCCAGATCTATAACATAGCTATCGGAAAACAGATTGATAACATAGGTATCGGAAAACAGATCTATAACATAGCTATCGGAAAACAGATCTATAACATAGCTATCGGAAAACAGATCTATAACATAGCTATCGGATAACAGATCTATAACATAGCTATCGGATTCCAGATTGATAACATAGCTATCGGAAAACAGATCTATAACATAGCTATCGGATAACAGATCTATAACATAGCTATCGGAAAACAAATCTATAACATAGCTCTCGGAAAACAGATCTATAACATAGCTATCGGATTCCAGATCTATAACATAGCTATCGGAAAACAGATCTATAACATAGCTATCGGAAAACAGATCTATAACATAGCTATCGGAAAACAGATCTATAACATAGCTATCGGATAACAGATTGATAACATAGCTATCGGATAACAGATCTATAACATAGCTATCGGATTCCAGATCTATAACATAGCTATCGGATAGCAGATTGATAACATAGCTATCGGATTCCAGATTGATAACATAGCTATCGGATAACAGATCTATAACATAGCTATCGGAAAACAGATCTATAACATAGCTATCGGATAACAGATCTATAACATAGCTATCGGATTCCAGATTGATAACATAGCTATCGGATAACAGATCTATAACATAGCTATCGGAAAACAGATCTATAACATAGCTATCGGATAACAGATCTATAACATAGCTATCGGATAAGAGATTAATAACATAGCTATCGGATAACAGATCTATAGCATAGCTGTCGTATAAAAGATGGATAACACAGCTGTCGTATAACAGCGCCTTACAAATATCCAATTTTATGGATAACAACAGCGATGTGAGCGCTACGACTGCCGTATGTCAGTGTTGAACAATGGTAGATATGATCGACTTAGCTCTGAGATGACTTTCAGAAACGGGGCCCTGGTTTATTGCACAAGGCGACATTTACATGTTCTAAATACAGTAAAACCAAGGACTTGCAATAGAGCTATTTCAACGTAAGGCAATGATGGCACGTAGTTCGCGTCACGTGCAAATAGCAGCAGGTAATTAGTGGCGGATGCTAATGACTTTGCATCAGTCACGTGACGTAACAAGGTGGCACTTCCTGCCCATTACGTCTTGACCTCCCTTACCGGCCACCGGAATCTTGGTCTGGTCCTAATTGCCTATGAACGTCATTGTAATTAATGCGTCTTTATAGTGCCTGAAGCTGGAGACACCTGTACGACCTGCCGTCATGGCGGCAACACAACTATCTACGTGGCGTTAGTATTGGGTTCCCTGTGCTGACAAGATAACAGGAAGGGTCGACATCTTGGCTAGCCACATTTCCTACACAGAAATAGCACAGGGATCAACAGTTCTGATTGAAATGATAACGTGGCTATTTTGTTCTTTGTAACCTCTCTACAAATAACATCTGAAAAAATTGCGTCACAGTAAAGTATGGATGCCAGTCGCAAGTAATGTAATGTATACTGAACCAAATTAAAAACTTCACAATCCTAAAATTTTAACATTTTGACCAGTTATCATTGTGGGCCCTCATTGTGTATTTAAACAGTAATGGCCACGTAATACTATGTCTTCAGATACACTCGTTTTTGTGCAGGTGAATCGATCAAAATCATGTGCACAGCACTATAGTGGCAAAAGTGTTTTTTCACGTGCAACTGGTCACGTGGCCATAATACCGCACGTGTTTTCAGCCTTACTTGTTAGCAGTCATTCACAAAAAAGAAAAACACAAGAAAACAAAAGTCTTTACGGCCATTTGTCATGCCACGCCTTTCGTGTGTGCAACGTGAACGTGCCATCGGCATATTCCGGATGGGAACGTCGTCGTCGTCGTCGTCTTCCCAATCATGTGTTCACAAGCATCACGAGGTCCATGCGGAGGCGTTGTGTGGCAGTTGTCAACGCACATGGTGGCCATACACGCTACTGAACTTGTTGGCCATCAGATTCTCGTGCTTGGGACTGGACTTATGATTTAAACTGTTGATGATATTACCGAATACCGTAGGTGCTTGGAACAAATTATGGTTACCACCGTTAATTAAAATCCCTCTTTGGACATTAATGATTAAAAATTACCTTCTCTGATACATTTGTCCGTTGTATATCATATATGGGATTACATTTTAAAATGTGAAGTTTTAATTTGACTCAGTATATTTATATGTTTGCCAGGGGAACTTCTAACAGGGCAGGATTTCTGTATATTGCCAGGTGAATTCGCACAGGCAAGCCATATATGTATTGCCAGTTGAGCTGGCACAGGCAAGCCATATATGTATTGCCAGGTGAGTTGGCACAGGCAAGCCATATATGTATTGCCAGGTGAGTTGGCACAGGCAAGCCATATATGTATTGCCAGGTGAGCTGGCACAGGCAAGCCATATATGTATTGCCAGGTGAGTTGGCACAGGCAAGCCATATATGTATTGCCAGGTGAGTTGGCACAGGCAAGCCATATATGTACTGCCAGTTGAGTTGGCACAGGCAAGCCATATATGTATTGCCAGGTGAGTTGGCACAGGCAAGCCATATATGTATTGCCAGGTGAGTTGACACAGGCAAGCCATAAATGTATTGCCAGTTGAGTTGGCACAGGCAAGCCATATATGTATTGCCAGGTGAGTTGGCACAGGCAAGCCATATATGTATTGCCAGGTGAGTTGGCACAGGCAAGCCATATATGTATTGCCAGTTGAGTTGGCACAGGCAAGCCATATATGTATTGCCAGGTGAGTTGGCACAGTCAAGCCATATATGTATTGCCAGGTGAGTTGGCACAGGCAAGCCATATATGTATTGCCAGGTGAGCTGGCACAGGCAAGCCATATATGTACTGCCAGTTGAGTTGGCACAGGCAAGCCATATATGTATTGCCAGGTGAGTTGGCACAGGCAAGCCATATATGTATTGCCAGTTGAGTTGGCACAGGCAAGCCATATATGTATTGCCAGGTGAGTTGGCACAGGCAAGCCATATATGTATTGCCAGGTGAGTTGGCACAGGCAAGCCATATATGTATTGCCAGGTGAGTTGGCACAGGCAAGCCATATATGTATTGCCAGGTGAGTTGGCACAGGCAAGCCATATATGTATTGCCAGGTGAGTTGGCACAGGCAAGCCATATATGTATTGCCAGGTGAGTTGGCACAGGCAAGCCATATATGTATTGCCAGGTGAGTTGGCACAGGCAAGCCATATATGTATTGCCAGGTGAGCTGGCACAGGCAAGCCATATATGTATTGCCAGTTGAGTTGGCACAGGCAAGCCATATATGTATTGCCAGGTGAGTTGGCACAGGCAAGCCATATATGTATTGCCAGGTGAGTTGGCACAGGCAAGCCATATATGTATTGCAAGGTGAGTTGGCACAGGCTAACCATATATGTATTGCCAGGTGAGTTGGCACAGGCAAGCCATATATGTATTGCCAGGTGAGCTGGCACAGACAAGCCATATATGTATTGCCAGGTGAGTTGGCACAGGCAAGCCATATATGTATTGCCAGTTGAGTTGGCACAGGCAAGCCATATATGTATTGCCTGGTGAGCTGGCACAAGCAAGCCATATATGTATTGCCAGGTGAGCTGAATTCATGGATGGACGTGTATATTGTCAGGGGAGCTGAACATACTGCAGGGTATACACTCTTCAAAAATTGAAACGCAGAGGTAGTATGTAGTTCATTGAACCAGGGGGCGGTCGGCTAGCCTAGTGGTTAAAGCGTTCGCTCGTCACGTCGATGACCCGGGTTCGATTTCTGACATGTATGAATCCCATTTCTGGTATCCCCAGCCGTGATATTGCTGTAATATTGCTAAAAGCGGCGTAAAATCTACAGAAGAATTCCGGTATATAAACTGGATATATGTTTTTGGAAAGTGTTGTTTGCCTGATATTCGACACACGGTGCGCCAAAACGCAGCCATTGTCGATTTGCAATGACTTAAACGGTATTGTGTTCACACGTGGTAAAAAATGTCATGGAGGAAAACAGTAAAGCAGCACGTGCAAGTTATGGCATTCGTAACTCGTGGTAGTGGCTACAAAAAGGCAAGCATAAGCCAATAATTTTGCATTCAATTGTCAACATTTTTCAAGTTCTAAAATGCCAAAACACAGCGCTGCCCTTCGGAACATCGCCATAGGATGTATCCAAAGAGGGGAATTGCAGTCTTCTGTTGCACGCCACTTCAACGTCCATCACAGCACCATTTGCCGCCTTTGGGACCGATAACCGGTCGACCAAGAGTGATCACCCCTGCACAGGATCGCTACATTCCACTGTTCGACCTACGTCATCGCAATGCCACAGCTACGGAGACTGCAGGACGCATCACTGCAATCGGACCAGACTTTCAGGAACCATCTTCGCGAGGCTGGAATCCGACCCAGAAGACCAGTTATCGTCCGTGTTTTGCAACAGATCCAACGACAGCGACGCTTGCGTTGGTACCATACCTTACAGCCTTGGAATTTGAGAGACTGGAGACGAGTGTTGTTTAGCGATGAATCACGATTTCTTCTTCACCGGCGAGATGGAAGACAACGTGTTTATCGTCGTCGAAATGAGCGTTTTGCCCCACATTGTGTACGTGAATTCGACAATTTCGGTGGTGGTAGTGTCATGGTGTCATATCCTACACCACGAGATCTAACATGGTTGTGGATCAGGGAAATTTGACAGCAAATGGCTACATGAATCAAATTCTCCAACCTCACCTTCTTCCAATCAGTCACCGCCAGAGGGAGCTGTTTCAAAAGGACAACACTCCACCGCACACAGCTCGTGTCACGGTCGACGACCTTCATAATGCCAACATCAACGCCTTGCCCTGGCCGTCGAGATCTCCAGATCTCAACCCAATCGAACACCTCTGGGATGAACCCGGTCGACGTGCACGCCAAAGTCAGAACACGCCGCAGACACTCCCACAACTGGCCAACGCGTTACAAGCAGAATGGCGAGAATTCGTACACGTATCCAGTCAGTGCCGAGGAGATGCAGAGCCGTGATTGCTGCCCGGGGCGGTCACACGAGATACTGAGTTCAGCGCAATCTTGTGGCCTTATGTGACTTGACAATGAACAGTTTTCAATGCCTTTGTTCAACGACAACATGTGACTATAGAGCTCCAAAATTTCTTATTTGTATCTATGATATTAAATTAAATATATCGACTTTATTAGGTACAATAAATTTTCTAAAAATCTACCTGTGCGTTTCTTTTTTTAAGGGTGTATGTGTATTGTCAGGTGAGCTAAACTTACGGCATGACATGTGTATTGTCAGGTGACATACGACAGGATATATGTGTATTATCAGGTGAGCTAAGCATATGGCAGGATATATATGTATTGTCAGGTGAGCTAAACATACGGCAGGATATATGTGTATTGTCAGGTGAGCTAATCTTACGCATAACATGTGTATTGTCAGGTGAGATAAATATACGACAGCATATATGTGGATTGTCAGGTGAGCTAAACTTACGTATGACGTGTGTATTGTCAGGTGAGATAAATATACGACAGGATATATGTGGATTGTCAGGTGAGCTAAACGGCGGGCCACATACACGTCTATTGCCAACTCCGCCAGCGTGTGTCCTGCAATCCCCTGTGGTGATATCCTATGTAATCAGAATGTGTCGCGTCTGTCTTAAATGTTTCTCCGAACCACAACTTCTAAAACATTACAAGACTTTGCACATGTTCCGTAAAAAACCCAAAGCACACAGAAGTCGTGCTTAGCCAGAAGACTCGCGGAAGTTGCGTCTTCCAACAATAGAACCACCAGACCGCTGCTCACTTGAAGGACACCGAGGTAAACATGTGTAGCGAGACGCGAGCCCTTCCGACCTCCCTACAGCTTGACGATGGCTGCACTGTTGTGTTGAGGAGAGTATGCTAACTTGTTTACAGTTGTGTCGACAATCCAAGGACTCAGCAGGCGACGTTGGCAGCCACGACATCATCGTGAACTTGCGCGTTACGCTACCGTAATACATGAGGGGACAACGCGAAATGCCTTCTAGCGGCGACACTGCGACACTCCATGGCAGGCAGACTTCTCACACTTGCCAGCCAGAACTCCAGGACACTGTCAACAAACATCCGCGTCACAAGAATGTCTTGAAGGGTGTTCACGCGCAGTGTCGTGGACGTCAGATTCAGAACATGTGACTGTTGCTTCAGAAACAACAGCGTGTAGGGTTTGACAACATGTAGTAATGTCACAGACACCGTGTGTTCCCAACACTATGTAGCAGTGTCAGAGACACCGTGTGTCCCAACACCATGTAGCAGTGTCACAGACACCGTGTGTTCCTAACACCATGTAGCAGTGTCACAGACACCGTGTGTTCCTAACACTATGTAGCAGTGTCACAGACACCGTGTGTTCCTAACACCATGTAGTAGTGTCACAGACACCGTGTGTTCCTAACACCATGTAGTAATGTCACAGACACCGTGTGTTCCTAACACTATGTAGCAGTCTCACAGACACCGTGTGTTCCTAACACTATGTAGCAGTGTCACAGACACCGTGTGTTCCTAACACCATGTAGTAGTGTCACAGACACCGTGTGTTCCTAACACCATGTAGTAATGTCACAGACACCGTGTGTTCCTAACACCATGTAGCAGTGTCACAGACACCGTGTGTTCCTAACACTATGTAGCAGTGTCACAGACACCGTGTGTTCCTAACACCATGTAGTAGTGTCACAGACACCGTGTGTTCCAAACACTATGTAGCAGTGTCACAGACACCGTGTGTTCCTAACACTATGTAGCAGTGTCACAGACACCGTGTGTTCCTAACACTATGTAGCAGTGTCACAGACACCGTGTGTTCCTAACACCATGTAGTAGTGTCACAGACACCGTGTGTTCCTAACACCATGTAGTAGTGTCACAGACACCGTGTGTTCCTAACACCATGTAGTTATGTCACAGACACCGTGTGTTCCTAACACTATGTAGCAGTGTCACAGACACCGTGTGTTCCTAACACTATGTAGCAGTGTCACAGACACCGTGTGTTCCTAACACCATGTAGTAGTGTCACAGACACCGTGTGTTCCTAACACCATGTAGCAGTGTCACAGACACCGTGTGTTCCTAACACCATGTAGTAGTGTCACAGACACCGTGTGTTCCTAACACCATGTAGCAGTGTCACAGACACCGTGTGTTCCTAACACTATGTAGCAGTGTGACAGACACCGTGTGTTCCTAACACCATATAGTAGTGTAACAGACACCGTGTTTTCCTAACACCATGTAGCAGTGTCACAGACACCGTGTGTTCCTAACACTATGTAGCAGTGTCACAGACACCTTGTGTTCCTAACACCATGTAGTAGTGTCACAGACACCGTGTGTTCCTAACACCATGTAGCAGTGTCACAGACACCGTGTGTTCCCAACACCATGTAGCAGTGTCACAGACACCGTGTGTTCCCAACACTATGTAGCAGTGTCACAGACACCGTGTGTTCCTAACACCATGTAGCAGTGTCACAGACACCGTGTGTTCCTAACATTATACAGCAGTGTCACAGACACCGTGTGTTCCTAACATTATACAGCAGTGTCACAGACACCATGTGTCCCAACACTATGTAGCAGTGTCACAGACACTGTGTGTTCCTAACACCATGTAGCAGTGTCACAGACACCGTGTGTTCCTAACATTATACAGCAGTGTCACAGACACCGTGTGTTCCTAACAATATGTAGCAGTGTCACAGACACCGTGTGTTCCTAACATTATACAGCAGTGTCACAGACACCGTGTGTTCCAAACTCTATGTAGCAGTGTCACAGACACCGTGTGTTCCTAACACCATGTAGCAGTGTCACAGACACCGTGTGTTCCTAACACTATGTAGCAGTGTCACAGACACCGTGTGTTCCTAACACTATGTAACAGTGTCACAGACACCGTGTGTTCCTAACACTATGTAGCAGTGTCACAGACACCGTGTGTCCCTAACTCCATGTAGCAGTGTCACAGACACCGTGAGTTCCTAACATTATACAGCAGTGTCACAGACACCGTGTGTTCCTAACACTATGTAGCAGTGTCACAGACACCATGTGTTCCTAACACTATGTAGCAGTGTCACAGACACCGTGTGTTCCTAACACTATGTAGCAGTGTCACAGACACCGTGTGTTCCTAACACCATGTAGCAGTGTCACAGACACCGTGTGTTCCTAACACCATGTAGCAGTGTCACAGACACCGTGTGTTCCTAACACCATGTAGCAGTGTCACAGACACCGTGTGTTCCTAACACCATGTAGCAGTGTCACAGACACCGTGTGTTCCTAACACTATGTAGCAGTGTCACAGACACCGTGTGTTCCTAACACCATGTAGCAGTGTCACAGACACCGTGTGTTCCTAACACCATGTAGCAGTGTCACAGACACCGTGTGTTCCTAACACCATGTAGCAGTGTCACAGACACCGTGTGTTCCTAACACCATGTAGCAGTGTCACAGACACCGTGTGTTCCTAACACTATGTAGCAGTGTCACAGACACCGTGTGTTCCTAACACCATGTAGCAGTGTCACAGACACCGTGTGTTCCTAACACCATGTAGCAGTGTCACAGACACCGTGTGTTCCTAACACCATGTAGCAGTGTCACAGACACCGTGTGTTCCTAACACTATGTAGCAGTGTCACAGACACCGTGTGTTCCTAACACTATGTAGCAGTGTCACAGACACCGTGTGTTCCTAACACTATGTAGCAGTGTCACAGACACCGTGTGTTCCTAACACCATGTAGCAGTGTCACAGACACCGTGTGTTCCTAACACCATGTAGCAGTGTCACAGACACCGTGTGTTCCTAACACCATGTAGCAGTGTCACAGACACCGTGTGTTCCTAACACTATGTAGCAGTGTCACAGACACCGTGTGTTCCTAACATTATACAGCAGTGTCACAGACACCGTGTGCCCCAACACCATGTAGCAGTTTCACAGACACCGTGTGTCCCCAACACTATGTAGCAGTGTCACAGACACCGTGTGTTCCTAACATTATACAGCAGTGTCACAGTCACCGTGTGTTCCTAACACCATGTAGCAGTGTCACAGACACCGTGTGTTCCTAACACCATGTAGCAGTGTCACAGACACCGTGTGTTCCTAACATTATACAGCAGTGTCACAGACACCGTGTGTTCCTAACACTATGTAGCAGTGTCACAGACACCGTGTGTTCCTAACACCATGTAGCAGTGTCACAGACACCGTGTGTTCCTAACATTATACAGCAGTGTCACAGACACCGTGTGTTCCAAACTATGTAGCAGTGTCACAGACACCGTGTGTTACTAACACCATGTAGCAGTGTCACAGACACCGTGTGTTCCTAACACTATGTAGCAGTGTCACAGACACCGTGTGTTCCTAACACTATGTAGCAGTGTCACAGACATTGTGTGTTCCTAACACTATGTAGCAGTGTCACAGACACCGTGTGTTCCTAACACCATGTAGCAGTGTCACAGACACCGTGTGTTCCTAACATTATACAGCAGTGTCACAGACACCATGTGTTCCTAACACCATGTAGTAGTGTCACAGACACCGTGTTTTCCTAACACCATGTAGCAGTGTCACAGACACCGTGTGTTCCTAACACTATGTAGCAGTGTCACAGACACCGTGTGTTCCTAACACTATCTAGTAGTGTAACAGACACCGTGTGTTCCTAACACCATGTAGCAGTGTCACAGACACCGTGTGTTCCTAACACTATGTAGCAGTGTCACAGACACTGTGTGTTCCTAACACCATGTAGTAGTGTCACAGACACCGTGTGTTCCTAACATTATACAGCAGTGTCAGAGACACCGTGTGTCCCAACACTATGTAACAGTGTCACAGACACCGTGTGTTCCTAAGATTATACAGCAGTGTCACAGACACCGTGTGTTCCTAACACTATGTAGCAGTGTCACAGACACCGTGTGTTCCTAACACCATGTAGTAGTGTCACAGACACCGTGTGTTCCTAACACCATGTAGCAGTGTCACAGACACCGTGTGTTCCTAACACCATGTAGTAGTGTCAGAGACACCGTGTGTTTCTAACACTATGTAGCAGTGTCACAGACACCGTGTGTTCCTAACACCATGTAGTAGTGTCACAGACACCGTGTTTTCCTAACACCATGTAGCAGTGTCACAGACACCGTGTGTTCCTAACACTATGTAGCAGTGTCACAGACACCGTGTGTTCCTAACACTATGTAGCAGTGTCACAGACATTGTGTGTTCCTAACACTATGTAGCAGTGTCACAGACACCGTGTGTTCCTAACACCATGTAGCAGTGTCACAGACACCGTGTGTTCCTAACATTATACAGCAGTGTCACAGACACCATGTGTTCCTAACACCATGTAGTAGTGTCACAGACACCGTGTTTTCCTAACACCATGTAGCAGTGTCACAGACACCGTGTGTTCCTAACACTATGTAGCAGTGTCACAGACACCGTGTGTTCCTAACACTATCTAGTAGTGTAACAGACACCGTGTGTTCCTAACACCATGTAGCAGTGTCACAGACACCGTGTGTTCCTAACACTATGTAGCAGTGTCACAGACACTGTGTGTTCCTAACACCATGTAGTAGTGTCACAGACACCGTGTGTTCCTAACATTATACAGCAGTGTCAGAGACACCGTGTGTCCCAACACTATGTAACAGTGTCACAGACACCGTGTGTTCCTAAGATTATACAGCAGTGTCACAGACACCGTGTGTTCCTAACACTATGTAGCAGTGTCACAGACACCGTGTGTTCCTAACACCATGTAGTAGTGTCACAGACACCGTGTGTTCCTAACACCATGTAGCAGTGTCACAGACACCGTGTGTTCCTAACACCATGTAGTAGTGTCAGAGACACCGTGTGTTTCTAACACTATGTAGCAGTGTCACAGACACCGTGTGTTCCTAACACCATGTAGTAGTGTCACAGACACCGTGTGTTCCTAACACTATGTAGCAGTGTCACAGACACCGAGTGTTCCTAACACTATGTAGCAGTGTCACAGTCACCGTGTGTTCCTAACACCATGTAGCAGTGTCACAGACACCGTGTGTTCCTAACACCATGTAGCAGTGTCACAGACACCGTGTGTTCCTAACACTATGTAACAGTGTCACAGACACCGTGTGTCCCAACACTATGTAGTAGTGTCACAGTCACCGTGTGTTCCTAACACCATGTAGCAGTGTCACAGACACCGTGTGTTCCTAACACTATGTAGCAGTGTCACAGACACCGTGTGTTCCTAACACCATGTAGCAGTGTCACAGACACCGTGTGTTCCCAACACTATGTAGTAGTGTCACAGACACCGTGTGTTCCTAACAACATATAGCAGTGTCACAGACACCGTGTGTTCCTAACACTATGTAGCAGTGTCACAGACACCGTGTGTTCCCAACACCATGTAGTAGTGTCACAGACACCGTGTGTTCCCAACACTATGTAGTAGTGTCACAGACACCGTGTGTTCCTAACACTATGTCGCAGTGTCACAGACACCGTGTGTTCCTAACACTATGTAGCAGTGTCACAGACACCGTGTGTTCCTAACATTATACAGCAGTGTCACAGACACCGTGTGTTCCTAACATTATACAACAGTGTCACAGACACCGTGTGTTCCTAACAACATATAGCAGTGTCACAGACACCGTGTGTTCCTAACACTAAGTAGCAGTGTCACAGACACCGTGTGTTCCCAACACCATGTAGTAGTGTCACAGACACCGTGTGTTCCCAACACTATGTAGTAGTGTCACAGACACCGTGTGTTCCTAACACTATGTCGCAGTGTCACAGACACCGTGTGTTCCTAACACTATGTAGCAGTGTCACAGACACCGTGTGTTCCTAACATTATACAACAGTGTCATAGACACCGTGTGTTCCTAACATTATACAACAGTGTCACAGACACCGTGTGTTCCTAACACTATGTAGCAGTGTCACCGACACCGTGTGTTCCTAACACCATGTAGCAGTGTCACAGACACCGTGTGTTCCCAACACTATGTAGTAGTGTCACAGACACCGTGTGTTCCTAACAACATATAGCAGTGTCACAGACACCGTGTGTTCCTAACACTATGTAGCAGTGTCACAGACACCGTGTGTTCCCAACACCATGTAGTAGTGTCACAGACACCGTGTGTTCCCAACACTATGTAGTAGTGTCACAGACACCGTGTGTTCCTAACACTATGTCGCAGTGTCACAGACACCGTGTGTTCCTAACACTATGTAGCAGTGTCACAGACACCGTGTGTTCCTAACATTATACAGCAGTGTCACAGACACCGTGTGTTCCTAACATTATACAACAGTGTCACAGACACCGTGTGTTCCTAACAACATATAGCAGTGTCACAGACACCGTGTGTTCCTAACACTATGTAGCAGTGTCACAGACACCGTGTGTTCCCAACACCATGTAGTAGTGTCACAGACACCGTGTGTTCCCAACACTATGTAGTAGTGTCACAGACACCGTGTGTTCCTAACACTATGTCGCAGTGTCACAGACACCGTGTGTTCCTAACACTATGTAGCAGTGTCACAGACACCGTGTGTTCCTAACATTATACAACAGTGTCATAGACACCGTGTGTTCCTAACATTATACAACAGTGTCACAGACACCGTGTGTTCCTAACACTATGTAGCAGTGTCACCGACACCGTGTGTTCCTAACACCATGTAGCAGTGTCACAGTCAAAGTGCGTTCCTGAAACTATGTAGCAGTGTCACAGACACCGTGTGTTCCTAACACTATGTAACAGTGTCACAGTCACGGCGTGTCCCTAACACCATGTAGCAGTGTCACAGTCACCGTGTGTTCCTAACACCATGTAGTAGTGTCACAGACACCGTGTGTTCCTAACACTATGTAGCAGTGTCACAGACACCGTGTGTTCCTAACACTATGTAGCAGTGTCACAGACACCGTGTGTTCCTAACACTATGTAGCAGTGTCACAGACACCGTGTGTTCCTAACACCATGTAGTAGTGTCACAAACACCGTGTGTTCCTAACACCATGTAGTAATGTCACAGACACCGTGTGTTCCCAACACCATGTAGCAGTGTCACAGACACCGTGTGCCCCCAACACCATGTAGCAGTGTCACAGACACCGTGTGCCCCAACACTATGTAGCAGTGTCACAGACACCGTGTGTTCCCAACACCATGTAGCAGTGTCACAGACACCGTGTGTTCCTAACATTATACAGCAGTGTCACAGACACCGTGTGTTCCCAACACTATGTAGCAGTGTCACAGACACCGTGTGTTCCCAACACCATGTAGCAGTGTCACAGACACCGTGTGCCCCAACACCATGTAGCAGTGTCACAGACACCGTGTGCCCCAACACTATGTAGCAGTGTCACAGACACCGTGTGTCCCCAACACCATGTAGCAGTGTCACAGACACCGTGTGTTCCTAACACTATGTAGAAGTGTCACAGACACCGTGTGTTCCCAACACCATGTAGCAGTGTCACAGACACCGTGTGTTCCTAACATTATACAGCAGTGTCACAGACACCGTGTGTTCCCCAGACTCATACCTATGTAAGTTATGTTAATGTCAAGTCCAGTGTCCGTCCCCGGACGCATCCACATGTAAGTTATGTTAATGTCAAGTCCAGTGTCCGTCCCCAGACGCATACCTATGTAAGTTATGTTAATGTCAAGTCCAGTGTCCGTCCCCAGACGCATACCTATGTAAGTTATGTTAATGTCAAGTCCAGTGTCCGTCCCCGGACGCATCAACATGTAAGTTATGTTAATGTGAAGTCCAGTGTCCGTCCCCAGACGCATACCTATGTAAGTTATGTTAATGTCAAGTCCAGTGTACGTCCCCAGACGCATACCTATGTAAGTTATGTTAATGTCAAGTCCAATGTCCGTCCCCAGACGCATACCTATGTAAGTTATGTTAATGTCAAGTGCAGTGTCCCTCCCCAGACGCATACCTATGTAAGTTATGTTAATGTCAAGTCCAATGTCCGTCCCCAGACGCATACCTATGTAAGTTATGTTAATGTCAAGTCCAAAACAACCCTCCGTGACATACAACCAACCGTGAGATACAACCAACCGTGAGATACAACCATCCGTGACATACAACCATCCGTGAGATACAACCAACCGTGAGATACAACCATCCGTGACATACAACCAACCGTGAGAAACAACCAACGGTGAGATACAACCAGCCATGATATACAACCAGCCATGAGATAGAACAAACCGTGACATACAACCAATCGTGAGAAACAACCAACCGTGAGATACAACCAGCCATGAGATACAACCTGCCATGAGATACAACCAACCGTGAGAAACAACCAGCCATGAGATACAACCAGCCATGAGATACAACCAGCCATGAGATACAACCAACCGTGAGATACAACCAGCCATGAGATACAACCAACCGTGAGAAACAACCAACCATGAGATACAACCAGCCATGAGATACAACCAACCGTGAGAAACAACCCTCCGTGACATACAACCAACCGTGAGATACAACCAACCATGAGATACAACCATCCGTGACATACAACCAACCGTGAGAAACAACCAACGGTGACATACAACCATCCGTGACATACAACCATCCCTGACATACAACCAGCCGTGACATACAACCAGCCATGAAATACAACATCCGTGACATACAACCATCCGTGACATACAACCAGCCATGAGATACAACCAGCCATGAAATACAACCAACCGTGAGAAACAACCAACCGTGAGATACAACCAGCTATCTGGTACAACCAGCCATGAGATACAACCAGCCATGAGATACAACCAGCAATGAGATACAACCAGCCATGAGATATAACCAACCGTGAGAAACAACCAACCTTGAGAAATAACCAACCATGAGATACAACCAACCGTGAGAAACAACCATCCTTGACATACAACCAGCCGTGACATTCAACCAACCGTGACATACAACCAGCCATGAGATACAACCAACCGTGACATACCACCAGCCATGAGATACAACCAGCCATGAGATACAACCAACCGTGACATACAACCAACCGTTAGAAACAACCAACCATGAGATACAACCATCCGTGACATACAACCAATCGTGAGAAACAACCAACCGTGAGATACAACCAGCCATGAGATACAACCTGCCATGAGATACAACCAACCGTGAGAAACAACCAGCCATGAGATACAACCAGCCATGAGATACAACCAGCCATGAGATACAACCAACCGTGAGATACAACCAGCCATGAGATACAACCAACCGTGAGAAACAACCAACCATGAGATACAACCAGCCATGAGATACAACCAACCGTGAGAAACAACCCTCCGTGACATACAACCAACCGTGAGATACAACCAACCTTGAGATACAACCATCCGTGACATACAACCAACCGTGAGAAACAACCAACGGTGACATACAACCATCCGTGACATACAACCATCCCTGACATACAACCAGCCGTGACATACAACCAGCCATGAAATACAACATCCGTGACATACAACCATCCGTGACATACAACCAGCCATGAGATACAACCAGCCATGAAATACAACCAACCGTGAGAAACAACCAACCGTGAGATACAACCAGCTATCTGGTACAACCAGCCATGAGATACAACCAGCCATGAGATACAACCAGCAATGAGATACAACCAGCCATGAGATATAACCAACCGTGAGAAACAACCAACCTTGAGAAATAACCAACCATGAGATACAACCAACCGTGAGAAACAACCATCCTTGACATACAACCAGCCGTGACATTCAACCAACCGTGACATACAACCAGCCATGAGATACAACCAACCGTGACATACCACCAGCCATGAGATACAACCATCCGTGACATGCAACCAGCCATGAGATACAACCATCCGTGACATACAACCAGCGATGAGGTACAACCAACCGTGAAATACAACCATCCGTGACATACAACCATCCGTGACATACAACCAGCCATGAGATACAACCAGCCATGAGATACAACCAACCGTGAGAAGCAACCAGCCATGAGATACATCCATCCGTGACATACAACCATCAGTCACATACAACCATCCGTGACATACAACCATCCGTGACATACAACCAGCCATGAGATACAACCAACCGTGAGATACAACCAGCCCTGAGATACAACCAACCGTGAGATACAACCATCCGTGAGATACAACCAGCCCTGAGATACAACCAACCGTGAGAAACAACCAGCCATGAGATACAACCAGCCATGAGATACAACCAACCGTGAGATACAACCAGCCATGAGATACAACCAGCCATGAGATACAACCAACCGTGAGAAACAACCAGCCATGAGATACAACCAGCTATGAGATACAACCAACCGTGAGAAACAACCAGCCATGAGATACAACCAGCCGTGAGATACAACCAACCGTGAGAAACAACCAGCCATGAGATACAACCAGCCATGAGATACAACCAACCGTGAGAAACAACCAGCCATGAGATACAACCAGCCATGAGATACAACCAACGATGAGATACAACCAGCCATGAGATACAACCAACCGTGAGA
This sequence comes from Haliotis rufescens, assembly GCF_023055435.1. Lineage (NCBI taxonomy): Eukaryota > Metazoa > Mollusca > Gastropoda > Lepetellida > Haliotidae > Haliotis > Haliotis rufescens. Next base: position 2,684,861 of record NW_025964346.1, read on the forward strand.
AACAACCAGCCATGAGATACAACCAGCCATGAGATACAACCAACCGTGAGAAACAACCAGCCATGAGATACAACCAGCTATGAGATACAACCAACCGTGAGAAACAACCAGCCATGAGATACAACCAGCCATGAGATACAACCAACCGTGAGAAACAACCAGCCATGAGATACAACCAGCCATGAGAAACAACCAACCGTGAGAAACAACCAACCGTGAGATACAACCAGCCATGAGATACAACCTGCCATGAGATACAACCAACCGTGAGAAACAACCAGCCATGAGATACAACCAGCCATGAGATACAACCAGCCATGAGATACAACCAACCGTGAGATACAACCAGCCATGAGATACAACCAACCGTGAGAAACAACCAACCATGAGATACAACCAGCCATGAGATACAACCAACCGTGAGAAACAACCCTCCGTGACATACAACCAACCGTGAGATACAACCAACCTTGAGATACAACCATCCGTGACATACAACCAACCGTGAGAAACAACCAACGGTGACATACAACCATCCGTGACATACAACCATCCCTGACATACAACCAGCCGTGACATACAACCAGCCATGAAATACAACATCCGTGACATACAACCATCCGTGACATACAACCAGCCATGAGATACAACCAGCCATGAAATACAACCAACCGTGAGAAACAACCAACCGTGAGATACAACCAGCTATCTGGTACAACCAGCCATGAGATACAACCAGCCATGAGATACAACCAGCAATGAGATACAACCAGCCATGAGATATAACCAACCGTGAGAAACAACCAACCTTGAGAAATAACCAACCATGAGATACAACCAACCGTGAGAAACAACCATCCTTGACATACAACCAGCCGTGACATTCAACCAACCGTGACATACAACCAGCCATGAGATACAACCAACCGTGACATACCACCAGCCATGAGATACAACCATCCGTGACATGCAACCAGCCATGAGATACAACCATCCGTGACATACAACCAGCGATGAGGTACAACCAACCGTGAAATACAACCATCCGTGACATACAACCATCCGTGACATACAACCAGCCATGAGATACAACCAGCCATGAGATACAACCAACCGTGAGAAGCAACCAGCCATGAGATACATCCATCCGTGACATAGAACCATCAGTCACATACAACCATCCGTGACATACAACCATCCGTGAGATACAACCAGCCCTGAGATACAACCAACCGTGAGAAACAACCAGCCATGAGATACAACCAGCCATGAGATACAACCAACCGTGAGATACAACCAGCCATGAGATACAACCAGCCATGAGATACAACCAACCGTGAGAAACAACCAGCCATTAGATACAACCAGCTATGAGATACAACCAACCGTGAGAAACAACCAGCCATGAGATACAACCAGCCGTGAGATACAACCAACCGTGAGAAACAACCAGCCATGAGATACAACCAACCGTGAGATACAACCAGCCCTGAGATACAACCAACCGTGAGATACAACCAGCTATGAGATACAACCAACCGTGAGAAACAACCAGCCATGAGATACAACCAACCGTGAGATACAACCAGCCCTGAGATACAACCAACCGTGAGATACAACCATCCGTGAGATACAACCAGCCCTGAGATACAACCAACCGTGAGAAACAACCAGCCATGAGATACAACCAGCCATGAGATACAACCAACCGTGAGATACAACCAGCCATGAGATACAACCAGCCATGAGATACAACCAACCGTGAGAAACAACCAGCCATGAGATACAACCAGCTATGAGATACAACCAACCGTGAGAAACAACCAGCCATGAGATACAACCAGCCGTGAGATACAACCAACCGTGAGAAACAACCAGCCATGAGATACAACCAGCCATGAGATACAACCAACCGTGAGAAACAACCAGCCATGAGATACAACCAGCCATGAGATACAACCAACAATGAGATACAACCAGCCATGAGATACAACCAACCGTGAGAAACAACCAGCCATGAGATACAACCAGCCATGAGATACAACCAACCGTGAGAAACAACCAGCCATGAGATACAACCAGCTATGAGATACAACCAACCGTGAGAAACAACCAGCCATGAGATACAACCAGCCATGAGATACAACCAACCGTGAGAAACAACCAGCCATGAGATACAACCAGCCATGAGATACAACCAACAATGAGATACAACCAGCCATCAGATACAACCAACCGTGAGAAACAACCAGCCATGAGATACAACCAACAATGAGATACAACTAGCCATGAGATACAACCAGCCATGAGATACAACCAACCGTGAGAAACAACCAACCGTGAGATACAACCAGCCATCTGGTACAACCAGCCATGAGATACAACCATGAGATACAACCATCCATGAGATACAACCATCCATGAGATACAACCTGCCGTGAGATAGAACCAGCCATGAGATACAGCCAGCCATGAGATACAACCAGCCATGAGATACAACCAGCAATGAGATACAACCAGCCATGAGATATAAACAACCGTGAGAAACAACCAACCTTGAGAAACAACCAACCATGAGATACAACCAACCGTTGGAAACAACCATCCTTGACATACAACCAGCCGTGACATTCAACCAACCGTGACATACAACCAGCCATGAGATACAACCAACCGTGACATACAACGAGCAATGAGATACAACCAGCCATGAAATACAACCAACCGTGAGAAATAACCAACCGTGAGATACAACCAGCCATCTGGTACAACCAGCCATGAGATACAACCAGCCATGAGATACAACCATCCATGAGATACAACCATCCATGAGATACAACCATCCATGAGATACAACCTACCGTGAGATACAACCAGCCATGAGATACAACCATCCGTGACATACAACCAGCCATGAGATACAACCAGCCATGAGATATAACCAACCGTGAGAAACAACCAACCTTGAGAAACAACCAACCATGAGATACAACCAACCGTGAGAAACAACCATCCATGACATACAACCAGCCGTGACATTCAACCAACCGTGACATAAAACCAGCCATGAGATACAACCAACCGTGACATACATCAAGCCATGAGATACAACCATCCGTGACATACAACCAGCCATGAGATACAACCATCCGTGACATACAACCAGCGATGAGGTACAACCAACCGTGAAATACAACCATCCGTTACATACAACCATCCGTGACATACAACCAGCCATGAGATACAACCAGCCATGAGATACAACCAAACGTGAGAAGCAACCAGCCATGAGATACAACCATCCGTGACATACAACCATCAGTGACATACAACCATCCGTGACATACAACCATCCGTGACATACAACCAGCCATGAAATACAACCAACAGTGAGAAACAACCATCCGTGAGATACAACCAGCCATGAGATACAACCAAGCGTGAGATACATCCAGCCATGAGATACAACCAACCGTGAGATACAACCATCCGTGAGATACATCCAGCCCTGAGATACAACCAACCGTGAGAAACAACCAGCCATGAGATACAACCAGTCATGAGATACAACCAACCATGAGATACAACCAGCCATGAGATACAACCAACAATGAGATACAACCAACCGTGAGAAACAACCAGCCATGAGATACAACCAGCCATGAGATACAACCAACCGTGAGAAACAACCAGCCATGAGATACAACCAGCCATGAGATACAACCAACCGTGAGAAACAACCAGCCATGAGATACAACCAGCCATGAGATACAACCAACAATGAGATACAACTAGCCATGAGATACAACCAGCCATGAGATACAACCAGCCATGAGATACAACCAACCGTGAGAAACAACCAGCCATGAGATACAACCAACAATGAGATACAACTAGCCATGAGATACAACCAGCCATGAGATACAACCAACCGTGAGAAACAACCAACCGTGAGATACAACCAGCCATCTGGTACAACCAGCAATGAGATACAACCAGCCATGAGATACAACCAGCCATGAGATACAACCATCCATGAGATACAACCATACATGAGATACAACCAGCCATGAGATACAACCAGCCATGAGATACAACCATCCGTGACATACAACCAGCCATGAGATACAACCAGCAATGAGATACAACGAGCCATGAGATATAACCAACCGTGAGAAACAACCAACCTTGAGAAACAACCAACCATGATATACAACCAACCGTGAAAAACAACCATCGGTGACAGATAACCAGCCGTGACATACAACCAGCCGTGATATTCAACCAACCGTGACATACAACCAGCCATGAGATACAACCAACCGTGACATACAACCAGCCATGAGATACAACCATCCGTGACATAAAACCAGCCATGAGATACAACCATCCGTGACATACAACCAGCCATGAGGTACAACCAACCGTGAAATACAACCATCCGTGACATACAACCATCCGTGACATACAACCAGCAATGAGATACAACCAGCCATGAGACACAACCAACCGTGAGAAACAACCAGCCATGAGATACAACCATCCGTGACATACAACCATCAGTGACATACAACCATCCGTGACATACAACCATCCGTGACATACAACCAGCCATGAAATACAACCAACCGTGAGAAACAACCATCCGTGAGATACAACCAGCCATGAGATACAACCAACCGTGAGATACAACCAGCCATAAGATACAACCAACCGTGAGATACAACCAGCCATGAGATACAACCAACCGTTAGAAACCACCAGCCATGAGATACAACCAGCCATGAGATACAACCAACCGTGAGATACAACCAGCCATGAGATACAACCAGCCATGAGATACAACCAACCGTGAGAAACAACCAGCCATGAGATACAACCAGCTATGAGATACAACCAACCGTGAGAAACAACCAGCCATGAGATACAACGAGCCATGAGATACAACCAGCCATGAGATACAACCAGCCATGAGATACAACCGTCCGTGACATACAACCATCCGTGACATACCACCAGCCATGAGATACAACCATCCGTGACATACCACCAGCCATGAGATACAACCAGCCATGAAATACAACCAACCGTGAGAAACAACCAACCGTGAGACACAACCAGCCATCTGGTACAACCAGCCATGAGATACAACCAGCCATGAGATACAACCAACAATGAGATACAACCAGCCATGAGATACAACCATCCATGAGATACAACCTGCCGTGAGATACAACCAGCCATGAGATACAACCATCCGTGACATACAACCAGCCATGAGATACAACCAGCCATGAGATACAACCATCCGTGAGATACAACCAGCGATGAGGTACAACCAACCGTGAAATACAACCATCCGTGACATACAACCATCCGTGACATACAACCAGCCATGAGATACAACCAGCCATGAGATACAACCAACAATGAGATACAACTAGCCATGAGATATAACGAACCGTGAGAAACAACCAGCCATGAGATACAACCAGCCATGAGATACAACCAACAATGATATACAACCAGCCATGAGATACAACCAACCGTGAGAAACAACCAGCCATGAGATACAACCAACAATGAGATACAACTAGCCATGAGATACAACCTGCCGTGAGATACAACCAGCCATGAGATACAACCATCCGTGACATACAACCAGCCATGAGATACAACCAGCAATGATATACAACCAGGCATGAGATATAACCAACCGTGAGAAACAACCAACCTTGAGAAACAACCAACCATGAGATACAACCAACCGTGAGAAACAACCAGCCGTGACATTCAACCAGCCGTGACATTCAACCAACCGTGACATACAACCAGCCATGAGATTCAACCAACCGTGACATACAACCAGCCATGAGATACAACCATCCGTGACATACAACCAGCCATGAGATACAACCAGCCATGAAATACAACCAACCGTGAGAAACAACCAACCGTGAGATACAACCAGCTATCTGGTACAACCAGCCATGAGATACAACCAGCCATGAGATACAACCAGCAATGAGATACAACCAGCCATGAGATATAACCAACCGTGAGAAACAACCAACCTTGAGAAATAACCAACCATGAGATACAACCAACCGTGAGAAACAACCATCCTTGACATACAACCAGCCGTGACATTCAACCAACCGTGACATACAACCAGCCATGAGATACAACCAACCGTGACATACCACCAGCCATGAGATATAACCATCCGTGACATACAACCAGCCATGAGATACAACCATCCGTGACATACAACCAGCGATGAGGTACAACCAACCGTGAAATACAACCATCCGTGACATACAACCATCCGTGACATACAACCAGCCATGAGATACAACCAGCCATGAGATACAACCAACCGTGAGAAGCAACCAGCCATGAGATACAACCATCCGTGACATACAACCATCAGTCACATACAACCATCCGTGACATACAACCATCCGTGACATACAACCAGCCATGAAATACAACCAACCGTGAGAAACAACCATCCGTGAGATACAACCAGCCATGAGATACAACCAACCGTGAGATACAACCAGCCATGAGATACAACCAACCGTGAGATACAACCATCCGTGAGATATAACCAGCCCTGAGATACAACCAACCGTGAGAAACAACCAGTTATGAGATACAACCAGCCATGAGATACAACCAACCGTGAGATACAACCAGCCATGAGATACAACCAGCCATGAGATACAACCAACCGTGAGAAACAACCAGCCATGAGATACAACCAGCTATGAGATACAACCAACCGTGAGAAACAACCAGCCATGAGATACAACCAGCAATGAGATACAACCAACCGTGAGAAACAACCAGCCATGAGGTACAACCAGCCATGAGATACAACCAACAATGAGATACAACTAGCCATGAGATAAAACCAGCCATGAGATACAACCAGCCATGAGATACAACCAACCGTGAGAAACAACCAGCCATGAGATACAACCAACAATGAGATACAACTAGCCATGAGATACAACCAGCCATGAGATACAACCAACCGTGAGAAACAACCAGCCATGAGATACAACCAGCCATGAGATACAACCAACAATGAGATACAACCAGCCATGAGATACAACCAACCGTGAGAAACAACCAGCCATGAGATACAACCAACAATGAGATACAACTAGCCATGAGATACAACCAGCCATGAGATACAACCAACCGTGAGAAACAACCAACCGTGAGATACAACCAGCCATCTGGTACAACCAGCCATGAGATACAACCATGAGATACAACCATCCATGAGATACAACCATCCATGAGATACAACCTGCCGTGAGATAGAACCAGCCATGAGATACAACCATCCGTGACATACAACCAGCCATGAGATACAACCAGCAATGAGATACAACCAGCCATGAGATATAAACAACCGTGAGAAACAACCAACCTTGAGAAACAACCAACCATGAGATACAACCAACCGTGAGAAACAACCATCCTTGACATACAACCAGCCGTGACATTCAACCAACCGTGACATACAACCAGCCATGAGATACAACCAACCGTGACATACAACCAGCCATGAGATACAACCATCCGTGACATACAACGAGCAATGAGATACAACCAGCCATGAAATACAACCAACCGTGAGAAATAACCAACCGTGAGATACATCCAGCCATCTGGTACAACCAGCCATGAGATACAACCAGCCATGAGATACAACCAGCCATGAGATACAACCATCCATGAGATACAACCATCCATGAGATACAACCTACCGTGAGATACAACCAGCCATGAGATACAACCATCCGTGACATACAACCAGCCATGAGATACAACCAGCAATGAGATACAACCAGCCATGAGATATAACCAACCGTGAGAAACAACCAACCTTGAGAAAGAACCAACCATGAGATACAACCAACCGTGAGAAACAACCATCCATGACATACAACCAGCCGTGACATTCAACCAACCGTGACATACAACCAGCCATGAGATACAACCATCCGTGACATACAACCAGCGATGAGGTACAACCAACCGTGAAATACAACCATCCGTTACATACAACCATCCGTGACATACAACCAGCCATGAGATACAACCAGCCATGAGATACAACCAACCGTGAGAAGCAACCAGCCATGAGATACAACCATCCGTGACATACAACCATCAGTGACATACAACCATCCGTGACATACAACCATCCGTGACATACAACCAGCCATGAAATACAACCAACAGTGAGAAACAACCATCCGTGAGATACAACCAGCCATGAGATACAACCAACCGTGAGATACATCCAGCCATGAGATACAACCAACCATGAGATACAACCATCCGTGAGATACAACCAGCCCTGAGATACAACCAACCGTGAGAAACAACCAGCCATGAGATACAACCAGTCATGAGATACAACCAACCATGAGATACAACCATCCATGAGAAACAACCAGCCATGAGATACAACCAACCGTGAGAAACAACCAGCCATGAGATACAACCAGCCATGAGATACAACCAACCGTGAGAAACAACCAGCCATGAGATACAACCAGCCATGAGATACAACCAACCGTGAGAAACAACCAGCCATGAGATACAACCAGCCATGAGATACAACCAACAATGAGATACAACCAGCCATGAGATACAACCAACCGTGAGAAACAACCAGCCATGAGATACAACCAACAATGAGATACAACTAGCCATGAGATACAACCAGCCATGAGATACAACCAACCGTGAGAAACAACCAACCGTGAGATACAACCAGCCATCTGGTACAACCAGCCATGAGATACAACCATGAGATACAACCATCCATGAGATACAACCATCCATGAGATACAACCTGCCGTGAGATAGAACCAGCCATGAGATACAACCATCCGTGACATACAACCAGCCATGAGATACAACCAGCAATGAGATACAACCAGCCATGAGATATAAACAACCGTGAGAAACAACCAACCTTGAGAAACAACCAGCCATGAGATACAACCAGCCATGAGATACAACCAACAATGAGATACAACTAGCCATGAGATACAACCAGCCATGAGATACAACCAGCCATGAGATACAACCAACCGTGAGATACAACCAACCGTGAGAAACAACCAGCCATGAGATACAACCAGTCATGAGATACAACCAACCATGAGATACAACCAGCCATGAGAAACAACCAGCCATGAGATACAACCAACCGTGAGAAACAACCAGCCATGAGATACAACCAGCCATGAGATACAACCAACCGTGAGAAACAACCAGCCATGAGATACAACCAGCCATGAGATACAACCAACCGTGAGAAACAACCAGCCATGAGATACAACCAGCCATGAGATACAACCAACAATGAGATACAACCAGCCATGAGATACAACCAACCGTGAGAAACAACCAGCCATGAGAAACAACCAACAATGAGATACAACTAGCCATGAGATACAACCAGCCATGAGATACAACCAACCGTGAGAAACAACCAACCGTGAGATACAACCAGCCATCTGGTACAACCAGCCATGAGATACAACCATGAGATACAACCATCCATGAGATACAACCATCCATGAGATACAACCTGCCGTGAGATAGAACCAGCCATGAGATACAACCATCCGTGACATACAACCAGCCATGAGATACAACCAGCAATGAGATACAACCAGCCATGAGATATAAACAACCGTGAGAAACAACCAACCTTGAGAAACAACCAGCCATGAGATACAACCAGCCATGAGATACAACCAACAATGAGATACAACTAGCCATGAGATACAACCAGCCATGAGATACAACCAGCCATGAGATACAACCAACCGTGAGAAACAACCAGCCGTGAGATACAACCAACAATGAGATACAACTAGCCATGAGATAGAACCAGCCATGAGATACAACCAACCGTGAGAAACAACCAACCATGAGATACAACCAGCCATGAGATACAACCAACAATGAGATACAACCAGCCATGAGATGCAACCAACCGTGAGAAACAACCAGCCATGAGATAGAACCAACAATGAGATATAAACAGCCATGAGATACAACCAGCCATGAGATACAACGAGCCATGAGATACAACCATCCTTGACATACAACCAACCGTGAGATACAACCATCCGTGACATACAACCAACAATGAGATACAACCAGCTATGAGATACAACCATCCGTGAGAAACAACCAACCATGAGATACAACCAGACATGAGATACAACCAACCGTGAGATACAACCAGCCATGAGATGCAACCAGCCATGAGATACAACCAACCGTGAGAAACAACCAGCCATGAGATACAACCAACCGTGACATACAACCAGCGATGAAATACAACCAGCCATGAGATACAACCAGCCATGAGATACAACGAGCCAAGAGATACAACCAGCCGTGAGAAACAACCAACCATGAGATACAACCAGCCAAGAGATACAACCAACCGTGAGATACAACCAGCCATGAGAAACAACCAGCCATGAGATACAACCAACCGTGAGAAACAACCAGCCATGAGATACAACCAACCGTGACATACAACCAGCCATGAGATACAACCAGCCATGAGATACAACCAGCCATGAGATACAACCAGCCATGAGATACAACCAGCCATGAGATACAACCAGCCGTGAGAAACAACCAGCCATGAGATACAACCAGCCATGAGATACAACCAGCCATGAGATACAACCAGCCATGAGATACAACCAGCCATTAGATACAACCAACCGTGAGAAACAACCAGCCATGAGATACAACCAACCGTGACATACAACCAGCCATGAGATACAACCAGACATGAGATACAACCAGCCATGAGATACAACCAGCCATGAGATACAACCAGCCATGAGATACAACCAGCCGTGAGAAACAACCAGCCATGAGATACAACCAGCCATGAGATACAACCAGCCATGAGATACAACCAGCCATGAGATACAACCGTCCGTGACATACAACCAACAATGAGATACAACCAGCCATGAGATACAACCAACCGTGAGAAAGAACCAGCCATGAGATACAACCAGCCATGAGATACAACCAACCGTGAGATACAACCAGCCATGAGATACAACCAGCCATGAGATACAACCAACCGTGAGAAACAACCAGCCATGAGATACAACCAACCGTGACATACAACCAACCGTGAGATACAACCAGCCATGAGATACAACCAGCCATGAGATACAACCAACCGTGACATACAACCAATCGTGAGAAACAACCAACCGTGAGATACAACCAGCCATGAGATACAACCAGCCATGAGATACAACCAACCGTGAGAAACAGCCCTCCGTGACATACAACCAGCCATGAGATACAACCAACCGTGAGAAACAACCTTCCGTGACATACAACCAACCGTGAGATACAACCAACCATGAGATACAACCATCCGTGACATACAAAAAACCGTGAGAAACAACCAACGGTGACATACAACCATCCGTGAGATACAACCATCCCTGACATACAACCAGCCGTGACATACAACCAGCCGTGAAATACAACATCCGTGACATACAACCATCCGTGACATACAACCAGCCGTGACATACAACCAGCCGTGACATACAACCAAGAGTGAGATACAACCAGCGATGAGATACAACCAACCGTGCGATACAACCAGCATGAGATACAACCAGCCATGAGATACAACCAACCGTGACATACAACCAACAATGAGATACAACCAGCCATGAGCTACAACCAACCGTGAGAAACAACCAGCCGTGAGATACAACCAACCGTGACATACAACCAGCCATGAGATACAATCAAGCGTGAGAAACAACCAACAATGAGATACAACCAGCCATGAGCTACAACCAAAAGTGAGAAACAACCAACCGTGAGATACAACCAGCCATGAGCTACAACCAACCGTGAGAAACAACCAACCGTGAGAAACAACCAACCGTGAGATACAACCAACCGTGAGATACAACCATCCGTGACATACAACCATCCGTGAGAAACAACCAACCGTGAGATACAACCAGCCATGAGCTACAACCAACCATGAGATACAACCATCCGTGACATACAACCATCCGTGAGATACAACCAACCGTGACATACCACCAGCCATGAGATACAACCAGCCATGAGATACAACCAACCGTGACATACAACCATCCGTGACATACAACCAGCCATGAGATACAACCAGCCATGAAATACAACCAACCGTGAGAACCAACCAGCCGTGAGATACAACCAGCCATGGGGTACAACCAGCCATGAGATACAACCAGCCATGAGATACAACCAGCCATGAGATACAACCATCCATGAGATACAACCATCCATGAGATACAACCAGCCGTGAGATACAACCAGCCATGAGATACAACCATCCGTGACATACAACCAGCCATGAGATACAACCAGCAATGAGATACAACCAGCCATGAGATATAACCAACCGTGAGAAACAACCATCCGTGACATATAACCAGCCGTGACATGCAACCAGACGTGACATACAACCATCCGTGACATACAACCATCAGTGACATACAACCATCCGTGACATACAACCAACAGTGAGAAGCAACCAGCCATGAGATACAACCATCCGTGACATACAACCATCAGTGACATACAACCATCCGTGACATACAACCATCCGTGACATACAACCAGCCATGAAATACAACCAACCGTGAGAAACAACCAACCGTGAGAAACAACAAGCCATGAGATACAACCAGCCATGAGATACAACCAGCCATGAGATACAACCAACCGTGAGATACAACCAGCCATGAGATACAACCAGCCATGAGATACAACCAACCATGAGAAACAACCAGCCATGAGATACAACCAGCTATGAGATATAACCAGCCATGAGATGCAACCAGCCATGAGATACAACCAGCCGTGAGATACAACCAACCATGAGAAACAACCAGCCATGAGATACAACCAGCCATGAGATACAACCGTCCGTGAGATACAACCAGCTATGAGATACAACCAACAATGAGATACAACCAGCCATGAGATACAACCAGGCATGAGATACAACCAACCGTGAGAAACAACCAGCCGTGAGATACAACTAACCGTGAGATACAACCAGCCATGAGATAGAACCAACCATGAGATGCAACCAGCCATGAGATACAACCAGCCATGAGATACAACCAGCAATGAGATACAACCAGCCGTGAGAAACAACCAACCATGAGATACAACCAGCTATGAGATACAACCAACCGTTAGAAACAACCATCCGTGACATACAACCAGCCATGACATACAACCAGCCGTGACATACAACCATCCGTGACATCCAACCATCCGTGACATACAACCAGCCATGAGATACAACCAACCGTGAGAAACAACCAGCCATGAGATACAACCATCCGTGACATACAACCAGCCATGAGGTACAACCAACCGTGAGATACAACCATCCGTGACATACAACCATCCGTGACATACAACCATCCGTGACATACAACCATCCGTGACATACAACCAGCCATGAGGTACAACCAACCGTGAGAAACAACCAGCCTTGAAATACAACCATCCATGACATACAACCATCCGTGAGATACAACCATCCGTGACATACAACCAGCCATGAAATACAACCAACCGTGAGAAACAACCAACCGTGAGAAACAACCAACAATGAGATACAACCAACCGTGAGATACAACCATCCGTGACATACAACCAGCAATGAAATACAACCAACCGTGAGAAACAACCAACCGTGAGAAACAACCAACAATGAGATACAACCAACCGTGAGATACAACCAACAATGAGATACAACCAGTCATGAGATACAACCATCCTGACATACAACCAGCCATGAGATACAACCAACCGTGAGAAACAACCAACCGTGAGAAACAACCAACAATGAGATACAACCAGCCGTGAGATCCAACCAACCGTCAGATACAACCAGCCATGAGATACAACCAACCATGAGATACAACCAACCGTGAGATACAACCAGCTATGAGATACAACCAACCGTGAGAAACAACCAGCCATGAGATGCAACCAGCCATGAGATACAACCAACCGTGAGAAACAACCACCCGTGAGAAACAACCAGCCGTGAGATACAACCAGCCATGAGATACAACCAGCCTTGAAATACAACCAACAATGAGGTACAACCAACCGTAGGATACACCCAGCCGTGAGATACAACCAACCGTGAGATACAACCAACAATGAGATACAACCAACCGTGAGAAACAACCAGCCGTGAGATACAACCAGCCATGAAAAACAACCAGCCGTGAGATACACGCAAAAATGAGATACAACCAACCGTGAGATACAATCAACCGTGAGAAACAACCAACAATGAGATACAACCAACCGTGACATACAACCAGCCATGAGATACAACCAGCCATGAGATACAACCAGCCGTGAGAAACAACCAGCCATGAGATACAACCAGCCATGAGATACAACCAGACATGAGATACAACCAGCCATTAGATACAACCAACCGTGAGAAACAACCAGCCATGAGATACAACCAAAAGTGACATAGAACCAGCCATGAGATACAACCAGCCATGAGATACAACCAGCCATGAGATACAACCAGCCATGAGATACAACCAGCCGTGAGAAACAACCAGCCATGAGATACAACCAGCCATGAGATACAAACAGCCATGAGATACAACCAGCCATGAGATACAACCGTCCGTGACATACAACCAACAATGAGATACAACCAGCCATGAGATACAACCAACCGTGAGAAACAACCAGCCATGAGATATAACCAGCCATGAGATACAACCAACCATGAGATACAACCAGCCATGAGATACAACCAGCCATGAGATACAACCAACCGTGAGAAACAACCAGCCATGAGATACAACCAACCGTGACATACAACCAACCGTGAGATACAACCAGCCATGAGATACAACCAGCCATGAGATACAACCAACCGTGACATACAACCATCCGTGACATACAACCAGCCATGAGATACAACCAACCGTGAGAAACAACCCTCCGTGACATACAACACCAACCGTGAGATACAACCAACCATGAGATACAACCATCCGTGACATACAAATAACCGTGAGAAACAACCAACGGTGACATACAACCATCCGTGACATACAACCATCCCTGACATACAACCAGCCGTGACATACAACCAGCCGTGAAATACAACATCCGTGACATACAACCATCCGTGACATACAACCAGCCGTGACATACAACCAGCCGTGACATACAACCAACAGTGAGATACAACCAGCCATGAGATACAACCAACCGTGCGATACAAACAGCAATGAGATACAACCAGCCATGAGATACAACCAACCGTGACATACAACCAACAATGAGATACAACCAGCCATGAGCTACAACCAACCGTGAGAAACAACCAACCGTGAGATACAACCAACCGTGACATACAACCAACAGTGAGATACAACCAGCCATGAGATACAACCAACCGTGCGATACAAACAGCAATGAGATACAACCAGCCATGAGATACAACCAACCGTGACATACAACCAACAATGAGATACAACCAGCCATGAGCTACAACCAACCGTGAGAAACAACCAACCGTGAGATACAACCAACCGTGACATACAACCAGCCATGAGATACAACCAAGCGTGACATACAACCAACAATGAGATAAAACCAGCCATGAGATACAACCAACCGTGAGATACAACCAACTGTGAGATACAACCATCCGTGACATACAACCATCCGTGAGATACAACCAACCGTGAGATACAACCAGCCATGAGCTACAACCAACCATGAGATACAACCATCCGTGACATACAACCATCCGTGAGATACAACCAACCGTGACATACCACCAGTCATGAGATACAACCAGCCATGAGCTTCAACCAACCGTGACATACAACCATCCGTGACATACAACCAGCCATGAGATACAACCAGCCATGAAATACAACCAACCGTGAGAACCAACCAGCCGTGAGATACAACCAGCCATGGGGTACAACCAGCCATGAGATACAACCAGCCATGAGATAGAACCAGCCATGAGATACAACCAGCCATGAGATACAACCATCCATGAGATACAACCAGCCGTGAGATACAACCAGCCATGGGATACAACCATCCGTGACATACAACCAGCCATGAGATACAACCAGCAATGAGATACAACCAGCCATGAGATATAACCAACCGTGAGAAACAACCATCCGTGACATATAACCAGCCATGACATGGAACCAGACGTGACATACAACCAACCGTGACATACAACCAGCCATGAGATACAACCAACCGTGAGAAACAACCAGTCATGAGATACAACCATCCGTGATATACGACCAGCGATGAGGTACAACCAACCGTGAAATACAACCATCCGTGACATACAACCATCCGTGACATACAACCAACCGTGAGAAGCAACCAGCCATGAGATACAACCATCCGTGACATACAACCATCAGTGACATACAACCATCGGTGACATACAACCATCCGTGACATACAACCAGCCATGAAATACAACCAACCGTGAGAAACAACCAACCGTGAGAAACAACCAGCCATGAGATACAACCAGCCATGAGATACCACCAACAATGAGATACAACCAACCGTGAGATACAACCACCCGTGAGAAACAACCAGCCATGAGATACAACCAGCCATGAGATACAACCAGCCATGAGATACAACCAACAATGAGGTACAACCAACCGTGAGATACAACCAGCCATGAGATACAACCAACCGTGAGATACAACCAACCGTGAGATAGAACCAACCGTGAGATACAACCATCCGTGAGATACAACCAGCCATGAGATACAACCAACCGTGAGAAACAACCAGCCATGAGATAGAACCAGCCATGAGATACAACCAACCGTGACATACAACCAGCCATGAGATACAACCAGCCATGAGATACAACCAGCCGTGAGATACAACCAACCATGAGAAACAACCAGCCATGAGATACAACCAGCCATGAGATACAACCGTCCGTGAGATACAACCAGCTATGAGATACAACCAACAATGAGATACAACCAGCCATGAGATACAACCAGCCATGAGATACAACCAACCGTGAGAAACAACCAGCCGTGAGATACAACCAACCGTGAGATACAACCAGCCATGAGATACAACCAACCATGAGATACAACCAGCCATGAGATACAACCAGCCATGAGATACAACCAGCCATGAGATACAACCAGCCGTGAGAAACAACCAACCATGAGATACAACCAGCTATGAGATACAACCAACCGTTAGAAACAACCATCCGTGACATACAACCAGCCGTGACATACAACCAGCCGTGACTTACAACCATCCGTGATATCCAACCATCCGTGACATACAACCAGCCATGAGATACAACCAACCGTGACATACAACCAGCCATGAGGTACAACCAACCGTGAGATACAACCATCCGTGACATACAACCATCCGTGACATACAACCATCCGTGACATACAACCAGCCATGAGATATAACCAGCCATGAGATACAACCAACCGTGAGAAACAACCAGCCATGAAATACAACCATCCGTGACATACAACCATCCGTGACATACAACCATCCGTGACATACAACCAGCCATGAAATACAACCAACCGTGAGAAACAACCAACCGTGAGAAACAACCAACAATGAGATACAACCAACCGTGAGATACAACCAACAATGAGATACAACTAAACGTGAGATACAACAATCCGTGACATACAACCATCCGTAACATACAACCATCCGTGACATACAACCATCAGTGACATACAACCAGCCATGAAATACAACCAACCGTGAGAAACAACCAACCGTGAGAAACAACCAACAATAAGATACAACCAACCGTGAGATACAACCAACAATGAGATACAACCAGCCATAAGATACAACCAGCCATGAGATACAACCAACCGTGAGAAACAACCAGCCATGAGATACAACCAGCCGTGAGATACAACCAACCGTGAGAAACAATCAACAGTGAGATACAACCAGCCATGAGATACAACCAGCCATGAGATACAAACAACCGTGAGAAACAACCAGCCATGAGATACAACCAATAATGAGATACAACCAGCCATGAGATACAACCAGCCGTGACATACTACCAACCGTGAGAAGCAACCAGCCATGAGATACAACCAGCCATGAGATACAACCAACCGTGAGAAACAACCAACCATGAGATACAACCAACAATGAGATATAACCAGCCATGAGATACAACCAGCCATGAGATACAACCAACCGTGAGAAACAACCAGTCATGAGATACAACCAGCCATGAGGTACAACCAACCGTGAGATACAACCAGCCATGAGATACAACCAGCCATGAGATACAACCAACCGTGAGAAACAACCAGCCATGAGATACAACCAGCCATGAGATACAACCAACAATGAGATACAACCAGCCATGAGATACAACCAGCCATGAGATACAACCAGCCATGAGATACAACCATCCGTGACATACAACCAACCGTGAGATACAACCATCCGTGACATACAACCAACAATGAGATACAACCAGCCATGAGATACAACCAACCGTGAGAAACAACCAACCATGCGATACAACCAGCCATGAGATACAACCAACCGTGAGATACAACCAACAATGAGATACAACCAGCAATGAGATACAACCAACCGTGAGATACAACCAGCCATGAGATACAACAAACCGTGATATACAACCAGCCATGAGATACAACCAGCCATGAGATACAACCAACAATGAGATACAACCAGCCATGAGATACAACCAGCCATGAGATACAACAAGCCATGACATACAACGAGCCATGAGATACAACCAGCCATGAGATACAACCAGCCATGAGATACAACCAGCCATGAGATACAACCAGCCATGAGATACAACCAGCCATGAGATACAACCAGCCATGAGAAACAACCAGCCATGAGATACAAGCAGCCGTGAGATACAACCAACCATGAGATACAACCAGCCATGAGATACAACCAGCCATGAGATACAACCAGCCATGAGATACAACCGTCCGTGAGAAACAACCAACAATGAGATACAAGCAGCCGTGAGATACAACCAACCGTGAGAAACAACCAGCCATGAGATAGAACCAGCCATGAGATACACCCAACCGTGAGAAACAACAAGCCATGAGATACAACCAACAATGAGATACAACCAGCTATGAGATACAACCAGCTATGAGATACAACCAGCCATGAGATACAACCAACCGTGACATACAACCAGCCATGAGATACAACCAGCTATGAGAAACAACCAGCCATGAGATACAACCAACCGTGACATACAACCAGCCATGAGATACAACCAGCCATGAGATACAACCAACCATGAGATACAACCAGCCATGAGATACAACCAGCAATGAGAAACAACCAGCCGTGAGATACAACCAACCGTGAGATACAACCAGCCATGAGATACAACCAACCATGAGATACAACCAGCCATGAGATACAACCAGCCATGAGATACAACCAGCCATGAGATACAACCAGTCGTGAGAAACAACCAACCATGAGATACAACCAGCTATGAGATACAACCAACCGTTAGAAACAACCATCCGTGACATAGAACCAGCCGTGACATACAACCAGCCGTGACTTACAACCATCCGTGACATCCAACCATCCGTGACATACAACCAGCTATGAGATACAACCAACCGTGACATACAACCAGCCATGAGGTACAACCAACCGTGAGATACAACCATCCGTGACAAACAACCATCCGTGACATACAACCATCCGTGACATACAACCAGCCATGAGATATAACCAGCCATGAGATACAACCAACCGTGAGAAACAACCAGCCATGAAATACAACCATCCGTGACATACAACCATCCGTGACATACAACCATCCGTGACATACAAGCAGCCATGAAATACAACCAACCGTGAGAAACAACCAACCGTGAGAAACAACCAACAATGAGATACAACCAACCGTGAGATACAACCAACAATGAGATACAACTAAACGTGAGATACAACAATCCGTGACATACAACCATGCGTAACATACAACCATCCGTGACATACAACCATCCGTGACATACAACCAGCCATGAAATACAACCAACCGTGAGAAACAACCAACCGTGAGAAACAACCAACAATGAGATACAACCAACCGTGATATACAACCAACAATGAGATACAACCAGCCATAAAATACAACCAGCTATGAGATACAACCAACCGTGAGAAACAACCAGCCATGAGATACAACCAGCCGTGAGATACAAGCAACCGTGAGAAACAATCAACAGTGAGAAACAACCAGCCATGTGATACAACCAGCCATGAGATACAACCAACCGTGAGAAACAACCAGCCATGAGATACAACCAACAATGAGATACAACCAGCCATGAGATACAACCAGCTGTGACATACTACCAACCGTGAGAAGCAACCAGCCATGAGATACAACCAGCCATGAGATACAACCAACCGTGAGAAACAACCAGCCATGAGATACAACCAACAATGAGATACAACCAGCCATGAGATACAACCAGCCATGAGATACAACCAACCGTGAGAAACAACCAGCCATGAGATACACCCAGCCATGAGATACAACCAACCGTGAGATACAACCAGCCATGAGATACAACCAGCCATGAGATACAACCAACCGTGAGAAACAACCAGCCATGAGATACAACCAGCCATGAGATACAACCAATAATGAGATACAACCAGCCATGAGATACAACCAGCCATGAGATACAACCAGCCATGAGATACAACCGTCCGTGAGAAACAACCAACAATGAGATACAAGCAGCCGTGAGATACAACCAACCGTGAGAAACAACCAGCCATGAGATACAACCAGCCATGAGATACATCCAACCGTGAGAAACAACCAGCCATGAGATACAACCAGCCATGAGATGCAACCAGCCATGAGATACAACCAACAATGAGATAGAACCAGCTATGAGATACAACCAGCTATGAGATACAACCAGCCATGAGATACAACCAACCGTGACATACAACCAGCCATGAGATACAACCAGCTATGAGAAACAACCAGCCATGAGATACAACCAACCGTGACATACAACCAGCCATGAGATACAACCAGCCATGAGATACAACCAACCATGAGATACAACCAGCCATGAGATACAACCAGCTATGAGAAACAACCAGCCATGAGATACAACCAACCGTGACATACAACCAGCCATGAGATACAACCAGCCATGAGATACAACCAGCTATGAGATACAACCAGCCATGAGATACAACCAACAATGAGATACAACCAGCTATGAGATACAACCAGCTATGAGATACAACCAGCCATGAGATAGAACAAACCGTGACATACAACCAGCCATGAGATACAACCAGCTATGAGAAACAACCAGCCATGAGATACAACCAACCGTGACATACAACCAGCCATGAGATACAACCAGCCATGAGATACAACCAACCATGAGATACAACCAGCCATGAGATACAACCAGCTATGAGGAACAACCAGCCATGAGATACAACCAACCGTGACATACAACCAGCAATGAGATACAACCAGCCATGAGATAGAACCAGCTATGAGATACAACCAGCCATGAGATACAACCAACCATGAGAAACAACCAGCCATGAGATACAAACAACCGTGACATACAACCAGCCATGAGATACAACCAGCCATGAGATACAACCAGCCATGAGATACAACCAGCCATGAGATACAACCAGCCATGAGATACAAGCAGTCGTGAGAAACAACCAGCCATGAGATACAAACCAACCGTGACATACAACCAGCCATGAGATACAACCAGCCGTGAGATACAACCAACCGTGACATACAACCAACCGTGAGAAACAACCAGCCATGAGATACAACCAACCGTGACATACAACCAACCGTGAGATACAACATGCCATGAGATACAACCAGCCATGAGATACAACCAACCGTGAGAAACAACCCTCCGTGACATACAACCAGCCATGAGATACAACCAACCGTGAGAAACAACCCTCCGTGACATACAACACCAACCGTGAGATACAACCAACCATGAGATACAACTATCCGTGACATACAACCATCCGTGACATACAACCAGCCGTGACATACAACCAGCCGTGACATACAACCAGCCGTGACATACAACCAGCCGTGAAATACAACATCCGTGACATACAACCATCCGTGACATACAACCAGCCGTGACATACAACCAGCCGTGACATACAACCAACAGTGAGATACAACCAGCCATGAGATACAACCAACCGTGCGATAGAACCAGCATGAGATACAACCAGCCATGAGATACAACCAACCGTGACATACAACCAACAATGAGATACAACCAGCCATGAGCTACAACCAACCGTGAGAAACAACCAACCGTGAGATACAACCAACCGTGACATACAACCAGCCATGAGATACAACCAAGCGTGACATACAACCAACAATGAGATACAACCAGCCATGAGCTACAACCAACCGTGAGAAACAACCAACCGTGAGATACAACCAACCGTGAGATACAACCAACCGTGAGATACAACCATCCGTGACATACAACCATCCGTGAGATACAACCAACCGTGAGATACAACCAGCCATGAGCTACAACCAACCATGAGATACAACCATCCGTGACATACAACCATCCGTGAGATACAACCAACCGTGACATACCACCAGTCATGAGATACAACCAGCCATGAGCTACAACCAACCGTGACATACAACCATCCGTGACATACAACCAGCCATGAGATACAACCAGCCATGAAATACAACCAACCGTGAGAACCAACCAGCCATGAGATACAACCAGCCATGGGGTACAACCAGCCATGAGATACAACCAGCCATGAGATACAACCAGCCATGAGATACAACCATCCATGAGATACAACCATCCATGAGATACAACCAGCCGTGAGATACAACCAGCCATGGGATACAACCATCCGTGACATACAACCAGCCATGAGATACAACCAGCAATGAGATACAACCAGCCATGAGATATAACCAACCGTGAGAAACAACCATCCGTGACATATAACCAGCCATGACATGCAACCAGACGTGACATACAACCAACCGTGACATACAACCAGCCATGAGATACAACCAACCGTGAGAAACAACCAACCATGAGATACAAATCATCCGTGACATACAACCAGCGATGAGGTACAACCAACCGTGAAATACAACCATCCGTGACATACAACCATCCGTGACATACAACCAACCGTGAGAAGCAACCAGCCATGAGATACAACCATCCGTGACATACAACCATCAGTGACATACAACCATCGGTGACATACAACCATCCGTGACATACAACCAGCCATGAAATACAACCAACCGTGAGAAACAACCAACCGTGAGAAACAACCAGCCATGAGATACAACCAGCCATGAGATACAACCAACCGTGAGATACAACCATCCGTGAGATACAACCAGCCATGAGATACAACCAACCGTGAGAAACAACCAGCCATGAGAAAGAACCAGCCATGAGATACAACCAACCGTGACACACAACCAGCCATGAGATACAACCAGCCATGAGATACAACCAGCCATGAGATACAACCAGCCATGAGATACAACCGTCCGTGAGATACAACCAGCTATGAGATACAACCAACAATGAGATACAACCAGCCATGAGATACAACCAGCCATGAGATACAACCAACCGTGAGAAACAACCAGCCGTGAGATACAACCAGCCATGAGATACAACCAACCATGAGATACAACCAGCCATGAGATACAACCAGCCATGAGATACAACCAGCCATGAGATACAACCAGCAATGAGATACAACCAGCCGTGAGAAACAACCAACCATGAGATACAATCAGCTATGAGATACAACCAACCGTTAGAAACAACCATCCGTGACATAAAACCAGCCGTGACATACAACCAGCCGTGATATACAACCGTCCGTGACATCCAACCATCCGTGACATACAACCAGCCATGAGATACAACCAACCGTGAGAAACAACCAGCCATGAGATACAACCATCCGTGACATACAACCAGCCATGAGGTACAACCAACCGTGAGATACAACCATCCGTGACATACAACCATCCGTGACATACAACCATCCGTGACATACAACCAGCCATGAGATATAACCAGCCATGAGATACAACCAACCGTGAGAAACAACCAGCCATGAAATACAACCATCCGTGACATACAACCATCCGTGACATACAACCATCCGTGACATACAACCAGCCATGAAATACAACCAACCGTGAGAAACAACCAACCGTGAGAAACAACCAACAATGAGATACAACCAACAATGAGATACAACCAACAATGAGATACAACCGACCGTGAGATACAACAATCCGTGACATACAACCATCCGTAACATACAACCATCCGTGACATACAACCATCCGTGACATACAACCAGCCATGAAATACAACCAACCGTGAGAAACAACCAACAATGAGATACAACCAACCGTGAGATACAACCAACAATGAGATACAACCAGCCATAAGATACAACCAGCCATGAGATACAACCAGCCGTGACATACAACCAACCGTGAGAAGGAACCAGCCATGAGATACAACCAGCCATGAGATACAACCAACAGTGAGAAACAACCAGCCATGAGATACAACCAACAATGAGATACAACCAGCCATGAGATACAACCAGCCATGAGATACAACCAACCGTGAGAAACAACCAGCCATGAGATACAACCAGCCATGAGATACAACTAACCGTGAGATACAACCAGCCATGAGATACAACCAGCCATGAGATACAACCAACCGTGAGAAACAACCAGCCATGAGATACAACCAGCCATGAGATACAACCAACAATGAGATACAACCAGCCATGAGATACAACCAGCCATGAGATACAACCAGCCATGAGATACAACCATCCGTGACATACAACCAACCG
This sequence comes from Haliotis rufescens, assembly GCF_023055435.1. Taxonomy (NCBI): domain Eukaryota; kingdom Metazoa; phylum Mollusca; class Gastropoda; order Lepetellida; family Haliotidae; genus Haliotis; species Haliotis rufescens. Next base: position 2,710,016 of record NW_025964346.1, read on the forward strand.
TGAGATACAACCATCCGCGACATACAACCAACAATGAGATACAACCAGCCATGAGATACAACCAACCGTGAGAAACAACCAACCATGAGATACAACCAGCCATGAGATACAACCAACCGTGAGATACAACCAACAATGAGATACAACCAGCCATGAGATACAACCAACCGTGAGATACAACCAGCCATGAGATACAACAAACCGTGATACACAACCAGCCATGAGATACAACCAGCCATGAGATACAACCAGCCATGAGATACAACCAGCAATGAGATACAACCAGCCGTGAGAAACAACCAACCATGAGATACAATCAGCTATGAGATACAACCAACCGTTAGAAACAACCATCCGTGACATAAAACCAGCCGTGACATACAACCAGCCGTGATATACAACCGTCCGTGACATCCAACCATCCGTGACATACAACCAGCCATGAGATACAACCAACCGTGAGAAACAACCAGCCATGAGATACAACCATCCGTGACATACAACCAGCCATGAGGTACAACCAACCGTGAGATACAACCATCCGTGACATACAACCATCCGTGACATACAACCATCCGTGACATACAACCAGCCATGAGATATAACCAGCCATGAGATACAACCAACCGTGAGAAACAACCAGCCATGAAATACAACCATCCGTGACATACAACCATCCGTGACATACAACCATCCGTGACATACAACCAGCCATGAAATACAACCAACCGTGAGAAACAACCAACCGTGAGAAACAACCAACAATGAGATACAACCAACAATGAGATACAACGAACAATGAGATACAACCGACCGTGAGATACAACAATCCGTGACATACAACCATCCGTAACATACAACCATCCGTGACATACAACCATCCGTGACATACAACCAGCCATGAAATACAACCAACCGTGAGAAACAACCAACAATGAGATACAACCAACCGTGAGATACAACCAACAATGAGATACAACCAGCCATAAGATACAACCAGCCATGAGATACAACCAGCCGTGACATACAACCAACCGTGAGAAGGAACCAGCCATGAGATACAACCAGCCATGAGATACAACCAACAGTGAGAAACAACCAGCCATGAGATACAACCAACAATGAGATACAACCAGCCATGAGATACAACCAGCCATGAGATACAACCAACCGTGAGAAACAACCAGCCATGAGATACAACCAGCCATGAGATACAACTAACCGTGAGATACAACCAGCCATGAGATACAACCAGCCATGAGATACAACCAACCGTGAGAAACAACCAGCCATGAGATACAACCAGCCATGAGATACAACCAACAATGAGATACAACCAGCCATGAGATACAACCAGCCATGAGATACAACCAGCCATGAGATACAACCATCCGTGACATACAACCAACCGTGAGATACAACCATCCGCGACATACAACCAACAATGAGATACAACCAGCCATGAGATACAACCAACCGTGAGAAACAACCAACCATGAGATACAACCAGCCATGAGATACAACCAACCGTGAGATACAACCAACAATGAGATACAACCAGCCATGAGATACAACCAACCGTGAGATACAACCAGCCATGAGATACAACAAACCGTGATACACAACCAGCCATGAGATACAACCAGCCATGAGATACAACCAACAATGAGATACAACCAGCCATGAGATACAACCAGCCATGAGATACAACAAGCCATGACATACAACCAGCCATGAGATACAACCAGCCATGAGATACAACCAGCCATGAGATACAACCAGCCATGAGATACAACCAGCCATGAGATACAACCAACAATGAGATACAACCAGCCATGAGATACAACCAGCCATGAGATACAACAAGCCATGACATACAACCAGCCATGAGATACAACCAGCCATGAGATACAACCAGCCATGAGATACAACCAGCCATGAGATACAACCAGCCATGAGATACAACCAGCCATGAGATACAACCAGCCGTGAGAAACAACCAGCAATGAGATACAACCAGCCATGAGATACAACCAACCATGAGATACAACCAGCCATGAGATACAACCAGCCATGAGATACAACCAGCCATGAGATACAACCGTCCGTGAGAAACAACCAACAATGAGATACAACCAGCCATGAGATACATCCAACCGTGAGAAACAACCAGCCATGAGATACAACCAGCCATGAGATACATCCAACCGTGAGAAACAAGCAACAATGAGATACAACCAGCTATGAGATACATCCAGCTATGAGATACAACCAGCCATGAGATACAACCAACCGTGACATACAACCAGCCATGAGATACAACTAGCTATGAGAAACAACCAGCCATGAGATACAACCAACCGTGACATACAACCAGCCATGAGATACAACCAGCCATGAGATACAACCAACCATGAGATACAACCAGCCATGAGATACAACCAGCTATGAGAAACAACCAGCCATGAGATACAACCAACCGTGAGATAGAACCAGCCATGAGATACAACCAGCCATGAGATACAACCAGCTATGAGATACAACCAGCCATGAGAGACAACCAACAATGAGATACAACCAGCTATGAGATACAACCAGCTATGAGATACAACCAGCCATGAGATAGAACCAACCGTGACATACAACCAGCCATGAGATACAACCAGCTATGAGAAACAACCAGCCATGAGATACAACCAACCGTGACATACAACCAGCCATGAGATACAACCAGCCATGAGATACAACCAACCATGAGATACAACCAGCCATGAGATACAACCAGCTATGAGAAACAACCAGCCATGAGATACAACCAACCGTGACATACAACCAGCCATGAGATACAACCAGCTATGAGATACAACCAGCCATGAGATACAACCAACCATGAGAAACAACCAGCCATGAGATACAACCAACCGTGACATACAACCAGCCATGAGATACAACCAGCCATGAGATACAACCAGCCATGAGATACAACCAGCCATGAGATACAACCAGCCGTGAGAAACAACCAGCCATGAGATACAACCAACCGTGACATACAACCAGCCATGAGATACAACCAGCCATGAGATACAACCGTCCGTGACATACAACCAACAATGAGATACAACCAGCCGTGAGATACAACCAACCGTTAGAAACAACCAGCCATGAGATACAACCAGCCATGATATACAACCAGCCATGAGATACAACCATTCATGAGATACAACTAGCCGTGAGATACAACCAGCCATGAGATACAACCATCCGTGACATACAACCAGCCATGAGATACAACCAGCAATGAGATACAATCAACCATGAGATACAACCAGCCATGAGATACAACCAACCATGAGATACAACCAGCCATGAGATACAACCAACCGTGAGAAACAACCATCCGTGACATACAACCAGCCGTGACATACATCCAGCCGTGACATACAACCATCCGTGACATCCAACCATCCGTGACATACAACCAGCCATGAGATACAACCAACCGTGAGAAACAACCAGCCATGAGATACAACCATACGTGACATACAACCAGCCGTGACATACAACCAACCGTGAGAAACAACCAGCCATGAAATACAACCATCCGTGACATACAACCATCCGTGACATACAACCATCCGTGATATACAACCAGCCATGAAATACAACCAACCGTGAGAAACAACCAACCGTGAGAAACAACCAACAATGAGATACAACCAACCGTGAGATACAACCAACAATGAGATACAACCAGCCATGAGATACAACCAGCCATGAGATACAACCAGCCATGAGGTACAACCGTCCGGGACATACAACCAACAATGAGATACAACCAGCCGTGAGATACAACCAACCGTTAGAAACAACCAGCCATGAGATACAACCAGCCATGAGATACAACCAACCGTGAGAAACAACCAGCCATGAGATACAACCAACCGTGACATACAACCAGCCATGAGATACAACCAGCCATGAGATACAACCAGCCATGATATACAACCAGCCATGAGATACAACCATTCATGAGATACAACCAGCCGTGAGATACAACCAGCCATGAGATACAACCATCCGTGACATACAACCAGCCATGAGATACAACCAGCAATGAGATACAATAAACCATGAGATACAACCAGCCATGAGATACAACCAACCATGAGATACAACCAGCCATGAGATACAACCAACCGTGAGAAACAACCATCCGTGACATACAACCAGCCGTGACATACAACCAGCCGTGACATACAACCACCCGTGACATCCAACCATCCGTGACATACAACCAGCCATGAGATACAACCAACCGTGAGAAAGAACCAGCCATGAGATACAACCATACGTGACATACAACCATCCGTGACATACAACCATCCGTGACATACAACCAGACATGAAATACAACCAACCGTGAGAAACAACCAACCGTGAGAAACAACCAACAATGAGATACAACCAGCCGTGAGATACAACCAACAATGAGATACAACCAGCCATGAGATACAACCAGCCATGAGATACAACCAGCCATGAGATACAACCGTCCGTGAGAAACAACCAACAATGAGATACAACCAGCCGTGAGATACAACCAACCATGAGAAACAACCAGCCATGAGATACAACCAGCCATGAGATACATCCAATCGTGAGAAACAACCAGCCATGAGATACAACCAGCCATGAGATACAACCAGCCATGAGATACAACCAACAATGGGATACAACCAGCCATGAGATACAACCAGCTATGAGATACAACCAGCCATGAGATACAACCAACCGTGACATACAACCAGCCATGAGATACAACCAGCTATGAGAACCAACCAGCCATGAGATACAACCAACCGTGACATACAACCAGCTATGAGAAACAACCAGCCATGAGATACAACCAACCGTGACATACAACCAGCCATGAGATACAACCAGCCATGAGATACAACCAGCTATGAGATACAACCAGCCATGAGATACAACCAACCATGAGAGACAACCAGCCATGAGATACAACCAACCGTGACATACAACCAGCCATGAGATACAACCAGCCATGAGATACAACCAGCCATGAGATACAACCAGCCATGAGATACAATCAGCCATGAGATACAACCAACCGTGACATACAACCAGCCATGAGATACAACCAGCCATGAGGTACAACCGTCCGGGACATACAACCAACAATGAGATACAACCAGCCGTGAGATACAACCAACCGTTAGAAACAACCAGCCATGAGATACAACCAGCCATGAGATACAACCAACCGTGAGAAACAACCAGCCATGAGATACAACCAACCGTGACATACAACCAGCCATGAGATACAACCAGCCATGAGATACAACCAGCCATGATATACAACCAGCCATGAGATACAACCATTCATGAGATACAACCAGCCGTGAGATACAACCAGCCATGAGATACAACCATCCGTGACATACAACCAGCCATGAGATACAACCAGCAATGAGATACAATCAACCATGAGATACAACCAGCCATGAGATACAACCAACCATGAGATACAACCAGCCATGAGATACAACCAACCGTGAGAAACAACCATCCGTGACATACAACCAGCCGTGACATACAACCAGCCGTGACATACAACCATCCGTGACATCCAACCATCCGTGACATACAACCAGCCATGAGATACAACCAACCGTGAGAAAGAACCAGCCATGAGATACAACCATACGTGACATACAACCATCCGTGACATACAACCATTCGTGACATACAACCAGACATGAAATACAACCAACCGTGAGAAACAATCAACCGTGAGAAACAACCAACAATGAGATACAACCAACCGTGAGATACAACCAACAATGAGATACAACCAGCCATGAGATACAACCAGCCATGAGATACAACCAGCCATGAGATACAACCAGCCATGAGATACAACCGTCCGTGAGAAACAACCAACAATGAGATACAACCAGCCGTGAGATACAACCAACCATGAGAAACAACCAGCCATGAGATACAACCAGCCATGAGATACATCCAATCGTGAGAAACAACCAGCCATGAGATACAACCAGCCATGAGATACAACCAGCCATGAGATACAACCAACAATGGGATACAACCAGCCATGAGATACAACCAGCTATGAGATACAACCAGCCATGAGATACAACCAACCGTGACATACAACCAGCCATGAGATACAACCAGCTATGAGAACCAACCAGCCATGAGATACAACCAACCATGAGATACAACCAGCCATGAGATACAACCAGCTATGAGAAACAACCAGCCATGAGATACAACCAACCGTGACATACAACCAGCCATGAGATACAACCAGCCATGAGATACAACCAGCTATGAGATACAACCAGCCATGAGATACAACCAACCATGAGAAACAACCAGCCATGAGATACAACCAACCGTGACATACAACCAGCCATGAGATACAACCAGCCATGAGATACAACCAGCCATGAGATACAACCAGCCATGAGATACAATCAGCCATGAGATGCAACCAACCGTGACATACAACCAGCCATGAGATACAACCAGCCATGATGTACAACCGTCCGGGACATACAACCAACAATGAGATACAACCAGCCGTGAGATACAACCAACCGTTAGAAACAACCAGCCATGAGATACAACCAGCCATGAGATACAACCAACCGTGAGAAACAACCAGCCATGAGATACAACCAACCGTGACATACAACCAGCCATGAGATACAACCAGCCATGAGATACAACCAGCCATGATATACAACCAGCCATGAGATACAACCATTCATGAGATACAACCAGCCGTGAGATACAACCAGCCATGAGATACAACCATCCGTGACATACAACCAGCCATGAGATACAACCAGCCATGAGATACAACCATCCGTGACATACAACCAGCCATGAGATACAACCAGCAATGAGATACAATCAACCATGAGATACAACCAGCCATGAGATACAACCAACCATGAGATACAACCAGCCATGAGATACAACCAACCGTGAGAAACAACCATCCGTGACATACAACCAGCCGTGACATACAACCAGCCGTGACATACAACCATCCGTGACATCCAACCATCCGTGACATACAACCAGCCATGAGATACAACCAACCGTGAGAAACAACCAGCCATGAGATACAACCATACGTGACATACAACCATCCGTGACATACAACCATCCGTGACATACAACCAGACATGAAATACAACCAAAAGTGAGAAACAACCAACCGTGAGAAACAACCAACAATGAGATACAACCAACCGTGAGATACAACCAACAATGAGATACAACCAGCCATGAGATACAACCATCCGTGACATACAACCAGCCATGAGATACAACCAACCGTGACATACAACAATCCGTGACATACAACCATCCGTGACATACAACCAGCAATGAAATACAACCAACCGTGAGAAACATCCAACCGTGAGAAACAACCAACAATGAGATACAACCAGCCGTGAGATACAACCAACCGTGAGATACAACCAGCCATGAGATACAACCAACCATGAGATACAACCAACCGTGAGATACAACCAGCTATGAGATACAACCAACCGTGAGATACAACCAACAATGAGATACAACCAGCCATGAGATACAACCAACCGTGAGAAACAACCAGCCATGAGATACAACCAGCCATGAGATACAACCAATCGTGAGATACAACCAGCCATGAGATACAACCAGCCATGAGATACAACCAACCGAGAGAAACAACCAGCTATGAGATACAACCAGCCTTGAGATATAACCAACCGTGAGAAACAACCAGCCATGAGATACAACCAGCCATGAGATACAACCAATCGTGAGAAACAACCAGCCATGAGATACAACCAGCCATGAGATACAACCAGCCATGAGATACAACCAACCATGAGATACAACCAGCCATGAGATACAACCAGCTATGAGATACAACCAGCCATGAGATACAACCAACCGTGACATACAATCAGCCATGAGATACAACCAGCCATGAGAAACAACCAGCCATGAGATACAACCAGCCATGATATACAACCAGCCATGAGATACAACCATTCATGAGATACAACCAGCCGTGAGATACAACCAGCCATGAGATACAACCATCCGTGACATACAACCAGCCATGAGATACAACCAGCAATGAGATACAATGAACCATGAGATACAACCAGCCATGAGATACAACCAACCATGAGATACAACCAGCCATGAGATACAACCAACCGTGAGAAACAACCATCCGTGACATACAACCAGCCGTGACATACATCCAGCCGTGACATACAACCATCCGTGACATCCAACCATCCGTGACATACAACCAGCCATCAGATACAACCAACCGTGAGAAACAACCAGCCATGAGATACAACCATACGTGACATACAACCAGCCATGAGATACAACCAACCGTGAGAAACAAAAAGCCATGAAATACAACCATCCGTGACATACAACCATCCGTGACATACAACCATCCGTGATATACAACCAGCCATGAAATACAACCAACCATGAGAAACAACCAACCGTGAGAAATGACCAACAATGAGATACAACCAACCGTGAGATACAACCAACAATGAGATACAACCAGCCATGAGATACAACCATCCGTGACATACAACCAGCCATGAGATACAACCAGCCATGAGATACAACCAGCCATGAGATACAACCGTCCGTGAGAAACAACCAACAATGAGATACAACCAGCCGTGAGATACAACCAACCATGAGAAACAACCAGCCATTAGATACATCCAATCGTGAGAAACAACCAGCCATGAGATACAACCAGCCATGAGATACAACCAGCCATGAGATACAACCAACAATGGGATACAACCAGCCATGAGATACAACCAGCTATGAGATACAACCAGCCATGAGATACAACCAACCGTGACATACAACCAGCCATGAGATACAACCAGCTATGAGAAACAACCAGCCATGAGATACAACCAACCGTGACATACAACCAGCCATGAGATACAACCAGCCATGAGATACAACCAACCATGAGATACAACCAGCCATGAGATACAACCAGCTATGAGAAACAACCAGGCATGAGATACAACCAACCGTGACATACAACCAGCCATGAGATACAACCAGCCATGAGATACAACCAGCTATGAGATACAACCAGCCATGAGATACAACCAACCATGAGAAACAACAAGCCATGAGATACAACCAACCGTGACATACAACCAGCCATGAGATACAACCAGCCATGAGATACAACCAGCCATGAGATACAACCAGCCATGAGATACAACCAGCCATGAGATACAACCAACCGTGACATACAACCAGCCATGAGATACAACCAGCCATGAGATACAACCGTCCGTGACATACAACCAACAATGAGATACAACCAGCTGTGAGATACAACCAACCGTTAGAAACAACCAGCCATGAGATACAACCAGCCATGAGATACAACCAACCGTGAGAAACAACCAGCCATGAGATACAACCAACCGTGACATACAACCAGCCATGAGATACAACCAGCCATGAGACACAACCAGCCATGATATACAACCAGCCATGAGATACAACCATTCATGAGATACAACCAGGCGTGAGATACAACCAGCCATGAGATACAACCATCCGTGACATACAACCAGCCATGAGATACAACCAGCAATGAGATACAATCAACCATGAGATACAACCAGCCATGAGATACAACCAATCATGAGATACAACCAGCCATGATATACAACCAACCGTGAGAAACAACCATCCGTGACATACAACCAGCCGTGACATACAACCAGCCGTGACATACAACCATCCGTGACATCCAACCATCCGTGACATACAACCAGCCATGAGATACAACCAACCGTGAGAAAGAACCAGCCATGAGATACAACCATACGTGACATACAATCATCCGTGACATACAACCATCCGTGACATACAACCAGACATGAAATACAACCAACAGTGAGAAACAACCAACCGTGAGAAACAACCAACAATGAGATACAACCAACCGTGAGATACAACCAACAATGAGATACAACCAGCCATGAGATACAACCATCCGTGACATACAACCAGCCATGAGATACAACCAACCGTGACATACAACAATCCGTGACATACAACCATCCGTGACATACAACCAGCAATGAAATACAACCAACCGTGAGAAACATCCAACCGTGAGAAACAACCAACAATGAGATACAACCAGCCGTGAGATACAACCAGCCATGAGATACAACCAACCATGAGATACAACCAACCGTGAGATACAACCAGCTATGAGATACAACCAACCGTGAGATACAACCAACAATGAGATACAACCAGCCATGAGATACAACCAACCGTGAGAAACAACCAGCCATGAGATACAACCAGCCATGAGATACAACCAATTGTGAGATACAACCAGCCATGAGATACAACCAGCCATGAGATACAACCAACCGAGAGATACAACCAGCCATGAGATACAACCAGCCTTGAGATATAACCAACCGTGAGAAACAACCAGCCAAGAGATACAACCAGCCATGAGATACAACCAATCGTGAGAAACAACCAGCCATGAGATACAACCAGCCATGAGATACAACCAGCCATGAGATACAACCAACCATGAGATACAACCAGCCATGAGATACAACCAGCTATGAGATACAACCAGCCATGAGAAACAACCAGCCATGAGATACAACCAACCGTGACATACAATCAGCCATGAGATACAACCAGCCATGAGAAACAACCAGCCATGAGATACAACCAACCGTGACATACAACCAGCCAAGAGATACAACCAGCCATGAGATACAACCAACCATGAGATACAACCAGCCATGAGATACAACCAGCCATGAGAAACAACCAGCCATGAGATACAACCAACCGTGACATACAACCAGCCATGAGATACAACCAGCCATGAGATACAACCGTCCGTGACATACAACCAACAATGAGATACAACCAGCCGTGAGATACAACCAACCGTTAGAAACAACCAGCCATGATATACAACCAGCCATGAGATACAACCATTCATGAGATACAACCAGCCGTGAGATACAACCAGCCATGAGATACAACAATCCGTGACATACAACCAGCCATGAGATACAACCAGCAATGAGATACAATCAACCATGAGATACAACCAGCCATGAGATACAACCAACCATGAGATACAACCAGCCATGAGATACAACCAACCGTGAGAAACAACCATCCGTGACATACAACCAGCCGTGACATACAACCAGCCGTGACATACAACCATCCGTGACATCCAACCATCCGTGACATAGAACCAGCCATGAGATACAACCAACCGTGAGAAACAACCAGCCATGAGATACAACCATACGTGACATACAACCAGCCATGAGGTACAACCAACCGTGCGAAACAACCAGCCATGAAATACAACCATCCGTGACATACAACCATCCGTGAGAAACAATCAACCGTGAGAAACAACCAGCCATGAGATACAACCAGCCATGAGATACAACCAGCCGTGAGATACAACCAACCGTGAGATACAATCAACCGTGAGAAACAACCAGCCATGAGATACAACCAGCCATGAGATACAACCAACCGTGAGAAACAACCAGCCATGAGAAACAACCAACAATGAGATACAACCAGCCATGAGATACAACCAGCCGTGACATACAACCAACCGTGAGAAACAACCAGCCATGAGATGCAACCAGGCATGAGATACAACCAACCGTGAGAAACAACCAGCCATGAGATACAACCAACAATGAGATACAACCAGCCATGAGATACAACCAGCCATGAGATACAACCAACCGTGAGAAACAACCAGCCATGAGATACAACTAGCCATGAGATACAACCAACCGTGAGAAACAAGCAGCCATGAGATGCAACCAGCCATGAGATACAACCAACCGTGAGAAACAACCAGCCATGAGATGCAACCAGCCATGAGATACAACCAACAATGAGATACAACCAACCGTGAGATACAACCAACCGTGAGAAACAACCAGCCATGAGATACAACCAGCCATGAGATACAACCAGCCATGAGATACAACCAACAATGAGATACAACCAGCCATGAGATACAACCAGCCATGAGATACAACCAACCGTGAGATACAACCAACCGTGAGATACAACCAGCCATGAGATACAACCAACCGTGAGAAACAACCAACCATGAGAAACAACCAACAATGAGATACAACCAACCGTGAGAAACAACCAGCCGTGAGATACAACAAGCCATGAGATACAACCAGCCGTGAGATACACCCAAAAATGAGATACAACCAACCGTGAGATACAACCAACCGTGAGAAACAACCAGCCATGAAATACAACCAGCCGCAATGTAATGTTCCTTGTGTAACCCTGTAAGACATGAAATGTCATGGTCCTTGTGTAACCCTGTAAGACATGTAATGTCATGTTCCTTGTGTAACCCTGTAAGACATGCAATGTCATGGTCCTTGTGTAACCCTGTAAGACATGCAATGTCATGTTCCTTGTGTAACCCTGTAAGACATGAAATGTCATGGTCCTTGTGTAACCCTGTAAGACATGAAATGTCATGGTCCTTGTGTAACCCTGTAAGACATGAAATGTCATGGTCCTTGTGTAACCCTGTAAGACATGAAATGTCATGGTCCTTGTGTAACCCTGGAAGACATGCAATGTCATGTTCCTTGTTTAACCCTGTAGGACATGAAATGTCATGTTCCTTGTGTAACCATGTAAGACATGCAATGTCATGGTCCTTGTGTAACCCTGTAAGACATGAAATGTCATGCTCCTTGTGTAACCCTGTAAGACATGAAATGTCATGGTCCTTGTGTAACCCTGTAAGACATGAAATGTCATGGTCCTTGTGTAACCATGTAAGACATGAAATGTCATGGTCCCTGTGTAACCCTGTAAGACATGAAATGTCATGGTCTTTGTGTAACCCTGTAAGACATGCAATGTCATGTTCCTTGTGTAACCCTGTAGGACATGAAATGTCATGTTCCTTGTGTAACCCTGTAAGACATGCAATGGCATGTTCCTTGTGTAACCCTGTAAGACAAGCAATGTCATGTTCCTTGTGTAACCCTGTAGGTCATGCAATGTCATGTTCCTTGTTTAACCCTGTAAGACATGAAATGTCATGTTCCTTATGTAACCCTGTAAGACATGCAATGTCATGTTCCTTGTGTAACCCTGTAAGACATGCAATGTCATGTTCCTTGTGTAACCCTGTAGGACATGCAATGTCATGTTCCTTGTTTAACCCTGTAAGACATGAAATGTCATGTTCCTTATGTAACCCTGTAAGACATGCAATGTCAGTTCCTTGTGTAACCCTGTAAGACATGCAATGTCATGTTCCATGTGTAACCCTGTAAGACATGCAATGTCATGTTCCTTGTGTAACCCTGTAGGACATGCAATGTCATGTTCCTTGTTTAACCCTGTAAGACATGCAATGTCATGTTCCTTGTGTAACCCTGTAAGACATGCAATGTCATGGTCCTTGTGTAACCCTGTAAGACATGCAATGTCATGTTCCTTGTGTAACCCTGTAAGACATGCAATGTCATGGTCCTTGTGTAACCCTGTAAGACATGAAATGTCATGGTCCTTGTGTAACCCTGTATGACATGTTATAAGAAGGTTCATACGTGTATATCGGGAGTTATTTTACTGGTATGGTTTAACATAATTTCACTTCATGATGTTTTAAAGGGTATGAACAGTTATCATAACTCAACTGCTGATAATTAGAGATGACCGTGTATGGTCACATTACACCATTCATTTATCATGGTCATGTTTTGTCGACTCCATGACCTAGGAATCATATTGCTTACAGAAATGCTATAGTATCGCTAATTTCGATATAGCGAATTCTTTTATTATGCTGCCCTTCGTGTTTCTGGCAGACACATCTGGTGTATTGTGAGAGAAACAACGAGTCACAATACATTGCCATCAAGTACAAGATGTCAAAGTGGTCAATGATTTCCGAAGTTGTTAATGAAGTGTTTTTGACGATAGAACCATACATACATTATTCACGATTCATGTTTACTCTCGTGCTCAGGGTTAGGGTTAGGGTTAGGGTTAGGGTTAGGGTTAGGGTTTAGGTTAGGGTTAGGGTTAGGGTTAGGGTTAGGGTTAGGGTTAGGGTTAGGGTTAGGTTAGGGTTAGGTTAGGGTTAGGGTTAGGTTAGGGTTAGGGTTAGGGTTAGGGTTAGGGTTAGGGTTAGGGTTAGGGTTCCATGTGTAACCCTGTAAGACAAGCAATGTCATGTTCCTTGTGTAACCCTGTAAGACATGCAATGTCATGGTCCTTGTGTAACCCTGTAAGACATGCAATGTCATGGTCCTTGTGTAACCCTGTAAGACATGCAATGTCATGTTCCTTGTGTAACCCTGTAGGACATGAAATGTCATGTTCCTTGTGTAACCCTGTAAGACATGAAATGTCATGGTCCTTGTGTAACCCTGTAAGACATGAAATGTCATGGTCCTTGTGTAACCCTGTAAGACATGCAATGTCATGGTCCTTGTGTAACCCTGTAAGACATGCAATGTCATGTTCCTTGTGTAACCCTGTAGGACATGAAATGTCATGTTCCTTGTGTAACCCTGTAAGACATGAAATGTCATGGTCCTTGTGTAACCCTGTAAGACATGCAATGTCATGGTCCTTGTGTAACCCTGTAAGACATGCAATGTCATGTTCCTTGTGTAACCCTGTAGGACATGAAATGTCATGTTCCTTGTGTAACCCTGTAAGACATGCAATGTCATGGTCCTTGTGTAACCCTGTAAGACATGAAATGTCATGGTCCTTGTGTAACCCTGTAAGACATGCAATGTCATGGTCCTTGTGTAACCCTGTAAGACATGCAATGTCATGTTCCTTGTGTAACCCTGTAGGACATGAAATGTCATGTTCCTTGTGTAACCCTGTAAGACATGCATTGGCATGTTCCTTGTGTAACCCTGTAGGACATGAAATGTCATGTTCCTTGTGTAACCCTGTAAGACATGCAATGTCATGGTCCTTGTGTAACCCTGTAAGACATGACATGTCATGCTCCTTGTGTAACCCTGTAAGACATGTTATAAGAAGGTTCATACGTGTATATCGGGAGTTATTTTACTGGTATGGTTTAACATAATTTCACTTCATGATGTTTTAAAGGGTATGAACAGTTATCATAACTCAACTGCTGATAATTAGAGATGACCGTGTATGGTCACATTACACCATTCATTTATCATGGTCATGTTTTGTCGACTCCATGACCTAGGAATCATATTGCTTACAGAAATGCTATAGTATCGCTAATTTCGATATAGCGAATTCTTTTATTATGCTGCCCTTCGTGTTTCTGGCAGACACATCTGGTGTATTGTGAGAGAAACAACGAGTCACAATACATTGCCATCAAGTACAAGATGTCAAAGTGGTCAATGATTTCCGAAGTTGTTAATGAAGTGTTTTTGACGATAGAACCATACATACATTATTCACGATTCATGTTTACTCTCGTGCTCAGGGTTAGGGTTAGGGTTAGGGTTAGGGTTAGGGTTAGGGTTAGGGTTAGGGTTCCATGTGTAACCCTGTAAGACAAGCAATGTCATGTTCCTTGTGTAACCCTGTAAGACATGCAATGTCATGGTCCTTGTGTAACCCTGTAAGACATGAAATGTCATGTTCCTTGTGTAACCCTGTAAGACATGCAATGTCAGTTCCTTGTGTAACCCTGTAAGACATGCAATGTCATGTTCCTTGTGTAACCCTGTAAGACATGAAATGTCATGGTCCTTGTGTAACCCTGTAAGACATGCAATGTCATGGTCCTTGTGTAACCCTGTAAGACATGAAATGTCATGGTCCTTGTGTAACCCTGTAAGACATGCAATGTCATGTTCCTTGTGTAACCCTGTAGGACATGAAATGTCATGTTCCTTGTGTAACCCTGTAAGACATGCAATGTCATGGTCCTTGTGTAACCCTGTAAGACATGAAATGTCATGGTCCTTGTGTAACCCTGTAAGACATGCAATGTCATGGTCCTTGTGTAACCCTGTAAGACATGCAATGTCATGTTCCTTGTGTAACCCTGTAGGACATGAAATGTCATGTTCCTTGTGTAACCCTGTAAGACATGCATTGGCATGTTCCTTGTGTAACCCTGTAGGACATGAAATGTCATGTTCCTTGTGTAACCCTGTAAGACATGCAATGTCATGGTCCTTGTGTAACCCTGTAAGACATGCAATGTCATGTTCCTTGTGTAACCCTGTAAGACATGCAATGTCATGGTCCTTGTGTAACCCTGTAAGACATGCAATGTCATGGTCCTTGTGTAACCCTGTAAGACATGCAATGTCATGGTCCTTGTGTAACCCTGTAAGACATGCAATGTCATGGTCCTTGTGTAACCCTGTAGGTCATGCAATGTCATGTTCCTTGTTTAACCCTGTAAGACATGAAATGTCATGTTCCTTATGTAACCCTGTAAGACATGCAATGTCATGTTCCTTGTGTAACCCTGTAAGACATGCAATGTCATGTTCCTTGTGTAACCCTGTAGGACATGCAATGTCATGTTCCTTGTTTAACCCTGTAAGACATGAAATGTCATGTTCCTTATGTAACCCTGTAAGACATGCAATGTCAGTTCCTTGTGTAACCCTGTAAGACATGCAATGTCATGTTCCATGTGTAACCCTGTAAGACATGCAATGTCATGTTCCTTGTGTAACCCTGTAGGACATGCAATGTCATGTTCCTTGTTTAACCCTGTAAGACATGCATTGGCATGTTCCTTGTGTAACCCTGTAAGACATGCAATGTCATGGTCCTTGTGTAACCCTGTAAGACATGCAATGTCATGTTCCTTGTGTAACCCTGTAAGACATGCAATGTCATGGTCCTTGTGTAACCCTGTAAGACATGAAATGTCATGGTCCTTGTGTAACCCTGTATGACATGTTATAAGAAGGTTCATACGTGTATATCGGGAGTTATTTTACTGGTATGGTTTAACATAATTTCACTTCATGATGTTTTAAAGGGTATGAACAGTTATCATAACTCAACTGCTGATAATTAGAGATGACCGTGTATGGTCACATTACACCATTCATTTATCATGGTCATGTTTTGTCGACTCCATGACCTAGGAATCATATTGCTTACAGAAATGCTATAGTATCGCTAATTTCGATATAGCGAATTCTTTTATTATGCTGCCCTTCGTGTTTCTGGCAGACACATCTGGTGTATTGTGAGAGAAACAACGAGTCACAATACATTGCCATCAAGTACAAGATGTCAAAGTGGTCAATGATTTCCGAAGTTGTTAATGAAGTGTTTTTGACGATAGAACCATACATACATTATTCACGATTCATGTTTACTCTCGTGCTCAGGGTTAGGGTTAGGGTTAGGGTTAGGGTTAGGGTTAGGGTTAGGGTTAGGGTTAGGGTTTAGCTTAGGGTTAGGGTTAGGGTTAGGGTTAGGGTTAGGGTTAGGGTTAGGGTTAGGTTAGGGTTAGGTTAGGGTTAGGGTTAGGTTAGGGTTATGGTTAGGGTTAGGGTTAGGGTTAGGGTTAGGGTTAGGGTTAGGGTTCCATGTGTAACCCTGTAAGACAAGCAATGTCATGTTCCTTGTGTAACCCTGTAAGACATGCAATGTCATGGTCCTTGTGTAACCCTGTAAGACATGAAATGTCATGTTCCTTGTGTAACCCTGTAAGACATGCAATGTCAGTTCCTTGTGTAACCCTGTAAGACATGCAATGTCATGGTCCTTGTGTAACCCTGTAAGACATGAAATGTCATGGTCCTTGTGTAACCCTGTAAGACATGCAATGTCATGGTCCTTGTGTAACCCTGTAAGACATGCAATGTCATGTTCCTTGTGTAACCCTGTAGGACATGAAATGTCATGTTCCTTGTGTAACCCTGTAAGACATGAAATGTCATGGTCCTTGTGTAACCCTGTAAGACATGCAATGTCATGGTCCTTGTGTAACCCTGTAAGACATGCAATGTCATGTTCCTTGTGTAACCCTGTAGGACATGAAATGTCATGTTCCTTGTGTAACCCTGTAAGACATGCAATGTCATGTTCCTTGTGTAACCCTGTAAGACATGAAATGTCATGGTCCTTGTGTAACCCTGTAAGACATGCAATGTCATGGTCCTTGTGTAACCCTGTAAGACATGCAATGTCATGTTCCTTGTGTAACCCTGTAGGACATGAAATGTCATGTTCCTTGTGTAACCCTGTAAGACATGCATTGGCATGTTCCTTGTGTAACCCTGTAGGACATGAAATGTCATGTTCCTTGTGTAACCCTGTAAGACATGCAATGTCATGGTCCTTGTGTAACCCTGTAAGACATGACATGTCATGCTCCTTGTGTAACCCTGTAAGACATGCAATGTCATGGTCCTTGTGTAACCCTGTAAGACATGCATTGGCATGTTCCTTGTGTAACCCTGTAGGACATGAAATGTCATGTTCCTTGTGTAACCCTGTAAGACATGAAATGTCATGGTCCTTGTGTAACCCTGTAAGACATGACATGTCATGCTCCTTGTGTAACCCTGTAAGACATGTTATAAGAAGGTTCATACGTGTATATCGGGAGTTATTTTACTGGCATGGTTTAACATAATTTCACTTCATGATGTTTTAAAGGGTATGAACAGTTATCATAACTCAACTGCTGATAATTAGAGATGACCGTGTATGGTCACATTACACCATTCATTTATCATGGTCATGTTTTGTCGACTCCATGACCTAGGAATCATATTGCTTACAGAAATGCTATAGTATCGCTAATTTCGATATAGCGAATTCTTTTATTATGCTGCCCTTCGTGTTTCTGGCAGACACATCTGGTGTATTGTGAGAGAAACAACGAGTCACAATACATTGCCATCAAGTACAAGATGTCAAAGTGGTCAATGATTTCCGAAGTTGTTAATGAAGTGTTTTTGACGATAGAACCATACATACATTATTCACGATTCATGTTTACTCTCGTGCTCAGGGTTAGGGTTAGGGTTAGGGTTAGGGTTAGGGTTAGGGTTAGGGTTAGGGTTAGGGTTAGGGTTCCATGTGTAACCCTGTAAGACAAGCAATGTCATGTTCCTTGTGTAACCCTGTAAGACATGCAATGTCATGGTCCTTGTGTAACCCTGTAAGACATGAAATGTCATGTTCCTTGTGTAACCCTGTAAGACATGCAATGTCATGTTCCTTGTGTAACCCTGTAAGACATACAATGTCATGGTCCTTGTGTAACCCTGTAAGACATGCAATGTCATGGTCCTTGTGTAACCCTGTAAGACATGAAATGTCATGGTCCTTGTGTAACCCTGTAAGACATGCAATGTCATGTTCCTTGTGTAACCCTGTAAGACATGAAATGTCATGGTCCTTGTGTAACCCTGTAAGACATGCAATGTCATGGTCCTTGTGTAACCCTGTAAGACATGAAATGTCATGGTCCTTGTGTAACCCTGTAAGACATGCAATGTCATGTTCCTTGTGTAACCCTGTAGTACATGAAATGTCATGTTCCTTGTGTAACCCTGTAAGACATGCAATGTCATGGTCCTTGTGTAACCCTGTAAGACATGCAATGTCATGGTCCTTGTGTAACCCTGTAAGACATGCAATGTCATGGTCCTTGTGTAACCCTGTAAGACATGCAATGTCATGTTCCTTGTGTAACCCTGTAGGACATGAAATGTCATGTTCCTTGTGTAACCCTGTAAGACATGCATTGGCATATTCCTTGTGTAACCCTGTAGGACATGAAATGTCATGTTCCTTGTGTAACCCTGTAAGACATGCAATGTCATGGTCCTTGTGTAACCCTGTAAGACATGACATGTCATGCTCCTTGTGTAACCCTGTAAGACATGTTATAAGAAGGTTCATACGTGTATATCGGGAGTTATTTTACTGGTATGGTTTAACATAATTTCACTTCATGATGTTTTAAAGGGTATGAACAGTTATCATAACTCAACTGCTGATAATTAGAGATGACCGTGTATGGTCACATTACACCATTCATTTATCATGGTCATGTTTTGTCGACTCCATGACCTAGGAATCATATTGCTTACAGAAATGCTATAGTATCGCTAATTTCGATATAGCGAATTCTTTTATTATGCTGCCCTTCGTGTTTCTGGCAGACACATCTGGTGTATTGTGAGAGAAACAACGAGTCACAATACATTGCCATCAAGTACAAGATGTCAAAGTGGTCAATGATTTCCGAAGTTGTTAATGAAGTGTTTTTGACGATAGAACCATACATACATTATTCACGATTCATGTTTACTCTCGTGCTCAGGGTTAGGGTTAGGGTTAGGGTTAGGGTTAGGGTTAGGTTAGGTTAGGGTTAGGGTTAGGGTTAGGGTTAGGGTTAGGTTAGGGTTAGGGTTAGGGTTAGGGTTAGGGTTAGGGTTAGGGTTAGGGTTAGGGTTAGGGTTAGGTTAGGGTTAGGTTAGGGTTGATGCAATGTCATGTTCCTTGTGTAACCCTGTAAGACATGCAATGGCATGTTCCATGTGTAACCCTGTAAGACAAGCAATGTCATGTTCCTTGTGTAACCCTGTAAGACATGCAATGTCATGTTCCTTGTGTAACCCTGTAAGACATGCAATGGCATGTTCCTTGTGTAACCCTGTAAGACATGCAATGTCATGTTCCTTGTGTAACCCTGTAAGACATGCAATGTCATGGTCCTTGTGTAACCCTGTAAGACATGAAATGTCATGTTCCTTGTGTAACCCTGTAAGACATGCAATGTCATGTTCCTTGTGTAACCCTGTAAGACATGCAATGTCATGGTCCTTGTGTAACCCTGTAAGACATGCAATGTCATGTTCCTTGTGTAACCCTGTAGGACATGAAATGTCATGTTCCTTGTGTAACCCTGTAAGACATGCAATGTCATGGTCCTTGTGTAACCCTGTAAGACATGAAATGTCATGGTCCTTGTGTAACCCTGTATGACATGTTATAAGAAGGTTCATACGTGTATATCGGGAGTTATTTTACTGGTATGGTTTAACATAATTTCACTTCATGATGTTTTAAAGGGTATGAACAGTTATCATAACTCAACTGCTGATAATTAGAGATGACCGTGTATGGTCACATTACACCATTCATTTATCATGGTCATGTTTTGTCGACTCCATGACCTAGGAATCATATTGCTTACAGAAATGCTATAGTATCGCTAATTTCGATATAGCGAATTCTTTTATTATGCTGCCCTTCGTGTTTCTGGCAGACACATCTGGTGTATTGTGAGAGAAACAACGAGTCACAATACATTGCCATCAAGTACAAGATGTCAAAGTGGTCAATGATTTCCGAAGTTGTTAATGAAGTGTTTTTGACGATAGAACCATACATACATTATTCACGATTCATGTTTACTCTCGTGCTCAGGGTTAGGGTTAGGGTTAGGGTTAGGGTTAGGGTTAGGGTTAGGGTTAGGGTTAGGGTTTAGGTTAGGGTTAGGGTTAGGGTTAGGGTTAGGGTTAGGGTTAGGGTTAGGGTTAGGTTAGGGTTAGGTTAGGGTTAGGGTTAGGTTAGGGTTAGGGTTAGGGTTAGGGTTAGGGTTAGGGTTAGGGTTAGGGTTCCATGTGTAACCCTGTAAGACAAGCAATGTCATGTTCCTTGTGTAACCCTGTAAGACATGCAATGTCATGGTCCTTGTGTAACCCTGTAAGACATGAAATGTCATGTTCCTTGTGTAACCCTGTAAGACATGCAATGTCAGTTCCTTGTGTAACCCTGTAAGACATGCAATGTCATGGTCCTTGTGTAACCCTGTAAGACATGAAATGTCATGGTCCTTGTGTAACCCTGTAAGACATGCAATGTCATGGTCCTTGTGTAACCCTGTAAGACATGCAATGTCATGTTCCTTGTGTAACCCTGTAGGACATGAAATGTCATGTTCCTTGTGTAACCCTGTAAGACATGAAATGTCATGGTCCTTGTGTAACCCTGTAAGACATGCAATGTCATGGTCCTTGTGTAACCCTGTAAGACATGCAATGTCATGTTCCTTGTGTAACCCTGTAGGACATGAAATGTCATGTTCCTTGTGTAACCCTGTAAGACATGCAATGTCATGGTCCTTGTGTAACCCTGTAAGACATGAAATGTCATGGTCCTTGTGTAACCCTGTAAGACATGCAATGTCATGGTCCTTGTGTAACCCTGTAAGACATGCAATGTCATGTTCCTTGTGTAACCCTGTAGGACATGAAATGTCATGTTCCTTGTGTAACCCTGTAAGACATGCATTGGCATGTTCCTTGTGTAACCCTGTAGGACATGAAATGTCATGTTCCTTGTGTAACCCTGTAAGACATGCAATGTCATGGTCCTTGTGTAACCCTGTAAGACATGACATGTCATGCTCCTTGTGTAACCCTGTAAGACATGTTATAAGAAGGTTCATACGTGTATATCGGGAGTTATTTTACTGGTATGGTTTAACATAATTTCACTTCATGATGTTTTAAAGGGTATGAACAGTTATCATAACTCAACTGCTGATAATTAGAGATGACCGTGTATGGTCACATTACACCATTCATTTATCATGGTCATGTTTTGTCGACTCCATGACCTAGGAATCATATTGCTTACAGAAATGCTATAGTATCGCTAATTTCGATATAGCGAATTCTTTTATTATGCTGCCCTTCGTGTTTCTGGCAGACACATCTGGTGTATTGTGAGAGAAACAACGAGTCACAATACATTGCCATCAAGTACAAGATGTCAAAGTGGTCAATGATTTCCGAAGTTGTTAATGAAGTGTTTTTGACGATAGAACCATACATACATTATTCACGATTCATGCTTACTCTCGTGCTCAGGGTTAGGGTTAGGGTTAGGGTTAGGGTTAGGGTTAGGGTTAGGGTTAGGGTTAGGGTTTAGGTTAGGGTTAGGGTTAGGGTTAGGGTTAGGGTTAGGGTTAGGGTTAGGGTTAGGGTTAGGGTTAGGGTTAGGGTTAGGGTTAGGGTTAGGTTAGGGTTAGGGTTAGGGTTAGGGTTAGGGTTAGGGTTAGGGTTAGGGTTAGGGTTAGGGTTAGGTTAGGGTTAGGGTTAGGGTTAGGGTTAGGGTTAGGGTTAGGGTTAGGGTTAGGGTTAGGGTTAGGGTTAGGTTAGGGTTAGGTTAGGGTTGATGCAATGTCATGTTCCTTGTGTAACCCTGTAAGACATGCAATGGCATGTTCCATGTGTAACCCTGTAAGACAAGCAATGTCATGTTCCTTGTGTAACCCTGTAAGACATGCAATGTCATGTTCCTTGTGTAACCCTGTAAGACATGCAATGGCATGTTCCTTGTGTAACCCTGTAAGACATGCAATGTCATGTTCCTTGTGTAACCCTGTAAGACATGCAATGTCATGGTCCTTGTGTAACCCTGTAAGACATGAAATGTCATGTTCCTTGTGTAACCCTGTAAGACATGCAATGTCATGTTCCTTGTGTAACCCTGTAAGACATGCAATGTCATGGTCCTTGTGTAACCCTGTAAGACATGCAATGTCATGTTCCTTGTGTAACCCTGTAGGACATGAAATGTCATGTTCCTTGTGTAACCCTGTAAGACATGAAATGTCATGGTCCTTGTGTAACCCTGTAAGACATGAAATGTCATGGTCCTTGTGTAACCCTGTAAGACATGTTATAAGAAGGTTCATACGTGTATATCGGGAGTTATTTTACTGGTATGGTTTAACATAATTTCACTTCATGATGTTTTAAAGGGTATGAACAGTTATCATAACTCAACTGCTGATAATTAGAGATGACCGTGTATGGTCACATTACACCATTCATTTATCATGGTCATGTTTTGTCGACTCCATGACCTAGGAATCATATTGCTTACAGAAATGCTATAGTATCGCTAATTTCGATATAGCGAATTCTTTTATTATGCTGCCCTTCGTGTTTCTGGCAGACACATCTGGTGTATTGTGAGAGAAACAACGAGTCACAATACATTGCCATCAAGTACAAGATGTCAAAGTGGTCAATGATTTCCGAAGTTGTTAATGAAGTGTTTTTGACGATAGAACCATACATACATTATTCACGATTCATGTTTACTCTCGTGCTCAGGGTTAGGGTTAGGGTTAGGGTTAGGGTTAGGGTTAGGGTTAGGGTTTAGGTTAGGGTTAGGGTTAGGGTTAGGGTTAGGGTTAGGGTTAGGGTTAGGGTTAGGTTAGGGTTAGGTTAGGGTTAGGGTTAGGTTAGGGTTAGGGTTAGGGTTAGGGTTAGGGTTAGGGTTAGGGTTAGGGTTAGGGTTAGGGTTCCATGTGTAACCCTGTAAGACAAGCAATGTCATGTTCCTTGTGTAACCCTGTAAGACATGCAATGTCATGGTCCTTGTGTAACCCTGTAAGACATGAAATGTCATGTTCCTTGTGTAACCCTGTAAGACATGCAATGTCAGTTCCTTGTGTAACCCTGTAAGACATGCAATGTCATGGTCCTTGTGTAACCCTGTAAGACATGAAATGTCATGGTCCTTGTGTAACCCTGTAAGACATGCAATGTCATGGTCCTTGTGTAACCCTGTAAGACATGCAATGTCATGTTCCTTGTGTAACCCTGTAGGACATGAAATGTCATGTTCCTTGTGTAACCCTGTAAGACATGAAATGTCATGGTCCTTGTGTAACCCTGTAAGACATGCAATGTCATGGTCCTTGTGTAACCCTGTAAGACATGCAATGTCATGTTCCTTGTGTAACCCTGTAGGACATGAAATGTCATGTTCCTTGTGTAACCCTGTAAGACATGCAATGTCATGGTCCTTGTGTAACCCTGTAAGACATGAAATGTCATGGTCCTTGTGTAACCCTGTAAGACATGCAATGTCATGGTCCTTGTGTAACCCTGTAAGACATGCAATGTCATGTTCCTTGTGTAACCCTGTAGGACATGAAATGTCATGTTCCTTGTGTAACCCTGTAAGACATGCATTGGCATGTTCCTTGTGTAACCCTGTAGGACATGAAATGTCATGTTCCTTGTGTAACCCTGTAAGACATGCAATGTCATGGTCCTTGTGTAACCCTGTAAGACATGACATGTCATGCTCCTTGTGTAACCCTGTAAGACATGTTATAAGAAGGTTCATACGTGTATATCGGGAGTTATTTTACTGGTATGGTTTAACATAATTTCACTTCATGATGTTTTAAAGGGTATGAACAGTTATCATAACTCAACTGCTGATAATTAGAGATGACCGTGTATGGTCACATTACACCATTCATTTATCATGGTCATGTTTTGTCGACTCCATGACCTAGGAATCATATTGCTTACAGAAATGCTATAGTATCGCTAATTTCGATATAGCGAATTCTTTTATTATGCTGCCCTTCGTGTTTCTGGCAGACACATCTGGTGTATTGTGAGAGAAACAACGAGTCACAATACATTGCCATCAAGTACAAGATGTCAAAGTGGTCAATGATTTCCGAAGTTGTTAATGAAGTGTTTTTGACGATAGAACCATACATACATTATTCACGATTCATGTTTACTCTCGTGCTCAGGGTTAGGGTTAGGGTTAGGGTTAGGGTTAGGGTTAGGGTTAGGGTTAGGGTTTAGGTTAGGGTTAGGGTTAGGGTTAGGGTTAGGGTTAGGGTTAGGGTTAGGGTTAGGTTAGGGTTAGGTTAGGGTTAGGGTTAGGTTAGGGTTAGGGTTAGGGTTAGGGTTAGGGTTAGGGTTAGGGTTAGGGTTAGGGTTAGGGTTAGGGTTCCATGTGTAACCCTGTAAGACAAGCAATGTCATGTTCCTTGTGTAACCCTGTAAGACATGCAATGTCATGGTCCTTGTGTAACCCTGTAAGACATGAAATGTCATGTTCCTTGTGTAACCCTGTAAGACATGCAATGTCAGTTCCTTGTGTAACCCTGTAAGACATGCAATGTCATGGTCCTTGTGTAACCCTGTAAGACATGAAATGTCATGGTCCTTGTGTAACCCTGTAAGACATGCAATGTCATGGTCCTTGTGTAACCCTGTAAGACATGCAATGTCATGTTCCTTGTGTAACCCTGTAGGACATGAAATGTCATGTTCCTTGTGTAACCCTGTAAGACATGAAATGTCATGGTCCTTGTGTAACCCTGTAAGACATGCAATGTCATGGTCCTTGTGTAACCCTGTAAGACATGCAATGTCATGTTCCTTGTGTAACCCTGTAGGACATGAAATGTCATGTTCCTTGTGTAACCCTGTAAGACATGCAATGTCATGGTCCTTGTGTAACCCTGTAAGACATGAAATGTCATGGTCCTTGTGTAACCCTGTAAGACATGCAATGTCATGGTCCTTGTGTAACCCTGTAAGACATGCAATGTCATGTTCCTTGTGTAACCCTGTAGGACATGAAATGTCATGTTCCTTGTGTAACCCTGTAAGACATGCATTGGCATGTTCCTTGTGTAACCCTGTAGGACATGAAATGTCATGTTCCTTGTGTAACCCTGTAAGACATGCAATGTCATGGTCCTTGTGTAACCCTGTAAGACATGACATGTCATGCTCCTTGTGTAACCCTGTAAGACATGTTATAAGAAGGTTCATACGTGTATATCGGGAGTTATTTTACTGGTATGGTTTAACATAATTTCACTTCATGATGTTTTAAAGGGTATGAACAGTTATCATAACTCAACTGCTGATAATTAGAGATGACCGTGTATGGTCACATTACACCATTCATTTATCATGGTCATGTTTTGTCGACTCCATGACCTAGGAATCATATTGCTTACAGAAATGCTATAGTATCGCTAATTTCGATATAGCGAATTCTTTTATTATGCTGCCCTTCGTGTTTCTGGCAGACACATCTGGTGTATTGTGAGAGAAACAACGAGTCACAATACATTGCCATCAAGTACAAGATGTCAAAGTGGTCAATGATTTCCGAAGTTGTTAATGAAGTGTTTTTGACGATAGAACCATACATACATTATTCACGATTCATGTTTACTCTCGTGCTCAGGGTTAGGGTTAGGGTTAGGGTTAGGGTTAGGGTTAGGTTAGGTTAGGGTTAGGGTTAGGGTTAGGGTTAGGTTAGGGTTAGGGTTAGGGTTAGGGTTAGGGTTAGGGTTAGGGTTAGGTTAGGGTTAGGGTTAGGGTTAGGGTTAGGGTTAGGGTTAGGGTTAGGGTTAGGGTTAGGTTAGGGTTAGGGTTAGGGTTAGGGTTAGGGTTAGGGTTAGGGTTAGGGTTAGGGTTAGGGTTAGGGTTAGGTTAGGGTTAGGTTAGGGTTGATGCAATGTCATGTTCCTTGTGTAACCCTGTAAGACATGCAATGGCATGTTCCATGTGTAACCCTGTAAGACAAGCAATGTCATGTTCCTTGTGTAACCCTGTAAGACATGCAATGTCATGTTCCTTGTGTAACCCTGTAAGACATGCAATGGCATGTTCCTTGTGTAACCCTGTAAGACATGCAATGTCATGTTCCTTGTGTAACCCTGTAAGACATGCAATGTCATGGTCCTTGTGTAACCCTGTAAGACATGAAATGTCATGTTCCTTGTGTAACCCTGTAAGACATGCAATGTCATGTTCCTTGTGTAACCCTGTAAGACATGCAATGTCATGGTCCTTGTGTAACCCTGTAAGACATGCAATGTCATGTTCCTTGTGTAACCCTGTAGGACATGAAATGTCATGT
Organism: Haliotis rufescens; assembly: GCF_023055435.1. Lineage (NCBI taxonomy): Eukaryota > Metazoa > Mollusca > Gastropoda > Lepetellida > Haliotidae > Haliotis > Haliotis rufescens. The sequence goes on from NW_025964346.1 coordinate 2,737,895, forward strand.
TCCTTGTGTAACCCTGTAAGACATGAAATGTCATGGTCCTTGTGTAACCCTGTAAGACATGAAATGTCATGGTCCTTGTGTAACCCTGTAAGACATGTTATAAGAAGGTTCATACGTGTATATCGGGAGTTATTTTACTGGTATGGTTTAACATAATTTCACTTCATGATGTTTTAAAGGGTATGAACAGTTATCATAACTCAACTGCTGATAATTAGAGATGACCGTGTATGGTCACATTACACCATTCATTTATCATGGTCATGTTTTGTCGACTCCATGACCTAGGAATCATATTGCTTACAGAAATGCTATAGTATCGCTAATTTCGATATAGCGAATTCTTTTATTATGCTGCCCTTCGTGTTTCTGGCAGACACATCTGGTGTATTGTGAGAGAAACAACGAGTCACAATACATTGCCATCAAGTACAAGATGTCAAAGTGGTCAATGATTTCCGAAGTTGTTAATGAAGTGTTTTTGACGATAGAACCATACATACATTATTCACGATTCATGTTTACTCTCGTGCTCAGGGTTAGGGTTAGGGTTAGGGTTAGGGTTAGGGTTAGGGTTAGGGTTTAGGTTAGGGTTAGGGTTAGGGTTAGGGTTAGGGTTAGGGTTAGGGTTAGGGTTAGGTTAGGGTTAGGTTAGGGTTAGGGTTAGGTTAGGGTTAGGGTTAGGGTTAGGGTTAGGGTTAGGGTTAGGGTTAGGGTTAGGGTTAGGGTTCCATGTGTAACCCTGTAAGACAAGCAATGTCATGTTCCTTGTGTAACCCTGTAAGACATGCAATGTCATGGTCCTTGTGTAACCCTGTAAGACATGAAATGTCATGTTCCTTGTGTAACCCTGTAAGACATGCAATGTCAGTTCCTTGTGTAACCCTGTAAGACATGCAATGTCATGGTCCTTGTGTAACCCTGTAAGACATGAAATGTCATGGTCCTTGTGTAACCCTGTAAGACATGCAATGTCATGGTCCTTGTGTAACCCTGTAAGACATGCAATGTCATGTTCCTTGTGTAACCCTGTAGGACATGAAATGTCATGTTCCTTGTGTAACCCTGTAAGACATGAAATGTCATGGTCCTTGTGTAACCCTGTAAGACATGCAATGTCATGGTCCTTGTGTAACCCTGTAAGACATGCAATGTCATGTTCCTTGTGTAACCCTGTAGGACATGAAATGTCATGTTCCTTGTGTAACCCTGTAAGACATGCAATGTCATGGTCCTTGTGTAACCCTGTAAGACATGAAATGTCATGGTCCTTGTGTAACCCTGTAAGACATGCAATGTCATGGTCCTTGTGTAACCCTGTAAGACATGCAATGTCATGTTCCTTGTGTAACCCTGTAGGACATGAAATGTCATGTTCCTTGTGTAACCCTGTAAGACATGCATTGGCATGTTCCTTGTGTAACCCTGTAGGACATGAAATGTCATGTTCCTTGTGTAACCCTGTAAGACATGCAATGTCATGGTCCTTGTGTAACCCTGTAAGACATGACATGTCATGCTCCTTGTGTAACCCTGTAAGACATGTTATAAGAAGGTTCATACGTGTATATCGGGAGTTATTTTACTGGTATGGTTTAACATAATTTCACTTCATGATGTTTTAAAGGGTATGAACAGTTATCATAACTCAACTGCTGATAATTAGAGATGACCGTGTATGGTCACATTACACCATTCATTTATCATGGTCATGTTTTGTCGACTCCATGACCTAGGAATCATATTGCTTACAGAAATGCTATAGTATCGCTAATTTCGATATAGCGAATTCTTTTATTATGCTGCCCTTCGTGTTTCTGGCAGACACATCTGGTGTATTGTGAGAGAAACAACGAGTCACAATACATTGCCATCAAGTACAAGATGTCAAAGTGGTCAATGATTTCCGAAGTTGTTAATGAAGTGTTTTTGACGATAGAACCATACATACATTATTCACGATTCATGTTTACTCTCGTGCTCAGGGTTAGGGTTAGGGTTAGGGTTAGGGTTAGGGTTAGGGTTAGGGTTAGGGTTTAGGTTAGGGTTAGGGTTAGGGTTAGGGTTAGGGTTAGGGTTAGGGTTAGGGTTAGGTTAGGGTTAGGTTAGGGTTAGGGTTAGGTTAGGGTTAGGGTTAGGGTTAGGGTTAGGGTTAGGGTTAGGGTTAGGGTTAGGGTTAGGGTTAGGGTTCCATGTGTAACCCTGTAAGACAAGCAATGTCATGTTCCTTGTGTAACCCTGTAAGACATGCAATGTCATGGTCCTTGTGTAACCCTGTAAGACATGAAATGTCATGTTCCTTGTGTAACCCTGTAAGACATGCAATGTCAGTTCCTTGTGTAACCCTGTAAGACATGCAATGTCATGGTCCTTGTGTAACCCTGTAAGACATGAAATGTCATGGTCCTTGTGTAACCCTGTAAGACATGCAATGTCATGGTCCTTGTGTAACCCTGTAAGACATGCAATGTCATGTTCCTTGTGTAACCCTGTAGGACATGAAATGTCATGTTCCTTGTGTAACCCTGTAAGACATGAAATGTCATGGTCCTTGTGTAACCCTGTAAGACATGCAATGTCATGGTCCTTGTGTAACCCTGTAAGACATGCAATGTCATGTTCCTTGTGTAACCCTGTAGGACATGAAATGTCATGTTCCTTGTGTAACCCTGTAAGACATGCAATGTCATGGTCCTTGTGTAACCCTGTAAGACATGAAATGTCATGGTCCTTGTGTAACCCTGTAAGACATGCAATGTCATGGTCCTTGTGTAACCCTGTAAGACATGCAATGTCATGTTCCTTGTGTAACCCTGTAGGACATGAAATGTCATGTTCCTTGTGTAACCCTGTAAGACATGCATTGGCATGTTCCTTGTGTAACCCTGTAGGACATGAAATGTCATGTTCCTTGTGTAACCCTGTAAGACATGCAATGTCATGGTCCTTGTGTAACCCTGTAAGACATGACATGTCATGCTCCTTGTGTAACCCTGTAAGACATGTTATAAGAAGGTTCATACGTGTATATCGGGAGTTATTTTACTGGTATGGTTTAACATAATTTCACTTCATGATGTTTTAAAGGGTATGAACAGTTATCATAACTCAACTGCTGATAATTAGAGATGACCGTGTATGGTCACATTACACCATTCATTTATCATGGTCATGTTTTGTCGACTCCATGACCTAGGAATCATATTGCTTACAGAAATGCTATAGTATCGCTAATTTCGATATAGCGAATTCTTTTATTATGCTGCCCTTCGTGTTTCTGGCAGACACATCTGGTGTATTGTGAGAGAAACAACGAGTCACAATACATTGCCATCAAGTACAAGATGTCAAAGTGGTCAATGATTTCCGAAGTTGTTAATGAAGTGTTTTTGACGATAGAACCATACATACATTATTCACGATTCATGTTTACTCTCGTGCTCAGGGTTAGGGTTAGGGTTAGGGTTAGGGTTAGGGTTAGGTTAGGTTAGGGTTAGGGTTAGGGTTAGGGTTAGGTTAGGGTTAGGGTTAGGGTTAGGGTTAGGGTTAGGGTTAGGGTTAGGTTAGGGTTAGGGTTAGGGTTAGGGTTAGGGTTAGGGTTAGGGTTAGGGTTAGGTTAGGGTTAGGGTTAGGGTTAGGGTTAGGGTTAGGGTTAGGGTTAGGGTTAGGGTTAGGGTTAGGGTTAGGGTTAGGGTTAGGGTTAGGGTTAGGGTTAGGGTTAGGGTTAGGGTTAGGGTTAGGGTTAGGGTTAGGGTTAGGGTTAGGGTTAGGGTTAGGGTTAGGGTTAGGGTTAGGGTTAGGGTTAGGGTTAGGGTTAGGGTTAGGGTTAGGGTTAGGGTTAGGGTTAGGGTTAGGGTTAGGGTTAGGGTTAGGTTAGGGTTAGGGTTAGGGTTAGGGTTAGGGTTAGGTTAGGGTTAGGGTTAGGGTTAGGGTTAGGGTTAGGGTTAGGGTTAGGGTTAGGGTTAGGTTAGGGTTAGGGTTAGGTTAGGGTTAGGGTTAGGGTTAGGGTTAGGGTTAGGTTAGGGTTAGGGTTAGGGTTAGGGTTAGGGTTAGGGTTAGGGTTAGGGTTAGGGTTAGGGTTAGGGTTAGGGTTAGGGTTAGGGTTAGGGTTAGGGTTAGGGTTAGGGTTAGGGTTAGGGTTCCATGTGTAACAGGGTTAGGGTTAGGGTTAGGGTTAGGGTTAGGGTTAGGGTTAGGGTTAGGGTTAGGGTTAGGGTTAGGGTTAGGGTTAGGGTTAGGGTTAGGGTTAGGGTTAGGGTTAGGGTTAGGGTTAGGTTAGGGTTAGGGTTAGGGTTAGGGTTAGGGTTAGGGTTAGGGTTAGGGTTAGGGTTAGGGTTAGGGTTAGGGTTAGGGTTAGGGTTAGGGTTAGGGTTAGGGTTAGGGTTAGGGTTAGGGTTAGGGTTAGGGTTAGGGTTAGGGTTAGGGTTAGGGTTAGGGTTAGGGTTAGGGTTAGGGTTAGGGTTAGGGTTAGGGTTAGGGTTAGGGTTAGGGTTAGGTTAGGGTTAGGGTTAGGTTAGGGTTAGGGTTAGGGTTAGGGTTAGGGTTAGGTTAGGGTTAGGGTTAGGGTTAGGGTTAGGGTTAGGTTAGGGTTAGGGTTAGGTTAGGGTTAGGGTTAGGGTTAGGGTTAGGGTTAGGTTAGGGTTAGGGTTAGGTTAGGGTTAGGGTTAGGGTTAGGGTTAGGGTTAGGGTTAGGGTTAGGGTTAGGGTTAGGGTTAGGGTTAGGTTAGGGTTAGGGTTAGGGTTAGGGTTAGGGTTAGGGTTAGGGTTAGGGTTAGGGTTAGGGTTAGGGTTAGGGTTAGGGTTAGGGTTAGGGTTAGGGTTAGGGTTAGGGTTAGGGTTAGGGTTAGGGTTAGGGTTAGGGTTAGGGTTAGGGTTAGGGTTAGGGTTAGGGTTAGGGTTAGGGTTAGGGTTAGGGTTAGGGTTAGGGTTAGGGTTAGGGTTAGGGTTAGGGTTAGGGTTAGGGTTAGGGTTAGGGTTAGGGTTAGGGTTAGGGTTAGGGTTAGGGTTAGGGTTAGGGTTAGGGTTAGGGTTAGGGTTAGGGTTAGGGTTAGGGTTAGGGTTAGGGTTAGGGTTAGGGTTAGGGTTAGGGTTAGGGTTAGGGTTAGGGTTAGGGTTAGGGTTAGGGTTAGGGTTAGGGTTAGGGTTAGGGTTAGGGTTAGGGTTAGGGTTAGGGTTAGGGTTAGGGTTAGGGTTAGGGTTAGGGTTAGGGTTAGGGTTAGGGTTAGGGTTAGGGTTAGGGTTAGGGTTAGGGTTAGGGTTAGGGTTAGGGTTAGGGTTAGGGTTAGGGTTAGGGTTAGGGTTAGGGTTAGGGTTAGGGTTAGGGTTAGGGTTAGGGTTAGGGTTAGGGTTAGGGTTAGGGTTAGGGTTAGGGTTAGGGTTAGGGTTAGGGTTAGGGTTAGGGTTAGGGTTAGGGTTAGGGTTAGGGTTAGGGTTAGGGTTAGGGTTAGGGTTAGGGTTAGGGTTAGGGTTAGGGTTAGGGTTAGGGTTAGGGTTAGGGTTAGGGTTAGGGTTAGGGTTAGGGTTAGGGTTAGGGTTAGGGTTAGGGTTAGGGTTAGGGTTAGGGTTAGGGTTAGGGTTAGGGTTAGGGTTAGGGTTAGGGTTAGGGTTAGGGTTAGGGTTAGGGTTAGGGTTAGGGTTAGGGTTAGGGTTAGGGTTAGGGTTAGGGTTAGGGTTAGGGTTAGGGTTAGGGTTAGGGTTAGGGTTAGGGTTAGGGTTAGGGTTAGGGTTAGGGTTAGGGTTAGGGTTAGGGTTAGGGTTAGGGTTAGGGTTAGGGTTAGGGTTAGGGTTAGGGTTAGGGTTAGGGTTAGGGTTAGGGTTAGGGTTAGGGTTAGGGTTAGGGTTAGGGTTAGGGTTAGGGTTAGGGTTAGGGTTAGGGTTAGGGTTAGGGTTAGGGTTAGGGTTAGGGTTAGGGTTAGGGTTAGGGTTAGGGTTAGGGTTAGGGTTAGGGTTAGGGTTAGGGTTAGGGTTAGGGTTAGGGTTAGGGTTAGGGTTAGGGTTAGGGTTAGGGTTAGGGTTAGGGTTAGGGTTAGGGTTAGGGTTAGGGTTAGGGTTAGGGTTAGGGTTAGGGTTAGGGTTAGGGTTAGGGTTAGGGTTAGGGTTAGGGTTAGGGTTAGGGTTAGGGTTAGGGTTAGGGTTAGGGTTAGGGTTAGGGTTAGGGTTAGGGTTAGGGTTAGGGTTAGGGTTAGGGTTAGGGTTAGGGTTAGGGTTAGGGTTAGGGTTAGGGTTAGGGTTAGGGTTAGGGTTAGGGTTAGGGTTAGGGTTAGGGTTAGGGTTAGGGTTAGGGTTAGGGTTAGGGTTAGGGTTAGGGTTAGGGTTAGGGTTAGGGTTAGGGTTAGGGTTAGGGTTAGGGTTAGGGTTAGGGTTAGGGTTAGGGTTAGGGTTAGGGTTAGGGTTAGGGTTAGGGTTAGGGTTAGGGTTAGGGTTAGGGTTAGGGTTAGGGTTAGGGTTAGGGTTAGGGTTAGGGTTAGGGTTAGGGTTAGGGTTAGGGTTAGGGTTAGGGTTAGGGTTAGGGTTAGGGTTAGGGTTAGGGTTAGGGTTAGGGTTAGGGTTAGGGTTAGGGTTAGGGTTAGGGTTAGGGTTAGGGTTAGGGTTAGGGTTAGGGTTAGGGTTAGGGTTAGGGTTAGGGTTAGGGTTAGGGTTAGGGTTAGGGTTAGGGTTAGGGTTAGGGTTAGGGTTAGGGTTAGGGTTAGGGTTAGGGTTAGGGTTAGGGTTAGGGTTAGGGTTAGGGTTAGGGTTAGGGTTAGGGTTAGGGTTAGGGTTAGGGTTAGGGTTAGGGTTAGGGTTAGGGTTAGGGT